>NC_137469.1:42759300-43464300 GCF_964235325.1 Thermobia domestica
GATCCAGGCCCGTATCCAAGGGGTCTAGGGGGCCGGCCCCCTAAATTTTTTGCTGCTCTCCCTAAAATTTTCACGGCAGGCTTGCAAATGAACTATAATATGGTTGGATCGGGTCCCCCTAACTTCAGCCGGGCCCCCCTACATTTTTGGGCTAGCTACCAGACTGGTTCGATCCCCCGTGGGGGCACTCGGTAGAAAAATATAACAGCATTTTCAGGGCAGCCATCCTCAGTGAGGTTTTCCTGGGTTTTTCTCATTCACACTAGGCAAATGCCGGAATGGTGATCGCTTCCTTTCTTTCCCACTCCTTTGTTCCTTCCCTTTCCTTTGATAATGTGATCACCAAGGGATGTCATCCCTCGTGACGAACTAACATGGCCACGAAATTCCAGAAATCTAATTTCTAATGGTAATCCAATCATATTTAACTGCCACTCCCGTCTTAAACCTTGTATTCTTCATACCCAATCCCTACCCATCGCAACAGGAAAACGTAGCGTCTATAAAGTTTTTAAAGCTAAAATGTAAATGGTCACGAGATCCTTCGTGGCTAAGCGGTTAGCGTACGAGCTTTTGGCGTGGGAGACCCGAGTTCGATTCCTAGCGGGAGTTAATGTGGTTCGGATTCCATGTTAATCAGTAGGTGCTCGTTTCATATAACCTTGTTGCTGAACGGGACGTTAAACACAAAAACAACTCAACTCAGCTGTAAATGATCATTACAGTTAGTGCTTTATTCATATGTTCTCAGTTTATGTCTGTGAATAGCTTGCGCCCTTTGTTCCCTCCTCCCAACCCCATACTTTGGGAACCATTGTAAGAGATAGATCTGATTGAGCTGAAGAAAATGATATGGTGAGTGTAAATTCTCTTGTGAAGTTTTCGAGAAAGTATATAAATATCACGTTTTTTCTTTTTTGTAAACATAAAAAATTGACGCTATATAATAAGTACATTACCCGTTAAGATGGAACTGATGCTGAAGTGTAGTCTCCTGAAGCTTTTCTTTGGAATTGATGTTGAAGCATAGTTTCATGAAGCTTTTCTTTGAAACTGATGTTGAAGTATAGTCTCATGGGGCTTTTCTTGGGAACAGATGTTGAAGTATAGTCTCATGAAGCTTTTTTTTGGAACAGATGTTGAAGTATAGTCTCATGGAGCTTTTCTTTGGAACAGATGTTGAAGTATAGTCTCATGAAGCTTTTTTTGGAACAGATGTTGAAGTACAGTCTCATGGAGCTTTTCTTTGGAACAGATGCTGAAGTATTGCCTCATGGAGCTTTTCTGGAACTGATGTTGAAGTATAGTCTCATGAAGCTTTTCTTTGGAACAGATGTTGAAGTATAGTTTCATGAAGCTTTTCTTTGGAAAAGATGTTGAAGTATAGTCTCATGGGGCTTTTCTTTGAAAAAGATGTTGAAGTATAGTTTCATGAAGCTTTTCTTTGGAACTGATGTTGAAGTATGGTCTCATGAAGCTTTTCTTTGGAACTGATGTTGAAGTATAGTTTCATGAAGCTTTCCTTTGGAACAGATGTTGAAGTATAGTCTCATGAAGCTTTTCTTGGAACAGATGTTGAAGTATAGTCTCATGGAGCTTTTCTTTGGAACAGATGTTGAAGTATAGTCTCATGAAGCTTTTTTTGGAACAGATGTTGAAGTACAGTCTCATGAAGCTTTTCTTTAGAACAGATGCTGAAGTATAGCCTCATGGAGCTTTTCTGGAACTGATGTTGAAGTATAGTCTCATGAAGTTTTTCTTTGGAACAGATGTTGAAGTATAGTCTCATGGAGCTTTTCTTTGGAATTAATGCTGAAGTATAGTTTCATGAAGCTTTTCTTTGGAACAGATGTTGAAGTATAGTTTCATGAAGCTTTTCTTTGGAAAAGATGTTGAAGTATAGTCTCATGGGGCTTTTCTTTGAAAAAGATGTTGAAGTATAGTTTCATGAACCTTTTCTTTGGAACTGATGTTGAAATATGGTCTCATGAAGCTTTTCTTTGGAACTGATGTTGAAGTATAGTTTCATGAAGCTTTTCTTTGGAACAGATGTTGAAGTATAGTCTCATGAAGCTTTTCTTTGGAACTGATGTTGAAGTATAGTTTCATGAAGCTTTTCTTTGGAAAAGATGTTGAAGTATAGTCTCATGGGGCTTTTCTTTGAAAAAGATGTTGAAGTATAGTTTCATGAAGCTTTTCTTTGGAACTGATGTTGAAATATGGTCTAATGAAGCTTTTCTTTGGAACTGATGTTGAAGTACAGTCTCATGAAGCTTTTCTTTGGAACAAATGTTGAATTGGATCAGATGTTGAAGTATAGTCTCATGAAGCTTTTCTTTGGAACAGATGTTGAAGTATAGTCTCATGAAGCTTTTCTTTGGAACTGATGTTGAAGTATAGTTTCATGAAGCTTTTCTTTCGAACAGATGTTGAAGTATAGTTTCATTAAGCTTTTCTTTGGAACTGATGTTGAAGTATAGTCTCATGGGGCTTTTCTTTGGAACAGATGTTGAAGTATAGTCTCATGAAGCTTTTTTTGGAACAGATGTTGAAGTATAGTCTCATGGAGCTTTTCTTTGAAACAGATGTTGAAGTACAGTCTCATGAAGTTTTGTTTTTGGAACAGATGTTGAAGTATAGTTTCATGAAGCTTTTCTTTGGAACAGATGTTGTAGTATAGTCTCGTGAAGCTTTCCTTTGGAACTGATGTTGAAGTATAGTCTCATGGAGCTTTTCTTTGGAACTGATGTTGAAGTATAGTCTCATGGAGCTTTTCTTTGGAACTGATGTTAAAGTATAGTCTCATGGAGCTTTTCTTTGGAACTGATGGTAAAGTATAGTCTCATGGAGCTTTTCTGTGGAACTGATGTTGAAGTATATTTTTCTAGTCTCATGGAGCTTTTCTTTGGAACTGATGTTAAAGTAAAGTCTCATGGATCTTTTCTTTGGAACTGATGTTGAAGTATAGTCTCATGAAGCTTTTCTTTGGAACTGATGGTAAAGTATAGTCTCATGGAGCTTTTCTTTGGAACTGATGTTGAAGTATATTTTTCTAGTCTCATGGAGCTTTTCTTTGGAACTGATGTTAAAGTAAAGTCTCATGGATCTTTTCTTTGGAACTGATGTTGAAGTATAGTCTCATGAAGCTTTTCTTTGGAACTGATGTTAAAGTATAGTCTCATGGAGCTTTTCTTTGGAACTGATGGTAAAGTATAGTCTCATGAAGCTTTTCTTTGGAACTGATGGTAAAGTATAGTCTCATGGAGCTTTTCTTTGGAACTGATGTTGAAGTATAGTCTCATGGAGCTTTTCTTTGGAACTGATGTTAAAGTAAAGTCTCATGGATCTTTTCTTTGGAACTGATGTTGAAGTATAGTCTCATGAAGCTTTTCTTTGGAACTGATGTTAAAGTAAAGTCTCATGGATCTTTTCTTTGGAACTGATGTTGAAGTATAGTCTCATGAAGCTTTTCTTTGGAACTGATGTTAAAGTATAGTCTCATGGAGCTTTTCTTTGGAACTGATGGTAAAGTATAGTCTCATGGAGCTTTTCTTTGGAACTGATGTTAAAGTAAAGTCTCATGGATCTTTTCTTTGGAACTGATGTTGAAGTATAGTCTCATGGAGCTTTTCTTTGGAACTGATGTTAAAGTATAGTCTCATGAAGCTTTTCTTTGGAACTGATGTTGAAGTATAGTCTCATGAAGCTTTTCACCGTAACTCTAGTGAGATATGACAATACATGGTGCAGCTGAGATATCGTTAATGAGATATAGCCCGAAATTATAGTTAAATGTTAATAATGGATTTTTGTTCAAATATAATGTTACACAATAATTAGACATCAATCAATAGATGGTATGAGGCTGAAGAAAATGACACATTTGAATGTAAACTCCCATTAGTAGTTTTCGAAAAAGTTGAGAAAAGCTCATTTTTATTGGTGCTAAAAATTATGTCGTTTTTTGTCAATATTAATTTATAGTTTTTATTCTCCTGGAAGATATTGTTTACCAGGAGCACTCAGTGGGACTTAAAAGCTTGTACTGATGGTACGTCCGTCTATTTTCCGTTACTCCACACGATATCTCTTGAACGTAAAAAAAATAGATTTTTTTTATACAATAGATAGCTTAGAATGACTATCTATGGCGTTTTCGTTAATATAGTCAGTGTGGTAACATCTTCATGTGTAACAGAGTCTTTAACTGCATAGATTAAAATTAGGAATGGGCAAAACCGGTTTTTATAAAAACCAAAAACCGGTTTCTATAAGAACCGAAACCCGAAACACCGACATTTCGGTTTTCACCGAAACTGGTTTCGGTGAAAACTTTTCGAAAACACATAAAACTATTTCTGTGGAAATGGATTCGGTTTCCGGAGAACAACGAAACACCATTCTGGTCAGAAATAGAACAAATTTTAAAAAAAACGGAATCGGTTTTGAAGAAAACCGAAACCGGATCAGGTGAAAAACCGGACCGGTTTTGGAGAAAACCGATAACCTGTTTCGGAGAAAACCGAACCGGTTTTGAAGAAAATCGAAACCGGTTTTTTGAAAATTTTCAAAACTCTGTTTCGGTTAAAAACCGAAAACCGAAAAACCGGTTTTTGTGTCCACCAATAATTAAAATACAGGCTTCGATTTCCCTTGATACTACTCAACCTGCACATCAGCAAAGTATTGTTGGTTGTCCAATGATAAATGGTACGTTATAGTTTATCATCTATGCCAGTGGTTCTCAAACTTGCGTTACTGCGACCCACATAAATAATAAAATGTGTTTGTGGCCCAGTTACTTTTATTCAAATTCACATTGACATTTTAGGAAATGATGGTGTATTTCAAAGCAGTTAAATTTTGTAAATGATATCTCTAATTCCTCTTCGTTCAATAACAGTCCGTGAGAGTGATTAACGTGAAATCTATTTGGGGATGTTGTGAACACCCCGAGCGACCACGAATTTTACAAAGTACATATCGATGTTTAAATTTTTAATAAATCCAAATTTAGTTACTTTCTTTTTTATGTCTATTGTAAATATCTCACTTTCAAACTAAATTGTAATGCAAATTTATGAATGTAGTGGTCCAGTCGTTTAGAGCAGTGCTATTCAACCTTTTTTTTCTTGCGTACCCGTAGATAGTGATAGGCAGTGGGAATATTCCCGGTGGGAAGGAAAATAAAAATTGGGAATATTCCTGGTTTATTTCCCTGGCATATAAATTCCCGGGAAGAAATTTATTTTCATTTCTTTAGTTTATTTTCTAAATTATAAGAACTGTATCACTAATTATTTTATTTTCATTTATTTTCATTTACTACTAGGTTTTAAATAATTTGGAGGTTAAAATATTGAAATTCGTTGACTCTACTTTATATATTAGTTAATAATATGATTTTTAAATTTCCACTTCCATTTGTACTAGAAAGTAGAAAAATACTAATTTATAAATGAAAAGCAACAAGTCAGTAAAGTAATCTAGAAATACTGTAGAGATAGAGGTTAAGTACTATCAATACACCCCGAATCATCGTTAGTAATAGACGTTGTCTGTCTACTGTCTCTGACTCATAGCTTCTGAATAGGTACTCAGGCTTCTCTTACATGTGAATTAACGCATGAAATTTCGAGATATGGGTTGGAAGAAAGGTCGTGTGTGGCAATGTTAAGTGCAAAATTCTAAAGATAAGTCAGTATCTTGCAAATATTGTGGACATAAATATGTATGCGCAAATGTTGATAAAATTGTGAGACATGTGTTTTGTAGCAGTTGCCCAACTTAATTTGTTAATATTGTAACATTTAAAAATTTAATATATTTATAATATCAGTAGCAGGGTCAAGTTTAGAAAATACACTTACGTATAAAATTAAACTGTTTAGCGGTGTAAAAGTATGTGGACTTCCTATACCAAATGATTTTCAACATGTTTACTCGGACAAAACATATCTATTGTAAATAAATATACATTTATGCATATTCTCCAACTATAGTAAACTAACATAATATCCTTCAGAATATACATTTTAAAGAATCCTTTGGAGACAACAGTAATAAATATACTGTGAGAAAATAAAGGAATTTTACTTTTAAATCAATATAGTAATAGAACGCAATTTTCTTTCGTTTACACATTAATTCACGGAATATTCCCATTTTGGGGAATCTTCCCGGGAATTTTCCCTGGGAATATACCCGAAAAATATTTTCCCAGGACTTTACCCATCATTACCCGTAGACACAGTTAACCATTTAATTCTGTACCCCTGAAGCTGTATTAAATCGAAATGAACTTATTAAAATTAATGCTCATGCTTTGTTGATTAAAAAGATGGACAAATAGAGACCCAATAAAAGGAAATGAAATGAAATTGGTGAGTTTTACGTCCCACGGTTATGCCGGTTAGGCTAAAAGAGACGGTGATGATGAGAGATAAATGAAATTGTGGAATGAAGAAAGTGGGAGGAAACGGGAGAACACCGAGAAAACTCACGCACACGGTGTTTGTCCACCACAAAGTTCACTTGGCGGGGGCAGGGTTTGAACCCAATAAAAGGACAATCAGCATGCCAATCAAAAAACTATTTAAGGGGGATAAGAAAAAAAATAACATGGGAAATTTCAAAATTATCTTCAACTACGATCATTCAATAAAAATTGGAAATATGCTTATTTTAGGATTACGTACTTCCTATGAATAGCACTAGTTTAGATAATATCAGTCGGTGCCTATCGAGCAAATATAATGTAAATTTCTTTCACAACAAGTATATCATATGAAACTGTACGAATGCGCAAAGAGGGTTAAAGTGTTTACATACAAAGGTAACGCAGAGATAATACAACTTCCGACGCAATGACCTACCCACTAACAGATTTTGACTCACCCACTATCTTCCCATCCTATCGCAGCCTCTCTACTGATTGTTTAACAGGGCAGTGCTCTGTGTAACCCCTTACTTTTCGCCTCATTAACAAACACTTCCAATTTTCATTTTCTGAATAGTACTTCACAGCATATATTTCTGCATAAAAAAATCATAATTGAAAGGAAAACTTCTCGGGACCCACCTACAAAAAGTCCACTACCCACCAATGGGTCGCGACCCACACTTTCAGAAACACTGATCTATGCTGTACGCATTCCCTTGCTCCTATGCAATCCACACATCAGCAAGGCATTGCTGGTTTCCTATAAGAAGACTTACATTGATGGCAATCCCTTGCTCCTATGCAACCTGCACGCCAGCAAAGCATTGTTGGTTGCCTGTAATCAAAGGTAGATCATGAACCTTCATGATGGTGTGCAGTAATTACTATAATGGTCCAGACTTTAGTTTTGCATGGTTCTCTTTACTTTTTTTTTTCTAATATAGAGTCCGTTCATGAAAAATACACACGTATCCATTGATGTATGACCTTTATCTCTTACCATTTGACATACTTACTCGTAACAGTAACGAACATATTATTATAAAGTAAAAATTTAAAAAAAAAAAATATGGATGTACGAGTTTTAAACATTTTCATCAGGAAGATCATTCTTATTTAGTGTGATTTTTAAAGGTAGGTGTAACCACTGTTGACTGGTTGAATATCTCTCATCATCGTAATGCGTTTACCGCATGTAATCATTTATTAAACATCAAGAAAGATACCTAGATGAAACCAGTGCAGTGATCAGTTCAGAAGTGTATCAACTGGATAGCCCAGATGAAATTCATGATCTAACACAGGCACATACGCAGGAATTTATACCTGGGGGTCCAAGGCCTTTCAGGATTTTCAAATTCAATAAAAGAATAAATTATACTAAATTTATAGAATTTACTGAGGCTAAACGTACAGAAAAGTCGGGATTTCGAGGGAATTCGGACCACCACCCAAGGACCCACCCCCTGCACACGTCTTTGATCTAACAAAATATGTTCCTCCGTTCTACCCTCGTCTACAGACGAACCTAAAATATTCACCCAGCTTTTCTCAAATAGGAAATCTGTAGATAAAGGTT
Organism: Thermobia domestica; assembly: GCF_964235325.1. Classification (NCBI taxonomy): domain Eukaryota; kingdom Metazoa; phylum Arthropoda; class Insecta; order Zygentoma; family Lepismatidae; genus Thermobia; species Thermobia domestica. The sequence continues at coordinate 42,767,322 of NC_137469.1, forward strand.
GCCGGACAGTCGTGATAGCTATGTTACTTCCTCTATGTCAGAGGATCCCTAACCTCATTTATCTGGCACTCTGCTTACTTCCGCTCGAGGGACCATGGTAGTTCAGTGGTAAAACGTTCACCTTTGGTGAATGGGGTCCTAGGTTTGATCTCAGCTCGCGCCTAATGAGCTTTGTGGTGGACAAACATCGTGTGAGTGGGTTCTCCCATTTTGTTCCTCTTTCTTCATTCCACTGTTTCATTCATTTCTCATCATCGCCGTCTCTTTTAGCCAAGTCGCATAACTTCAGGATGTTAAAGATATCATTTCATTTTTTCTTTTCGTTCATTGATCGTACCACATACCTCTTTGTCTGACCTCTCCTGCGATTTCAGATACAGCATTAAATTCTCAAATCTTCAATAATAATAATAAAAATAATATGATAATTTGATCTTACTTCATAAATTTTTGAAGCCGGTGTTGCACACTGACATAGCATTTTGTTCTTCTTGTTTGATAATTTTGTAAAGAATTTTAGTTTGCATAATTATTTAATTTTTAATAAGATAGAAATCTTGACTAGAAATGGCAAAATGACACATATGTAGCTTCTATGATGTTTCCTAAATCGAAATTGTAAAAAAAAAAAAAAAAAAAATCATTACAAGTAATGCTTTATTCATTATTTCTCTCATTTATTTCTGTCAGTGTACAATTAGTAGTTGGAGTCTCTTTTGCTCGCTTTTCACACCACCCTAGGGGAATGCGCCCTTCAGGTTGTGGACCACTGCTTTATGTATTGAGGTGGGTATCGTTACCCACAAACAGCTAACGCATAAAATTGTATGATAACATACTACTCAAAAAGTGGCACTTCTTTGTCTACTCAAATAACAACAAAGATCTAGGAGTTATATTTGATAGCAAACTAACCTTTCCTCAACACATTGACGCAATAACTTGTATTGCATATAGAAACCTAGGTTTAATTTATAGAATTGGGTAGGATTTCTACAAAGAATCCACATTTATAAGGTTATATTTTTCGTATGTGAGGTCAAAATTAGAATACTATTGTACTGTTTGGACACCAAATGTCACTAAATACTCTGATACAATAGAAAGTATTGTAATAGAAAATGTTGTAAACAAAGAATTCCACGCATCAGTGTTTACAAACACCACCGCATGGTTCGGCAAGAGGATCTCCCACCAGATGGATCTACAGTCACAATCAGACGGGCTTCTGGCCCCTCCCACGGAGCAGAAGACACCATCGGAGCAGCAGCGTCACCGCCACCCAAAGGACCCTATAAATTGGATGAACGAAGACAACTCCATACCAGTTTTCTGGTGACCCTCCTCTAGTCTGCTTCGGGACTTTAGGAGTAACGTAAACCCAGGGCTTCTAGTCTGCTACGGAACTACGCCTATCCTTTCTCCTGGCTTAGCCTGCTACGGGGCTCTGTCTGGGAATCCTAACCTCAGCCGCTTAGCCTGCTACGGGGCTCTGTTGGCCACTTAACCCGCCTCTGCTTGCTACGGAGCATTGGTTCCTTAATTCCCCTCTGCTTAGCCTGCTATGGGGCTCTGTTGGAGATCCTGTCTGACGGTCAAAGACCACCTATAACTAACCTTTGATTCTGGAGAGATTAATTTGTACAGTATTTTGTGAAAATACTTTTATAGTGAAAGCTTTTTAAATAAAACTGGTAGTGGGAGTCGATTCCGGACGCTCTTTTTATTAAATGCTCTACCCACAAAACCTATATGAGACAAAGTTTTACAATATAGTCTATAGTTTAAATTTTTAAAATGCTTGCATACAAGAATACCCTTGCCCATCGCTGTGGAATGTCATGTTAACTCATTTTCGAAAAGTTTGAAGTTTCTTCCTTTTTAAGTTAACAGTTCAATTGAGAACCAAACAAGGAAAATACTACATAGAAATATTTTGTTTTTTAAAATACAGTCCCTAGGTGATCCAATTGCTTTGTACATTATTTATTTCAACTAACATTTCAAAGGCAGCTGACTACCTTTGGAACGTCAATTAAAATTAACAGAACGCGGATGCAACACCAAAAGCTAAATTAATTACAGATAGTTACTTCCGTGAAAAGTATGTGAAATATCCTCTATAAGGAAAAATACTGTTCGTAGTTGTAATTGAGCCCAGATGGAATGCCAATAAAGGAAAAGATCAATTGGCCAACGATTAAATAACTGAAAAAACGAACAAAATAATATTCGTGTTTGTAAATGACCACTAAAAGAGGAAGATAATATTTATGATTGTATTTGTGTGTAACAATGATCGAAAAACAAGAGCGAAAAATAAATATTCGTGGTTGAACCGAGCAATAATTGAATATCAAAGGAGGCATGAAATAGAGTTCTGAAAGACAACAACAACAACAAAAAAATACTTTGTTTGATATCAAATTGTTTACTGAATGAGGACGTAGGACGTTTGAAAGAGAATATAGATGAGTATTGTATGAACAAGACTGAACTTCCAGGTATTTACATATAGACTAAGGTTTCAAACGTCCTCTTCAAATGTGGCGTGAAGGCCACATTCAGTGATGGGGTGGGTCAATGGGTCATGGGTCAAGTGAGTCAAGGTTTGTGAGTGGGTCAGTGAGTCTTGGGTCAATAGGACCGTGACCCCTACACACCACACAACATGACACATAGTGACCCATTCTGACCCACTACGACCCACCAACTCAATCTACTCAGTGCGTTGTAGACAGCATTTTTTAAATACTGATGAATTTGTTTACGTTTTACTTTCAAGGTCTCCAATTTTCCCTTTTCTGAGATGAGAATATCTAAGTGAAAAAAGAATTTCAGTCACTCTTGAATATTGGTATTTGTAATTGTGATAATAGCAATAGGACTTGGCTTTCGACACAGCCTGTGTGGTTTTTGAGGAATTGACCACAGGAATAAATACTCTTTATGAATTACTTTTAATACAGTGGTGCCCCCCCCCCCTTATGTCTATGACGCACCCCCCTTCCAATTGTCTATCCGTAGGTGTTCTTCCATGAAAAAAATCTTCTTTTCGATTAATTTTACCCCCCTTCATCAAACATATTTATATAGATTTTAACCCCCCAAATATTTCAATGACGCAGTTTGCGTCATAGCCCCCCCTTGTGGGGACCCCTGTTTAATATATGAATTATTATAGAAAAAATTGAATTAACTTTATGTGCATGTCATCACGACTATATGTCAAGTCAAATGAAATTAATTCTGGTATGTAGTCATGCTCCAATATTACCTGGGATGTTATTGGTTTCATTACAATGCATATAGTAAGAGGCGAATGGGGGTCTGAGTGAGTCACGGTGGGTGATTTGTCAAGTTTTCATTGACCCACGCCATCTCTGGACACAGTCAATTGCTTGGTATAGATAAATATGTAAACAGCCGTTAATATTAATATTGTTGCAATGTTTAATACTAAAGGAAATACGTACAACACATCGAACTGTAAGCAACGAAAAAGAAACTTAATATGATATTTTAAAATTTTATTCATTTGTCTCGCGTTTTCTCGCGATACCAACAAAATATCTTAAATTTATCCTTTTATAATTACACGTTTCAGCTAAGGGATACATATTATTAATGAAATTGAATGATTTATGAAAGTATTGGTGGTAGAATGAAAATATCGTAGGAAGTGAGAGAACACCGGGAAAAACCCTTGCACACGATGTGTCCGTCACAAACTCATTTGGGCTGGAATCGACTTAGGAATTTCTAGCACCAGAGATAAGGGCTAAGAAGCCAACGTAACCCTAATAAGAGATTTGGCAAGTAAAGCAAATCTTTTTTTTTTTTTTTTTTTTTTTTTTTTTAGAAATTTAAAAATCTTCCTTTTTATTTTAATGTTTGTCAAATCGTAATCTTGCATTGACATATTGGAAGCTATGGAAACTTGATGACTTATAACACCCTTAGTCTTTTATGTTAAAGCTATATCAGCAACAGAATAGTTACAGGAGCTCAAAGAACGAATCTAAAAAGACGCCATGAGTTCTTGACCAGGCCCGTATCCTGTAGGGGTCTAGGGGGCCGGGCGTCCCTAAATATTTGCTGGCCCACTAAAATTTTCACGGTAGGCTTGCAAATGAGCTACAATATGGTGATGAACTATCATATGGCTGGATCGGGCCCCCCTAACTTCAGCCGGCCCTCCCTACATTTTTGGGCTAGCTACGGGCCTGTTCTGGACTCGCCCTTTATCTTTTGGATTCTTGATACTTTATTCCGTATAAACTTATTACATATACTGATTAAAAATGTTAATTTCACAAAGAAACATTAACGAATTATAATAATAATTTTTCATATATTTAATTCTGAAGTTTATTATTTATAATAATACTAATTGTGACAACACAATTTTGAAACTACAAATTCCTTTATTAATTTTTCAACACCGTAGCAGTGGTTCTCAACCGATGTGTCGCGACAACACAGGTGTGTCACGCAGTCCCTTAAGGTGTGTCGGGAAATTTTAGAACTTAAAAATCATGAAAAATTTAATGATAATTAGTTAAAATCGAGACAGACTGTACAAGTCAACATCTCCAGCGGCAGCAATAATGTTCAGTGCTATATAAAGTCATTATATAAACTAATTGGTTTCACTATTATAACAGATATTATTATTATTATCATTATTAGTAATTTAATAATAATAATAATAATAATAATAATAATAATAATAATAATAATAATAATAATAAAAATAATGATAATAATATCAAACAAGTGTGTCACGGTGTGCTGGACGTTCAGTAAATTGTGCCGTCAGTCAAAAGAGGTTGAGAACCACTGATCTAGACGCTCTAATTATATGTCCTAACAAATTCAACATTACTTTAATCACTTTAAAAATCTAGTAATTAAACAATACATATTTTATAATGTTCATCGTTTTACTAACGAAAATGAAATTAGGTGACTCTCGTGGCCGGGTACTTCTGGCCAGTCGAACTACGTATCAATACAAATTTCTTCATGGGGTGAATCCACACGTAAGCAATCCATGGGGGCAATCTGAATTCCCTTAATTTTGGCACTTATAGTTCTTTATCCATGTAAGTATTAGTTTTACGAGATGTCGTTAAGTTAAAAAAAAACATTAATTTTCTTGCTCTCCATGATTCCCAATAAATTCTTAATGTTGTTTCTTGGAGCATGCTCAAATAATTGGATACAGATTCATAATATGAATGCAAACTGGTATGCCATAAAAAAAAATTAAAAAAACTATTATCCAAGCCAAAATCATGCACCAATCTCTGATAGGTGATTAATACAAGCAAAAACTGAATGCCACTCATTCTAGCTTTGGAACTTCTTGTATATAATAACAGACAAATTCTGACCAAAGCATATATTAACTAATAAATAATAGCGTTACAGTTTCGGCAAATTAACTTTGCCTTCATCCGTCAGAAGATAATGTGTCTGATGAAGGCAAAGTTAATTTGCCGAAACTGTAACGCTATTATTTATTAGTTAATATATGGTTTGGTCAGAATTTATCTGTTATTTTAAGCAAAAACTCTATACCGATTCAGATCAGGGCAAAGCTAGTGGGTCCACGTTGGAGCGAGGGGGATGCATCCGTTAGGAGCAGGCGTGAAGCGATTGTAGCTATGTGCAGAAACGATTATTCATGTAAAATCACACGCATCAACCTGTGACAGGTGGTCAGTACAAACAAAAATTGTACTATCTATTCTCATTGTGCATAGTTACTTTGTTGTTAAGAAAAATACTACGTCTTTTTTCGAACAATATTGATAAATTCGAATGTCTCGACAAATTAATTAATTTATTTAGATATTTATTTATTCGCAAAATTTCATACAGCACTAGGCCAATTAGCTGAAACTGTACAATATAAAGTCAAAAAGAAAAAAGAAAACAAAAAACACAAAGGAAATAAAATACAGAAAAAAAGGTTTATCTCTTAATGAACAAGGCTCTCATCAATTGAGTTTCAAAGTTTCTCTTAGAGGTAAAAATGTTATATTCTGTTGACAATGTATGGTAATCGTGCGCTAGTCTGTGAAACAAAGAACGCTTTACAATTGATAACCTAGGTGTCTCATAAGTTAGCAAGTTGAGAGAGCGAGTTCGCCTCTGAGGAACACGAAAGTTAATCTGGAATAGTAAGAACTCAGAATCAATTTTGCCATTCATGGATGATCTTATACAGGTAAGTAAATCAGCTCTGTGGCGTCTAAAGGACCTTAATTTTCTATTTCGAGTGATTGCTAACTCAGGAATTCTAAATCTAACTATGGCCAGAAAGAACAGAGTCAATGCGAGATAGATTGGAAAGTACTGCCATGTTCTATGCAGGTAAACAATATTCAATTATCGGAGAAATAAAAGGCTTCTATAAAACATCGAAAGAGCAGGGAGACTGTATTTGAGGAAGTCTAAAGAGTTGGCCAAGTAGTTTCTGCTGACATGATCCGCAGTTTTTTATCAAAGCCAACACCTAGATCTTATGAAACACGTTTGATTTGTATATTGTTAACATTATCTGTCGAAGAACATTCTTTTTTAAAAGGAAATAGAGATTGTAGTTCATTTATTGGGGTTTAGATAGATTCGAGGAAGAGCACCAATTACATAACACATCTATGTCAGCTTGCAGAAGAAGCATCATCATCTACAGTGTTAAGGTATAGTTTTCACACTGTGCATTGTGTAACACGCTCTAAAGACAGTATTCGGCATACTATTTCCATCGTTGTTTTCTTATGCGCATTTTCGTACTTGTGTTTTCTATGTATTTGAATGTATATGAGAGATATACGACGAATTTAAGCTAATTTAGAAGTAATAAGACATTTCTTGCAACAAGTATTAATGTAAATACTCAAAAGTACTGACAGTGGTTTGATAAGTACATGTAATCTTCTAAGGACAAATATAGCTTTCTTACTTCGTGCAGAAATACAGAGCTGGTTGAAACCAATGTCTTATACACACCTATTTCACGTGAACTCAGTTATTTTTATCGTAAAATTACAGTTATTTTTGACATCTCGTAAAACTGCACCCATTCATCATGAGGACAGTGATTTTTTTTAAAAAAATGATAATATATTTCTTTTAAACCACCAAACCATCTAATCAAATATTTCAAATTAAGTCAAATTACATTTTTTAATGAAAATCCAATATGACATTTACTTTCCCAAATGCGCCGATTTGAACCTATTCGTATCTTACAATTTGGTCTTTCTTCAGCTTCTTTAAATCATGCATAATAGTGTAATCAGATGGGAATGGCGGAAGAAAGCAGTGAGTTCGTTCAAAGTAAAGTAGAGTGGTGAGTCAGTGAAAAACCTCCCGAATAGAACTGTCTCCAACAGAAATTAGGCTTACGAGATATGGGGCAGCTATTTCCTTCGTTGACACGTGTGCGCGATTGCCTTGTCACTAATAAAGTACTAGAACTTTATATTCGCTTTCACCCCCTTTTTTTTCTCGCACCATAAGAATAAAATGCATGGACATTTTAAGCCTTTTCGCTGCAAATCTAACGCTCTCTGGGAATTATGAAAGAACGTAAATGTCTTGATTACGCTTTTTAGCTATAGAGGAATCTGTATTTATAGAGTCTGAGGCCTTTGTATACTTAAAGTCAATAGCGTATCGTCCCTATAAAGAAGTTGTTCATTTGATCAATATGAATCGTTGTGTGCAGTGGCGTATTGAGGGGGCTATCCTGCTCAAGATGTACCGCCACCGAATTTCATACCACCTCCCAGCGCATTTCCTTCTTGATAATTTAGGTATTATCTTACTTTTCAGTTATTTCTGCCCACTCTCACTCAATTGTTTCATTCCTCATACCTGGAAGTGTCATTATACAAATATTAAAGGAAGGTAAGTGAACTTCGTTAAAATTTGTCGGCGCCCAAAAGGAAAACATATAAGTACTTATTCACGTATTGTGCATAGTGCTCCAACGAATCCTAAATACGCCAATAGTTGTGTGTATTATATATGTAAAAAAGTCTGAAATGGAATGGAAAAAATCGCAAAATAGAAACTATTAGTTGAATGTTTATACCGCTACGCTATAGGTAAGCGTTTGGCAAACATTTTTCAAGTGAGGACCACTTTCATTATTTAGAATGTTCTACGGACCACAATATTATTCACCCGTTTGGAAGCAAATATACTTTTAAAAAAACCTTTTGCGCATATCTTGTTAATCCTAATGTCCATACACTGTATTTTTAAAGCAGTTTCATTATTAAAATTTCCTTTTCTGTGTGTAGGTATTAATACAAGATAAGTACACTAGACTCTCGCTAATCCGGCCCTTTCTTGCTAAGAGGGGTGCTGGATTTGAGACAGTGTCGGATTATTGAGTATGTCTGAAATTGAACTTAACACACACAGTAATACGAGAAATAAAAAGTTATATACATTATCACAGAAAAAATAGAGAAGCTGTATGCTTGAGATTGTACATAGATTATTACTCATTATGAAACATGTCCCAAATGTTCACTTGAAACAATGAAGATGCTCGAAGGTGGCATACGTTATCACGCAACAGCTTTACAAGCAATAATAAACGGAAGCCGTAATAGTACTGTATGAATTTTCCCGCAGATACAGTATAAACAAATGTAATAGTTGATAGATTGCTGCAATGTTATGCAGAAGACGTCAGATGATGTGGGACCGCATTACTGAGAGGACGGGTTACTGAAAGCCGGATTAGCAAAAGTCTACTGTATTAGTTTCTTGTAATAAATTAAGATTACCAAAAATATTTAATATAGTAAGTAGAGCAGTAAATGTTATAAAGTGTCAGTCATATGGGAGAAAATAAAAGACGCTTGCTTATACAATTTCCAAATTCTGTTTAGGATTCTCAGCTATTTGTGATATGCAACTCATTTATTTTTTTTAATTTTTACTAATTTCCAGTCCAAGAAGACACCAAGAATAAACTTCAGGAGTACTTGTGTTCCGCTGACCATAATCTGAGAAACGTTACTTTTAGCTAAATAAGATAACTACAAGAGGAGAATTACTTAAATGAGAAAGTGTAAGAAGAAAAACTCACGGACACGGAAAATGAAAATACACCTTAATATTGTTTCTAATTGTAAAATGTCGTCGGCAACTATATGAATTCAAATTTTTCATACATTTTTGGTCGTTAAAAATAATACTACAAGGAAACAATCTGCAGCAAATGATCTCTCGCGTATCCATGCGTTCACTTGTAAAGTTTATTTAACAATTGAAGCACTTAGAGCATAAATGAAGGTGTTATGTTACATTTTTTGAAACGTTGCATTCTGGCGGTTCATACACGTGTTGCATGTTAGTCATGCTACGTAACACATCCCATTTAGTGAGTCTTCGTCTGAGTACAGAGATTTAGAAACGACGGAGGGTGTATGTTAACGGACAAAGTTGTGAAAGGCAATTTTCCCGAAATGTACAATTTGTTACATACCACCTTTATTCTCTAGCCACTTCAATTAAAGCTACACAAGACAAAAGGTCATTCCATTGCAACACGTGTGACAGTTTACTTCGATGTTTCTGTCTTATCTTTTGGGGGTGTACCGCAAAAACTGTGTATAGATATATATTCAAAATAATCTGAACATTATAACTCACTTGCGTAATGTATTGCGCATTTTGCTTTTACAAAACATTAAGTCCCATTCAGTATCAGTCTTCGCAAAATTTGTAGATCGCATCGCAAGGCAAAAGATGCCTAGAGCCAACGGCGCCGACTTTCCAAAATTTATGTGGGTGCATATCAATGGCGGGACGTGTTAGCCTATATGTTTTCAGGGAAGTCTCGAAATTTGACTGATTTATTTTTAGTTAAAATCTTTTATGAACACTATAAGTGGCTGTGCTGTGATAAAGTAAAATATACCGGTGCTATAAGGATAACTTGGGACTGTTCTAGCTCAGTCGGTAACACGGATGGAGTAAACGCAAGAGAAACAGGTTTAAGCCCGGATCCAAACTAAAAATCTTGTGAGTGCCAGTGAAGATTATTGCTGTGGGTGCCAGAGCCCCGGAGCACGCACGTAGTCGGCGCGCATGCCTAGAGCAATTAATAACTGCTATTGTAATTACCGCAGGCTGAAACACAAATTTTTGCGTTGTGTTGCCATAAACCACTAAGAAATAGGGCCAGTTGTCTCGTGTATTGTGCGTGGCTGTGAGTTGGTTATCCCTAATTTGTAGAATATGTTTGGAGTTTTTTTTTTTTTTTTTTTTGGAAATAAATGTATGTTAAAATGTAGTAGCAGACTTCTGTATGGTGTTATTACAACAAGTATGTGATCTTACTAATGAGAGTTAGAATATGAGAAACAATGAGAAAGACTGTGTAACTAAAAATGTACATTAATTTTTTATCAACATAAAGAGTCCTTAGCAACTATACAAACTTTTGAAATATATTTATAATCGTCAAGGAAATCCTCTGCAGCAAATAACCGAAAGCGCATTCATGGTTCATTTGTACGGTTTATGAAACTAGAAGAGACAAAAAAAAAAAAAAAAAAAAAAAAAAAAAAAAAATCGTCCCACTACGACACGCCTGGTATAGTTTACATTATTTGTGTGTTTTTTGGTCTTGTATTTTTCTTGCTTCTAGTGCAAAGACCAATTTACACACTGTAGAATTCATATATACATGTACGTACATGTCGTATCTATTACTAATCACGCATGGAAGCTTTTACATCTACATAACCTAATTAATGGTCGTACAGTAGAAATTTGTAAGTATAAACATAATAGACGTCATATAAACACTTTACTGCACACTTAATTAACAAGTGTCAAATTAGATGGTTAGTAAACTTAATGGAAATAATGTTAATGTAAATGATGACTCGGATCTCAAAATCGGATATTAATAATGACACAGAAATCAAACTGGTTGATGTAGGTAATTCATGAAGACTAGGGACATTGTAACTAACAAAATAACCTGAAATAAGAATATTTTAACATTACATGTAAATAGCAAGTATTTACACACACTACAGGCACAAAGATTATATATATATATATATATATATATATATATATATATATATATATATATATATATATATATATATATATATATATATATATATATATATGTGTGTGTGTGTGTGTGTGTGTGTGGGTGGGTGGGTGTGTTATTTGTAAATATTGTAACCAGTGGCGTAACTACGTTTTATGGGCCTACCCGCTAGAGAATACCCCGGCCCCCTGCCTTAACAATACACCAGATACGTAATTAATGTTTTTTTTTTTCGAACATAGTCTGCGTTTACTGTTTTGTCTACTTGCCACAACTCACCTGTCACTCCTGTAGTTTTCTCAGCTTTCCAACTTAAAATTTCCCGTCCAAGTATATGAAATTTCCCCATCTGGTTCAATATTTCTCACCGAAGAAAAATATATAGCATACAAAAGGCGACCCGACCGATTTTCACTCTTTTTTTGTTCTAGGTGTGCTTGACCTAGACGTCAAGCCTCCCAAAGATAATCAAGAAAAAGGGAGAAGATTGGAAGAACATTGCCGATTAATACAAATCTGAAAAGCATGTTGATTTGACCTATTATGACGCTAGGGTGGAGGGCTCCCTTGGAAGTGTTGGGCCCCCGTATTGCGGGGTTTCGCGCGATAATAGTTACGCCCCTGATTGTAACCTAGTAATAAATTACTATAGTTAAAATTAACTTTGATGCACGTAACAAATCGTTAATCAAAGTAATTCTGTATATATAATAAGATGTTTTTTTTAGTATCAAAAATGTTTTATAGTACTGAAACGGGTAATTAAATGTAAATTCAAATAACTGAACACTAATACATGTAGTGCTTCAAATAAGTAATTTTTTTGTAACTTCAGCATGAGTAGAAAATTCCATTACTCCGTCCGTCCGTACGTATGTCAGTGTGTTTCAACATGATTTGAACGAGAAAAAAATCCATGAGCGTTAAAATTCTATAGACGAATAAAATGGTCTTAAAGTACTTTCGACCACATCTTCAAGTTTTATTCGGCATGGCCGTAGTAGTTTGAAATTCTTCCACTAGGTGGCAGAGTAACAAGTTGTAAGATGCTGCCCTTGGTGAAGATAAAGCATTTGGCGTTCTACAATTTTACGTAAGTTGGTCTGTTTTGATTGTTCAACGCAGTAAGTAGGCCAGAAATTTTTACTTGGGGGGTGTTCAAAATAAAAGGAGGGGTGTGCTCAAACTCAAACAAGAAATCAGTATATTTTGTTAAGCAACTATTGAAATAATAATAATAATAATAATAATAATAATAATAATAATAATAATAATAATAATAATAATAATAATAATAATAATAATAATAATAGAACAAAGAACTTATTGTGTTTATTCTTGGGAGTGTATATAATTGGACAAAGTGTTGAGCTAGTTAGTAGAGCAATTGCAGAAACAAATGAATAGCATTACTAGGTTATGTTTATTATGTTATTAAGTTTTCAAACTGAAACCCTTGTTGATGTTAGAATTTGAGCCAGAAGTGGCTGAACTTATTATAAGTTTGTTATGAGCCACAAGTGGCTAAGATTATGAGTACATTTGACATGAGCCAAAAATGGCTGAGTTGATTGTATCCTTTTCAATGTTAGTTATTTCAAGTATATATGTAACTACATTAAAAGGTTGGAGCAGTAAGAAAGTTGTTTAGCCATTCATTAGGAATTGCTAGTAGTTTACGATTTTAATTTAAAGTAAATACTTTTGCTTTAATAATTGATACCCAACACTTATTTGATTTTCAATTTTCATTAGACGTGGTATTAATTTTCTAAGTTTCATCCTTATTAATGTTACTTTGATCCTCATCTTTATGTTTGTATAAGGTTACCACACAAAGTGCTGAATTTTCGCTCAAAGCTAAACTTTCGCGACATTGACATAATAACAATACTGTACATTTTATTCTAATTAATATACTATTTTTTTAAAATAAATTAATAAAATAAGCACATGCTTTTTATGTAATTAAAGCATTATTAATTTTCATTAGATATGTTATTTAAAAATAAAAGTGTGGTAATACTATATAAATGAATATCTGATATACCAAATCATTAACAAATTGTGTACTTTCAATAACTGTGTACTTAGAAGAAACTATACATACATTGAAAGTGTAGTAACTTATAACATTCAATAAGAGTACCATTATATAGATAATAATAATAATAATAATAATAATAATAATAATAATAATAATAATAATAATAATAAATGAACACAATAATAACAACAAAATGCTACATTATAGAATCAGAAGGAAAAACTAAAAACTAATAACAATATATATTTTTTGAAAAGGTTGTAACTCATGTCGTTGTTAAAGATTCGTTCATGCTCCTGTTCAATCGTCTCGACGATTCTTCCCCCCCCCCCCCATATATGTCACTCAGTCATCTACGCGAACAATAAGTGAATGTATTATAATGCAATTCCTATTTTTTAATTTCAATCCCATCCCCTACGAATATATATATATATATATAGGAAAACTGCATGAAAGAAAGACATTCAAATGAACTCGTATTGAGTTAGCTAACAGAAATAATAAAAGGCACTAATATAGTCCCTTGTGGTACGAAAAATCTATACAGTTCACAGCACGTAGTGGTTTTGTTGTCCAATGTCACGTCAAGAGGGGTTTTTTGTGTTCATTTGACAACCCATTTCTGACACATTTGGTCACATACACACACACATGTATATTTATAACGTGTGTGTATGGTACCTCCACGCACATAATTGTTTTTACTTCTGCGTCTCACTCCATTACATGTGAAAGGCCGAGGAATGACGGGAAGGTAAATTTACTTTGAGTTTCTATTGTTATATATTCCTTTGTAAGCTCTCACCTCCTTTTCTAATGACGTTGCATTGTCAGAAGACTGTCAATAATTTGATTCCCTTGACATTATTACTTCAGTTCCTAGACTATTATGTACGTATTATAAATAATAATATTAGTGCAGTGGGGCAGAGAAGCGGTGAAACATTATTTGTTAATATTTAAATGATAAAATTATTGTCTGAAAGTTGTATTTTTTTAAAAAGATCTTATTCAATGTTCATGGTGAGTTATTGGTTATTTTTTTAGAAATAATTTTTGGTAACAAGTAACACAGATGTTGAATCTTTATGATCATAGACCAAGTGTTTCTTTCTAAATGGGAAAAGTCCTAATTAGATTGCAAGGTACATGAATTTGTGGCGAACAACATCATCTACAGACGCAAGCTTCTTCGTTATATACAAGGTATTTCAAAACAACACCGACAACGTTTGGGAGGTGATTCCTGATACCAAGATAAGACAAAAAAGTATAGACCAACCTGGGTGCACAAATGCTTCCTTTCGGAGTTATATGACGCCGAAAACATGTAAAAATGAACTTTGAAGGTCCATAGCTCCAAAATTATGGGACCTACCGTAGTCGCCTCAAGACTTCACTTCGGATTTATCATGTGCCCCGTCCAAATATGCCCGTAGCTAAATTCTCTCCATAAAAATGTTACGTGAGTACCTTAGGATTCTGAAACATGTATTTTTGGATAGTGCACACATTAGTTCCTAAGTGAAGTCTTGACCCGACTACGGTAGGTCCCAAAGTTTTGGAGCTATGAACGTTTAAAGTTTGTTTTTTCATGTTTTCGGCAGTCTATAACTCCGAAAGGATTTGTGCAGTCAGGTAGATCTATACTTTTTGTTCTATCTTGGTGTCAGGAATCACCTCCCAAACGTAAGTGTTGTTTTGAAACACCCTGTATTTATTTATCTATTTTTAAAATTATAATCTATTTACATTTATCGTCTGCCTTCATTAAAGTATAGGATATAATGACGGCAGAACTAAAAATTTGGGTTTCGTTTGATTTTTTGTTTCTATCTAGAAACTTAATATTTGTTTTCTAGACTGGAATTATATGTCATGTGGATATATGTACATGCTAATGAAGTGGTTAATTACATTTGAATTGTGTTTCTTTTTCGGAGTTAAACTTTTTTATCCAGGCTATGTGAGACTTGCACATATATCATATATGATATATGTTAATGATTTTGTTCAAGCTAAAAATTTTATTTCAGTAGACTTTTGTCTGTTTCTGCGGTTTCACGTTTCTTATTTGCACATTAGTCTATGTGAAAAGATGACATATATGTTAGTGGTTTCGTATAAATTAAAGATTTTACTTTACTTTATTTTATTTTTTATTTATTTTTGAGTTTTTAAAAAAATAAAACGAGAATTATATTTGTTCTTCTGTATGGTTGCGAAACATGGTCGCTTACTCTGAGGGAAGAACGTAGGCTGAAAGTATTTGAGAACAAGATCCTGAGACGATATTCGGACCCAAGAGGAACGGGAATGGGGAATGGCGGAAACTTCATAACGAGGAACTGCGTAATTTATACGGTTTACCAAATATTGTTAGGGTCATGAGATCTAGGAGGCTCAGGTGGTCGGGACATGTAGCCAGCATGGAAAAAAGTAGGAAGGCTTCAGAGTTTTAACTGGAAGCCCAATCGGAAAGCGACCATTAGGAAGGCGTAGATGGAAGGACAATATTAAGATGGGTCTCGGAGAAATAGGAGTAAAAGTAGAAACTGGATTCAGTTACCTAAGGACAGAAGTCAATGGAGAGCTTTTGTAAGCGCGGTAATGAACCTCCGAGTTCGATAGGCCATATTGTTAGTTTAGTTTTAAGTTTAATGTTTCTCACTATAGACTATATATTGTGTAAAATACTATATATTTGATTTCATTTGAATTTTTAATTGCTTTTGAAGTTTAACTTTCTTTACACTCATGCTACGTGAAAAGTTAATTCTTATGTTAATCGTTTTGTATAAACTAAGGATTTTGTTTCATTTTACATCTATTTATTTTGTATAGTTTAACGTCATGTGAGGCCTGGCTATGTATATATTAGTAATTTCTTACAATTCTAGTTTAGACTATTTTTTTTAGTTTTAATTTTATCACCACTGTGATTTCGGATTCATGAAACAGCCGTTTTACAGATATTTCTCTTTTAAAATTACACGGACGAGTTTGCTATTTGTGTATTGACAGATTTTCGTTTTCTGTTGAGAATGTAATTATGTTTGTCGAACACGAAACTTTCCTACGATTTTCATTATAGTTTCTTTTTTCCTCTCTTTCAAAAATGAAATTTAAAAAAGGAAATATCAAGAATTTTCTTCTATTTTCGTTGCCAGTCTCGATGTATTTCTGTGATATTCCGTTTTCAATTCTAAAAGTTAATTTATAGATCTTGCACAATGCCCGACTTCTTCTTCCTTTGCATTTCTGTTTCCTTGTACAACGACAGGAGGAAAAAAAGGATAGATCTAAGAGACAGAGAAAGCAAGAGAAAATAAGAATGAGGTAACTGAATCCGTGGAAAGAGAGGGCTTAGATGAAGAATCCAATAATAGCAACGAAATTGCGTGTTTTGTTTCACCCTCTCGCTCTCTCCTTTTTCGCGCACACACACACACACACTAAGTCTTTTCCGTTTGCATCTGTTGGATATAAAAGCGAAGCTCTCGGAATCTTCTTGTACATATAAGTAGGACTTAGGAAAATTAAACTACCGGGAAAAGCGGACGACATTTCAAATGTATGTTACAACAGTGGCGCATCAGGAACTTCAGATTTTTGTTAGCTCCTTAAAATAAGGATGCACTACGTAACGGAGAGAGAAAAAAGAGAACTCTCAAGACGAACAATGAATAGAGTAAAGCGTATTTTGCAGGGGAACTTTCTTTGTTATCTTTTGTGTTAAGCACTGTTTTATGAACTTTCAAAATTGTTTACCTGCAAAACATGTGTACCATAAGTGGTGTCAATTTTGAGGACTGAATTTCTGCTTTTACCAATCGTAGAAAACATTATGAACAAAGTTCCGTTTCTTATGAAGTTTTACTGATGTACAATTATGATTGATTTTGTGATTGATTATACTGTTGTTCTGTATCGTTGCGAAACATGGTCGCTTACTTTAAGGAGAAAAACGAAAGTATTTGAGAACAAGATCCTGAGACGAATATTCGGACCCAAGAGGAACGGGGAATGACGGAAACTTCATAACGAGGAACCATTTACCAAACAATGTTAGGTTCATCAAATCTACGAGGCTCAGGTGGGTACGTCATGTAGCCAGAATGAAAGAAAGTAGGAACGTGTTCAAAGATCTTAACCAGAAATCAATCGGAAAATGACCGTTAGGAAGACCTAGGGAGGACAATATTTAGACGGATCTAGCAGAAATAAGAATACAAAGTAGAAACTGGATCTATAGGCCACAGAGTTAGTTTAATTAGATCGATCTTACTGTGCTTTTTCCTAGATTACAATGTGTGACTATGATAATGTCCTGTCGAATGTCGATTATTTTTACTGTTAATGCAAAATTTATTCAAATCCAAAGTTTAGTTGAGATTTAGCACAAGTAGAAACCTAACAGCACAGTATTTTCCCATGTACGTGTATAAGCCGGGACGTGTATAAATTACAACTAGCTTTCAGTTTTAACTGTGTGAAAACAGTAGAAAACGAAATCAAACCTTTAAATACGACCACCATAATTAATTCTTTTGTAAATTAAGCAACAACCACATTGACTACTAGGATCACCCATAGGTTCCATGGAGATCTAGACAAATTTTCTGTGATCTTCCCAACGGACGTCAACATTGTCGAAATCTTCGTCTTTAAAAAAAAGAGCCACGTAATAATTCAAAAATCGGGCAATTCCAGTATTTGCAATACAGTAGATAAATCCATATTTAAAAAAAAACTAATTTTATTTCATTTAATCTTGAGAAAAGTTATAATTATTTTGTTGCTGTAGGGAATCTCAACTTGAAAAGAACATATTTTTTTCATGGGCCCCTATCCTTTATAGTGGGGCCTACTGAGTACTCCTACGTAACTGAATGGCAGGAAATATTCATTCAATAAGAATAATAACTCGTGTTTCAAGTTTCCATCTGCTGTTGTGTTCCCAAATGTACAATTTCTCACCATTTGCGTGCGTAAACCGTATTCTTAGTTTTGATATTTTTGGAGAAAAGAGCAGCTTATACATGAGCAGAAAAAAATCATATTAAAATTACGATACTTGGGTAACTATTTGAGCCAGACTGTACTAGGGATGGCCAGAACCGGTTCCTGGTGGAACAGGTTTTCGGGTCTGAACGGAACCGGTTCCGGAACTGGCTTTTCGAATCCAGATCTGGAACCGGTTTTTCGAATCCAGATCTGGAACCCGTTCTTCGGATCCAGTTCTGGAACAGGGCTTTCGGATCCAGGTCCGAAACCGGTTCCAGAACCGGTTCTGAAAACCGGATCTCCGAGAACCGGTTCCTCGGGTTCCAGAACCGGTTCTGAAAACCGGATCTTTGTGACCATCCCTAGACTGTACCAGTCTACTCCTCCAACTCAGTAATATCTAGGTATACAGAATCAGTACTAATTTTATAGGAACTTATAGCCTTACATTGCTAAAATTTATACATTATCAATTAAGAATTGAACAAGTGTGTCGCTGTGGTTTACTGAGGTGCTCATACGAGATGTTCAATGTTCTTACAAGACTTCGATTTCATACAAATTCTGTATGAAAAATGAAGATGAACTCAAAATATTTGATGCATGAAACACGTGGGGGAATTTGCTAGCAAATAAATAAACATTTTTTTTAAATAAATATCTTTGATTTTACGTCCCGTATTATGTCTTTTAGGCAAAAGGAGATATTATGAAAGATTTTTTTGAAACGAGAATATTTGAGTAAAAAAAACAGGAAAACTTCTAGAAAACCCCAGATAGAATGTCCTCCACAAATTTGCACGACCCAGGGATCCCTTAGCACCAAGGAAGATACCTCCACCACTGAGCTACCGTGGCCCCAGTAAACTTATACTAAATGGCTCTACAACCAATAAGTTTCAGTATTTTGCAGACTTCAAAGAGATTGCTATTTACACAATTTTTTTAGTGTTTTCTATTGTCTCAGTTTTGCTTAAATCTGATTTAAATTACTCGCTGAGCAAGCAATACGCTCATTGTAAAAATTATTAACGTGTAACAGTTTCGCTAACGTTTATTGTAACGGCTTCATAGTGCCTGAGGAAGGAAAAGTAGATAGTTGGCGAATCTGTAACACGTTAATAATTTTTACAATAAATACTTTGTTAATGTAAATAATTTTTACAATAAACGTATTGCTCGTTAAAATAAACGTTGGCGAAACTGTTACACGTTAACACTTTTACAATAAACGTATTGCTCGTTACAATAAACGTTGGCGAAACTGTTACACGTTAACACTTTTACAATAAACGTATTGCTCGTTACAACAAACATTGGCGAAACTGTTACACGTTAACACTTTTACAATAAACGTATTGTTTTTGCTCAGCAAGTAGTTTAGAAAATATTTTTAGTTATAAAAAACAATTTGGGGAACAAAAATCAGCTACGGAATTATATTTCATTAATTTATTTCAATTTGGATGGATAATACCCCGCTGCGGGCACAATTTCAAACTATACCAGCATGTACATCGCTAGAATGTGGCATACGCTGAGTTTAGAGATAAAATATACATGTTCCCTCCCCCCATGGTCGTTACAAAAATATCTATAATGAAAAGCTAACGAAATATAATTATGTATACACCTAAAGAATGGTTTATAATTCATAAGCATTTTGAAATTTCAAAACAGGAATTTTGGCTTCGCCTCTAGAAGAGAGGAATTTAATAAAACAAGGCAAAAGTCTGCTGATCGCTAATGAGGAAGCTAATATCTTTAATGAATTTTAAACTCTTCTCAACAAACTTTCCGGTTATCGGTTTAAGTTTCTCAGCGAGAAAGAGATTAAGGGACTGCAGCCACTGAAATCCTCCTTGTTGTTTTAACATGGCAAGAAAAGGCATTGGTCGATATTACGTCGTAATACAATATGTACATTTTACTTTCGAAGTTGAAACTCAAGGGAATCTTATATTTTCGTCCTTAATTTCACGTAAATTACTATTATTAATTTAAATGAACTTGTAAGTTTCCATAGTATGATAAAGTTTTCCCCTCACAGAGTTTTAAGGAAAACCTTTATTTGAAGTATAAACTGTATTTACAATACAGCTAATTAACTGTCTCATTATTTACTTATTTTATCCCTTAAATCAACATTTTCTTGCTGCTGACGTCATCATTCAATTATAATTAATTAATCAATCAAAATTAACATTTGAGCTGTCTGAAGCCAGAGGGAACTGACTTTTTTCTATATTTTGGTGGTGTGGTGGAAAATTATCCCTTATGGAAACAGTGACAACTTGGTACGAAAGTGGGCAATGGGTTTCACGTGATTTTTCAGTGGAAAATGGGCAGAGATGGAGTGGGTTATGGGCCGTGGGTCAATTGTATCAAGATTTGTGAGTGGGTTAGTGGGCCGTGGATCAACTGCGACTCAACACCCACCGTGACCCACTCTGACCGATCAACCCACCATAACCACTCTGACAGCGGTGCTAGAGCGATTGACAGTAGAAATTCGAAATCTGATTACTGATAATTTCACAGCCTTGTTTTATTACAAGTGTAAACTCTTTAGTCGTGGAGAGGAGTGCGTGAATTATGAGTTAAAGGTAATGACGATAGGTTTTGGTGCGTGGTGGGTCTGGATAGGTTATGGTGATGGGCCACGATGGGTGGTGGAAGTTTTCATTGACCGATGCCATCTCTGGAAATGGGAAGATGAAGTTAGGTATTGTGAAAGATCCAATAAATTAACTTTTAGAATTGAAAACGGAATATCATGGAATTGAACGTCAGGATCCGAACCTAGGAAAAAAAATAGAAAGAAATGGGCGTCAATTTCAACACTTTAGTTTTGTTGTGGCATAAAATTCAATGTGAAACACGCAAAGCTCATATGATTTCATGTTTAACCGCTTGAATACCACCACATACGTAGATGGTTCCAACGGCTGAAGAGGAAAATTCTGCCATGTTAATGGCCTCGAAAACAAACGAACAATTCTGCCCCTGGAGGACCCAAGTCTACATTATTACGTGGCGTTTGAAAGCAATGGGCAAAGCATGATCCTTATGCCATCCAATGAGATAACTAAGAGGGGCAAACGGAACTTGTGCCCCTGGCGCCGTATTGGGAGGGCGCAAAACTGGGCAAATACTTATTTTCACTATAAGGCAAGGCAAGGAGTTTTAGGAAACTAAAGATCACAAAAAATGACCTCAGGAACTTAACAGTACAACAACGATTCACTAACCTTAAGATTATATCCATAGAGCATAAGTTAACTCCAGAGTTATCTTTTGAGGACATTGTAAAAGCCTTTGCAACTAAAAGAATTCGCAAAATTAACATTTATTTCCAGCTTTTTGTGTTTTCATTTAATTTACATCGATTTAAGAGGTTTGCAAAATGTCCGAGTATAATACTCGAGACAACAGCTTGACTATTTGTCATAATTAAATATTATATTTTAAAGCAACTGACTGTTGAGTTATTCTACACATATGCACATCCGGACATAATACCAAAAACCGTGTGATTTTCAGTTATTATGATAAGACTATAAGAATATGTCAAGCATGCCACTCTCAGATTACTAATCAATCTTATTAATGCAATCATATACTAATTAGTTAGGATTTATCTTGTACACTGAGAAAATAAATTGCAGGTGGCGCACTTAAAAAGGCAGGCTACATGCGTAATTCCTGTAGTTTTTGGACTTAATGTACAGCAGACGTATAACTGAAAACGCATGTTTTATAATACTTTCCGTATAAGTGTTCCATTTATACGTCCGCATGAAACAATATAGGTGGTCAGGATCTCACATACAAATGGCCATATATAACATTTAGCTGAGGAATGTGACATACGGTAAACTGTTACATATCAGACATCCTGCAACGGTATGATGTAACATCTAAGGACAATGTGTATGCAGCATATGGATAACGTATGTTTCATACTGATTTCTGTAGTAAGCAAGACGATTCCGTACATTTGTACAATATTTCGCTGTCCGGAAAACGGATTTTTCTCAGTGTACTAAAAATTAAATTATACTATGTACTGCAATTTTGAAATCACGTTTTACCACTTCAAGAAAAAAAAATGGAATAGAATTACTGGGTGATGCCAATATCAGATCTAGTCGGGGAGCGTTTGGTTTGGTTAGTCAGCAGGGGGGGGGCGCTATGGCCCCGGGCGACAACTAGCTTCGTCCCGTCGCTCATGCCATCTTTTGTGTACTTTGTATCACAACAGCAGTAGAAAATGGAGGAAGATTTAGGATTTAGATTTCTGGGCTTTCGGCATCTAAGACCATTTAGCCTGTTACGTTTGAAGGATGACGTCCCTTGGCGAGCACACTATCCGGGGAAAGGGAAGGAAGGAAGTGGCTTGGGACCTATAAGTTAAGTACCACCCCTGCATTTGCCTGGTGTGAATGAGGAAAACCCAGGAAAACCTCATTCAGGGTGGCTGACCTGAAAAAGCGTTTTACACTTTTTCGACCGAGTGACCCCACCGGGAATCAAACCGGGACCGCTCGCACCGAAGACGAGAGTGTTAGCGTCTACGCTAAGCGGGGCCACAAAATGGAGGAAGAGTAGGGTTATAGTTTATCAGCTTATGTTTCGATGAGTCCAACGCTCTAACCCTTGGACTGAAGGAGACCCAAAAATTAATTGCAGTAATTTTAAAACTATTATGGTATTAGCGACCAATGTAGTTGATGACTTGTTTGCACTATTTGTTGCGTAATGCTCTCCGCTTAGCGTGGCCATGAAGTTCTGCACTCTCTACAGGACTGGGATTCATGGGGTTAAACTCAGGAATTTATTTTCCTGTTTTACGTGAATATGAAATGACAGAGGAAAATCATTTTCAAATACCCAGGGTTATACTAGTTATACTTATAAGTAAAGATAGAAAAAATTGGAAATAGAGAAAATTTGTTGGAAATATGTGGTTTCCAATCTAACATAGTGAAATTTTATCAGCCATTTGGGTTTCACACTGGTTAAATTAAAAATCATTTCCAGTTCAGCAGGTTGTTCGAACGAAATGTAATGACAAATAAATATAACACGTCAAGCACGCATATTGTTATGTGAGGGAACCTTTTCCCGTCGGCATTTTCGCCGATCCCAAGAGGTTCATCCAAAACATGGCTGAAGTAGCATTCTTATTGGGCACGTACCGATGACGTAACCTACTACTACTACTACTACTACTACTACTACTACTACTACTACTACTACTACTACTACTACTACTACTACTACTACTTCTGCTGCTGCTATGGATCTGTATAGTACAAGGGCAAACTTATTTTTATGAAAGAAGTTTAATGGAAATTTTAAAAACATAATCGTTAAATCACTTTCTGAATATTATTTTAACAAAAGAAGTGTTATAAGAAATTCAAAAAATAATGAAAAAACTTCTTAGAAAGGAGGCAGGGTTTGAACCCACGCCAAAAACGATTATTGTTACCAGCCTGTTGCGCTAGCTCACTCGGCCACGAGGATCAAGAACAGCTGCTGTTTACTTTGTACTATATGTATGTTAGGACTCGTGATGTCGTATCTGTATCGGCCAATCAGATCAGAGAATATCTTAAGCTCTTGGGATCCGCGAAAATGCTTCCCGTCGTTGGCTTTTCCACTGTGATAACTGCTTCTTCGTGGAGGATTTTCCCAATTTAATGCAAAATTTTATATTCGTACTTTGTTGTGACTTGATGTTTATGACAAAATCACAGATGTGGGAACATACGTGGTCAAAGTAGCACCTGTTACAGACCTCCCGATATACATAGGACGCTGTCATCTAGCACACTAACGCATGAATGTCTTTGTTACCTATGAAAGGCTGTAATCTCGAATTTTTGATACCACCTCGTATACATTTTATCGTAATTTTTTATTAGTTATTCAGCATCCACATATCACTTTTTGTATACTATTTTTGCATATGTATTCCACTGATTTTATTTAAAGAGGAATATCACCATCGTACAAACATACGTAGTTCTTTATCTTCTATTGGTGTATGCCAAGAGTAATTAATATATTTTCTTTGTTTTACAGACTCCATTGTTGGTTATAACAATAGAAACTGAATGAAATCAACAATACAGCCCCTTTTTGCTCATCTCTACATTGAAAAAAATATTCTATTCACATTTTGTGTTGTGTTAATAAACTCCGTTCCGTAAAGATAAAAATGAAAAATCTATTCTTTTTATTATTATAGCTATATATATGTGGGTGTGTGTGTGTTGCTATGGAAATCTTTGGTCTATTATTATACGTTATGGGATTTGTAGTACATATTCATAGGATTGAATGGATGGAGCGCCAATTATGATAGAATCTCCGTAAACCAACCGAGTCTCAATCAGTACTCAATTCCCATTGTTGTTAGGACGGTAATTAGCAATGCATGTTATGGGCTTCCTATATCTTGAAATTTTAATCACATTAGAACTGAAAATTGGTAATGTTCTTTTCCTATTAGAATCATTACGATGAAACAATATTGACAATTCAATTACTAGAAGAGACTTTTCTAGCATTTCTAGTATTTTACATTCATCCTTATTTATTTATTTATTTATTTATTGACATCTGAGGGTCAGTGGCGGATCTAGCCAGGGGCCGAGGAACCTAGTTTTTCGAGTGACAAACATAATTTAAGCTATTATTTATATATTTTTGAAAGTTTATAATAAACTCATGATATATCTATCATCAGTGGTGTATTTAGGGGAGGGCTTCCGGGCTTAAGCTCCCTCGAAATCTTATTTACTATACTAAAGTATATGAAATACCTTGGAGAATTTTCACATTTTCAGGCAAAGCCCCCCCCCCCCGAAACAAAATCGTAAATACGTCACTGCCTATCATAGTCTATGTTCTGGCTGCCGCCCCAGTTTTACCTTGTAAATCGGCCACTGCTGAGAGTAGACTGACAGTGACATATGAGAAACGTGCCATTAGTCGTAATAGGGTTGCTAACCATGCCAATTTTACCTGTGCGATCCTGAAACTTACTACCGTCTTGCCGGTACACGTAAATGTTCAGCTACACTAGTTTGTAAAACTTAACTACGAAAGTAAGTTTCGCATTCTGTATCACTCCTAAGTATTATAGACAGGTGAAATTGAAACATACATAGAAAAGAATGTTACCGTATGACACAGAAAACAAGAAGAAAAACACGGTTAGAAAAACAAAAATGATATTTTAAACCACAAAGAATTTCTCGCAGTAAAGTCACTGAAACTGATGATGGCTCATTGACACTGCAAAAAGAGTAAAATGGTTCTTAGAAGGGTATCGTATATGATCGCCAGGATGTATGCTCTTCAACGTGCTCCCATACTGCTCACAAGATTGATAATGAGAGTGGTATGGAGTTTCATTCTTCCACGAGCACTGTTGACAACTGCTGGATAGTCCTTTGGTGCATCTAATGTGCTGCAAAACGTCTCCCTGTAATATTCCACACGCGATCGATGAGATTGAAGTCGGGGGAACAGACAGGCATGTCTATTCACCGAATATCCTCTCGTTTCTAGAGATCGTCCACATATGATGTTCGATGCGGTCGAGCATTATCATCCATAAATATTGTAATGACTTTATAGGGCGCATCCGGTAAGTATCGCTATCTGGATTATTGATGCATCTATTCTTTGGGTACCTACAAACATGCCCTATTGGATTGAGGATAAATCCTGTCCACTTTCTATTGGGTCAATCCATATGAAATGATCCAGAGATGGTTCCTCGACCATCTCCGAAAATTATAAAAAAAAAATTGAGGGTAATGAACCTTGTGTATAAGAAAGTCAATAACATCATTCACGTTGTCGTATGTACAAGTATTCATGAATGGCTTTCATCTTTGTTGTCACTAGAGTGCCAATTGTTTGCATTTGCAAGCGTTTACGAAAACTACAGTTGTTCAGGATGTACGAAGCAGACGAACACCAAATAAAAACGAATGTTTACAGGGGAGACTGAGGTACACGGAGAATATAAACTTTTGCGTCTAAATAAATATGCAGGGTTGCAAACCAGGTGCTTCCTTCGCGTTTTTACCATGTTATCACTCTTTTCTCCATGTAATATCAGTCATGATTTTTTTTTTTGCAATAGTTTATTCACATACATAATTACTTTATGGCATAACCAGCAATTTTTAGCACTTTGCCCTCCTGAGATATTATGTCTCAAATATGGCATCAAAATCACAAACTTCAACTTTCGGATCCCAATAAATCTACGGTGCCAGTAGTATCATAGATGTGGATATTTCTGCGGACTCCTCATTTGCAATAGTATTCAGCACAAAACTCATGGACTATATGCCATTCCAAAATACAGCCCCTTTAAAAGTGTAATTTTCTCTAGTTTTTCTGGTGATTTCATGTAGTGGTTTGCAAACCTGCGTATTTATCTAGAGGCAAAAGTTTATATTCACCATGTACCTCAGTCTCTCCTGTAAACATTCGTTTTTATTTGGTGTTCTGATTCTTACATCTTGAGCAACTATTGTTTCCGTAAACGCTTGCAAATGCAAAAATTGGCACTCCAGTGACAACAAAGATGGCCGCCATTCAGGAACACTTGTACATATGACAATATGAATGATGTGATTGACCTTCTCATGCACACGGTTTGTCACACTCAAATTTTTATAATTTTCGGAGATGGTCTACCAACCATTTTCACAATTTTTGGACCACTTCAGATGAATTGACCCCATTATAACAGTGTGCTGTCTGCCAACATGTAGCCCTCGAGTGCGTTCTTTCTCTGGAATACTACCAGTTGGATTAGTCATGTTATCTACTCGGTTGCAGGTCACAGTTCCTTTGTGGAGGGAGGGGCGGTCACAATTCAATAAGCACTCAGTGTATAGGTAGGCCTATATCACACGGAGCAAGGATGAATAGAGCAAGTATGGATTAAGAGCTTCTATTTTTAAATGAGGGCACATAAATTATTTTTATTATATATAAACAGGGCTAAAAGTGAGGGGGAACGAGGGCGAATGTCGTTCTCCCACTTCCAAAAATATCTATGGTGTCCCACCACTTCCTAAAAATTAGAATGGGCAAAAGGCACGAGGGACGGCATGATGTCATGCGTCTTTCTATCTTTTAAGATCCGCTTTTACCCCTGTGTATACAGGGTGTTTCAAAACAATACCGACAACGTTTGGGAGTTGATTCCTGACACCAAGATAAGACTGAAAGTATAGACCAACCTGGGTGCAGGAGTCCGTCATTTTGGAATTATAGGCTGCCGAAAACATGAACAAAAAAAGAACTTTATATGTTCATAGCTCCAAAATTATGGGACCTACCGTAGTCGGGTCAAGACTTCATTTAGGAACTTAGTGCCCTTTTCAAAAATCCATGTTTCAGAAGTTTAGCTACGGGTATATAATTTTAAGTATTCACCAACTCTCTCTATAAAAACTGTTGCCGAAGTACCGCAGGATTCTGAAACATGGATATTTGTCTAGCGCACATATTAGTTCCTAAGTGAAGTATTGGCCCGACTACGGTAGGTCTCATAGTATTGGAGCTATGGACCTTTAAATTTCATTTTTTCATGTTTTCGGCAGCCTATAACTAACTCCGAAAGGAAGCATTTGTACACCCAGGTTGGTCTATACTTTTTGTCTTATCTTGATATCAGGAATCACCTCCCAAATGTTGTCGGCGTTGTTTTGAAATACTATATATATATATAATAGGCTCTAGGGAGTTAAATAAACAATGATACAATAGCTTAACGTAAACAACAGATACGTTAATTCAATTGTATTGATGGAAACCTCATGAACATATTAAAGCTGTTATTTAAAACAATTATCGATTTCCTTAAGGTTTTCAATTTTTAATGTAATAATTACAACTTTAACATGCCCATGATGCTTCCATTGTTACAGCAGCACTAACATAACTGTAGTTTACCTAGAACTATTAAGCTATTTTTTCGAAAACAAATTTCAAAAAATACCCGACTAATGGAAAGTTCATTAATATTGAACGGGCGTCACAGGATATTAATTATAGAGGACAGAGAGAACACCAATATTCGTCTTCAACAAATGTAACGTTACCTGCTTATAAATGGAGCTCTTTTTAACCTCACAATAACTAACAACATGTGATAATCAGGGGCGTCATTTCAGACTTCGCTTGAGGAGGTAAGAGCACCCTCGAAATAAGGCTTTTACGTTTTGTACTACTGTATTGGTAGACAATCGATTAAAGTATATGTGTTCCTCAAACTCTTGGGGGGTAATTGCTTCCTCCTGCCCCCTAAATAACGCCCCTGGTGATAATCTATATATATAAAAGAGAACGTACAAAATCCTTTGTCCGCTCATCACGCTAATACGGCTGAACCAATTTCTTTCATTTTTGGGGGGTTATTAGGATTTGGACCCTAGATGGTTTTTATCATATCACTTTAATTTTTAATTACCAGTGTCTTGAGATAATTGACCATTCAAGTGTCCATAACGTACAAATCCTTTGTTATTAGTTCATCATAGGTAAAAATAAACGTATTTATATGCAACCCGCATGACCGTGTCACTCGGCGGGTTAACATAAATGACAGGCGATATACAGCGGAAAATAGCTTGAATCTTCTGTTTAAAATTTTTTAATTGATTTGCTTATTTTTACAGACACTTTTACAATATGCCAGCACCGGGATGACCGCAGCGAAGCGGGGCGGGTTAACATAAATGACAGGCGATATAATGTTAAGATTTACTGCAATCTTCTATGGTTTTTATCATATCACTTGAAAGCGAAAAAGTAAAAATTATCTAAGTAACAAAGTTTATTGCGTTCCGGGGTGACCGCAGCGAAGCGGGGTGAACGCTGCTAGTACAAATTATATTACATTTACTTAGATTATACTAGTTTATATTTACATAGATATATGATACATGTGTAGTGACATGTACACTCATGTCCAAAATTATTGCCTCATGTCTATAAATATGTTGTTGTGGGAATATAATTTGATAACGAATTCACCCGGCATTTCTTATAATGTTAGTATGTGTATAATCGGCAAAGACATGTATGTGGCAAATTTCATGTCAAAAGAGCACTAAATATGAACAATAAAACGAAAATAAAACTTTCTTGTCCATTTACCAACATTTTTTTACTCATTGTAATTTTCGTATTTATAAATCTTTTCCTATGAAATTTACCACAAATATACATTTCCCGATTGTACACATAGAATCGGTATTAAAAGTACCCTAAAAAATCATAATCCAATGATATTCTTACAAGAAGACAGTTATAGATATGCGACAATCATTTTGGACATGAGTGTACATGTGGGGAAAAGTATATTGAACAAACAAAACGAGGTTACAATTTAAGAATACAGGAACATGTAAGGAGCATTAAAGCGGCTGAGCAATAACCGGTCGCATCACTAACTCAACATTCAAGTGAGTCTACCCACTCAGAAGCAGATTCATAACAAAACTGGCCGTTCTAGACGTACCAGGTATCTTTGCCTCATATTGTATATTCTAAGTATATTAAATACATGAGATCGCTGAAGGAACCATTTATTGTTTTACAATTGACCTAGATTTTATCATGGGTTAATTTGGTCTACTATGGAGTCATTTTAGGGGCGTGAGACTCATGTAATAATTTTTCACCGTTTAATGTTACAAACCCTGTAAATAATAAAATTACCCGCCGCGCTACCCATAAAATTTGCCACCCTAGGTAGCAGCAAAGTTCGCCTATATGAAGGTGCCGGCCCTGTACAAAAACACATTTCTCTTCTGTTATTATTATAATGAGTATAATGCGCTGAAGCTAGGGAAGACGGTGATGATGAGATAAGTGATAATATTGGAATGTCAAAAGTGACAGGAAATGGGGGAATCCCGAGAGAACCCACACATATAATGTTCGTGAAGCACAAAGCTCACTTGAAAGGAGCTTGGATAGAACCAGGGACCCCACACGAGCGGCAGAGATAAGTGGTCTACTATTGAGTCACTTTACTTTTTGTTGTAATTGTTACATGTTTCGGTATTAAATGGCTAACATACTGCATCTGGAATTGATATATACAGGGTGTTCGGGATACATTTGACACTTGTGGGTGGAAGTAATAAACAGGGAAGAGCTTCTTCAAACAAATTGTATTGACCTCATATCACTCAAAAAACCACCGTTCGCGCCCACAACAGCCTCAAGGCGGCTCCGAAATCTAGAACAGGCAGCCTTCATGGCATCCCGAGGGAGAGCTGCAAATGCCTCCTGAATCCGGTCGATCAGCTGGGTCTTCGTGGTGCTGGCAGTGCGGTTGGTTAGTTGTTTTACCACGCCACACACATAATAATCCATAGGATTGCAATCAGGGGAGTTTGGGGGCCAGATGTCGGGACCGGTGAAATCGCAAAAATTGTCAGACAACCACTTCAGGGTCTTTCCAGCAGTATGGCAGGAAGCAGAGTCCTGCTGCCACACGTAGAGTCGTCCAGCAAACACTCTTTCCACCCAAGGCTTCAGAACGGTGGATAAAAGTTCCACATACCCATTTGCAGTGAGCCTGAGTCCCTGTTCAAAGACATGCGGTGGCATCACGTCGCCATCACTTGAGACACATCCAAACACCATCACAGTTTGAGAAAATTTGGACTTCTTGACACGGGGAACATCAGGACGGATTGTGGGCAAGCCATCTGTTGTTCTGGCGGTTGTGCACCTGGTTTTGACAAAAGATTTTTTCTTCCGAAAAAAAATCAAAGCGTGTTTAGTTCAACCGGATGTTTCACTTTCTTGAGGAGTTTCTTTGCTTTGATGATGCCGTTGCCTTGCACTTTTTCAGTCAAGAGTTGGCCTTTACGTCTCTTGTAGGAGTAATACCTAAGGTCCTTGTTCAAATCCACCTGCATGATTGACGGGACAACATCCATTTTTCGCACTAGAGCCCGGATTCCCTTACCTGGATCCTCCTCCACATTCTCCTGCTATTGTTGCATGAATTCCTGTGTGAGGCGGCAATCAGACCGTCTTCTGTGGGCTTTTCTCGCAGCCACGGCTTCGTAGTCCCCATTGCACTTCTGCATTTCACTTCGTATCGCTTTCACAGTGTTTAAGGAGCACTGACCGGCTGTCGTGATTGCAGAATTTGGGTGTCCGGCGCGAATCATCATGATGCACGTAAGTCTTTTCCAATATTCTGGTGGCTTCCACTGGTCCATTGCAGTTCTGTACAACTTCACAGCTGAATCTGAAACCAAAGAAAAGAAATGCGTGAGAACGCTAGCAACACTCTCTGTGAACGCATATTTATATGGAGTCAAACCAACTGTCAAATTTATCCCGATATATATAATGACACATTCATCAAACAACTTCTCTTAACTTTTCGAATATTCTGTTCATTTTCTATTACCATTTCGTAATAAGAAAGAGAATTCGTAACTCCATCCGACTAAGCAGCGTTCTTCCATTAGTATTCAAATATTTCTCTACCATAGGTATAAAATCATCTTGTATTGAAGTTTCGTGAAAGAGGTTTCACAATATTAATTTAGTTAAAGTTAGTTTATCATAAAATATGCATCAGAGAAAATGAGATGGGAGAAAAACGAAAGCTTCAATATTCGCGCATTCTTCCTTAACAACTTTCCTTTGGTATATATATATGTCAAATATTATCAGTAAAAGTTTACTTCGTATTGATCGATATAATAATGAATTAAAAATTAAATCTAAGATAACTCATATTTACAGTACGGTTGAAAATTTGATGTGCAAACTTTCACGTAACGTAGAAATTTTCCCTGCGGTTAGCAGTACATTCCAATTTTATGTGTGCATGCAAAGGAAGTATTTAACACAACACTCCGATCATAATGTTCTCCTAAATTTTCAAATATATATAGGTCTAAGCTTCACATATATTGACGTACGAATGTAAAAGCTCTAAACACCAGACGTTTAAAAAAAAAAAAAAGTTCTCACACGAATTTTTATTCTTCGTCGCTGCGCCTCGAAGAACCTCTATGTGACATTTTGGTCGAAAATGAGTTATTCTGTGCAAATAAACCTCAAAGCTGCCAGGCACGTCCCTCATAATGTGATAAGTAAATATACAATTGTTTTGCCACAACAATGAAAAAAATAATAGATAGGCTTCAAGTTCTAATCACGAACGTGTTGATTCTCTATGTGATTATAAAGGCGCAAACGATAAACTGACATAGGGTAAACAAACACAAAAATAGTAATATAATATTGTGAAGCAAGCTACAACAATGTCCAATGCATAATATATTTTATTATTATTATGATTTTATTTTATTATGTTTTCAAATGTTTTCGTGTATATTTGGCAAAATTTAAGAGTAGAATGTTTTTTGCTTCTCATGAAAAGTTGTGGTTTTAACACATAGCGGGTTCTCCTAGGCGCAGCGACGATATATTGTCTAACTGCAAAGAATGATTGATAGATGGATATCGTAATATCGTTAAATTAAAAATAAGAATAAAAATAACATTACGGTTTATATTAAAACAATAATAATTCTAGTTATTATAATGTGCAATCATTGTTTACTTTAATATAAACCTAATTCTTCTTGTTAAAATTTTACTGAAAATCTATGAATTGTTTAACACAATCCGTGTTATTTTAGGTAGGATTGTACTATGAAATGCTCAATTGTTGTTTCTTTTAACATCTGTACATAATATTCTTCTCGTTTCGATCTTACCTACAAATTTTCAATCATATCTACAGACACAGTAATACCAATAACTAAAAATGCAATAAGCAAAAATGGGGGGAGGGTGATAGTTTTTCCCATAAAGACACTTTGTCTTTTTTCGGGGGGAGGGGGAAGGGGAGACGAAAATTTTTGCTTGTTTGGCTTTTCACGAATTTCTTATTCAAGTAATATATTCGTTTTCCTGCACTTAGAAACATCCGTTATCCGGACAGCGGTATATTCTTCAAATATACGGAATCCATAATTTTAGTACGGAAATCTGTACGGAGCATACTTTATCCATATGCTACATACGCACTGCCCTTTTTCCGTTTAGATGTTACATGATACCGCTGCTGGGGCCGCGGTGGCTTAGTGGTAGAGCGTTCACCTCTGGTGCTTGGGGTCCCGGGTTCGATCCCAGCCCACGCCAAGTGAACTTTGTGGTGGACAAACACCGTGTGCGTGGGTTTTCTCGGGGTTCTCCCGTTTCCTCCCACTTTCTTCATTCCACCATTTCATTCATTTCTCATAATCACCGTCTCCTTTAGCCTAACCGGCATAACCGTGGGACGTAAAACTCAAAGATTTCATTTGATACCGCTGCAGGATGTATGACATCCAATATTCTTCCTTATATTACATACGTATACCTATGTTACATACGTCAGCTATATCCCTTTCCGCACGGGAGTAGAAATTCTTAGATTATTTTCAAGAAACCGTTTTCTCCATACTACATGAAACATGTATAGAACATTTTCATTAAAACAATGCGTGGGTCCATCGTAGGTTCTGAGAAAGGGGACCCGCACAATTGTACGTGTTTTGAAGCCGTAGTGAGCGGGGAAAATGAAAAATTCTCGCTTGTGTAATACAGCAAAAACTACCCGCACGATTGTGAGGGTTCGGGCGGAAAGGAATAAGTTATATACGTCCATCTGTATGTGAGATCCTGACCGTCTATATACATTTCTTTGTTTTATACGGAAAGTACATATAGACGGAAAAATTATACGGAAGCTATTACAAAACATAAGTTTTCAGTTATAAGAATGTTATCTATAGTCATACGTTAAGTTCAAAAAGTAGAGGATTTACGTATGTAACCTACGCTTTTAATGCAACATACGGTTTTTTCTCTAAGTGTAGTGGGTTCTACAACTGAAAAAGTTTCTTTGCAAAATTAAGTACTTCTGAATCATGTGTTTCAATAGGTTTTCAAACTAGCATTGCATTGATTACCAGCAAGTGTAAGTTATGGAATCCAGCGTTTCAAAGATGCGATTTGGGTTGCCTAACCACCTTACCAAGTGCCTAAAATTTATACATCTTGTCATATATGTCTTATGGGTTGCCTACATTCGACAGGAAGTCAAGAAGGAGGGTATTATTAACCAAGGAACAGATACAAAACCACTTTTCTTTTGATGTAAAATTTCGCTTACATCTCGTTCCCTGTTGCAGAAACATACTATTGTGAGCTTAAGATATTTTATTGGAACTTAATTTGAGTTCAGTTTATGAACTCAAAGCCATGGATTATCATTTTTGGCATCATGTTAATTTGACATGGTAGTAGAAGTTCATGATATGTTTGTTCCATGTACGCTCCTATATTATATGTCTTTGACTCCCAAAACATGTTGGTAAGTTTTAGTTTATTCGTAAATTGTAAATGATAATTCTGTTGCATGAAATCTATTACATTTTCAAAACAGTTTCTTAAACTTTTCACTAAAACATTTTTGTTACTGAACATTACTCTAATAGCTTTACGAACAATTCATTACAAGTAGCAAACCGTTCATCGAACTGGTTTTAGACTTCCGAACTATACTATGCAAACGTACTGTGGAAATTTTATAGAACAGTTATGTCTGTCCGTCCGTCTACCGACATGTATCAGAGCATAAATGGTAAGAAATTATTGCAATCGATTTAGCGATACAAGAATAGATTACATCAATAGCAATTAAAACTTTGTACAAAAAGTATACTTTATATACAGTATAAAGTATATTTTCTGTACAAAGTTTTAATTGCTACCGGTAATTATTCAACTAATTCTTTCTCGACTCCTAATCATAATGATAGACTTTGGAGTTGTGGTCCTTTGTAGACACCACTGTAAACAGAAATTTGCTATATTTTCCAGATTTTATTTCTATTCTTTGCCAGCATTCTAATCACAAGCGTTTCTCAAACAACCACGTAGATTTTGTTCTTAGAAGTTATAGCATACATATATTTTTAGGCTGGAGTCATTATATTAGGAAATTATATTGTAGTAAGCTAGTCACAAAAAGGGATGATTCGGACATAAAATTTATCATTTATAAAATTACACACATACTACATACACCAGTCCAGATCACGGTACGGACAGGTAATGACTGAGAAACAATAAAGTGGCATAAAAATATGTACTATATATGGTTGGTAAACATTATACATTTGTGCACAGTCGAGAGTATTCTTACGAATAATTTTACCATTACATCACTGATTGAAGGCGATACAAGATCACTGTGCTAATTACAGTTTCAATTTAGGGATTCCAAACATATTGTTTAATTAATGTAGAAAAATAAGGTTAACTTTGATTTTGAATATTAATAAAATTGAGGGAGCCTAAACATAGAGGAAACAAGTATCTCTGCTTGTCCTTAATTCATAAAGATGTTGGAAAAATTTCAAGTAAAGAACAATTGTTTTAATGTGTTTCTTTTCTTTCCCATAACTTTATTTACACAAAATTATAGAATCCAGTTTATGAAACAAATAAAGTTACAGAGAGGTAAAGAACAAATAAAATGAAAGTTAGGTTTCTGTACAAGTACGTAGAAAACCAAACACCTAGCGTCGGATTCAATAGTGACAGTCTTTAGTATACTTAGAAAGAAAAATACAACTTACATATGGTAAAAAGGTTGTTTTACAATAACACCAACTTTGTCGTTTCCCACCCATGCTCTCATTTGCTATCCGAGCCAGGATCAGAAACCGAATACGAATGTCTCCCCTGTCTCTTACCGACCTTTTAATATTAAAACAATTTACACTATTTTGAACCCTGAAATTCTGTAATCACCTTGTTTTATTGTTTCCCCCCCTTTAATATCTCAAGTCAGTATGTGACCATCTTCAGGCCTCTCCCTGAAAACTAATTGACTATAAATATATTTAATTTATTTATCTCAATATTTGAAAATTCATTTTCCCGTCATTAAGCTAGCCATCACCAAATCTACCAAATATATTTTTATCCTAGAACAATTCCATTTTGTCCATTTTCAAAACAGTACAAAATAATATTGTTATTTGAATCTCCTTTTCACATCGGAATAAAAATTATTAATGTATATCAAGGGAGCCGATCCTAAGGGAACCCGGGCGTCCCACAGCTCATGGGCCCTCGCATTGTATATATGAATATACAATATTTGGCATAATTTGAATGCAATTTGTCTTAAAATCCTCATTTATGCTATCTGCATCTGAATGTTTGCCCCCCAATTTACAGAAAAATCGGCGCCCTTGATGTATATTATATAAAATATCAAATTTCCTTTTTTCCTCACTGTCCTTATAATTTCATTACAATACAGAATATGAAAAAATATTAAGATATTTACCAAATATGGAAGTTTTTTTTAAAAAAAAATTTTTTTAAAATGTGTAAAATTTTAAAAACACTATTTCGATTGGACCATACCACGAAACATTAAGAATCTTTTCCCATTGTCCTACAAGGCATGTTTGAAATTGTGAAATTTATATTTTGCTTTTCTCCGCTTATGATGAACTTTGAACGGTCAAATACCTGTGCATCGCAGCCCAACGTACAAACAATTCTACATTATGTGAAAGCTGTTTTCCACTCAATTACACACCATTTCTTGTCACGAAAGACATGAAAGCAGTTTAATTTGTGTCGTGGAACACATATACATACTGATTAATTGGCTTAATAACGTCTTTCTCACTCTATACTTTAGTGAATATATGAATTAATCTAATACATTATTTGATTTTATCCGAAATGACAACGATTTTTAAAGAGAAATCCACTGTATACACTCAATACGGGTATAGTTTGCAATTAGAAGAAACAACTTTATTTGCTATGAAAGTAGCATAAAGTTAATATTTATTTTACTTATGCAATATGTTTCTCTTTTCAGGTGAGTGTGTCCTTAATAACGACCGATTTTAGAGAATAAAGTACCGTAAGTACTATTTTAAACTTGCTATTCATACGATAACCTTAGGTACTATAAGGTTACTTTTCATATTAATCTAATCATAGCTTTAAATGATTTAAACCTACTTTAAATGATAGCTTTAAATGATGATCATAGCTTTAAATGATTTTGATTTTATCCGAAATGACAACGACTTTTAAAGAGAAATCCACTGTATACACTCAATACGGGTATAGTTTGCAATTAGAAGAAACAACTTTATTTGCTATGAAAGTAGCATAAAGTTAATATTTATTTTACTTATGCAATATGTTTCTCTTTTCAGGTGAGTGTGTCCTTAATAACGACCGATTTTAGAGAATAAAGTACCGTAAGTACTATTTTAAACTTGCTATTCATACGATAACCTTAGGTACTATAAGGTTACTTTTCATATTAATCTAATCATAGCTTTAAATGATTTAAACCTACAATGTTCATTGATACCTTATGGGTTTGGTATATTTTGAAACCTACACATAAATTATAACGTGTGTTCGGCCAAAATTGTGACTGAAGACAGACATATATGATCAGGTATTTATTTCAATACCCTACAACTACAGCTACATACAGGTGTGAGTATATTGTTGAGGATCCGGTCTCTTGGTTAGATCCCTGGAGAATTCACAACAGAAGAAAACATTATTTTTTTCTTTAGTTTGCTTCATGTAGTCTGAAGGCTCGTAGAGCATTTTGTATTACTTTTCTTTTCTGTGTTATTAAACCCAGCATGTAAGGCAAATGTCCTAGAAGTTCCTCACCTCTTCCTCTTCCGCTTATGCAGTCGATTGACAAACAGACGAGTCGCTGAATCTTGTTTTGATGTGTCTAGCTTCCGCGACCAGCATTAAGGAAGATATTTTTTCCTGAGGTTTGTATCTTCCGTATTTACACCTAGAGTCAGAGATTTCTGCCTTCCGCTTTGTCTTCAAGTTTTTGCCGGGTTCGATCCTGATGAGTCTGGGCTTGGAGGACATCGTCTCTGATGAGGTCGACCTGGACAACGAACTTCGGAGTGACGTCGAAATGATGAGTTAGACGTGGGTGGAGTCTAGAGAGACGCCTTGACCAAATATGGAAGACCGTGTGACAGGAAGGAGGAACCCGGAAAAACAGAACTGGAACAAAACCATCGGACAGAGGAGTCTCAGGGAAGAAGTGGTTGGATCGTTGTCGAAGGAACTTCTCCGTAATTGACTCGCGATAGCTAGACACGGAATTATGGATTATTCACATCAGTTAAAGGTAAAGTACCATTTTGGCCTAGCAGTATTCAAACATCAGACTGCATAAGCTTGCCCCTAGAAATTCATCACCTTTGCTCTACCTTTCCTATAAGTTTGCCATGCTATTTTCTAAATATGAGTTTGAGTTTTATTTCCAAAACTTATCAATAGATGCTAATCAGTATAATATTTGGCCATATGCCATATTGCCAGTGTATGGTTAGAAAATGCGTTTATGTTGGAACGAATATTAATCTTATTAGATTTCATTGGTTTTCTTTTAATGTACCTTCCCGACATTCATTCCGTATCTGGAAAAGTCAGAATTCCAGTTACGTTTCAATATGAAGTAGAACACAACAATGAATCACTGCATGTGAACCATCTTGGCCCACTTGGCGGAGGCGGTTTTTAGTGCTGCATAACACGTGTTGCAAGAGTCCAGTATCCATTATGCGCAGACAATGTTTGATACAATGAAGCTGTTGGATACTGTCGGGCTCCCAACTATTGTCATACACTTTCCTCGGCGGCAGAATCCAGAAATCTTCAATGGGGCGTCATTAAAATACACTGGTAGGGTTGAGATACTTCGGTACAGAAAATATGCCATAAGTCTACATAAATGTTAATATTCTTTGTCATAATATACACTTGTCTTGACATGCAAAAATACACATTTACCATCACCATGATGTTCCCTATGGAAAGGAGGCAATCGTTTCTTCAAGCATTTCGTTACCACTGACGGCATTCAGCGTGTCTTCCACGAATGGGGTTTACAGAACCTTTTCTCAGAACCTGCAAAATCTTAGGCGGAAATTTTACTGTTTCCAAATATTCCACAAGAGGGAGTCACGCTTTCGAAGGACGTGTAAAACTATTTCCGAACACATTTATTTACTATGAAGTACGCCTCGTCGTCAAGCACCACATATTTAACCTTAAATTGTTGCAGCAGTGCATGACACTGTTTTTGAATGTCTTTGCTTTGCTTCTCTGTGTATTTGGGGACCTCTTGTTTCGTCCATGCTATCACATTTACCTTTTATTTCAAGGTACGGTGCAATGGTTATTGTGATTCATCATGTGCAGTTAGCGTACACTATGGTTGCCATATTTCAAATATGAAAATCCGGAATGCTACTAAATTACGAGAATCTTTGAAATTCTTAAAATGAAAAGAAGTGTTACATACTAATTTACTTTCTTCCATTAGATACAGTTGTTCAAGTATTAAGTAATCACGTTTTTAGTCATTTTAGTAGATCATCTTCTCCTTAGTTGATCAAATGTAAGCAGATGATTTACCCCCTGCCCCCTGGTAAGCATTTTGTTAAATTTCTCAGGATCTGTTACGTTTTGTAGTTTTCATAGTCTGTTGTAGCTCATTCAAGGTATGATGTTTCCTTTCACACGTTTTGTCTGTTCGTATTGTATCTTTTTTTAATTTTTTTTCTAAACAGTTAATTCATTCTCAAGATTTCAAAATATTTCAGAATCAAGATGCAGATTGAAACAGAGTACTAAAGATATCACCTTGTGTCCCAGGCCCAATGAAACGAATGCTTCCATCAATGTGAAAGTAGTTAAATCGTGAACTTAATTAAATCCATGTGGTATGTGTTCAAGGCTTTTTTTTTCAACGTTTGAATTGTCATACTCAGAAGTTGAAGATAATAATTTTATACCTAATCCTGTGAAGAAAGCTGAATATTCACTGAGATCCTGGGATTTCTTTTTCACTGAAATCCGGGACATTTAAGCATCTCGAGAATATTTTCGGAAAGCCGGGAAGAATATCTCGATTCCGGGACGAATGGCAAACCTAGTGTA
This sequence comes from Thermobia domestica, assembly GCF_964235325.1. Classification (NCBI taxonomy): domain Eukaryota; kingdom Metazoa; phylum Arthropoda; class Insecta; order Zygentoma; family Lepismatidae; genus Thermobia; species Thermobia domestica. Next base: position 42,807,605 of record NC_137469.1, read on the forward strand.
AGGAGTGGGAGACCCGGGTTCGATTCTTTGCGGGAGCTCATGGGGTTCGGATCCGACGTTAAACTGTACGTCCACGTCTCATATAGCCTCTCTGCTGAAAGGGATGCTAAAGAGGAGGAAACATGACAACATAGCATGAAATAGAGAAGTTTGCTTTAAATTCACAGAACAACTCATAACAGATGCATTTTCCCAGCATACCTTAAATTACTCTAAAGAATCTGCAAGCAAAATGTATATAATTTACATTTCCTTTTACAAATTTTTAAATTTATTTTCGTATATCATTTAGCGTTTGAGTCACAGTTATATTGGTTAGTTTGTGACTCCGATTACTACCTCCTGTCTTCGATTTTTCTTACTGCAACACTTGACATCACAATTCGCCGGCCGCCACTGGTTAACATATTTAATATATTTACGTACGTACATAGAGTGATAAAAACAGTTTAAAATTGATCTTTCACAGTTATTGCTCTGAGAATAATCCAGAACTACACGAAAACATTGTGTATATGGTTGTTTATTCATGTTTTTTCAACCACAAATCGCCATCTCCATAAAACTTGTGCAAGTTAAAAAAAAAGAACAGAAAGAAATCATGCCATGCTACATTTACGAGAGATTTCTCGTGGAAAAAAAAGTTGCTCCCGAGTTTTAGTGCCACAACAGAACGGTCCGATTGTTGTTTTAAAACCAACAGGATCACGCAAAACCGCCCTAAAACATGTCCAGCATCTCTGAGCAGCGTTACCTGGTTGAAAAAGAATAAATCTAACTGTGTTCAGTTTTGCTGACCTATCTTCTAGTTTAGTGGTACATCCCTGCTGCCACGGAGGTAACTGAATTAAAAATGGGTTTCGGTAGAGGTGTTCCACTACTAACCTGTTAAAAGCTTTCACCTAAATTTGTTTTAATCAGTATGAAGAGTAACGCATTTTCTCTTTTTATCTCTCTCTCTCTCTCTCTCTCTCTCTCTCTCTCTCTCTATATATATATATATATATATATATATATATATATATATATATATACGAGGGTAATTCAGAAAGTAATGTCTCCATAGTAATGCCTCTATTTCTGTTCGACAGATATCACCGATACACGTTATTAGACGAAAACTTTTGCAACGTCAGATGCAAATAGTGGCATCATTTTTCAACATAGTTGCCATTACGTGCAACACACTTGGACCAACGTGAAACAAGGGTTTTCATATCTTCGGCGAAGAATTGTAAATACGTAAATATAACCATACGTAAATATAAATCAATTCAAGAGAGCAAGTTGTTATGGTTTCTGGCATAGTGGTCAAGTCTGCTGTTTCGACTGCTATTCTTGCAAAATGGCTTGCTGGCTGAGGAGCTCCACAAATACATTAAAAAAAAAGTATGTGATGCACGTAAAAACGTTGGTTACATGTGTAAATCCTGTAATTTTTGGACTCAGCAAACGTAAAACTGAAGAAGTATATTTTATACGTACTTTCCGTATGTGTGTTCCGAATAAACGTACTTTCCGTAAGAACGAAAGAACTGTATATAGGCGGTCAGGATCTTACATACAGATAGACGTATGTAACATACGCATATGTACGTAATATATGGAAGACTGTTAGATGTCATACATCCTGTAACGGCATGATGAAACATCTACACTGAAAAAAAAATAGAGAAACTACTTTTAGACATAGTAGGATACTGTACACATTAGTGACACACTTTGAACACCTCCAGATGACATACACCCTTGTATATTCATCCCTTGTAGATACTGCGTTGTCCAAGTATGTCTCACATGTTTGTACAATATGCGCAAAATGTATGTCATCACTTTGTTTTCGAACTATTTGCCGAGAAGAAGTGTTTTAAACATGTCATACTAGATACTGTTATCGGACAATGAACGCTTTGGGACACGCAAAGCATACTTTATAAGCACACACTTGATATATTTCCCCCCTCAACACCTTACACGAAAAGTGTTAAATGCTGTTTTATTTTTTACAGTGTAATCGGAAAAAAGTATATACCATATGGATAACTTATGCTTCGCACTGATTTCAGTAGAAAATTTAAGGTTTCAGTATATTTGAACAATATACCGCTGTCCGGAGGATGGATTTTTCTGTGTATCTTCATGCAGCGGGACCAACATACTGGTAGTGTGGAATACAAGGCAAATATCCTTTTAACTCCTGGCCCTTAAGAGATTTGTTACGACACTTAGTGTAGCAAATTCGGGTGAACGCAATAAAATAAGTACAAGAAACAAAATAAAGAACGTTAGTTTACAAATCATCTTTAAAACACAAAAAATGTGGAAAATGTACTTGTAGCTCTGATTTAAGAATAACTACTTTAGTCTAAGATTTCCTTAATCAATCGAACTCAGTTGTAAGCATTTCCCAATACGAGTTTTCCCCCGCCACTTGTATGAAGAACTACATTAGTATTCTAGTCCATTCACGATACTGTAGCAGAGAACTTGTTTGAGTCTTTTGTAGCAGTCTTTGTATATACCTCGTTGTGTGTGCGTACAACTCAGATTTTGTACAAGGACAGGCTTTGTATAGAGCTTTTGCAATAAGAAGAAAGAATAGAACAAAGTGAAATTTTGTGGTCTGTTGTTTGTATCTTTGAACATGTGTGTGTACGTGTGTGTGTATTTTGAGTTATGTGCGAGTGTGAATCAGTGAATGAAAGAGAGAGCGAGAGAGAGGGGTTCAGTTTGATAAGAAAACAGGAAATATGGACATCTGCAATGATGTGTATGTTTACTGGGAGAACAGTATATATATATCCAGAATTCGTGATGGTAACAAAGAGAAACAGAAAATACAATACAAGGTGAAAAAAGAAGAAGTTCTGATAGATTTTGATGAAAAATACAGAGAAGAATAGAAAAAAAGAGAAACAGAAGGAAAACCCCGAATATGAAAAAGAAAAGACAAAAAATACAAGGGAAAACTTTTCGATTGTCGAATTTCGCGAATGCTTCAACTCGTCAGTTGTGATCGTGAGAAGAATGAGGGAACTGAACCATGTCTGAACTCCACAGCTCTCTTCTTTTTCTTTCTTACTTTCTCTTGTGTATGCGTATATATATCTTCTTTCCTTTTTTGTTATTCTTTTTCGTTCTTTCACCAATGGAGTTTGGTTCACTGTTTCCGTGAACTGAAGCGGGCTACAGAAAAAAAGAAATAAAAAAAGTAGTTTGGAATAGATAATCGATTGTTATTATAGGACACTCTTGGATTCCATTATTCTTATTCCAGGTTATAAATTTTGTGTTATATTAGTGATTTAGAGTTATTGGAGGGATAGTATACTTGATTTTGGTGAACATATTCCATATTCGATTTCTAATAGGAGGAGCTCAAAATTTTTTAGTGCCGATTAAAGTTTCCACTAGATCCCATTCGGAAGATACCTTTCTTGCAATCCTATTAATATATTCTCTTTGATAATTGAGCTCCTGTTAAGAAGAACATTGTGATTGTTGTCAATAACAGTACTTCTTAAAATCAAATTGCCTTCTCTATTCTAAAAGCTGTCTGACTTCTATGATATCCCGTTGCGCAGGCCTGAGACATGACAAATTCAAACTATGCCAGTGGTGAAGACATCATAGCACGAGAATTTTAAACTATGTAAACAATTTCTATACTGAAGACGTCAGAGAATGAGAAATGTAAACTATTCCCGCGGTGAAGACGACAGAGTACAGAAAATGTAAATTATTCCCATGATGTAAACGTTAGAGTCCAAGAAATGTAAATTATTGCCATGGTGAAGATGACAGAGTACGAGAAATATGAACTATTCTCATGGTTAACACGACACAATACGAGAAATGTAAACTATTCCATGGTGAATACGTTAGAGTACAAGAAATGTGAACTATTCCCATGGTAAAGACGTCAGAGTACGAGAAGTGTACGTTTTGTAAACAATTTTCATACTGAAGACGACAGAGTACTAGGAGTGTAAACTATTCACGTGGTGAAGACGTCAGAGTACGATAATTTTAAAATATGTAAACAATTTCCATGCTGAAGACGTCAGAGAATGAGAAATGTAAACTATTCCCGCGGTGAAGACGACAGAGTGCGAGAAATGTAAACTATTTCCATGATGAAGACGTCAGAGTCCAAGAAATGTGTAGGGTTTCTTTGACAAGAAATGTAAAATATTCCCATGGTGAAGACGTCAGAGTATGAGAAATTAAAAGATTCCTAGCATGCAGACATTAGAGTGTGAGAAATTCAGAGTATTCTCCATGTAGATGAAATCGAAAAGAAAACATTTTCAAGTTGGGTTATACTAAAATATATAATTACTAGACCAGAACGCTTGGTGATATGAGAAATGTGAACTATTCCCATGATGAAGACGTGAAAGTATAAAAAATATAAATAATTCCCATAGTGAAGACATTAGAACACGAGAAATGTAAACAATTACTATACTGAAGACATCAGAGTATGAGAAATTAAAATATTCCCATCATTCAGACATTAGAGTGTGAGAAATTCAGGCTATTCTCCATGTAGATGAAATCGAAACGAAAACATTTTCAAGTTGGGTTATACTAGACCAGAAAGCTTGTTGATATAAGAAGCCCTCCGATTACGTCACTAAAGCTTCCAAACAGAACAATTACTGTCCTCTATTGGAGGCTTAATCAGAGAAAACCACTCAATTATTCACATACTATCAATACTTTTTGTTCAACTTAAATCACACTCACTAATAAGAATTTTCATTTAGTATTTTGTAAGTAACCCTGGTGAGCGCAAAGAAGTGGCAGTGTTATTTGGACGATACGTTTCTGCAATAGTATCATATTTGTCTGACCACGATTTTCTACTGGATATGACCATCGTTCCACGTAATAATAATATTTTTGAAAAGCAATTTCTTGTCTTCTAAGTTAGCAACATTGTGTGCAGAAGTGGCTTATAGCGCGGAGTAGTTCCTCATGCCTCATTTACAAGGTAGCGCGGTTAGAGAACACACACAGCCTGGATGACCACTAATCACCCCCTTAAGACAAAACACAAAGACATAATAACTCTGCCGTGTAGTAAGAATACAGGAGAAGGGGAAGTAAGAGTGGAAATCCTGCGAGAAAAGGATATCTCTCATGACGATCACGTAGAACAAAAGACCGCCCCAAACAAGAAAAATTTTGCACAAACAAAATCAATCCTGATGGAGAACAAAAGAAAGCACAAAAATAGCCCATTCTAATTATCAGAAGTAAAAATATCGATTTTCTTTTTCTTGATGGTGATTGGGGTCTTTATTTGTATACACAGTGCATACCATTTTAATTCTTTGGAAAAGAAAAATATCTTTTCTGTGTACTGGCATTCTAATGAACTTTCTTTTGAATTAAAAAAAAAAATAAACGTAAAAGGTCAAGAAGACAAAGTTAAGCGTACCCAATTAGAGGAAAGTGCAATAGCAAGATATATATATTGCAATTGTTTGTACCCATTTTGGAGTAATTTCGAACAAACACAAGTACCTATAACTTTAACTTCTTCCACAAATTACTATTACAGATTTAGTCACTGTTTATTTATAGTACTATTTAGTTTCTGGGTGAAAAATTACGAAGATTTTTTTTATCTTTAAATCAAAGAGGCTAACAATCAGGTAAAACTACAGTTTAACCACTTCACTTTCTTGTAGGTCGATGGATTTATTTGTCATTATCCTGGAACTGATGCTACTTTCAACACACACATATATGCAAAATTTATCGGATTGCTTGATAAGAAATTAAATGAAATTTCTAATATTATGTCCGACATTATCTCAGGTAGGCGACAGGAGACTGATGATTAATGAATGACGATATAGTGATTAATAATGACATAATTATGGTGAAATAAAAGGAAGAAAATAACGACTTGGTTTCTGAGTACCAACGACGAAAAGATATTTTAAACAATATGCACTTAAGAAGTTATCTCATCATAACTGTCATCGTCATTGAGAGATACAATTTCATTTTCACGTTTACTATCCCAATTTGATTCTAATGTATATTTTCCTTTTGCTATCATTTCTTGTTCTTTTAGCATTTCTTGTTAGTTTGCCGCAATTTCGTCTTATCTTGATTGTATTTGTTTTTCTATTAATTCTATTAAGAGCTTATGATCATTATGAATTAGTTTAAGTTGATCATATGTGTAAATAAATTAATTATGTTCTTTTCAGTTATCAAAATAAACAAATATGGCATCTTTAACAAATAACGTAACTAATGTATGATTTACTGCAAAAAACAAACTAATTTTTGCATAAGCGTAATCTATTTTTCTCCATATTATGGTGAAATAATAACGTGGGAGAAAATGAGATAATAATAATAATAATAACTTTATTAACGTTCTGAGAATAGCTAAGTAAGTAATTATTAATAACTCTATGACTTATGAAACTCGAGGATTCATTGCAACCTACACAAAAGCTCTGTACTGGCTTCTGCCACTATTTCCTCTGTATTTCTGTACTAGGTCCATACAATGACAGGGTCCCTTAGGAAGTAGGAACATATTTAACATATTGTCCTCCCATTTTGCTCTTGGTCTTCCTAATGATAGTTTTCAGATTGGGTTTCAGATTAAAATGTTAAACATGTTCCTACTTCCTTCCATTCTGGCTACAAGTCAGGCAAACCTGAATATCCTAGACTTATTGGCACTAAGCATGTTAGACAAACTGTATAAATTGTGCTGTTCCTCGTCATGGAGTTTCCACCTTTCCCCATTCCCATTGGATCCGAATATTCGACTAAAGATTTTTATTTGCAAATACTTTTAATCTGCATTCTTCCCTAAGAGTAAACGATTGTTTCCCAACCATACAATACAAAAGGCATAATTATCGCTTTATATATTATAAGCTTCAAATTCCTTAACAGAAATCGCGAAGACTGAACTTGGAAGAATTTGGACTGAACAATACTGTAACACGAGCTCTCGACTTTGAGTCGACATTTAATTTCCCCGTTGACATGTTAAGGTCTGTTAATTCTAGGTTCATTTTGTAGAAAATATTACTTGATATTTTAATGTATCCATACAGAAGCGTCATGCGGAGGAGATAGAAGGAATTGCCCCCTTAATTTGAGTACTATACAGGGTGTTTCAAAACAACACCGACAATGTTTGGGACATGATTTCTGACACCAAAATAAGACAAAAAGGATAGATCAACCTGGGTGCATAAATGCTTCCTTTCGAAGTTATAGGCTGCCGAAAATATGAAATAATTAACTGTAAAGGTCCATAGCTCCTAAACCATGCGACCTACCGTAGTCGGGTCAAGACTTCACTTAGGAACCAATATGTGCGCTATCCAAAAATACATGTTTCAGAACTCTGAGATACTTACGCAACAATTTTTATAGAGGGAGTTTGACTACGGGCATATAATTTGAAGTACTCATCAACTACCTCTATAAAAATCGTTTCCGAAGTCTACAGGATTCTGAAACTTGGATATTTGAATAGGGCACATACTAGTTCCTAAGTGAAGTCTTGACCCGACTACGGTAGGTCACATAGTTTTGGAGCTATGAGCTTTAAAGTTCACTTTTTCATGTTTTCGGCAACCTATTACTCCGAAAGGATGCATTTGTGCGCCCAAATTGGTCTATACTTTTTGTCTTATCTTGGTGTCAGAAATTACCTCCCAAACGTCGTCGATGTTGTTTTGAAACACCCTATATAAGTTTTAATCAACTGTATGCTAATACACTAATAAAAACGTGAAATTTTTATGACTGTGGAGAACTTTGCCATCAGGCAAAATTTTAAATGATATTCCTGTATCCATAGTTTGCAGTACTACGACCACGGTGAATTTCCATGTATTTATTTTCCTGCATTTACTTCTAAACCCATGTCCCTACAGCCGTTTAATTAAGGTACAATCAGATGGATCGCGAAGTAGGAAAGTTCTCGTGAGGACCAGATGGATCGGGGAAGCGAGTAGTGAATTGTTACGAACGGAAAATTGGCAACTTTGGAAATACTGTAGATGATCAGTTAAATTAATGTATCGATAGAACCTGTTCGTTGAGAAAAAATGTTCCGTGTTTGTGTGAATGGTGCAAACTTAGTGAGTACATTTTCCCAAACATTTGGAAATTTACTGGAAAGTTTTAGTGCCAACTATACAAAAAGTGATGCGTAATTTAATTAGTGATCGGTGACATAGCATGATCATTTAACTATCCTTTACGTATCCGTTCGTTATCCCCACGCAAATAGAACAGTTTACACAAATCATGAAGTAGGAGAGATCGTTCAGATATTCATTGAACCCAATAACAGGAGAGATCGCGATTGCGGGATAATTAACATATAGTTCGTAAACATCGTACTAGAAAAAGTAATGAGAAAATATGTAATAACTACAGTTGTTTTCAGCAGGAAGTCAGTCTCCCAAACATGGTCCCCCCCCCCCCTGTCTCAGTGATCTGGCTACGGACCTGAGCTACGTGTTGATTTCAATGCGGTTCTATCCGTGAAGCAACTGTTTCAAGGTTGGTTGTGATTATGGTAGCACAATCTATAATTATGTTTTAATACTACCAAATCAAGTAGTGCATCGTAGAATAGTAGTACATAAGTGTTCGCTGTCAGTTGTGTCATGTTGTCTGATACATATTTTGTATTTTCGTCATTATCCAGGTTTTTTCTGTAGTATCACCGTTGTGCGCGATCTCACCAATCCATGATTTAAATCACCATATGAGATTGTTTCTGCAGTATCACCGTTGTGCGCAATCTCACCTACCTAGTGCGCGATCTCCCTTATGCCTGTAGGAGAGATCGCGCAAAATAGGAGTTTTGAAAACGGCCACCATTAAGAGCACAATCACTTTGAACAATGGTTACTGCTCTGATATTTTGCACAAGGTAGCCAGCTACATTCGTAATCATTCTTAACAATTTTGCTTTAATAATACTTGAAGCAAGTTTATTGAATTGTGCGTGAACCTTCTTTACTTTTGCAATTCTTTCCATTATCCTCATACTTATGATCTCCTATCAGATTGACATCATGAGCATGAGTTTCTGAAGATCTGGTAGACTTGGTACATAGACTCGTATATGCCTCAACTACCCACAACCCTAAATGATCATCAAGAAAGCATCAAGACAGGTATAAACTCCATTACACAGGTTATTCACAAGGTATAGCTGGAGCTGTATTATCGTCTCTATCTTTATCGCGTAACAAGTGACACACACACATTGAGTACTTGTATTTTCAATAAACTTTACGAGTTTACGTAACTATTTTGAAAGTTTGGGTAGAATAGTACTATTGGTATCCTTTTAAAGTTATATCCTTTTAAAACCAGGGACTGTTTTTGTGCTCACTCTGTATTTGTTTCCCCCTTTCACATTGTCAACATAATATATTGCCAATTTTTACCTTAAAAATGTATATTTCACAAAAAGGTTTCAAATCTTCTAATGTCATGGAATTAAAGGCCTTTGACATATCGATGTAAAATACAATTGATCTGTAAATTATGGTTTTAAAGTCAGTAAAACATGTGGAATTGGCTACCATCGATAAAATAATAATAATAATAATAATAATAATAATAATAATAATAATAATAATAATAATAATAATAATAATAATAATAATAATAATAATAATAATAATAATATACTCTTCTCTGGAAGATTTTATGTTTAGTTACAATGAGAGTGTGCTTTTGAGCTTCATTTTGACCACATAACTTTTCCTTTTTTCGCATTTACCTCTTCTCGCAGACTTTTCCCTGCGTATAGGCTTAGGTCGTATGTGTGTGATTTTTCTGCGTATGCATGAGATAGTGTGTGTTTGTTTGTTTCTATGTTTGCATTCATTGTATTGTTGTTATTGTTGTGATGTTGCTTTGCTAGTATTCTCTGATTTCAAATTTAAATCTTTCATCCTACTGCAAACTGGTTCTACACATACTGTATCCCCCTCTCTCACACACACTCGCATACATATTCGGAGTACGAGAGAAAAGAACATTCCCTCGACAGTGCCACTGTATGAACATACAAACAGCAAAAAGCAGAGGTCAATAAGCCGGAGTCCCTAGGGCCTGCTCTGTTCCACAGATGTCTCCCTGAGCGCACGTTGTCCACGGTTACTAATTTGCTAATTTCGTTTTATTTGTTAAGTTTTTTTTTTGCGGTGTAGCTTTCTTTTCTTTCTCTTTTTCTCAGCCTGTTAGGGAAAGTAATAGTAGGAAAATAAATAGCAGTGTATTTTCATAAAAGAAAATCCAAACTTGTTATGTATTTACTTTTATATGGTTCCTACAACAAAGGTTTTAAGCATTTACATTACTGAAATGAAAAGGCCCATCATATTTTTTCTTTCCTTAGTGAAATGAAAATGAAATGAAATCTCTAATTGTTACGTCCCAAGGTTATGCCGGCTAGGCTAAAGAAAACGGTGATGATGACAAATGAGTGAAAGGGTGGAATGAAGAAAGTAGGTGAAAACGGGAGAATCCCGAGAAAACCCACGCACAGGGTGTTTGTCCACCACAAAGCTCACTTGGCGCGAGCTGAGATCGAACCAAGATCCTGCCACCACAGCATTCATGCTTTGATATACCTTTTTGCATTTCCGTTCACCGTCTTCCTCACTGGTATACTGGCTAATTCATGTACCTTTAGTAGTGCAGGAGCGCCCGAGTTTGATTCCCGGTATAGTACATGTTGTTAAAATATTTTCTTCTTGTAAATATCAAAACTTTTGTTTCTAATGTTTGTCCTGTTTCGTTTATAGTGTTTATAAAGTAATTACGTAAAATGTTTTTATATTGTTTATAATATTTGATAAAAATGTTCAAATACTATTACGTATTTGCATTACATTGTCTATGCCTACTCCTTGTCTATGCCTACTCCACAATATTTGATGTCGTAATTGAAGTAAACTCTGGATGGATACAGCATCCTAATATCTTGCATTACAACAGCTGACACCTGCCGTTCCTTTTCTGTCTCTGTTTTCCATCCAAGTGACGTTTCCAACGAAGAAAGAAACAAAAAAGTAGATGGAACACTCAAACGTAATTACAACGCCATCTCTCTCCTCAACTCTATTTCTCCCTGAGCTGTCTGTTTCTAATCCTGGACCTTTCGAAGTAGATGGATAGATAGATTGAAGAGAGACAGAAAGAGAGAGAGAAACAAAATGAAATTGAAAAAAATAAAAAAAAAGGAAAGACACTACTTGCAGCATGTCAGTCTATCTTGCTCTTCGTTGTCTTTTGTTTGGGAAGTGTCAGCAGGAAAGGTTTCTGCCAATTCGTACTACAATACAGCTTCCCTCGACCTTTCAACTCCACACAATAGAAAGCATTGACACTTTCTTCTAATTTCGTGTCAAATTTTATGTGATTAAACATGGTAGATATACGTAGAGATTAGCAGTGCAAGTTCTATTGTTTCCTCAAAGCGTTTACTGTATCTCTAATTATTAATTAATGTATCGTATATAATTTACATTTACACATTTACATGATTGAGTTGCAAAATTAATTAATACAAGTACTATACACTTCATTAAGAACGTTGTAGTAGTTTTGAACTTATATACGTATACCAGTAGTAACCAAGCTCCTTCGTGGCTAAGTGGTTAGCGTACGCGCCTATGGCGTGGGAGACCCGAGTTCGATTCCCTGCGGGAGCTCATGTGGTTCGGATTGCACGTTAATCAGTAGGTCCGCGTCTCATTTAGCCTCACTGCTGAACGGGACGTTAAACTCAAACTCAACTCAACCAGTAGTTGCCCTCGTAGCATAGTTGCTAAGGCTTTCGTCTTTCGTTGGAGCGGTCCTGGGTTCGATTCCCGGTGGAGACACTAGATCGAAAAAAGTGTAAAGTCTTTTTCAGCCATCCTGTGTGAGGTTTTTCTTGTTCACACCAGGCAAATACCAGGATGGTACTAACCTATAAGTCTCAGGTCGCTTCCTCCCTTCCCCAATCCTTTCTTCCTTCTCTTTCCTCGGATAGTGTGATCGCAGAGAGAGACATAATTCCTCATACGTGTTGGGCTAACATGACCATAGATGCCGAATGCCCTGAAATCTAATTCCTAATCATCTAATCCTGACTTTTATCAGTAATTTCATTTCAGATTCTACAGGGGGCGGGGTGAACACGCTCCGCCGACATAAGAATTTAAGATTTTTTTTAAAAAAAATACGTATTAATATACAATCGATTAAAAAGTATGAACCTCTCAAACAGGGGGACATCCCCAGCTGATCCCCTGACTTCTACTTCTAAGGTAGATTAACCATACGCCCTTTTTAAATGAGATACTCTTTCTCTTTTTTCAAGGTTCTGTCGGTGTCCCGAGAAAAATGTGAACGGGACAACAAAGGCCCCGTTTTTTTTTTAAAAAAAAGACTTCTGTTTTTTTTATGAAAGACGTCCATTTTTTGTCTCGTATTGTTACGTAGTATACTACTAGTCATTTCATATATGGACTTCATCATGTTTTGAAGAAAAGACCAAACCTTCCACAAGGGGCACACACATGGGGGGTCCAACAAGTTCGGGCTCCGCCCAAAATTCCCTAAGTCAACATACATTTTTACAGTTCCTCAATAAAACTATACCGGTACTTGTTTGACAGGGAAATTATTGATGCAGCATCAAACCTTTTTCTTACACCATCTGTATACTCTCTTTTATAAAAATAAAGTTCTATTTTTCTGAAAATGTAGGTGGAAGTATATTACAATTACTTGTCTTTTCGGGTGTAGAATAATACCCGTTCAATACTATATAGAAGTAGTGGCTTGTTGTATTGAACCCCCCCCCTCCAGAGCTTGAAAACTTCCCAACAATAATTTCTGGATGCGCGCCTACCTTCTACAACAAATTCAGTAATAAAAAAAAGTGTGAATTCAATAGATAATCGATGTTCCTATTTCTGGTTCCTATCAAAATATAAATATTGAAGTTGGAATAGGCTGAAATAAGTAAAAATTGATTATTTTCTCTAAGCTAGAGGCTTCTCTCTGAGCGATATCAATAACAACATGAGAATGGCTATAGATACGTGGACTGTCAAATTATAGCAATTTGCCAAGTATCCCGTTTTTTTTTTGTTTTTTTTTTAATTTTCTAAGTTTGGTCACCCTATTCTAAGGATACCCATTAAGAAAAAACTATCAGATTTTGTGATACTCGATGTCCAATCAATCACATGTGTTGGTTACCACGTTTAATTCTAACAGCCTCACTTTCACTTACCAAGATGACCACTTCTGTAATTCATTACATTTGTCTGCAACATACACAAGAACTCTATTTGCGATATTGTATTATCGATCTTCACAGAGGCAACGTAAATCTAAACCATGTTCACTGTTAAGAGTGATCGTAATGTAAACAAAATACAGTTGTATCCCTTCGCCATTCTCGCCAAACTTACTGTCAAGCTTTAAAACAACACGTAGTAAAAAGCGTGTTTAGTGGTTTAATTTTGGATGATTGGCGTAAGCCATTTTACTGTGACTATTTCTTTGATATTTTTTTTTACTAAGAGATAGTAAGGATATGTTTAATAGCATCGTGGTGCTAAAAAAGGATTGAGGATTTAGATTTCTGGGTTTTCGTCATTTATGGTCATGTTAGTTCGTCACGTTTTGAGGGATGACGTCCCTCGGCGAGCACACTATCCGGAGAAAGGGAAGGAAGCGGTCTGGGATGTATAGTTAGGCACCACCCCATCATTTGTCTGTTGTGAATGAGGAAAACCCAGGAAAACCTTACTCAGGGTGATTGGCCTGAAAAAAAACTTTTTATACTTTTCCGACCGAGTGCCTCACCGGGAATCAAACCCGGTACCGCTCACACCGAAGATCGAGCCCCATGCTATGCGGGGCCACTTGTGCTAAAAAAAAAAAAAAAAAAGTATCGAATGCCGTGAAAAGGTATAAATTTCAATAAAAATAAATAGCTTATTATGAGTGAGATAAAATTACGTAATTTATCGAACGTTGTCGAATTGATACTACCACCCAGTTGAGGACCGGGGATATTAATACGGTATGTGAAACAAGAATGGCCAAACGCACCCACCTCTGTACTAATGTCCCTTATCAAAATAGAACTCAGGCCGGCACTTACTTAGGCTATCGATCATTGCCTCTATTAAATGAAAGTTAAAATTTGCGACTCGGAAAGGATGAAGGGCGAAGGGGCAGGATGAAAAAGGAGGGACGTTAAAAAAAACGAGCAAAGGTTGGCGTGTTCAGAATTTTCAATGGGCACTTTTCGAGTATGCGAGAGACACACAGAGGTAAAACGGGGCAAAGAGGGAGGAGAATGATGAGGGTCACGTCACGTAATGACCGTGACTTTCGTCCCAATGCAGTAAATGTGCAAAGAGGAAAAACAAGAGACATAGAAAAAGAAGAGAGAGAGAGAGAGTATAATCAGGTACTGAGGCATACATACTGTAGTGACTATAAAAAAGTATGTATATTATGTGTGTGTGTGTGTGTGTGTTATATTTTGGGTTGGTATTTAAAAGAAGAAAAAACTACAAATGCTCATGAACTCAATTTTTTCATCTTATTCTCTTCGTATACCTAGTTCATTCCATTCTCTTAATGATCTAGAACTTAATGAACATATATATATATATATTCTAATCTGAGTTATAAAACAGCAAAGTACATTTATGAACTCCTTACGCCTATCAATTGAAGTTTCATGGACATAAATCCAAAACACAGTTTTAAATTTGCTAAAGCATTTGGTATTTTATGTTATTTGTTCTATGATTATAAACTTACTGAAGAAAGACTGCTAGAGGGAACATGGTGGTTCACAGATGAAGCACTCATCACTCGTGCGAAGGATCTTCTCTTTGATCTCAGGTCATGTCAGTTTATGGTGAACAATTTATTATCCGTAAATTTCCTTCTACATTCTCATTCCATTTTTGACAATAGTATACTTTCATTACTCATCTCTCTCGCTGGACTAGTGGTGCGGTGGTTATAGCTTAGTGGTCTCGCGCGTCACGAAGTACAATCATCGTGGGTTCGAGTACCACTGAAAAGCATAGACATTTTAAAAAGTCCTCGAATATTAGGTGTTCATATTCCTTATTGTATTAAGAATTAGGAGTTAGATTTCTGAGCTTTCGGTATCTATGACTATGTTAGCCCCTCACGTAAGAGGGATGACGTCTTTCGGCGATCACTCTATCCGAGGAGAGGAAAGGAAGGAAGCGGGCTGGGGCCTATATGTTAGGTTCCATCCTGGCATTTTCCTGATGTAAATAAAGAAAACCCAGGAAGACCTCACTCAAGATGGCTGGCCTGAAAAGGCTTTTTACATTTTCGCTAAACTGTCCCCACCAGGAATCGAACCAGAAACCATTCGCACTGAACACGAGAGCATTAGCGAATACACTACGCGGAAGTCATCCTTATTATATTAAGTAGAATACTGAATACGATTGATTAAAGACCATGAAAATACGTGTCCCAGATTCAGCGATTTTTTAACAAGAAAAAAACTAGTTCATATACGCGCCTTTTCCACACGTGGTCCTAAGTTCGATTCTCGGTGGGAAAGCTACTAAAAATTTGAACACATTACGGTTTGAAGTGTTTGATTCACCTTGAAGTGCAAACCCACGTATCATATAGCCTTGGTGCTCAAAAGAGATAAACAAACGACTAATGTAAAATTAAACATTCAATTTTATTTTTCTAAATTTAAATATTCATTTCGTATTATTTATCCGATAGAAAGATTCATGCAATTTTTGATACATAAAAACTCACATTCACTCAGTTTTAAGCTAAAAATGTCGAATTTTATGTAATCTTTAGAATTCCTAATCTAATATCATTTAAATTTCAAAATGTAAATATGAATGTAATTTTAACTTTTAAATGACAGATTTAATGGCGCTATAATTTCTATTTTCAAAAATTAATATTTGTCTTTTTTAATTTCTAAAAGTAGCATTTATATATTGTAGTTTAGTAGCAGAAATGCCCGGAGAACAATTCTTATGCAAAATCTTTTAAAAGTAAAGAAATGAGTGAAACATAACTACGAACGATAACTTAGGTATTTTTTCTATCGATTCTCGGATCAGCTGACATTCCCGTTCTTCGCAAGAGGAGGATAAGATTCATGCAAAACAAGTCAAAAGACGTGGACTTTATGCAACCTGCGACATAGACAAAACGGTTGGGTTGCCTACCTCACAGGCAATACAGATCACTCACCATATGTACCCTACTTTAAATTTTGGATTACCCAATCCAAAAAGGGTTTCGTACGCGATCAGATTTGGCCAAAATATACTTGTGTGGACAAAATTTGGTTGCTCTAGGCGATTCCATTATACGTGAAAATCAATGGACACACACACCCACACATACACGCACACGCGCATGTTGTTTCATATCTTATAATGCAGATAAACGTTCGTTCTAGAAACACGACTTCTCCAAACAAAAATCGATTTTAATTTTATGATTTAAATATCATGTGCAGGAATTAATCTAGCGATGTCAAGAGAAACCCGATTTGTGCAGTGCAGGTACTCACCCATAGGAGGTTCACCGGTTCCTTCCCCACAATTACCTAACTCAACATGCTTTTGTTACACCTTCTCAATAAAACTGTTCTTGTTTAACTGGGAAATGGCTGATTTAGCATTAAATTTGATCTTACACTTCATCTGTACTGTTTCCCTTTAAAAAGCACTTTAGTTGTATCACTGTTTTTTCTTAAAATATAGGTGGAAGTATTTTATAATTACTTACCGTCTTTTAAGGTGCAGAATAATACAAATTCAATACTACATAGATGTAGTGACTTGTGGTATTGGATCCCTACAAACAAAATGTTTTTGTGTGCATGCCTGGTGCAATATAGGTTTAAGAAAGGTTTAGGATTTAATTTCTGGGTTTTCGGCATTTATGGCCATAGTAGCATATCACGTGTGGGAATGACATCTCTCCACTATGTACACTATCCGAGGAAAGGAACCGACCTGGGATCTGTATGCTAGGTACCATCCTGACATTTGCCTACTATGAATGAGACAAACCCATCAAAACTTCACTCCGGATGGCAGACCTATTAAAGCGTTTTAAAAATACTTTTTCAACCGAGTATCCCCACCAGAAATCGAACCCAAGATCGCTCATATTAAAGACGAGAGCATTAGAGACTACTCTAACGCTGGGCCACCGTACTGGGTTTTTAGAAAATTGTTTGTAATGAGTACTGAAATTTCTGAGACACCAAGAGTAAAACACCAAACAGCGAACATGAATTTTTTGTTGTTCAATTCTACGGAAAATATAGTTTTAAAACAAGTCGGGTTTCTTAAATGACTCATTTTAAGTACTCACATTAATACCTATCCAATACATGCTTTTGTACCGTTTTAATTTCGAAACACAAAACTTCAAGCCATTTTCGTATATTAATAAAAAGGCCTATTTAACAGGCCTTCAAAATATCTTGAAGGCTGCACTTCAAGATATTTCCCGTTGGTAAAAGAAGTATTCTATCATTTTAATTTAGAAACAGAAGGTTTTTTTTGTTTCATTCTAATTTTAATTTGTGAAATTCATGTAGTTTATTGTAGTGAATATTTGTACAAAGCTTCATATCAACTTAATTTCTAAATTTGAAATTTCCGATCAGTTTGATTTACAAATATAAAGATCCATTCTTTTAATATTAGAATATTAATACTCATAACGTTTATGGATTCATTCTGCTTGACTAGTTTCTAAATGCAAAATCTCGTGAGGTTTTACGAAGTTCAAATGTTGTTGCCCTCTTTAATTTCTAAATGCAAAGCATCATGCCAATTTATTTTGTTGTATACGACTAGAGTCTATAATTTCTAAGTACCATTTGTGTTATTGAATTTTTAAGGACTTCTACCCAGGGTACTTATTGAATTAAAGGATTCCACCCAGGGAATTATTGGACTTCTACTTAAGAAATTGAAGGACTTCTACCCAGGGAATTGAAGGATTCTACCCAGGAAATTGAAGGATTCTACGCAGGGACTTGAAGGACTTCTACCCAGGGACTTGAAGGACTTCTACACAGGGAAT
This sequence comes from Thermobia domestica, assembly GCF_964235325.1. Lineage (NCBI taxonomy): Eukaryota > Metazoa > Arthropoda > Insecta > Zygentoma > Lepismatidae > Thermobia > Thermobia domestica. The sequence goes on from NC_137469.1 coordinate 42,825,785, forward strand.
TGAAGGATTCTACCTAGGAAATTGAAGGATTCTACGCAGGGACTTGAAGGACTTTTACTCAGGGAATTGAAGGACTTCTACCCAGGGAATTGAAGGATTCTACCCAGGAAGTTGAAGGATTCTATGCAGGGACTTGAAGGACTTCTACCCAGGGAATTGAAGAACTTCTACCCAGGGAATTGAATGATTGTACCCATTGAATTGAAGGACTTCTACTCAGAGGCGTACCCACGTGTGGGATCCACCTGGACCGAACCCTCCCAAACTTCGTAATTCAGTATACATCTGTACACTTTCCTAACCCTTTCACTGCGTAAGTCGACTTTTGCAGACTGGAAGAAAATTCTCTCTAACCAGCGAATGTGTATTATAGTCAATGTTTTAAAATATTTTTGTCCGTATGTTGGGCTTGTCGAGAGTAGTCGCCAAAGGTATTCCGTACGATTTTTGCGTTCTATTGTTTTCCATAATTACAAAAATATACTTGTTTAGCAGAAAATGATTGATGTAGCTTAAAGTTTTTTATTTTTCACTTCATCTCTACCCTTTATTTTTTTATAAAAGCAATTTAGTTCTATTATTTTTCTGAGAGTATAGGGGAAATATTTAACGATTGCCTATCGTCTTTTAAGATGTAGAATAACACCGGTTCAATACTACAAAAATGTACTACAAACAAAAACACCAGCTTTATCTTATACATTTTTGTACCTTGCATAAGTGAAAGTTGTATTGTAGTATTTCTATAAATACTATTCTTATATTAGAGGACTTTATAATAAATCGGTAGTAGTGGAAGTTGATTCCGGACTCAGATTTACTCACTCTACCCTTTGAAAGGGAAGAACTTTTACGATATACATTTTAGTGTGAAGTTAAAGTTAAAAATTAAACCTTTAGGCTTATTATTCAGCCGTACATTATTCCAGTCTTGCAATGCGTGTATAGTTTTCAGTTTAGGGAGATGATTCGGACGTAAATGGATCACTATCATATGTGTATCTCTGCTAAGGAAGCCTAGAAGATAGAGTCTTTTTTCAAAGGAATTCAACCTTATATCGAAACACCTAGAATTACAGCTAATCACGTCTGTCGTTACGGACGTCTTGATTTACGTTGAGAAGGTTCAGTTTAAGTTGAGAAATGAATATTTTTAACGAATTTTTGTAAGAAAGACAAACTCTTCAGACATTAAATATCATACGTTGAGTGAGTACGGCAAAACTGGAATAAGCATAACTGGAATACTCGTTTGGTCTACATTTAAGATGATATAAAGATAATAATGTAAACTGGTACTTAGGTCAGTAAGTGAAATGAGAATAGACCAAACGGAAACACACCCTTTCATGAAGCTTGCTACAAGTCTTTTTTCAAACCCAATGAACCATTTTGGTTAACTCTGTACTTTATTATTATACTGGCGAACTACTGAACTTAGGTCAGCATATTTATACTTTCAACCTCTCTTTGGGGCTGGGATAGAAACTTCCAATATAGGCTAGAACTCACCGGTCGCCAAAAGACTAACCTGAAGATAGTCACGGGCGTATCACAGAGTTCAACCAAACGTGACATTGAAGCACACTTACAACATGTCGTAATAGCACTGCCTCGGCAAGTTCGCAAGGCTCTCATTATCGCTCAGGGATGTTATTTTATTTCCTACTAAAAACCGTTCTGATTCACTTTCCTACTTCTGTTGATATTGCAATGGACTGCCAATCGACCGAATCAACTTTATCTATTGTTGCTATTCCATTCACGAAATTCCTTCAAGGTCTTCCCTCCTCTTACTCACCTTTGCTTCTATTTTAATCGGTCAGCTATTGTGTAACCTATAAGAAGAAGAAAAACTTATGAATCAACTTGAAGAAATAAACAATACAAATTAGTCTACGAAAACAATAAAAGTTGGGTAAGTTACGCTGATAGAATAAACAATAAAACTTAATGGATGACAGGAGTTTGATACAACACATGTTTGGCGATTGCTTAATAAATAAATATTTATACCAACACAATTTTGACTATCCTGCATTTTATTTTGAGAGAGGAAGTTCGGTAATTTACAAAAATACCTTTAAAACAAAAAAGTTTTCTGTACGAATTTTTGAATATAAAATCAGAAAACTTTCTTCTGGAAATATTTTAGAGTTCCTTCCCAAAGAGTTAATTATTGGTAATTTTCATTTCCTACAAATACTCAACAAGCCAGTCAATGTTTACCATTGGCGGATCCAGAGGGAGGATATATATTAAGCGTTCATTATTTTATGATTTAATTTAAAGCTCCGTATTTCACACCTACATTAATCGCCCAAGAAGCAATCCACCCACTTCCAAAACAACTTTTTTGAATCCGCTAGTGATATTTACATTAAAGAAAGTGCAGCGGATTAGTAGTAGAGCGTTCACAGCTGCGATGTAAATGGTCTCTAGTTCGAACCAAGGTTAAGTCTCTGGTGGTATCCAGTGATTTTTTGAGCGCGCACTTTGATGCCTTTTGTATTATTCATCCGCCTTCTGAAAGCCTATAGGCACAATCATCGGAATATGTAAAAAAAATATTTTTCTTACATCATAAATTGTGAGAGTATATTCCTTTCTGTACTCAGCTCTGTAAAAAATTTATTAAATATAAAGATTAATTCAATTTTAATTTATAAGTGCAGAAATTAATTTTACATTGGTTTCTAAATCGAGAAGTTGTATTTGTAATTTGTAGTTATAATGATTAATATCATTTTTAAGTTATAAAAATATTTCTGACGCAACTTCAATTTCTAGATTGTAACGTTAATTTAAGCCAAGATTTATATACTGGTGAAAGAGCGCTCTTTGGAACACCAAGAGATGCATAATTTTCTAAATTTTGAAATCAAACAGATAAATATAGTAGAACACATTAACGTAACGTTAAAAACAAACAAACATTTTCACTTCTAGTTTTGTGTATGTTACTGTTAGGAAGTGATGATTTCAGAAGGTGACCCGAAGAAAATTACTCCCCCTTCCATAGAAACTTTCCCAATCATGCCCAACATGGGCTGCCGGTATTTTCACTGACTACTTTCACCTCTCGGTTATTCAAAATCTTCCCCTGGGGGAAGTATTTTGAAATCATCAGTGCTGTTACACAGCAAATATAAGGTGGTAAAAGACTTTAGTGTGTTACTCCTGTGTTCTCCAAAAATACATTGTTTGTTATTTGGTGATATTGCACTAAAAAGTAACGACCAACGTATAATTGCACTAAGTTCCCAGCACACAAGAACAACAGATGGTAGCATTAATATTCATGGGAATATTGTCAGATAATGCATATTCTTGCAGAGAATGCATAGGCTCTATTTTCGTGACCGATTACAGAAAACATAGTATGTTATTCGTTACTTGCACAAATGCGAAATATACTGCGTAAAGTTTTGCTCATAGCAAACAATAAAAATCAATGCAAATTTCCACAGCAAGTTACTATTATTTATGATATGCTTCGAAGGCAATGCCCTTGCTGTTGAAATACAAGATGACTATCACTTTAGCGTGTTATTTGTGGTGTGTTACTTAAACACCTGATTTTTGTTCCTGCTGTGTGGGAGAAATTAAGTAATAATAAAGTAGATAAAATCTCGTATTTTATTAGTGTATATTGGTAAACTAGTAAAATGAAGTCTTTGAACGACTCCCGATTAGAATTAACATCGTAGTTTTTTATGCCACAAAAATTAATTTTTTCTTTAAAATTATGCATGAGGATTTACTATTAATTAAGTCATTTTCTTCAGCTTGCTGATATTTACCAATATACAGTATATGATATATATCAGGTGTTCTAAAAATGGTGCCTATGGACCACAGAGCACTATTCTATAGGCCAAAATAAAGAGAAAATATTACATGATGGTATGCCCTCCGCGGTCTCCTTCAGCCGCTATGGGGAATTAAACTTTCACAATATGGCAACGTCGCAGATTAATTTCGAGTCATTAGCATTACTCTACAAATATACAGTAACAAGTAGTTGAATCGATTGCTACACTAACTAATAAGTGATGCTAGTGTCAATCAATATCGACTTTATCTGTCATCTGGAAAGAATCGATGTAACTATTTGGTAGATTGATAGATCTAATCTATGAATCTTAATTTGCGACGTTACTACACAGTGGAATTTCTGTCTCAACACTTAGAAAAAATTGTGTGTAGTGTACGTAAAATCGTATGTTACATTTGTATGTTTTTGGACTTAACGTACAGCAAACGTATAGCTGAAAATGCATGTTTTATAATACTTTCGGTATGAATGTTCCATCTGTACGTACTTTCCGAATGAAACAATATATACGGTCACGATCTCACATACAAATGGACGTATATAACATATAGCTGTCGAAGGTAACATAAATATATGTATATAATACAAGGAAGATTGTTAGATTTCAGACATCCTGCAACGGCATGATGTAACATCTAAGGGCAGTGCGTACGTAACATTTGGATAACGTATGTTCCGTACTAATTTCTCTAGTAAGCAAGAGGATTCCGTACATTTGTACAATATACCATTGTCCTGAGAACGAATTTTTCTCAGTGCAGACGAGGAGGACGCAGCACAAGACCTAAAATCATTTTGCGGCACAAGTCATAAACGACACAAGACCTGAAAATCATTTCGCGGCACAAGTCCTGAACGGCACTGGACCTAAAAACCCCTTGTGGCGCTACCATCGGGTCCGTGCCAAGAATTCTGTGAATCTATTAGTCAAAGTTTCAGATATACTGTTTCATATTACAGAACCAGATTCTAGCTTCGTTCTTACAAATACTTTGTATAAATACATATTCTATCGTTCTGAAATAATAAATAAATAAATAAATAAAGCCTATTGTTCTTTCTTGCTGTTTGTATGATATTTGTGTGGTGACCTATCAAATATTAACAACCTATTAAATGTGATTCCCAGATCTTTCATAATGTCTGTTTTTTCTATTCCCACACCGTTGACCTCGTATATTAGTAACATGTTGTGTTTTAGTTATATACGTCATTAATTTTGTTTTCTTTGTGCTGATTTGTAGTTAATTATTTTTACACATATATTTATCATATTCAACTCTTTCCGTAGCAAATAGTTGTCATACTCGTAATTAACTACTCTTTACTCGTTACCATTATTAACTATAGTTTTAGTGTTACTAACATGGCTGTTATCGTTGGAATTATATATTTATTGTCTTATTGAAGTTTTCGTAATTTGGAAATATACCTTTGGTTTGCTTTTAATATGTTAAAAAGCCTACTTCTCTAGAAAAGTTCACAGGCTACAAACCCTACATGCAGAGTATGTATTGATTTCTTCTAACATATTGTGTTGCATATTACATTAGTAATTTAGCATTATTTGTTGATTTTTTCTGTCTTATACATATCAACTCTATCTAAACACACTGTTAAATATAGTAACTGTCTGCGTTCTTAATATGTATAGTCGGTATTTAGTGTTCACTTGTGAAATATCTAGTGGGCTTTGGTCCTAATTAAGCAAACTTTGGTGGTCTTTTGTCCTATCTTTGGAAAGTTACAGTGGGCTTTTGTCTTACTCTTAATAAAATACACCCCACAGAATATATGTGTTGCAATTCTGAATGGTTACTTGGCTTTAGAAAAGTCTAGTAAAATATGCTTTTTAAACATTTTTATTTAATTCTTCTTTAGGAATTTTTTCATGGGATTCTCATACAGTGGCTCAATAGAGAAGTCGGACATACACATACTTACACATTCCAGGAGGAATAAACATTCCAAGAGTATTCTACAGAGAACAAAAAAAAATTAATTACTCTATATTATTTACTTGTGAAAAATAGAAACATCAATGCCAAAACTCAATTTCATGACTATAAAAAACACAAAAATTGAAAACATGCCGTAAATCCATGTCAAAAAAGAACTCGGACACTTAATTTGTAGCAAACTTTTAGAATGTTATTAGATATTTTTAATATTTTGTAGTCAATCCTTTATTTTTCACGATCGCTTTCAATCTTTCTGTCATGAATTTTACAAGTTTTTTTTTTTTTTTTTTTTTTTTTTTCAGAACGAATCACCTTTTGCCCATTCAGTCTGAAGTGCTGATTCCAAGTCTTCCTTTGTTCTAATAGTATGATATTTTAATTGGTTTTCCAAATAAGCCCATAAGTGCTCAATAAAATTAATATCAGGAGATTGCAGAGGTGTTTCCAACACATGCGGACAATTATACAGGAGCCACAAACGCACATTGAGTGTTTTGTGCTTGGGATCGTTATCCTAGTAGTACTGGAAATTCTCTATTATTCGCAATATTTCAGCACTTTGTATCAAATTTTGCTTCATCATGTTTAAATACTTTGTTTCTTTCATAATACCATCGATTACACAAAGTTTACCTGGACCAGCAGAGGACATACAGCTCCAAACCATTACCGAGACACCTCTATGTTTCACAGTGGATTTATAAGTTTTATAAGCTTTTGCAAAACTAAGTCTCTTTTGTCTATTGCGCTTGCTCACGAACGGTATTTTACGGGCTACTCTTCCATGTAAATTGCTTCTCTTAAAACAAATCTTATCGTATCGGGATGCAAACGTTTATCAAAATGTTCTGATACTTCTTTGGCCAGTTTAGAACAGTTAGTTTGGAGTTTTTATTAACCCATAGTACAATCCATCTCTCGTCTGACTTTGAAAACACTCTAGATCTACCACTTTTTGGTGTATTTGCCTCTGGTTTTGTTGATTTAAAACGTCTAATAATATCATGAACTATAGGGAGTGACCTATCTACTATTTTCACACTATCACGAACGGATTTTACCACTTTCTAATGTTTTTGAAAAAGTTCTCTTACTGCTAAAGATGTTTGCCCACTTTGACTTCCCATTTTAACTTTTAAACACAGTTTTATTCACGTAAAAACAGTACGGCTTCAACTGACTTCATTTGGACACCTAAAACTGTCAAGTAGATACATTCTTGGAAATTCCCCTATTAAACCCAAACAGAAAGAGAGTGGTGTTACCTGTCCGAGTTCATTCTTGACATGGATTTTAGCTGTATTTTCGTTTTTTGTATTTTTTGTAGTCATGAAATTGAGTTTTGTCATTGATGTTTCTATTTTCCGTAAGTAAATAATATAGAGTACTTAAAAATATTTTTTGCTCTTTGAAGCGTACTCTTGGAATGTCTATTCTCTCTTGAATGTGTGAATATGTATATGTCCGACTTCTTTATTGAGCCACTGTATCTCCATTTGAAAGAAACGAATTTCTTAATTAATTATATAATTAATTCTTAGAATGAAATAGGTTATATAATGTAATTCATGTATAACTGCAGAACAGATAATAATAATTTTAATAGTACAAATATAGCTGTTACCGTTGGAATTAGCTACGTTGGTAACATAATTGCCAACTAGTTACTGCATCGTCTCAATTTCGTGTGGTGGTGGCGAATTTCAGAACTAAAGCAGATGAATGAAAAAGGCACAAGACCTAAATGGCACAAATCCTAAACGGCATTAGACCTAAACGGCACAAGACCTAAAAATCATTTCGCGGCACTAGTCTTAAACGGCACAAGACCTAAAATTTAGGTCTAGTGCCTATATTTTTAGAACTTATGCCGTTTAGGTCTTGTGCCATTTACGACTTATGAATGTTACTCCAGGCGAGGATTCTCAAGGTATACAAACATATATATCTTTTGCTTTATTTTGACTTGTAGAGTAATGCTCTGTGGTTCGTGGGCGCCATTTTTAGTACACCGAATATATATATATAGTGCACCGAATATATATATATATATATATATATATATATATATATCTTTGGACAATACTAAAAGAATTGAAGCTTAAGAAATAACCAACATTTTCAGGCTATATCTCACTAACCTTACAGTGTACTGTGTCTTACTATTGTAATAATAATAATAATAATAATAATAATAATAATAATAATAAACATGATTATTTATACTATCAGTTCAATCGCACTAAGTAGCGTGGTTACCGTACATCAATTTTTTGTTTCGGAAAAAAATTTAAAAAAAACAGGTGGTAAAAGAACACAAAATGACTAAGACTTTAATGTGTTACTCATGTGTTCTGCAAAAATACGTTGTTTGTTATTTGGTGATATTGCACTAAAAAGAAACGACCAACGTATTATTGCACTAAGTTCCTAGCACATGAGAACAACAGATGGCAGCATTGCTATTCATGGAATTATTTTCAGATAATTCATGGGTTTACAAAACTATTTTCGTGACCAATTACATAAAACATAGTATGTTATTCGTTACTTGCACAAATGCGAAATGTATTGCATTTCTCGATTTCCACAAGAAACTACGCATGAACATATGCTTCAGCTCAATGAGATATATCATCCATGTACACATTATTTTGTCCGTTAAGTGATAATAGCATTGTGAAGAGTAGATAGTTACTGACATTTATTAACCAATTAGGAACTCAAAGAAACAAGATAACATTTTGATGTCTCAATTGAATATAAGATCTACGTATTCATTCGTTATCCATTAGTCTCCATTTTCTGATTTATATAGAGTGTTTTTGTTGTCACGTTTTCTTTTTAAAATATATATAACTACGCTTTTACCTGGCGTGTTTGCATTTTGTTTCCTCTCTCTTTTTGTTCTATTGGATCTCTCGGGTAAAAGGCATGCAAATCAGTACCTAGAGGCGAATCAAATAAAAGGAAAAAAGCGCAAAAAAGGCACTTAATGGATAGGTGCCTTTTTTATCCATTTCCCGTGTCTCTTCTATGTGTACACTACAATTAACGCTTCTTTTTTTTATTTCTTTCACACTAAATTCCCCTTACGGTACGAATTCAAATTAAAAGAGAGACACAGATGAAAAGAAATTAAAAGGGGAAGTAAGAGATAAACAAAGGTAGGGACAAAAGATATCGGTAAATTCACAAAAAAAGAAGCACAGGGTGAATTTCAAAGTGAAACACTCACCCTCTCTTATCAAGCTCTTAAAACGTTGCAAACATACAATTTAATGTAACGAGATCTTCACTGAATGGAAATCGAAACAAGGTGAAGATTTTAACAAGAGAAAGCAAAGAAAAAAAGATGAACTGAGTTTTACAACATCAACGTTAAGACATAATCAATACCAAAAGAAGAGACAGGGGCTGTTAACACAATTTCAACAGGAAAAGGGGTGGGCGCCCTGATGGAAACAAATTAACGATAATTAATTTTACTCCCCTGTAAATGTGTCAGGAAGACAATTGAAGAAGATGTGTGGAGTTGGGAAGTGTACGCGCGCGTTCTTGGTAACGTTGTTAAAGCTATTTAGAACTCTTTGTTTAACAACAGAATATCCGTTTGTGTTACATCTATCTTTCGCTGAAAATTTTCTTTTTTTTTCAGTTTTGTAAAACTAACTTTGTTAATAAACGTGAAGTTCTTTTGAGAATAATTATAACACTTAGGAGTTTAAGCAAATGTTTAAGTAAATGAAAGCAACATACTGAAAATGAAATGGTAACTCGGCAATGGTAGAATTTGAGGTTTCAGTCATTGTAAAAAAACAAATCAGTGTTTGAACATCAGTTGTACAATTTCTTTTAAAAGAAACGATTTTGTCATTAGATGTCCAAAAACGCCCTGAAGTGCTCTATCAGCGAACAAAATTGTCTAGAATGCATTTGAACAGCTATTAATAGATACTGCCCTAAGAGTGGTCAGTATGTTCAAAACTGTCTTGAAGTGTTCTATTAGTGAACAAAAAATGTTAAGAATGCATCCTTACAGTGGATAATATATAGTTCCCTAAGAGTCTTCAATATGTCCAAAAATGTCTTGAATTTTTTACTTAAAATAAGTAGTATAAACATGGTGATGGACAGCGATTTGTTTTTCTAAGTTTATTTAGTAAATCCGTTCTATTTACCTTTATAATTCTTCGCTGGCATTATATTCTTATTTCATTTTCTTATCATTAATTCCGAAAAGATTTTCCTAAGATATTGAACTTAGACGGACTTCTATCTTTTTTTAAAAAAATTATAGTGCTAAACTGTGGTCTCCAGTTCCTGTTCTGTGTTATGGTAATATTGAATGTGTTTGTCGTTGTAGAAAATGGAGTGCTAGATGTAGAAGTGTGTGATGAAATAGATTTTTTTTACATTTATCAGATGTTTAAACATGGTATATGCGACTGTTTCACAAAATGTAATACTAAAACAATAGCGAGTAAAAGATAATTTATGTACGTAAAAAAAAAATAATTAACTAGCTGAAAATAAAAAAAAATGTCTTGAAGTGTTCTATCAGGGAAAACATTCTAGCATGCATCGTAACAGTGGTTAATAGATACTACTCTAAGTGTTCAATATATTGCCCTAAGAGTTTCAATATATTCAAAAATGTCGTGAAGTGTTTTATCAGTGACCAAAAATTTTCTACAATGTATTCTAACAGTGGTTCATGCTGCTGCCCGAAGAGTGTTCAATATGTTTAAAATGTCCTTAAGTGTTCTGTCAGTGAACGAAAATGTCTAGAATGCATCCTAGCAGTGATTAATGGGAACAGTGGTTAGAATGTTCATAATGTACTTGAATTTCTGATGTGTCAAATGAGTATATGGGCACAGATGCAACTTTTAAACAGGTTAAGATACTATATACATGATTATTTACAAACTTACAAGTTGGTTGGTTAGTTCAATTATCGTTTAGCATATTCCCTTCAAGCAGAGAGATTGAAATCTAGAGCCTAAAGTAGGTATGAATCGCATTAACTTCTGCCGTGAACCGAACCCTCCCGAAAACGCCTACGCTAACCAAATAGCCACCAGGGAGATAATTTACATATTCGTATACTCGTCTGTCATATCGAAAGTTCAGGTATATTTTGAACAATCTTGGGACAATTCTAATTAACTACTGTCAGGATGCTTTCTAACCACTTTTTGTTCACTGATAGGAACATTTGTGGGTCAGGACATATTTGAACTGTTAAACAAATACCAAAATTCGTTTCTAAAAGTTGTTCCAATCACTACTTTATTGTCTGTCTGTCAGCAAGTATCAGATCAAAAACAGTAAAAGATAACAAGAATCGTTTGTGCCATAGATTCAGCGGCCCAGCGATGAGTTTTATTTCTGTCCTTACCGTTCTATTCCAACCATGATAGATATTTACCATTTCCGATTACAATCTAAATCGCAATAGAGCAAAACGGTATAAATAATGAGACACCTATTTTAAGTATTGATTAAGTATAGAAACTATGTAGAAAGTCTATAATTGATATTACAAGCGGTTTAAGGGTAATATACAGTAAGAAAACTTCAGCTTTAATCTTCTTTACTAAGGCATACTCAATCCAAGTGACGGGACCGCGGTGGCTCAGTGGTAGAGCGTTCACCCTTGGTACATCGCTGGTTTCGCACCAAGTGGACTTTGTGGTGGACAAACACCGTGTGCGTGAGTTTTCTCGGGGTTCTCTCCCTATTGACTACACTTATTCTTAGGCTTGAATCTTTCCTTGTAATTTATTTTACGGTGAAATTTTAACAGAAGAACTTCTTTTTATCATCCTGTTCGAAAAAAAAACAGAAAAAAAAAAAACAGTAATCTGAATATTGAGTATACTTTTAATATTAGCTACAAACTTGGATGACGTATAGACACAGTAATTGTAGCAGAATACACTAAATATGTTATTTATAAATGTAAATATAGTAACTTCTCTGTAAGGTACAGTTCTAATTTACGGTGTCCTTCGGTGTCTGTTATTCAGAAGTTTACAGTATTCTGGAGCATCTGCATGTTTCTCTGGCACAGTTCCGGTGAACCCTAAATATATGCAGTCCTGGTGAACAGCGTTGTCATTTGGGTTGCATAACTTACACGGGAAATTAGAATTTCTATCAGCAGTAAGGAGGCTATATGAGAAAATATATCAAGAGTACGCATGTGCAAAATGACGTGACAACTTAACACTCGAAATTCCTTGTAATTGGTTAGTTGATTGGTTGGAGTTAGTTTTTTAGCAGCGAGTCTATGTGAGACATGAACTTGCGGTTTAACGTGCAATTTGTTACACAGTAATGCGTTAAAATTTCAAGACTTTCTCACTGCGTGCTAACCGTGTGCCCACCTGAGCCTCGTAAGTTTTATGACCCTAACAATGTTCGGTGAACTGTATAAATTATGTAGTTTCTCGTTATGGAGTTTCCGCCATTCCCCATTTCCGTTCCTCTTGGGTTCGAATATTCGTCTCAGGATCTTGTTCTCAAAATACATTCGATCTCCGTTCTTCTCTCAGAGTTAGCGATTATGTTTCGCAATCACACAGAACAACAGGCATTACATATTCTTGATTGAAAGTCTAAAAATACGTGAATCTCAAGTTAAAACCTGGAGATTCACTCTTCCAGTTCTTTCTAAGATATTTCTGGGCCATAAAGGGGGTTATTCGTATATTAAAACAAGAAATGATCAACAATCAACCGTTGTTCATTGCAGTTTCCCCGTCTACCTCAAGTGACCAATCAGAACTAGGAGAGTATTGATTAAAGCTGTGATAATGAATATCAGATTGATTTAGAACTACAACAGTAATTCTGCTAACAACATGTCAAGAAATACATTTTAATTAGAATTTGTATTACGAACATATAGCATAATTCAACGCTAAAACTGAAAAGAACTAAAGAGAATATAGCTACATAAATTCTCCATCTTTTATCTAAACCTTTCCTCTGAGAATCACACAAATGTGAAAGAATGAACAAATGCATGACTGAATGAATGAAGAAAGAATGACGCCACCCATCATTCTTTTAATTCTCTCAGCATTTATATCTTCTTTTCACATCAGCCATATCTATGCCTACTCCCGTTGCTTCGCGTGCGTATTACATTATCTGAAGTTGCTAAGCTGAAAAGTCCGGACAAAGAATGCTTTATGAGGTTCGCCCTCCGGGACGTCCATTGTGAAAGGACAGGGACTCCCGTCTAATATTAATGGATCGAGGCATCCTGCAGTATCTGGCTCTCACTATATATATATATATATATTCACATGGAATGCTCTATATAAATGAAGCTTCATATACAAGCTAGTTTCGCCTAGGGTTGCCAGATTTCATAACGTAAAAAGCTGAACGATTTTCTTACAGTCACACTTTAAATGTTAGCATTTTCAAGTAACATTTTAGGTCGTAGTTAGAATCCCGACGTTGTTCTTTTTAGCTGAGGTTTTATGAAGGTGTTTTTATGCCTTAACAGGCTGATGCCAAGATAGTATATTTAACATAGGCACTAGCAATTGTTCCTGAAAAAATGCTTCTAATTTTGTACGTTAGTGTTTCCTTTGTAGAAGTTCTCCCGCTTGGATCTAGATGCAATATTCATTGAATATTTGTGCCAAAATACTGGGGTATGAATCCTGTAAGGTTGCCTCAAGCACATTTTTTAAATATTATACAGTAAAACTCCAATTAATGAGTTCTTTACGTAATCCAGATATATAGAAATCCGGGTAATTGAAGAAACAATCAAAAACATGATATGTTGTAAGCTAAAATTGTCTAAAACAGATTGTTTTTTAAAAGATAGCCCTAATGTATGGTGAAAATAAGACTTTTTAAAAGGTAGCCCTGATGTATGATGAAAATAAAACTTTTTAAAAGGTAGCCCTAATGTACGGTGAAAATAAGACTTTTTAAAAGGTAGGCTTAATGTATGGTGAAAATAAGACTTTTTAAAAGGTAGCCCTAATATATAGTAAAAATAAGACTTTTTAGAAGGTAGCCCTAATATATGTTGAAAATAAGACTTTTTAAAAGGTAGCCCTAATGTACGATGAAAATAAGACTTTTTAAAAGGTAGCCCTAATATATGATGAAAATAAGACTTTTTAAAAGGTAGGCTTAATGTATGGTGAAAATAAGACTTTTTAAAAGGTAGCCCTAATATATAGTAAAAATAAGACTTTTTAGAAGGTAGCCCTAATATATGTTGAAAATAAGACTTTTTAAAAGGTAGCACTAATGTACGATGAAAATAAGACTTTTTAAAAGGTAGCCCTAATATATGGTGAAAATGAGACTTTTTAAAAGGTAGGCTTAATGTATGGTGAAAATAAGACTTTTTAAAAGGTAGCCCTAATGTACGGTGAAAATAAGACTTTTTAAAAGGTAGCCCTAACGTATGGTGAAAAAGACTTTTTAAAAGATACCCCTAATGTATGTGAAAATAAGACATTTACTGCTACAAATAATTTTAAAAATAGATTTCAATTAAATATAAATTTTAACATTGGTTTCAATATGGAATTCAAGGACTTTTTTAAATAAAGGAATAGGTATATTTTGCATTTCGAATTTCTTGGGGGAAAATGTATTTTTTTTTAAATTTCCTGATATCAATCTGGGTAACTGGAAAAATGAAATTGAAACTTTTAGTTTTACGTCCCACGTTTATACCCTTTTATGATAAAGGAGACACATCATTAGTGAAGGGAATGATGATGAAATAATTGGTGAAATGAGAGTGTCAGAGGAAACGGGAAAACTCCGAGAAAACCAACGGACATTATATTGTCCGCCCAAAACTCACTTGACCTGGGATCGAACCGGGGGACTATAACACCAGAGGTGAACGCTGTATCACGAGCCACGGTATCCCCCAGGTAACTAAAATTCATATAATTGGAGTTATACTGTACATTTTTTTTCGCGAAATAGCTAGTTATTCGTTTTTTATGTTATACAATATAAAATGTTAGAAATGACACAATATAAAATGTACCTTTTCCGGTTTGGATGACACATCTATCAACAAACTCTATTCTTAACATTTAATTCTCTACATTCTGACCAAAAATTCACAGTGATGCAAGAGGTAGTTCTTTAGATTTTTTGTATCGCGGACTGACGGACGGACACATATACAGAATAAACACATAAAGTAATTTGGGTAAACTCCTTAATAAGCTAACCGAATATTAAAATGCTTGTAAAAGTCTAGAAATTTTTTTATAAAAGCCCTTTTCCAGATTTTAGAATACTGAAATATGGCGGAAAATATTCGAAATAGTAATTAAACAGTAAAATCAACAATGTTATCTGGAAACTGTGAACTACCAATCATGCTTGTTGCAGTTTAGGGTCTCTCTCTCTCTCCCCCAGCACCGGGGCTATATGGAACATGGAGCATTTACTTCAAGCTGGAATCGCTGGACTACTGTAATAGTTCAACGTTTTCCTACCGGGAATCGAAGCCAGAATAGCTTGTACTATATATGCAGGGGCCGCTAGACCACCGGAAAGGGCTCCCAAGAGGCGTGCAACTAGAAATTTTTCTTGGGAGGAATCCAAGCATTGGGAGCAGCGGATCTAATATTACAAGCCAGTACGACTATGTGTTAGCAAACGAGTATTATTTTGCACCCGACAATACGATAAGTAATTGTAAAATACTTCCACCCAATATTTTCTGAAAAAATAGGAGAAAGAGCACAGATGAAGTGTAAAATCAAATTTTCATGCTACATCAATCATTTTCTGTTAAACAAGTGTAGTTTGATTGAGAAAACGTACAAATGTATATTGAGTCACGAAGCTTTTGGGAAGGGGGTGAACTCGGTGTATCCCCGTGGGTGTGCCTCTGGCTCCCAATTATGGATTAAGAAAGGAAATGAGTTTCGTACTACGTATTTCCGGAAGTTTTTCTTTAAAATGTTGATCTAAATTCTTCCGAAAATTCATTATATCTGGCAACCCTAGCATAAGTTTGCAGTGCAGATATCTGCCACGCGCTACAAATAGTTCCTGCAGGAAACTGTAACGTCATAAGAAAAGAAAAAAGGCTGATTGTTGAAATCTTAAAGTTTTTCCTCTTTATTTGGTGTCTTTTGCTCTTTCTATCTCTCTCTCTTTTGTGAAAGAATTTCTTTTCTTCCTTCATTGTGAGTTCCTTTTGTCCAGTTTCATATATTTTCCTCACACTCTTCGCTGTTTCCTCGTTGACTTGCTGACGGTAAACTGTCACTCATTTCTTGGATATAAAAGCGGCATCACCATTTATATTGTTCATTCATAGACAACTTCACTGGAGATGTCAGCATGGTAGCTCAGCAATTTTCAACTAAAGTTTTGTCATTTCTATAGGGTATCCCCCCCCCCAAAGAAAAATACAGCAAACTTTGCATTTCTGTTCTTAATCATTTTGTAAAATATGTCAAGATGGGCTAGCCTGGACTATTGCTATACAATGAAAATACAAGTACCCGGGTTTCTCCTACAATCTAATAAATCATTTATATGTATTATTAAATATTCTAGCTTTTAGCAGGTCTTCGGCCAATTAGGGTTTTAGTTTTTTTTTTTTCTAGGTTTGGGCTGGAAAATGTTTCTTTTACGTCCCCCCGTAAAGTATTCATTTTCTTTGGGTTTTACTATACACATATGCCCCTCGGAATTAATACTGGTTTGATATAGTTTCCTGCAAATTGCATCATAGTAATGCTTTATACATACTAGTATTGCACTATTTTATTTTGTTTTGAGGTGTAATTCCAAATTTCGAGCATCCATTGATCTTCCAGGAGGTGATCTGTTTCCGTCATATGACCCTTCTGGATGCGCTACAGGAGAAACAAGATTGTTTTCCATTGGAGCACTTTTCTCCCAAGACATTACAGGCATTTGGTGGACAACATTGCGTTGGAAGTTTCCATTGGAGTTGTTCTGTTTTCTTCTTTCCACAATCCACATGATGTGTCATTCGCTGTTTCCTTTATAGCCTAGAAGGAAACCAAAGATTTCGTTTTAGTAGATAAATACTATACTAACTTATAAACGAGGGATTTTTAAAAGAACGTTGAATAAATACATTTCCTCAAGGACCAATTCGTACTAAAATGTTTATAATCTTATGTTATTCCTCTTTCTGTCCGTGAGGGACATGCATTTACTACAGACAAATTTCTCTAATCCATCCTGTTTCCAGAAGGAGAACATGGCCCTAATAGGATCCTTTACTAACCTTTGCCCAGAACAAACAAACATTTAGTAGAACAAACCCGAGATCTAACTGCCCCTTCCCCATTTCCGAAGAAAACAAAAAAAACAAAAAAAAAAAAACTTCAGAATGGTTGTTAGACCACCCTTCGGGGCAATTTAACGCTTCTAGCCCAGATATATATATGTTTTCCGAGACGGTCTAAGGAATGGGAAAGGGGAGAATTGCTGGTCGCAATGTACACAAGTAAAGAGAATCTGAGAGGGTACGTGAGACGCTTTCGTGAGAAATGTCCACTTGAGGAATTATTGAAGGGACGACCACTCATCTCACAAAATTGATGGAAAGCGTTAGAATAACAAAATACACCAAATGGGACAAGGTCTCATCTTAAACATTGTCTTTCTTTTTACCACCAAGATTCAGTGCGGTACTCAATTCTTGAGTGTTGAAAAGATTTTAGTTCTGTTTGTAATCAAGTACAGTTGGTCTTTGTTTATCTCTATTCCCAGTATTAATAGCTTTCAGGCCTTCATGGAGGTAGGCTTCGAATTGTTTAGTACGCATGTGAAATATTTCCCCTATTCAGATATTTGGTTCCCGAGTTATAGGACACATTAAAATTAGATATTAGACTTAACCCTAGAGGTACCTGATCAGGTCAATTTTACCCGCACGATCAAATATTAAATTTCTTTTTCTCTTTCTTTCAGTTACCTCTCTTACGGGAGATTTATATAAAAAAGTCCCAGCCTTAGGGCCTTGTGGACTACGTCACTATATTTGTTTTAATTATAAATTGTTTCAAATAAGTAAATGTACTAAAATGCCACGAGCCAAGATGACCGAATTTGCCTGTTTTAAATAAAATTGTTTATCACACTATTAATGTAATAATACAGAAGGGTAAGCGGCGCATGAACATATCGAAAATGAAAAACAGTATATGAAAATTGTAACAAACAATAAAATTGTCCAAAGTAATGAATTGTAAATAGTAAAAATTGAATAAAAAATGAGAGCAAAGCTCCCTAATAGCTACTTAGTGTTTACAGCGCCATCTCTTATCCTCCTCTTCTTACAGGATAAAATATTTCCTAAGAGCTCTTGATTGTTTTATATTGTTCATTTGAATGTAATGTTCAGTTTTGTTAGCTTTATATTATCATATTATCTACAATGATACCTTGGAATATACACTTAATCTGTTCCAAATCTCTGTTCTAGTTTCAAGACAAGTTTTTGCTTTGAAGTACCGTTGGACCTCAAAAACTTGAACTCCTTGATCACTTTTTTTTTTCACAGTCTGTTAAACACTCCATAACACTCAATGTTAAAGCGACTTCCGTAAGTCGAAGGTTTAAAAATTACAATCTCGATAAGTCGTATTTTAAGGGTTCCATAATCATATTTAGAATTTTGGTAACTCGAACTTTCGTCTATGTGAACATATACAAGTCAAAGTTTATCTCTATAAGTCGAATTTGTCTTGATGTAACCTCGATAACTCGAATCTATAGCTCTAAACGTTTAGGTAATTGTCGGTGTTGCTAGTTTTGTCATTGGTGTTAATGTGTAGTGTAATTCTATTTTACTCGTGTCTAGACATAAAAACCATCCCTTCCACTTTCATAACTTCGAGTTACAGAGGTCATATAGTCACTTGTAATGAAGAACGCTGAACATCGATATCTCGAATTTTTGTTGTTGCCACCTTGATAAATCGAACCTTGAATATTTGAAAAACTCGATAACTCGATTTTTTTATATATTCCCTTCAGTTTCGAGTTAACTAGGTCTCACTGTAATTGAATCAGAGTTAATACGTTCCTGGGTCCCATGAACTCGCATGATTTTCACAGTAAATACACTGGATTTTAAGGTAAAGTATTAACAACACTTGAATAAAAAAAAGTGAAGATTTTAATGCCATGTGGAATAAAATATACAAAAATAAAAGAAAACAGGCACAAAGACAAAATTGGATTTGAAAAATCACACGAAATGCTTTTAACTTTGAAAAATCACACGAAAAATCCCAAATGTGATTTTTCCCACGGATTGGCATCACTGTTGGAAGACTGATACTAGTAACCTACGGTCCAGGCCCTTAGCCGGAACACTAAACTGTTGTGGGCAGGGGTGAAATCACCTTTTGGGAGGCTGACTTATCTTCACCTTTCATTCATTCTTACACACCAACAAACAACTGAACGTCTCAGGAGGCTGACCACCCCCTAGCTACTGATCTGCTACGTTTTTTTCGGCTACATTTCCCTACAAAATACGTTAACCAACAGTGCGGATTTGTGTAGCGGACATACATACAAACAACATATAAATATATATTCGGCATATACGTGATTTGATGTTATACTGTGCAAAGTACAAACAAGTTTTTTTTTGATGGAGTAAATTCACCTCCTTATTTTTGATCAATTTTAATTTCGAGCTGACTGTAGTCAGAACACTAAGACAGGGGAAGGCTATATCATCTTTGGAAGAGGATAACTTGAGCTCGCCTTACATTCATACAAACGTAGGAACCTACAACTTGAAGTTTCAGGGGATGAAGGTGGTTGCAGGAAGGCTGAGTCCCATGGCCATCCCTAGCTACGGGCCTGATTCCGAACAATTAGTAAGTCATGCATTTCAATGGGTTTCGTCTCACGATTATCAGTCTAACGTTTAAAATCGCCATACTACACCCTCCGTACCACTGAGTTGCCGTGGTCCTATAATTTATTCGAAATTAACAGTTGAAAATACATTTCAATCCAGCCTATATCAACTTATAATAAACCCTAATAATTGTAGAGTGAAAAGTTTGAAGTCATTGTGGTCTGGCTGTATCGTTACTTGCTCAGGGGAAAATGAGCAGGTAGAAATGTAGTGGAACGTAAAGCATCGAACAACATAATAAAACAAAAAAGAAAAACAGGAAGAGGAAGTAGGGATTCGTTTCTTTATATTTTTATAAAAGTGAGCAGTGAACCATGGATTGAAGCCAAAACGATTGGCTATCAGCAGGTGTTTCCTTTCGCAAGTGTGTCACCACACCAGCCACCACAAAACCACTGGCGCTGCCACCGATTTCTTCTCTGCCACATGTTCTTGTCAGCGGCAACAGTTTGCACTACTCGAAATTGGCTCAGTCAACGTCTGTCCCACAGATTTCTCTATTTCCCCTGGGAAATGCAATCACAGCATTCATCGATCGTTCAAGAAACCTCATATTTGCTAACTTGAAAGGTGAATATGTGATTTCCTAATGTAACCGAGTGCATTAATATGTCTACTTTTGTGCTCTTGGTGAGGAGTTCAATTCCTGTTTTAAGACTTTACAATTACAGACTTCAAATGCCTATGGATAGTCGAACAAAACGACTGTCCGTCTGTCCGTTAGTCGACAGTTATAAAAGCAAAAAACAGTAATAGATAGCAAGAAGATTTCTGTTAGAATCGATTCAGTGTCACAACAATAATTTCCA
Organism: Thermobia domestica; assembly: GCF_964235325.1. NCBI lineage: Eukaryota > Metazoa > Arthropoda > Insecta > Zygentoma > Lepismatidae > Thermobia > Thermobia domestica. Next base: position 42,846,341 of record NC_137469.1, read on the forward strand.
TTTTCACTTGTATTTCTCTACCGAAAAACGAAGTGGTAGAACTTCATCACTACTTTTAGTTTCAATATTGATATACACAGACCAGAAACGAACAGAGATACCGAGAAATGGCTTCTTCAAAGACCAGAAACAGTAAGAGATATCGAGAAATGGCTTCTCCAAAGACCAGAAAGGGTAAGAGATATCGAGAAACGGCTTCTCCAAAGACTAGAAACGGTAAGAGATATCGAGAAATTGCTTCTCCAAAGACCAGAAACGATAAAAGATATCGAGAAATGGCTTCTCCAAAGACCAGAAACGATAAGAGATATCGAAAAATTGCTTCTCCAAAGACCAGAAACGATAAGAGATATCGAGAAATGGCTTCAACAAAGACCAGAAACGATAAGAGATATCGAGAAATGGCTTCTCCAAAGACCAGAAACGATAAGAGATATCGAGAAATTGCTTCTCCAAAGACCAGAAACGATAAGAGATATCGAGAAATGGCTTCTCCAAAGACCAGAAACGGTAAGAGATACCGAGAAATGGCTTTCTTGATTTAGATTTAGTTATTTAAAAATAAGTTTCGTCTTGACCTATAATCCTCTATTCTAGTGGTGAAAATCTAGGATTTCCGGTTTCAAATTTGATAACCGTAATAAAATAATGATAATAGATAGCGACAAGCTGATTTTTTTTTTATGATTCCGCACCACATAAATAGGTTCCGCGTCTCACTTTAGGATTTTATTTCAAACGAAAGTGGGAGCTCCCTCGTGGCTAAACGGTTAGCGTACGCATCTTTGATGTGGGTTCGATTCTCGGCCGGAGTTCATATGGTTCGGATTGCACGTTTCATATAAGCTCACTGCTAATGTTTTTTTTTTCTACGAGTGCATGAATTCAGAATCCTAAGAATAAGTTTCGTCTTTAGTATTTTTCTTCTGAAACCGGAAGTATTAAAAATTAGTACATGCTTGGTTTCAATATTGATTCCGGTATTGTAATAATTATAAGAGATAGCTAGAAACTGGTCTTGATATGGATTCTAAGTCCGAAAAAGAGGTTCTATTATAACCGGAAGTTATAGATGTATTATTTCCGGTTTCCAATATTAAATTCGCAAAGTTGGAAGTCCAGCGTAATTTCAACAAATACGAACTGAAACTCGCATGCAACTTCTTTTAACCGCTCCTCTGTGGTTAATCGGTTACCTTACGCGCCTTTGGCGTGGAAGACCAGGGTTTGATTCCCGGCGGGAGCTCACGTGGTTCGGATTCCACGTTTAACAGTAGGTCCCATCTCATATAGCCTCCCTGCTGCAAGGGACGTTAAACTCAAAATCAACAAAACGTAACTGCTTTTAATGGTGATTTAGCATCGTGATCTAATTAAGAAGTTATTATTATTATTATTATTATTATTATTATTATTATTATTATTATTATTATTATTATTATTATTATTATTATTATTATTATTATTATTATTATTTGACTTTTACGTCGCAATCCTGACCTTCTGACCAAAGGAGACGATTCGAAATGAATGGTGAATTAGAATACACAACATCGATACTATAAAAGGAACAGTTTGTATGATTGTCAGCCTAACACTTTAGCAAAGTAGACCAAGTCACCCTGCTAGAGCGGAGCCATCAGGAGATGGTCCCTGTAGTTTCTTTGCGGAGGGGAAATACAACCCTTACTTTATTGGTAATGTTACCAACCACAGTCACTCTATTTTACTTCATTAAGAAAACTGCCATAATAGGTGCACCGAAAGACCCTTGAATTTAGTGTCAACAAGCCTTCGAGATGATAGAGACCTTTTCTTGCTGGCTCCTCTATAATAGAAGAGCTACTAAAAACTTACGAGTAGATAACAGCGATTTAAATTGAAAGATGATAAGTTAGAGTCCGAGCTACACACTTTATAACATAAGTAATAGTGTCACGTGCACACCACGTGATGGAGTTTGGTTTGTATCCTGTGATATTTTGTCTGTTAATATTGACACTGGGAGTGATAGTACATTTTCAATTGCATCTGGTTTCAATAGAGAGATTAGAGTGAAGAAGGGATTTGTTCTTGGGACCCTTAATTGATTGCTGAAAACCGTTTTCTCGCTATTTATCACCGTTTTTATTCTATAACGATTAACGAGCTCACTCATGGTTAAGCGGTTAGCACACAAATGAAATATTTGAGTTTTACGTCCCACGTCTATGAAGGCTAGGCTAAAGGAAACGGTGATGATGAGAAATGAATGAAATGGTGGAATTAAATAAGTGGGAGGAAACGGAAGAACCCCTAGAAACCCCCCACACGGTGTTTGTCTACCAGAAAGCTAACTTGGCTCGAGCTGGAGATCGAACCAAGTATCCCATGCACCAGAGGTGAACGCTCTACCACTGAGCCACCGCGGCCCTGCTAAGCGGTTAGCGTACGCGCCTTTGGTATGGGAGATCCGGGTTTGATTCCAGGAGGGAGCTCATGTGGTTCGGATTCCACCATAAGATGTAGGTCTATGTCTCATGCAGCCTCGCGGCTGAAAGGGACGCTAAACTAAAAATAAAATCAAATTAAATCAAATCTATAGCAATCAATGTCAAAACCGGAAGTGATTGATTTGTACTACTTTTGGTTTAAATAAAAGCTAAAGAGAGACGATGGTACTGTAACTCATCTTAGAACGCTAATTGATTCCATAAAGTCGCTTCTCGCTATCCAGTCCGGTAGCCAGCCCAAAAATGTAACGGGGGGGCGGTAGAAGGGGGCCGATTCAACCATATAGTTCATTTGCAAGTCTACCGTGAAAATTATAGGAGGTCAAGCAAAATTTTTTTTTGGGGGGGGGGCTTGCCCCACTAGACCCTCTTGAATACGGGCCTGTCGCTGTCTCTTATAGTTTTTACTCAATATAGGTCAATTCTAGAACCGAAAGATGTGAATTTCTATCATTTTTGGTAATTCCATCAGCATACTCATATGGTAACTTTTGACTATACATATCGTGGCCAAAATCAATGATGACCCATCAAATAGTTATTGAGATCTTTTTGTCTCCCAGACGGATACAGTTAAAATGTGAATGAGTTTTGATGAACCAAACTCTTTAATAAATCAAAACGATGATAAAAATTGAACTTCAAAACTAGATCCAGTATAACTTAGGATCAGAACTGTCTCTGCTCTTCCAGGGGGATTGAGCCTGGATCGCCTACATAATGAGAGAATGGTTAATGTGGATCACTAGATGTTCTCGGTGCTATGCTAAACGTTGCTTGAATAATACCACGTTGCCAGGTAGCGTCGAGTGCTTACTGGTGCTAGATAATAAAAGAAGTAATCATGGAACTCTGCTTGGACACTTACTGCAGTAATTAGTTTTCGACCCTTACCGCAATTCACAGCAAAGTTCCGCTTCTCGAACTGCAACGCTAGAATCCAGGAATTAAATGTACAAATTTGGCAACAACGCATTATGGCGTTCTGCGCAAGTTTCTTCTCAAAATATATTTCCTTAAATGTAAATTAATATTTAAATAAAATGTGAAACATAACACGAAAAACGGTCAAACAATATATCTATTTCGTAATAAGATCGTTACTTTAAAATACTTTACACATACAAATAAACATTTCATAAAACTGAGCACTTCTAGTAAGATCTAACAGCAAGTGCCATCTTGTGTGCCCATTGTAAAACGAATCAAATGTTTTCTTTTATTTGTTTCCTTTTTCGATATCAGAAGACACAATCAAATGAATCAGTGTCTTGTGTTGTAGCTGAAACATAACTTTATCTTATAGTACAATATTTATATTATGTAACGTTTCATTGTTCAGTAGTTAAGGGAATGAGCTAAAATATATACTGACTTACGGGTGGTGATCACCTTAATAAGGAATTTTCAAGAAAAATATCACTACGTCGGGTTAATTACTATTGCAGAAAGAGATGCCAACCCTAAATCAAATTAACCTAAACCTAACTATATATAAGGGTGTGAAATTCTGAGGAGATTCTCCGATTTAATAATTTTAGCATATAACATTTTTCCTTACTATAAAGTTACTACACTAGCTATTTTCTATGATTATTACAACGTCATACTTTTTTGTACTATTCTCCACCCTCTACAGGGTCGTATATGTTGGCTTTAATTCCATATAGTTAAATAGCATGTGAAGTCCCTATATTGAAGCATTCCAGTGCAAAACGTTTTTGCTTTTTCTTCGCTCCTGCCTCTCCCCTCCCTCATTTTGACTGTGATGACTTCGTATCCTATTCTATAGACTTACACAAATGGCTAAACAAACCATACATGCATCCTTATTTTAGCTAATAAATCATCTCCACATGACAAAATCAATAACCATATATTATTCTCCAACGTTTCAACTTTTGTTTTGTTTAATGCACACAACTACAAAACAAGTTTCAACCACTAACCTTTTTCAGTGACCTTCCATGGTTATAGTAGAACATCTGCTTTGAGAAATCAACTACATAGCATATATGAGGGCACAGTGGTTCAGTAATAGAACCCTCACCTCGGGTGCGAGGGGACCCTGTTTCGACCCAAAACCATGTGAGTATATGGTCAAAAATACATGATTCTATGGGTTATCTCGAGGTGCTACCCTGGGGGCATGGTAGCTAAGTAATAGAGCACTTACCTCTGGTGCATGGGGTCCCTGATTCGACCTCCAGCCAAGTAAGTATGTGGTGAACAGCATCGTGTCTATGGGTTTTCTCGGGTACTTCCATTTTCTCCCTTACCATTACCATTCTACCATTTCTTCCATCATCATTTACTTGCCTTAATCATAGTCTCCATCAAGGGCATAGTCGTGGGAAGTTAAACTAAAAGACTTCATTTTCGAGATGCTCTAATTTCCTCCTGCATTATCATTCCACAAATTCTTTTATAATTATTCACTTTCAAAAATCATCTACTTCCTTTAAATTAAAGAGAATATCGGTGGGACGAAAAACTACAAATGTCATCCTCACAGGATAATATGCATTCAGTGCACAAGAGAATCACGTCCATTGTTGATCATTTGGGACATATTTTATGTCTTTAAGATCTCTATCTGAAACTCCTTACAGAGCTTATCTCTTTCTGAAACTTCTTTCAGAGCTTATCTCTATCTGAAGATCATTTCAGAGCTTATCTCTATTTGAAACTCCTTTTCAGAGCTTCTCTCTATCTGAAGCTCCTTTCAGAGCTTATCTCTTTCTGAAACTCCTTTCAGAGTTTATCTCTATCTCAAGATCATTTCAGAGCTTATCTCTATCTGAAACTCCTTTCAGAGCTTATCTCTATCTGAAGATCATTTCAGAGTTTATCTCTATCTGAAATTCTCTACCTTCCATTTTCTTATGCTCTTTGTTCAGAAATAATAATGCATTTGTCAAATTTCATTCCTTATAGTAACTGCATTCTTTTTTTCTTTCTTCCATTCTACTCGTGTTTCTTTTCTCTTAGTTGTTACTTTCTTTCATTTCTCCTATCATAGTTTCGACCGTTGTTAGTTGTGATTTTCAAGTCAGCCGCCGTCAGTAGCACCAAAACTAACGAAGTTTGTATCTTAATATAGGTCCTAATCATCATACTGTTAACAAGAAGCTGTTTAAAAAATGTAAAGTTATTAAATTAGTTATAAAAAATTATGCAATAATGAAATGTATGTTGGTTAATGATCATCATCATAGGTATTCTGCCTTTATTGGCAGGTCACTTGCCGCAGCTGAGAAGCTTCCATGTTGGTTAATGAAACATTGTAATAATATTAATATCCTATTGTTTATAACTGTTTTATTTTTTAATTATTTCATTCAAATTTCGCCTTTTCCTTTAAATGACTTACATTTCTTTTCCTTATCGCGAGATATGTATTTAATTTAAAAAGATAGGTTACATACTTTTTTAAAATGTGCCGCTACCAAATTTCATACCTCATTCCCGCGCATTTCCTTCTTCATAATTTATGTATTACCTTTCCTTTCAGTTATTTCTTCCCCCCTCCTCACTCTACTAAATGTTTTCATTTCTCATACCTGGAAGTGTCATTATACAAATATTAAAGGAAGGAAAATGAACTTCATTAAAATTTGTCGACACCCAAAAGGAAAGAAATATAAATGCTTATTCACGTGTTGTGCATAGCCCCCGAAACAAAATCCTAAATACGCCACTGATTCTAACTCTCTGTGCCTGGTGACTCCTACCTTAGATCGATGTTTGGCTCGTCTAAACAAAGTTTCGAAAATCCCCTTTATCCAACTGTCTTAATATACATTTTATTTATGAGTATTGTTAACGTTAGCATTTCCCAATTGTGAGATATTATTACGCTGACGTTGTAAGTACTGTCGACCCTGTAAGTGCTGTTCAACTTCAACAGTACTTACAGAACACTGGGTGCACATTGAGTATTTTGATATGTTTTAAAGGTGTGCGTGACAGTACACAAATATGCAGATACTGGTAGAAATTTCTCAGTTACCAATGACCTTTAACTTATCTAAGGTTCAATTCTCTTTGGGGGGCATTTGCTTCAGATGTAAGGCCGATTTCACCTTCAGTGACGAATCCAGAGGAGACAAGAGGGTGGACGCCCCCCCCCCACATGGCATCATCCGCTCTTTTGTATACTGTATGAATTGTACTGTACGTCAAGGAATACAAAACTAATATTTTCGGTATGCTAAAAATAGCTGCCCCTACAAAATGTCTCGATCACCACTTACTCCTTTCCAATAAATTAAAACTGGCGCCGTTGCTGCTCACCTTAAACAGCAAATTTGATCTCACACAACCTCACGTATTGAAAAGGAACGCTAAGCTCTGATAAACCAAATCAATTTTCAAATGCCGTAAAGTGGAGTTACCTTGAGACAGCCAGAGTAAGTTTGGGTCACATTTTTGTATGTTGAGTATTGTGTGGAATATCCTGTATCGTCACACTCTGAATTCCATGGTTCCATCAGGAAGGTAAGATTCTATTGGTCTCTAACGATAACTTCCGAAATCATTGGACAGCGCCTTGTCGGAAGCATTGAAGTGTATTGTAGAAATGTTAGAAAGAGGCTGTTATTCACAAAAAAATTATCGCACATACAGAGTGGAGCTGCTGCTTCGAAACTGATAGCTAAAATGAATATTTAATACCTAGATTATTACATGGGTGTAGTACCATGAAAAATAGTACCAAATTGAAACAAAAAGGGCTGAATTCATTATTTTATATTATCAGGGGTAAAAGTGTGGGGGAACGCGGCGAACGCCGTCTCCCTACTTCCAGAAAATATCTGTAGCGTTCCCCACTTCTAAAAAATGGGCAAAAATAGGCACGGAGGACAACGTAACGTCATGCGTCTCCCTACCTTTTCAGATCCACTTTTACCACCTGATACATGGCTCTATAACATTAAACTAAAAGATGTAAAGTTCTATAACACTCCCCCTTTTCCAAGAGTTCAAATGAAGAAAGTGCTCTCTCTAAAAATTAGTTTTTAAAAACATCCAAATAGGACGACTAAAATTTCTACCACATTGCTTCTTTCTGGTCTCCTTCATGCGTGGCGCAGATGCGCCCATCTAGCGTCATTTGTTTCCCGGTATAGTTCGAATTACGAATTTTCTACACAAAGTTCGTAGTGTTATGCGGTGCAACGTTACAGAAATGAATGTTCAACAGCATTTTTTAAGAGTCCAACACACAATATGAGTAACGTGAGATGTAGGAGCAGTCTTACTGACACTTTTGAAAATGTGATACATATTTGTTAAATGGTGCTAAATTGGGTAGAATTGTACCAACTTTTTAACAAAAGGGACTGAAGATACCAGCGTGGTACCAACGGGCCAATGAATGACAAAAAGGGCTGAATTTGGTACAACTGTACCAAGTGTGGCAACACTGAACCTTAATGAAATTACTGGAGGGAAAATTACACGTTCCTATTGGACGAAGCATCTCCTCTGAGGACATCCTTCCCACTTCCTAAGGACGTATGAGAAGCAAATGGCGGGCTTTCAGTAGTGGCAAGAGCATATTCATACAGTCGACATCTACTACACGGCAGGCCCGTAGCCAGCCCAAAAATTTAGGGGGGGGCGGCTAAAGTTAGGGGGGCCGATCCAACCATATTACCACATTATAGTTCATTTGCAAGCCTACCGTGAAAATTGTAGGGGGGCCAGCCAAAATTGTAGGGGGGGCGGCCCCCCTAGACCCACCCTGGATACGGGCCTGCTACACGGTGAGATTCTTCGGAGAGAAAGAAGAAAAAGACATTAAATAATACAGAAACCAATGACAGTGATTGTTCTCAGCCGTTCCTTACAAAACATGAGATTACAATTCCTGCAGCCTCGTGAAGAGCACGGACATTGATTTCAATTAGCACATATTTTCTCCTGCAATTGGAGGCAATCACAGCAAGACTATGTCAAATTTGTGCCAGAGCCACTTCATGGTCGTGAATTATGACGATGTACCCCGAACGAATTACCCAAAAGACTGAACGCTTTTTTTGTTCAACATCATGCAGAAATGCAATAACTATTGGAAATGATTGGATAATGACGATGTCTTAAACTACACACTTAGATGAAAATTTTAAAATAATGACTCCCCCCCCCCCCACAAAGAGATTGCCGAAGAATCTTTAGTGCGAACAAGTTGGTTTTGTGTGTCGAATATTTACCTGCTTAATCTAATTTATGTACAATTTCAACACTTCTCCTTCATTTCAATTGTTGTATTTGTAAGAATTTGTTTTGTTCATTTCTACTTCATTCAGTGGCGAATCTAAAAGGTAAAGACTAGGGGAGTCAGCTAGAACCCGGACTATGATAGGCATATCGTGAATTTACTATATAGTTTTAAAAATATGTAAATAATAGCTTCAACAATTTTTGTCACTGAAAAACTAGGGGGGCCATAGCCCCTCAGTCCCGGGTTAGATCCACTACAGACTTCATTGCAATTTATAAAGGTAACCAAGAAAGTTCTGTCGCTTTTTCACTCACCACCTTCGAACATCAATATATGACCTAAGACCTACCTGAAAGATCAAAAATAGTCCTCATCAGCATTGACGACCTTCTGCCAACGTTCTGGAAGGCCATGGATTTCATCGAGGTAGAACTTGGTGAGCCTAGAAGTGAAGAAAATATCAAGTCCATTTTGCACCTCTACTAGGGATTTGAACTGGCGTTCTCTAAGATGATTGTCCAAGGAATGAAACAAATGATAATCGGACCGTGCAATGTCCGAGGAGTATGGCTAATGCAATAGTGTTTCCCATCCAAGACGTGTAATGGTGTCCTGGGTCATCCTAGCCACGTGGGAATTAGCGTTGTCCTGTAACAGGAGGATTCCTTTGTGATTCAGAAGTGCTGGCTCCAGAGTTTTTGAATTTTTTTGAACACAGTTAACTGTTGACAGTACACAGTTACATTGATGCTCTGACCAGCTGGTTCCCGATGCAAGATGCCACGAGCAGTGCATCAAACACACTGGAAGACCTTCTTCTGGTGCAGTGGTGGTTTCGGCTGTTTTGGAACCGGCTAATGGAATGCTAACTAGTGATGACGGCGCCGTGGAGCTTCGTACATGTTGCCTTCTGACCCGGAGTAAAATCATGTGGGACCCATCGATCCAACTTGTGGTGCTTCCCAAGTTGATGGAGATGCTGCCGAACGGTTTCTTCACTCACACTGAATTGTAGTCCCAGTTCCTCACATGTCTGGCCATTGTTCACCTTAATTGCTGCCTAAATATATTCATTTTGTACATGTGTTGGTCTTCCGGCAAGTGGTGCGTCTTCGAGTGTTTCGTCACCGTCCTTAAACTTGTTAAACCATCGCTGCACTGTACGCATAGTCACGACACCGTCACCATAGGCCTGGCCCTTTGCAGTGGCGTTTGACCCCAGTTTGAATTCGTGCAAGGGGTCCCATGTTCACTTTGTCCTTACGCAAGTTCACAATGTAACTGAACTGCCACAAACCACCAGGTAGTATGTTTGATATACCCACTCCAACAAATGACCTTTGCCTTATCTCTATTCGATTCAACTCACGGTATGAGAGCTAATTAAATACAGACCTCCACAAAAAGCGACAGAACTTTCTTGATTACCTTTATAACATGTTCTAAATTTCTAAAAATAACTTTTTAAAATAAATATGATAAACAGGATTACTGAAAATATAATTAATAATAAACATGCCCTTTAGAAGTCCAACATTGTTATGTATCAAATGTTTAATGCATACTTCCTTTTAAATATGACTTGCACCAAAGTTCCCCCGGTTGATAAGATAATATTGGGCAAAAATGAGGGGGAATACGTATCTCAGTACGTAGTGATCGGATAGTAAAATTATGCTTATATTTATAAAGGGGGTGGTTGATCCTATTGTGTTTAATAGTTTCGGATCGAATTTACTTTCTCTCATAGTTTTCTACCTACTAAATGGAGTTATATGGTACTACAAGAAAGAACTCGGGTCTCTCTTTGGATTATAAATGTATGTTTCTGACGTCATTATTAAGAATATGTGTGAAGAGAAAACGATATTAAAGTATCCAAGATACTTGAAAGAATAGCGTCGAAAACAGTTAACCTTTATTTTTTAAGAAAACGTTTCAGAAATATTTAATTAACTAAATATGTTTTCTTTAGTAAACGTTTTCATTGAGAAGCGATTGATCGACTAATGGGAGTTTAATGTATCTTGCTACTACGTACCAAGGCTTCACGGGAAGGTATCACCGTTCAAAGGGGGATCCAAACAACTAATTCGAGTTTGCATCTGAAATGAAAAATCGCCATTGAAGGATTATCAACAAACACCAAGACACAACTTAACGTAGCAAATTTGAACTGGGTTCATTAACAATTAACAGCAAACAAGTTAAAACAGTGGAAAAGGAAGTCGAGCAACATCTATATTAAAATATCATCCAGACATGGTCCTGGTGAAACCAAGGAAAATCCCTGGGTAAATATCAATCAAGATTACCTCCCACTGTGTTCGAATCCGGAACCTTCCGATTGCGAGTAACCTTCGATCTTGGGATTGTCGAAAATCGAATTGGATACCATACGAATTTAAACCATATACATTAGCCGCTTGGTCACGAAGAAATTATACCTAACGGATTTTTGCATGTGAATATTTACAAATCGCCACTTGAACGACTAATATGGAAAACGTTTTAGATCCCTAGTGTTTGTAATAAGTAGGATTAAAGAATTGCAGCCGTGGCCAGTAGACTAATTGCTACCGCACAAGGATTCTGGTGGGAAGATTAACGCATTAGGCCGTTTGGACTCCAATTTAAACTATAGTTCCATGTTTTATTTTAACAAAGCACAATTACCGCTAACTCAGACCAACCAATCGAGAATTGTAGTCAAAATTTGAAAGAATAATCTTAGAAAAAATAAAAAATATCATTTATCTACACAGTCTATTCTAATAATAATAATAATAATAATAATAATAATAATAATAATAATAATAATAATAATAATAATAATAATAATAATAATAGTAATAATACTGCGCGAACACGTAGTTTCTGCTTATGTAAGAATTGGAAAACCTTTTCAATCATGGATTGTAGTAGACTATATACAAGTTAGTTTCATCCGAAATATTAAAAAAAAAAAATCAGAATTTATGAATACTGTTCATTAATGACATTAGATTACAAGAATGACTTAAAAATACACAAAATTAATGAAATATTATTATTACACCTTGTGAAATGTATCATTTTGTAAAAATAAATCTGGATACGCCATTGCTCAGTGTTTTTTTTTTCTCTTGCAACATCAGCAACTTGGGTGCGTCACTACATTTCGGAATTTAATAAAAAATAATCCACATTCCATGGATAGGATATTTGTTTTATGTAATTTACGGATGGAATATTGGAAAAACGCACGAAAAAGATGTGTGTGTGTGTGTGTGTGTATCTGTGTGCGTATTCGAAATGATGGTGATGATTTTGTCAAGGGAGCAACTCGTGCACTGGAACTAGCCATTTTCCCCGAATGTAATCATTTCCCAGGAAAACAATCTACCGTTTGGAAAGTGGCAAAACATTTCATTGCATGCTGATTGCCCCCAGAATTGCTAATTCTCTGTGCCTATAACAGCCAAAATAAACAGTAAAATGAAAACAGGAAAACAGAAGAAAGAAGATGTGATTTCCATCGTGCCGCAGGGGGTGAATAAAGCAACAAACATTGTCCATTATGGTGGGTTGCTTATACATTGTGATTTCTGTGCCATTTATTCAACAAAAGCCTCAAGAGATGTTCTTTTACAAACAATTCTGAAAGATCATCGTCAACATCAAATTCGAAAGCGTAATACACTATGTTTCTTCACTAACCTCTTCGTTTTGATATAAGAATTCGTCTTCACAATGGCATCAAATAATTGGCACTTTCTTCTTCTTCTTCTCAGTTTACCTTCTACCATATTTTATAATATATTGAATGTTGTATATCGTCTTTTCACTATAAAACCTCTGAATAGTTTGGAATAAATTTGGATTTAGCAACATTTATATCATTTCCCTTTAGTAATCTTTAGTAATCAATTATTCTCATGTAATAATGAAACTGTCCATGAAATAGAATAATGAAATACGCAAATCCCCTGAAATGCTAGATAACCCACATTACATAGTTGTTATAAATGGTTGCAGAATACTGAATGTTTTTTTTCTTACGATTACGCTGAGGCTACAAAGGACGGTGAAGATGAAATGGATGATGATCATGAAATGATGAAAATGAGTGAAAACCGGGAGAACTCCAAGAAAATCCAAGGGTACGGTGTTCGTCCACCACAAATCCTAATTACCAGAAGCTGGGATCGAATATTTTGTTCCTATTAGCATTTCAATTACTCTGGACACTAAGGGCCAAAAGGAGAAATTTCCCTTGCTCTCTCAAATGTGAGTGTCCATAACTTAAGGGTTTATAATCTTCAAGTGTAGGTCTCAGACATCTATAAAACAGTAATGTTATTAATAATTATTTTATGGTGTAATAATTTATATTTAAAAAATTGATGGAATTGAATGGTGGTGATGAAAGATGGCGGATGAATCTTTCAAGGTTCTCAAGATAGTTTTAGATAGTTATTGTTCTTAAGTAGACAATGATTTATATAAAGTTATTGTTGTAAACAAGTAATAATTGTTCGTTTCAAAAAGATAAATAAGTATTGTTGATATTAACATAAATAAAGATTGATTTCTTAAAAGGATAGAATTTCTTTAGTGGAATCCTGTGCTTCAGAGAACCTTTCTTTCGAAACGCCTTTCGTACGAATAATGGTAATTTTACTTTCCAAATAATCTTCCACACTCAGCATATATAGCTTCTTTACGTACCTGCTAGCCACCTTAAATTAAGCACAGTTGTATGTTCTTTTGTTCGAGGTAACGTGAGAAAAAAAACTTATACATATTTTAGTGGATCTTTTCCACGGAACAACATTTCAGTTAGTTGCAGAATCTAAAGAGAAAATCAATAAGATGTTAGAAAACTTGTGAAGAATATGGGATGAAAATAAATGCTAGAAAGACAAAATCCATGGTGATTGGAACGAAGGGTCGGTGTCAAATATAGAAGTAGGAGGGGAGAAAATAGAACAGGTGACTAGTTTTCGATACCTGTAGTATAATTAGCAGGGCCCGGATCTTGTTGACCTAAAATTTTCTAGAAAGTGATCTATAAAATGACACTAAAATTCCTGTAAAATGACCCTAAATTTCACAAAAATTGACCTTAAAACTTGCGTTTTTTTAAAACGTTTATTTCGTTAAACATTGACATTTTTTTAAAAATATGCGTTGTATTTTAATTAACGTTTCTCACTCATATTCAAAAAGTTTTGTTTCAGTTAGTTGCAGTCCATTGATCAGTCCATTGTACGGCATTGTACATACTGAAAGCGTCAATTCCGAGTTGAAACTAGGAAGCACTCTTACACAATAAAAGTTCGCAACTTTAGACTGCACGAGAATAATAGATAAAAAACCCTGTTTAAAATCTTTGTACGCCTTCTAATCCATTTTTAATTATTGGCGTGATCACATCCTTTGTGCTCAACAACCCAAAAGTATCTGTTGGGCCACCTACCAACCTCCATCTTTCGTCAACCAACTACAGCTTAGTTTTCATTAGCTTCTTAAGAATGCAATTTTTCCACCCCGATAGTCAGGAAGCATGAAGAGAGATTATTTAACTTCGTCTTTTCCAGAATCGTAAACAGTGTTCATTTTAAGATTTCGTTATGTAGAAGAAAAAAGACCATAAGTGACCTAAAAGTTACTTTAAAATATTAAAAAAGTGACTTGAAACTTCAAAACGACAAAAAGTGACCAAAAGTTGACCCTAAAAAAAAATGTATTTTTAGAACCTTGAGTTGATGGATAACGTTTTTATTTGAACTTGCCTTGTCCTATGCGTAACAGAAAGAAGTTGACTTGTCAACAAGATCCGGGCCCTGATAATTAGTGATAATATAAAGTGTGAACGTAATATAAAAGGAAGGATAGGAATGGCGAAAGAAGCCTTTAGGAGGAATAAAAAATATTAGTTTGCGGGACCTTGAATAAAGAGTTGAGAAAAGTACTCATAAAGTGCTTCGTGCGGAGTATTGTACTGTATTGGTCACAACATGGACATTACGCAAAATGATGAAAAAGGACTGGAACCTTTCGAAATGTGGGTGTGGACAAGAATGCAGAGAATTAGCTGGGTCGAGCGGAAAACGAATGAAGAAAGGGTCATAGAAATGGTGGAGGAAAAAAGAACAATTTTTGATATTATTAAGAAGAGGAAGAGAAATTGATTGTGACATTGCCAAGAAGGTACTGTATCATGAGGGATATGATAGGGGGTATAGTGGCAGGAAAGAGAGGAAGAGGATGAAGGAAACTACAATTAATGGACAATATTAAAATAGAAAATTCGTACGTTTAGACGAAGTTAGCGGAAGATCGTGGAGCATGGAAACTTATCAGCTGCGGCAAGTGACCTGAGAATGTCAGAATACCTTGATAGTGATAAATTACTACGGAACAAACAACATGTACTTTTCGTTCATTTATTAAAGATTTATAGTATCCCTAAAATTTTTTTCCTAAATTCTGTGTTACCGTCAGTGAAGTTTTTAAGGGGGGGCTTCCGAGCTTAAGCCCCTTCGTAATTTTATTTACTTTATATTAAAGTAAATGAAAAAATTCTGCAAAATTTTTACATTTCCAGGAATAAAGTTAGTAAAGCTCCCCTGAAACAAAATCGTAAAAACGCCACTGGTTACCGTGGATAATATTATTAATGTGAATGTCAATAAAACATATCATATTTTAATGAGTTATTCATTTATTTCTACGAGTATTTTTTTAAATGAATTATATGACATTTTCTATATTTTTGTCTATAGAAAACTCGACATTTTGTTCTTTTAGCTTTACATCTAGTAAAATGTTTCTATTTCTGTCAATCCGATTTCTGAAGTTTTTTTAAACAAAAAGTTTGCGTTTTCTTTGTCAAATTCTACGCTAAAAAAAGAACTACAGTTAAAAATAATGTACTGTACGTCTTGTTTTAATTTTATGCTTCTTTGCTTTTATTTTGTCTGTTTTTTTTCTAAAGCTTGTTTCTTACTATACAAATATATATACACACATTATAAAACAGAAACACAAACAATTGTTTTGAAAATTACAACTTGCATTTCCTGTATAAATAATAATTGTCAACTTTCGTCAAATTCTTGATTACTTTTTTCTTTGTGTCTTTATTTTGATTATTTCTTTTCATGTTTTTCCCTCTGAATATTAGTTTTTTTTGTTCAAACTAAAGAAATGCAAAATAATAATAAAAAAATAAAGCTTCCTTATTCAAATGTCTGGTTTTTCTCCGTTGTTGTTCATGTTTTGTTCTTGTCAATGTGTCATAATGCTTTCTCTTTTTGCCTCTGTTGATAACTTGATGGAAAGCTCGGAACAATATTCCTCTCTCTCTATATATAGCAACATTTTTTCTTCTCATGTATGCCTTTAGAATATATATATACATATTTTCGTTTACGAAGAATTTATTCATTATTTTGAATGATGCACTATTTTATTTGAATGTTTCTCTTAATTTCCTTGATGTTCTTGTTTTTTTCTCTTTAAAATTTCAGTTTGTAAAGATTGCAACATATTAATTAATCGCTGTTTTAGATGATGTTTTCAATTTCCTTTGCGTTACTTGCTTTGTCAATCATAGGAGTTCTCAAGGAATGACAAAAGGGTTGCATCTACTTTTATATACTGTTTTCATGCAGTGTTTCTTCCAGACATGCTTTTTGAGGGGCGCACTGCCACCCCCCCGGAGATGTGAGATTGCCCCCCACATCAGGGGCGCACTGCCACTCACATCAAGGTTTTTGCAAGGATAGCTCATAAGTCTTGCAATATTCTGGTGCACAACATACCTGTATGTATTACATTGCAATGAAAATAGGTTAACGTTCAAAGTGTAGCCTCTCGTGTTGGACTATCTGCAGGCACTATCCTGCGAGTTCCTTCACTTACGTCAACACCAAGTCTTGTCCTTAGAGGCAGGGGTGTTACTTAACTTATAGGTTCCAGGTCGCTTCCTTCCTTCCCTTTCTCCAAATAGTGTGCTCGCCGAGGGACGTCATCCCTCATACGTGACGGGCTAAATGGCCATAGATGCCGAAAGCCCAGAAAACTGAAATCCTAATCCTAATCAGTTATTGCTGTTTCCACATCCTGAAGATTGGTGAATTATAGTACTTTTAGCTAATGCGCCATGAAGCAAACCATCAGTTATATGTCTTCAAGTTCCGGCATTTTTTTGTTGCGCTTTTTTCGAGCCGATTGTGATTCTGCATTATCCTGTTGTAGCGGGGACGATTCACCAATGCAGGCTATTTTTATGTAGTGCAACATACATCCACTACAACTGTTCGGAATGAAGTTCGACATGGATGGTACGAGCGTTAGGAACAAACTCAAAGTGAATCAGGCCCTGGTAGTTCCATCGTAAATACAGCAGGACTTTATGTTTGAAACAACCTCTGGAAGTTCTGGAAGTTAGACCTTACTCAAACACTGATTTTCCACACGGAAAATCTTTCGTCGTACGCGACAAACTTGTTTTAGGAAATGGATATCACTTAGATTTTGCAGCAATTGTCAACACATGTCAATTCTCCTATGGAACTGAGCTCGGGTTGCACAATCCAGTAGCTTCTGATGGTTTTCCTGAGTTCGAGAAGATTACACATAATAGTGGACTTGGACATGCTGTTAATTTGACAATTATCTTGTGCTGGTGGTTGGATATTTCTTACGGATGTGTCGTATTATTTCAGAATCTGTTACCAATGGGAGGCCGGGCTCTGACTGATGTTCGACGTTTTTACAACCTGCACGGAATTTCTGGAACTAACGACTTGCAATGATGTAGTTCACTGACCTTCCTGTTTTACATGACAAGTGTTTTCTGCTGCTGCCGCAGCGTTATGCTCATACAGTAACAATTCACGTATCAGACTAGACACAACTCATCGTTACTGCCACAAAAAGCTGACTGAAGATAATGCCGGAGGGGTGACTTCCATGTTAAATAGCCCGCTTGCTACTTTATCTCTTGGGCCAGTTTAACATTGCACTTATGGTCGATCACGGCTTATACGCGCATCTATTGTTTGTGCTGTGGAAATGCTGTAAGACTTATGACTCATCCTTACGCAGCTTTCATTCTTACATCTGGCCTTAAACATACAGGTTTTTACGTCAAAGCTACCTCGACTCCAAGCATGACTTGATATTTACACTTGACAAAGCCATACACAAAGAGGATTTCTAAGGTTAATTCAATAAGGGAAATTAAGGGTAAACTTAGACTTCCTGTAGATATGCTTTCTTACTGGGGTATTATTTCAACTACTATTCTGTAAATGTTTGTTATTGTAATATTGAATTGAGTTGGGTTTGAGTTTAGCGTCCCGTTCAGCAGCGAGGCTATATGAGACGTGGGCCCGAATCCGAACCACATGAGCTCCCGCCGGGAATCGAAGCCAGGTCTCCTACTCTAAAGAAGCGTACGCTAACCGCTTAGCCACGAAGGAGCTCTAGTATAATATTAATCCTGATGATTGCATCGCCAAGTAAATGCATGATTCGCCTTAGCTTTGACATGTAAAATAATACTAAATAAATAAATAAAAATTACAATGCAATTTGTCAATCTTTTCGAAAGTTGTTCACGAAGGATATGTCGATGAATGTCATTTTTACTAGTAGTTCCACATTTTAAATGACAATGATCGACAAATATGTAGTAGAGTGCACTCAATGTTATGCGTTTCTATGCTCCATGACCGCAAATCACATAGTGGAAATAAAAGTGGATAAAGGTTGGACAAAAGGGACAATGAAGATGAAGTAGGATTTAGCTTTCAGAAGAAAAAGGAAGGCAAGAGAGAAATAACGTTACCGGAGACGTTTCGAGGTCAGTAAACAACGAGAATTAATGGGAAGGAAAAAAAAAACAAACAATTTTGCGGCTAGAATGAAAGAAGCCGTAGCAAAAATAAAGATGATAGAGCGAATTAGGAAGAAGGCTATAATATCTCCAGTTTCACTGATCGATGTCGCTCTGATGACAATAAAGGGAAAACGATGAAAAGTGGGAGAGGAAATGGCAAGAGATTGCAATGTTTTTTTTATTTTTGTGTCTTTCTTTCTCTTTCTTATTACAGTTTTTAAATAACAATAGATCTTCTAACAGATATTTTGGAAACAAACGAAAATGAAGTGGAGTAGATTTACGTTCTCCATAATGCCCCTTAGGCTAAAGGAGGCAGATGATTGATCAAAATATACGATTATAAAGTAATTAACATACTGAAAATGTGAGAATCCCTAGGAGGAAACTCGGGAGGATGTTGTCCGCCACACACTTGCGTGATTGGAGATCAAACCAGAAACACTTCATCTCAGAGGTGAGCCATTTATCACTTAAGAAAAACAACAATCGTATCGGCTATTTTTTTTACAGTGTCCAGTACTACTCTCAAGTAGCAAGAAAACTTTCGGCCAGTTGGCGCGTGCTTGTCTTTCGGATGTCTACGCTTGCACTTTCAATGCTTCCTTTCATACAATCTGCCTTTTGTTGCACTTACAAGCGATATTTTAGATCCTTCGCAGAGCGTTATAGCATCACTGGCCGTTCATTGGCTATTGACTTGTCGCCAGAGTAAAACGCTTGCGTCAAGCTTGAATGGAACACTAAATACAAGGTTACCCCCTGTAACTTCGTTACTGGAATCCAGCTTGCAACATGCTTGCACGCTTTCCAATCAAGCCGGATGCAAGTTTGCCGAATTCCAATGCAAGCTTACAGCAAGCGGTATGCAAATTGTGTCTGCTACTAGGGCTGAGCTTGACACGAACACAAGCACAACACAGAAACTTCAAGAATAGTTAAAAACCTGACTACATTCTTCTCCACGGACTGGAATCCCCAATGGGATTCGCCTTGCGGTCGACAATCTAACTCGCCAGAGCACTCGACTAAATAATGCCGGCAACCACCTATCCGGCAGCCATCTATTGGCCAAAGTGTGAATTATTGATGTCAGTCCGCATTCTGCATTTTCCCTCCACATTTGTATCATTAAAATTTACTGCACTATGACTTATTTTGAGAGTTTATCATAATGAGACAAGTAATATGTTCATTAATACGTATGCCAAAGGGTGCTTGGATTTTTTTCTTGATTCCTACAAAAAATATTCATTAGGGATACTCTTACAGTTGTATATAGGCCTAACACATTTTTAATACATCATTCGATTGTCGGAACATTACTGGATTGCAATGACTTACTCCCCATTTCCAATCCTAGTATTCTTGTTTATAGGTATTCATTTGTGGCGTAAGTTTGATCTCGGAAACATGGTGAAACATTTGAGGAATGTGTTGGAAGCAATGACATACAGGTATGTGGAGCATGTACTGAATTAAAGTAATGTGCACTTTATCTTTTCACTTTCTTGTATCAAACTTTATAATCATCCTATAAACTTGAAAGTAAAAAAAAAAAAAAAAGCTAAAACCTCCACGATGATTTAGTAGCAAGTGGACCTTCCTACACGTGATCCTTGGTTCGATTCCTGGTAGAAGAGCATTAATAATCATTTTACAATAATTCATTTCCATTAATCACCCGTCTCCTTTACCCTAAAAGATATAACTGTGGAAAGTTCAACTAAGTATATTTCATCTATACAATGTATTTCAAAATAACACCAACAACGTTTGGGAGTTGATTCCTGACACCAAGATAAGAAAAAGTATAGACCAACCTGGGTGCACAAATGATTCCCTTCGCAGTTATAGGCTACCGAAAACATGAAAAAAATTAACTTTACAGATCTATAGCTCCAAAACTATGGGATCTACAATAGTCGCGTCAAGACTTCACTGTTTAACTAGTATGATCCCTATCGAAATACTCGAGTTTCAGAATCCTGCGGTACTTCCGCAACAACTTTTATAGAGGTAATTCGTGAGTACTTCAAATTATATGGAGGTAGCCAATCTCCCTCTATAAAAATTGTTGCGTGTGTGAGTTAGGATTCTGAAACATGAATTTTTGGATAAAGTACATATTAATTCGTAAGTGAAGTCTTGACCCGACTATAGTAGGTCCCATAGTTTTGAAGCTATGGACCTTTAAAGCTCATTTGTTTTCATGTTTTCGGCAGCCTATAACTCCGAAAGGAAGCATTGTGCATCCAGCTTGGTCTACACTTTTTTCTTATCTTGGTGTCAGGAATCACATCCCAAACGTTGTCGGTGTTGTTTTGAAACACCCTGTATATTAAAATGCCAGGTTTATATGTTTGTGGTCAAGAACAGTTTACATGTTTGTCTCCAATATTTTCGACAATAAGATCTCGAAAATCGCAACTGTGAGAAACGTTCCGTTTTCGCTGGTCGATTTGAAATTTTGTGTAGATTTTCCAGTTCTAATTGAATACATAAAACAATATGGCCGTTATTTCTTTATCATATTTTTAAGGGTACACTGGAAATGTTGAAACTTTAAAAATGTAAAGTGTCATATCCTATGAGTTATACATTCCAACACCACATATTTGTATAAATGAGTTGTATCAGGCGTTTGTTTCATGGCCAAATGATAATGAAAAACGAAGGGCAACTATTTCTCCAGGCTAAGATGAATCTTTATTGTTTGGATAGTTTTGCCTCATGAGCACCATACCTGTCTGACATTATAATTAATTGTGTGTGTGTAATGTATTTGCTTATTAGATACTGTATGAAAGAAGAAAGAAAACACTGATCATACGTGAATTAGAAACTCCAACCGAAAGTAGGCTCAAATCTTACAAACGGTGCAAGATATTGAAAAAATAATCGAAATCCTTTATACTTCTTTCCGATTTTTATGAAGACGTCTTTCACTTGTGTCTGTAAAAGAATATGTATATATGTTGTGAAAAATGACAAGGAGATTCATGCTCATATGTGAATGATGCTCTTTGTAGAGAACGCAGGTTCAGCTAGTTTCATTTACGAAAACAAAACTAAAATTACGTCTAACTACTGACAACATATTGTCAGCAATCGTTCTGAAATTACATTTTTGTATGTTATTTTAGTGAAAATTTTAACTTATACACAACATTAATAGTACGAGTAGTGTATTCTGGAGCTAATTTTGAATCAGTTCATTAAGTATATACGTATATATAGCAGAAACAAAGCATTTTAATCTGCTTTCTCGTTTGTTTTTTTTTAAAAAAAAATCGGCAGGTAATTACATAGTTCATTACGAGAGCGGAAATCAATGCTGAATACACCTAGTAAAATGTCAACAACAGAATTTTTTGTTGTTATTATTTTTTAAAAAAGCGGGAAGACAGAGAAAGAGAGAGAAAGTGAGAGGAACAAGGATAAAATCCGCATTAAAAAATAAAAAAAATATAGGAAATTAATTTCCGAATTTGTGTGTGTTTCTCTTTCTGTTTAGTAACAGTATAATATGAAACATAGCCTTTTAAAAATCTATGAGTTTAAAAAAAATAGAAAGAAAAACACTGAATACATTTGTATTGTATTGTTTCTATTGCTCTGCATTTAGCGTTTATTTTCCACTGTTTTAACACAAATTTTGTAGTATAATATGTATAATCAGTGTGTCTTCTTCCAACTACTATTTCAATACCTATTTGAAACAACAACAATAATAAAAGAACACTACGATGTAAAAAAAAATGGTAATTTGGAATGAATAGGAAGGGTGTTTGTTTCTCGTTGAAAACGTAATTTAAAATATTTCTATATACTTCCTAAAGTTTAAAATTCGTAATTGTTATTTCTGTATGGTTAATAGGCTATATTCAGAACATAAATGTATTTTTTTTTAAAAAAAGAAATACTCGTTATGTTCTTATTTCACCAAAAGTCGGATCAAACTGGACTTCTTTATTTTCAAACCAATACCCTTGTGCGATCTGTCAAGGTTCGTTTTTCAAGCTACGCAATTTGGAGAAATGAAATGAAATCTTGAAGTTTTACGTCCCACGGTTATGCCGGCTAGGCTAAAGGAGACGGTGATAATGAGAAATGAAGGAAAATGGTGGAACTGATGAAATGAAGGAACAGAGGAAATCGGAGAACCCCGAGAAAAACACGCACACGGTGTTTGTCCACAACAGAGCTCACTTGGCACGCGCTGGCATCGAACCAAGGACGCCATACACTAGAGGTGAACGTTCTACCAGTGAGCCACTGCGGCTCCCTACTCAATTTGGAATTTTGGAGTAGACAGAGGCCAAATGTCAATTTTTAGCTCTAGGTGTAAGGATATTGTAGTTTATAGTTTCACTTCAGGTATTCAGGTATTCAGGTATATATACCAACCTAGCAGATGACACTATCACACTGCCTGATGGAAAAAACTGGGTGACTCACCAATTCTGGCCAATACTGTATTCTATGTATATGTATATGTATATGGATATGGATATGTATGTATGAGTATTTGTTTGTTTGTGTGCGTGTGTTACTTTGTTACTGCGTAACTACTTGCCGAATCTGAATCAAATTTGGTGAGCAAATAGTCCGTGACCAAGGAATTAAAAATTGCTATATTTGGCGGGCTGGCTCGACTAGCGACATGCTCGGCTTGGCTCGATTTGACTCCCTTTGTATGTGATGTTTTATTTCTCGGTAACTGCTGGCCGAATCTGAATGAAATTCGGTGGAAAAGCAGCCCATCGCCTAGCAACTAAAGATCTCTATATTTGGTGGCCAGGCTTGGCTACAGACAGGATAGGCTCGACAGGAGGCTGTGTTACACAGTTTTGCATTTTGTTGCAGCTCTTTATTCACACAATATAAGTACACATTTACACGTACTTACAGTGGCGTATTTAGGGGGGTGGCTTCCAGGCTTAAGCCTCCCCCGAAATCTCACTTAGTATAGTAAAGTAAATGAAATATCTTGCAGAATTTTCACATTTCCAAGCAAAGCCCCCCCCCCCCGAAAGTTAGCAAAGCCCCTCCCGAAACAAAATCGTAAATACGCCACTGCGTACTTACTTGGCGTTCAAATTAGGCATCTTCGGAACACACACTTATTTTACTACTGCTGCCATTGCTGGAAACAGACGAAATTATTCTGTTTCGGCATCTTCCGAAGTTCAGCCGTCCCGTTCGTTTTGATCGCCTTTTATAGTTAGCGAAACGGGTACCTTTGGGACCAGTTTTTCCTTAAAGCATTATCACCGTACCCGTAAATTGTATTAAGGCTAACAGAATATCTGAAGCAGATTTTCTCCAATTTGCACATGAACTTGATGTTGCTTGAACTGCGACATTGCGCCAAATGATCATCACGTACTCCGTTCAGTTACACTTCTCGTACACTGCCTGTTACCACTTGTTCACACTTGTCAAATTCATAATTAGGCAACCTAACGATTGTACCGTACAAGATTCATTGTGATTGCACCATAAATGTCAAAACTACAAGATTCCGGGAAAATAGTTAAAACTCGTCTGATCTCATGGGCGCCCGGAGGTGGGGACAGGATGGGACCTGGGCCTCCTTCTGGCTCACGAAAACTACTTAAATGTCTTAAAATTTTCTTAATACAAATATAAAATACGAAACGTAATATAGCAACCAGAAAGATGGGTCCCCCTCTTGAAAATTTTCTTCGGGCGCCCATGTCTGATCTTGATTAAACTTGCAATAGTCGTTGATGACGAGCTTTCTGTACATATGTAATATTATGGTGCATCAGACATTTGGTTCCCGAGTAAAGGTTTAAAATAAACCTTATTAAAAATAAGTAATAAATAGAATTGAAAGGACAAAATTTGTCTCCTTTGTCTAAGATAGTCACTAGTGACTATTTTGGGCATTAAGAGATAAAGTTACGTAAATATAAATTAATAATAATCTAAGTTTAATAATAAATAGTATTACGATAGTTTCAATTTTATGTTGAATGTGAATTCTTTATTAAACGTGAAAACAGTTACTGAGAAATTGAAAGGAATCTAAATTTGGTTATCCTTTCAAGTGTTAAAGAGTTAAAGTAAAGAAAAATCGATGTTTAAGTTTTACCACATTTCAATAGTATTAGGCGAAATAGCTTATATTTCAAACGTATTTACAACTTAGAATGACTTTTAATATATGATCTTCCTTATGTGAGTATTTAACTACAACTTTCTTTTATGATAAACTGAACTGTGAAATGTTATAGTCTAAAATTCAGAGAAAAATATCGATAGGCATGATGAAGTATATATCACTTTGTCTTTAAATAATCATTTATATTGTGAGATTAAATTGAGAGAAAATGTACTATACGTACAGTTGGCGAAAAGTATACTACTTTATCTCCAGTTAGTTATATTTAGAGATTAAGTCATACTGAGAAATTAATTTTTCTCTTCATTTCCTATTTCCAAGTATTATTACTTTCGAAGGCCCGATCACGCGAAATTAAAATGCCGCTAATTTTACAATATATACAGTTATGTGATAACTTCAAATAGTTAAAAGATAATCGAAAAATGGAACAAGAGCTCGCTAGACAATATTATTTTACATGAGATACCGTTATCACGACTCACTTATCTGCATTAGATTTCCAGCCATTTAGGAAATTGACATTTATTTTCGCGTTTCTAAATGGCTGCAAACAGCAAGCTACTAGGTGACTTGTGATAACAGTATCTTCTGCAAAATAATATTGTCTAGTACGTTCTTGTTCCACATTTTGATTATCTTTCATCTATTTGAAGATATCACACAGTTACTGTAAAATTAGCGGTATTTTAATTTCGCAGTGATTAGGCCTCTTAGTTGAAATTAGAGGTTCTATTTCACATGACTTTTTTTCTCTAAATCATTCTTATAATTAATATGTGAAAGGTGAAAAAATCCTGAGAAAAGAAAATGGGATTATAAATCCAGTAATAATTAGAATTGAGAGAAAAATATAATTACTCATAATACCTACAGAAAATTCTCTTTTTTATTTTAAAAAAAAGCGAACAAAAGTAATATAGAAATTTACCAGAAACTGAGATATCTTACACATATTTCTCTCTCTTTTATTTCCAATATCATTTTTCTTTTATGAAACTAATAGGAGAGAAAATGTTTTGAGAAAGTAAATGAAGAAAAGAAAGAGACGATAGATATTAAAGGAAGAGTGGGAAAAGATAGGAACCGCTAAAAGCCACATAATTAACTTCAGTAAAAGGCAAAAGTTGGAAAGAGGAAAAAAATAAAAATTAATAAAGGATGAAAAAGGTTTGACTACACAAAATCATAAGCGGTCTTGTGTTCGACGAGGCGTATACTTTTTTTTTCTGTGTGAAGTCTTGGTTTTGTCTGTGTGTGTGTGTGTGAGAGAGAATATGTATTTATATATCTATAGTAGTGGAGTTGGTTCACTATGATGTACTTCACGATGATTCCTTTAGTAGACCGAGAAAAAAAAATATGTAAAAGACGCCTTGTAGTGAAATGTGTCTAGAACACACAACTTCAAAAAGAAGGTAAACCAATGGGCAAAGTCAAAGAAACTTGAAAAATGGGGGGAAACGAGGTTGGAGTTAGTAGCTCGAAAGAAAAACGTCAGAGAGGAACGGTATGTTTGATGTTATGTTTTCAGTTCTTGAAATTTTTTAAAAACTTTTTCTCTCAGCTAGTGTTATTTAACGTACAATAAAGAGCTTATTTGAGATATGCATAACTTTTTTTTTCCAAATTTTCATTTTAGAGATACGAGGTACCTCAAAGAAGCATGCAAATTGACCTAGAGAACATATTACGTACTTGCAGTTAATTTATATACCTAGATATTTCTTACTTGAACATTTCTTTTTTGTAAAAATTCTGTTAACATTGTGACATGACATAAATGTGGTGAAGGAAAAGTAATTATTCCATTGCTGTATTTATGATAATTTTGTAAATATTCCATTTCAACAAACTTAAAAAGTTCGTTGCTAAGTTCTCCATGCATGTGTGTGTGTATGTCTGTTATTTGTGCATTTTTCAATTTTGAGCCCTCCCATTCGATAGAGTATCAAAAGCTTGTTTTTGCGTCACTTTTACCGTTCCCGAGATATTAGCCAAAAAAGTTCCGATTTCGGGAGATTTAAAGAGCCATATCTTGGGAACCGCAAGTCATAGAGAGATCATATTGGTATTGATCAATACCTAGGAGAATAGTGAAGATTTTGATACCAAATAGTAACCCGTGGCTACTGGCCAACTGGCCACCGTTCACCAGATATAGGCCAAAAAGTTTGGATTTCGGAAGATTTAAGGAGTCATATCTCCGGAACTGTAAGTTATAGAGAGATGATATTTTGCGAATTTTTCAATTTTAATCCCTTCATTTTGAGCATGTAAAACAACTTATCGTAGAACGTTTTAACAGAATTCTTAAACAAAATATGTGGGAAAAAATTTAGTACTCAAGGAAATTATAAATGAATAGATAAATTACAAGAATTGTTTATTGAGTGTAATAATAAAGTATATAGAACAGTTGGTATAAAGCCTGTAGAAGTTAATAAGAAAAAAATTCTTTTTTTAAATTTCGTCCTGGTAATGCTCTTAAAAGATTCTCAACTGGTTAATTTTGAAAATAAAGTGCAATCAATCACTGGTACCGCATGTCAATCACACAAACTATCAAAAAGGAAGTTTAAAACACTTATATTGCAAGGATACCCACATCACAACAGACGCACGTGTCAGCTCATCACGTGCTAATGATTACAAACAACCTAGCAGACAACAGGCCGACACGGAAGACACCGAGGAACATCGAAAGCAGACGGATCTCACGGAAGGACCCGAGGAGGAGGACAAATAAAAGGAGGATCAACAAGGGACCCAGCATCAGTCGACCAACTGATCGCCTAACCTTTACCTTCCTATGTCGCTGTGGACTAGGAGCACCTCTTCCTTACCCTATGTCGCACTGGGCTAGGAATCCATCTTGAACTTATAATCCAAGTCTAACCTACAACCTGCCAAAGTGTTCTGGAAACTACCATGAGTGGAAGGGGCACCCGGCAAAACATTTAGTATTCCTTCACTTGATCTTGAGGAAGAGACACTTGTATTTATTATATTATATTTTGTAATGAAACTTGGTGAAGGGGAAAAGACACCCGGTCTATCATTTGACTCTACCAAACATTACAACATTCAAAGCCACACTTAATGAAACTTAATACTACCTAGGTAGTTTAAATAATGTCTTATAGGTAAAAAATTTAAGTAGAAGCGTTCTGAGCGTCCTTACTTTTCTCTAGTTCGTGTGACTGACTTGCAGTATCAATGAATGTTCGCAATTGATCGCAAAGTGATTATACAGATTATCATAAATGTACCAATGGTATAATTACTTTCTCTTGATCAAATTTATGTCACGTTACAATATAGTTAGCTAAAAACTTGAATAATCAATATTAGTATGTAACCGAGAGACAAAAACCGGTAATGCCAGGAACATTACAACAACAACAAGTGTTGCTGATGCTGCACTAATAAAGTTTACACGTTAATTATGTTTGTCCATTTCCAATGTTATTGTAAAATTATAACTTATTTCCATCTTTTCTTCCAGAATATTATAAATAAATAAATTTAATGAAATAATATTAGGACATTTTAGTGCTCACCAAATACCTTATAATACACTATGACGTAACCTCATTTTATAACGTAGGATATAATATTAAAAGTTTTAACATAAAATTTTCCAATGCAATATTTTGCACTCATAAAGTTGATTAAGATTTCACAACATAACATTTTAATATTTTCAAACTCTATATACGATATATAGTTCTGTAAGTTTATCTGTGGTTAATAATTAAAGTGGTAGCGTGGAACCACTGTATATTAAATAGAGTAATTATCCAAACTTAAATACAAGTAACCAACGAAAATGACTATCAGTAACAATATACTAGTAATTGCATGTGTTTAAATATTGAATTCAGTTTTTACATTTTTTTCTTTCTGTTATTCAAAATCTGCATCGGCGAAACTCCTCAATTCCGTTCTACCTCATGTAAAACTATTTTAGCATTATTAAGATTTTTCAACGTAAGTTGTTAGCATTTTCAAAATAATATGACAATTTCATAACATAATCCATGAGAATTAACGATGTTATTTTTTTAGCACTTACAAATAACATTAAAATTTTGGAACGCAAACTTATTAACACTTAGAAAATACTATTAGTGTTTCACAACGAAACTTGTTTTTGCTTACAAAAAATATTTAAAATTTTACGTTATATTTCTAGAATTTGTAAAATCATATTAAATTTTACTACTTACAAAGATGACTAAGGAAGTTCTGTCGCTTTTTCAACCACCACATTCGAACATCGATACGTCACGTAAGACGTACCTGGAAGATCAAAAGTAGTCCTCATCAGCATCGACGACCTTCTGCCAACGTTCTGGAAGGCCATGGATTTCATCGACGTAGAACTTGGTGGGCCGTGAAGCGAAGAAGATATGAAGTCCATTTTGCACCTCTACTAGGGATTTGAACTGGCGGCCTCTAAGATGATTGTCCAAGGAATGGAACAGGTGATAATCGGACAGTGTAATGTCCCGGAAGTATGGCGGATGCAATAGTGTTTCCCATCCGAGGCGTAGAATGGTGTCCCGAGTCATTCTAGCCACGTGGGGCTTACTGTTGCCCTGTAACAGGAGAATCCCTTTGCGATTCAGAAGTGCTGGCTCCAGAGTTTTGAGTTTTTCTTGAACACGGCTCAAGTGCAGTACACAGTTGCATTTATGCTCTGACCAGCTGGCAGCAATTCCCGATGCACGATGCCGCGAACAGTCCACCAAACACATAGGAGGGACTTCTGGTGCAGTGCTGGTTTCGCTTGTTTTGGAATCGGTTCATGCGACGCTAACCAATGATGACTGCGCCGTGGAACTTCGTACAGGATCCACTTCTCATCACATGTCAACACTCTGTCCAGAAATGCCTTCTTCCTCACACGAGACAGCAAAGAAACACAGGTGTCTGCGCGCTTTGCGTTCTGGCCCGGAATCAAATCATGTGGAACCCATCGACCCAACATGTAGTTGATAGAGGTGCTGCCGAATGGTTTCTCCACTCACACTGAATTGCAGCCCCAGTTCCTCACATGTCTGGCCACTATTCGCCTCAATTGCTGAAGAAGATCTTAATTTTGAACATGTGTTAGTCTTCCGCCACGTGGTGCGTCTTCGAGTGTTTCGTCATTGTCCTTACCAGGACCGCAACCAGAAGGGGGCTAGGGGGCCTGGCCCTCTCTAAACTTTTCGTGGCCCCTCCAAACCTCAATACAAAATTCTATTATTAATTCAAAAAACTCAATTTAGATATTTGTAAGAGAACTTTTGATGACTTAACCCCCCTAATATATTCATGCTCCACCCAAATCTCTGTGGTTGGTTGCGAGCCTGGTCCTTACACTTGTTAAACCATTGCTGAAGGCTCTGCGTAGTCACGACATCCTCACCAAGGCCTGATATATCTTCTGCCCGCGGCAGTGACGTTTGACCCCAGTTTCAACTCGTACAGCATACAACGTCTTATGACGTTCTGTGGAGGTTCCATGTTCAGTCTGTCATTACGCACGTTCACGGTGTAACTGAATTGCCACAACCAGGTAGTACAAGCATGTTGATATACCCACACCAACAACTGACCTTTACCTTATCTAAATTCGCATTCAACTCACGGTGTGAGAGCCAATTGAACACAAACCTCCACAAAAAATTACATAACTTTCTTGGCTACCTTTATAAATTACTAGCACTTACGTTACAGTATCTATTAAATTTTACGATTTAACTTACTAGCTTCTAGTTAAATATCTGATAAAATTTTATAATGTAATGATTAGGAAATGACATTATCTTAAATAGTCCCTGTTATCTTGAAATTCCTCATTGTTTGAACATTTTAATTTTTTTCATTAAAATTATAACGAAAACTTATTGGATGATTGCTGGCATTATTGTACTTGTTAAATTAGACCTTTGATCAAGTCAAGAAATACAATTAAAATAAAATAAATTCTGTTCTCGTTTATCTTATTGTTATGCTGTTGTGGTCATGCTATGCAAGTTTGAACCTAATTCCTCTATTTGTTCTCCTTTTATGGCAGATAAATCATGGCCGCTAAGTTAGAATTTTGCAGTAAAGAGGAACAAAGAGCAGTGATCCGGTTTTTGTGGTCGGAAGGTGTTTCAGAAACCATGACTAATTTCCAGACGATGTGCCACTTCATCAATAGTCACTTGTCTGACTAACAGAACTATGCCACGTGCACGCTGAATTTTGTTATCATTTGTGGCTGTAGATGGTAGCCCGGTTCCTTCCTCGTGCAATCGTTTTTGAATTTTTCAATCCATTCGTAGCAGTGTTGCTACACTTGGTACGATTGTACCAAATTCAGCCCTTTCTGTCATTCATCGGCCCGTTGGTACCACTCTGGCATTTTCAGCACCTTTTGTGAAAAAGTTGGTACAATTCTACCCAATTCAGCACCATTTATTAATAATGTGTTGTGATATCTTTTAGGAAAGGTTCTAGGACCCTCGACCGTTTTTACATTTTTTATGAATGTCAGTTTACTTACCGTACATTCTTCTTAAAGTTTATTATCCTCGTCGGTCGTGAAATAAGCGAGAATAAAGTGCAATAATATTTTAATATTTTATTTTAACGTACTTTTTATACACGAGCTCGGAGATGATCAGTTTGTTCCTCTTCGTTGTCATATATGGTCATATTACCGTTTTCGTTTACTGGTCACTTTGAAATAGAGGCTCGTTTGGTTTCCTTACGATATATATCGAAGATGATAACTGTTTTTTTTTTTATTTAATGTTGCAGCCTCTGTTATACTTCCTACGTGCGAGAAGTCTACTTCCACGGTTGTTCAGGGTCCTCCTATTTGGATGTTTTAAAAAGAGCACTTTCTTGATTTGGACTCTTGGAAGAGGGGGAGGGAGTATTCGAGAGCTTTACCTCTTTTAGTTTCGTGTTATAGAGCCATGCATTACACTGGAATAAAATAATGAATTCAGCCCTTTTTGTTTCAATTTGGTACTAGTTTTCAGCACACTCCAGAGCTACGACTGTGGCAACAGTGATTCGTAGACACTCCATTGTGATAAGACACTAATCCCGTATTGTGCCGAAAGTCTTGGATGGATTGCGGCCCCTGATAACACCTTCCGTCCACAAAAACTGGATCACTGCTTGTTGTTCGTCTCTAGTGCAAACTTCTAATGGAGCGGCCATGATCTATCTGCAACAAAATGAAGACAAATGGAGGAATTGGGATCAAAACGTTATAGCATGACCTCAACAGCACAACAATAAAATGAACGAGGACAAAGGTCAGTTTGAACAATGTAACAAAGAGTTATGTCAAAGTTGCGGACAAGGGCGCCGATTTCTCTGTAAATTTGGAGGGGGGCATTCGGATGCAGAAGGTATATGTGGATTTTACGACAAACAGCATTAAAATTATGCGAAATATTGTATATTCATAAATACAATGGGGGGCCCACATGAGCTTTGAGGGGGGAGCCGGGCCCCCCATGATCGGCGCCCTTGGTTGCGGATAAGTTTTTGGCTTACCCTCTTATGATTGCATGCTGAAACGCTAATATTTTCCTTTATGATCTTGCAGTATTTTGATGATATGAGCTGTAAAACTTAAACGTGTATTTTTCAACGTTAAAACATATGGAACACTAGGAAATCAGACAACTCTAGTAATAGCTAGAACTTATATAGGGAAAACAGGAGTTTTAATTCGTGACGATTACGATTATGCAGAGGGATTTCTGAATATACGTACTAGCTTATATTTGCAGGTAGCTGAGTTGGTGCTTTTCCTAAAATATAATATTTCATAAAGCTACACAATGTAGTTTGTTCTCTTCTTCTATTCTACTTTTTTTAGGGGGAGGAGGGTGTGAGTTAATAATTTTTTTCTCTTTGCTGGGCTTTGTTCTGTGATCCCCCAAAGCGGGCTCTGAATTTCCGTTTTACGAGAAAGCCAGACCGCAAAATTCCCTGCATCGGAAATCGAACACAGCTAGTTGGTTACTTTTTCATACAACGTAACGTACCAACATACACGACCTCTTTTTCTGTTGGATAATATATATAGTGAGAAAATGAAAGAGTTTCCGTTCTATACATTTTTTTTCAATATCTTTATGTACTAAAACGCTTGGAAAGTATTTCATCCGGAATAAGCCATATGATTATTTCGTTGTAAGCATCATAAGTTGAAGCTAAAGGAATCTCGAATAGGTACATAGAATATTACACAACGTATATAGGTACTTGACTTAATGTTGATATCTTCAAATGTTATAAAGAGCAGCAGTATGAGTATTATCATAAGTTATTATAATTATTGTAAAATTACGTTCGTTTCATTCTCTCTCTCTCTCTTTTTTTTTTGCTTCTCCGTAGTATTAACATTAATTACTAATTCTCGTAAAAAAAAGTATTTTAACCTATCTGCCGGAACTGATTACGAAAAAAAAGATCGAACATCATATTTAATTTATTGACATCATCATCATCATAAATATTCTGCTATTATTGGCAGGTCACTTGCTAGAACTGAGAAACTTCCATGCTACACGGTCTTCTCCTAACTTCTTCATTACGTACGATTTTTCCGTTTTGATTTATTGATATAGACTACACCAAATAATAGACACAAAGCTTATTACTTAAATAACGAACAAAACTCTATAGTTTTAGTAATGTGGACATAACTAAACGAGTAGTGTAGGGTAGTGATTAGCGTTCTCCCGTTTCCATCGTGAGGTCTCAAGGTTCAAATCCACTGTTCCTCAGTCCTCACTGAGGTTTATTTAAAGGTTCCTATTGCAGTTTCACAACTTACACCTTCTTTAGCTATTTTGCACCTACATTTCCGTCAAAACCTTTGAACATGCAAGTTTTACATCTTACAGTACAATGGAAAGAATTGTTTTCATTTTTTATATAATACTAACGTACTATTTAAAATAATACAAAAATCTTTTATTTGCTCAATATTAGCCTTGAGTTCTTAAATCATATTTTCCTTAAAATATCATTCCTTTACTATTTTAACGCATATAGGATCCTCTATTGTATAAATCAATTAATGAAATTGTATATCTTGTTGTATATAACCTAATTGCGGACAAAGGCAGAGATGGAGTGAGTCAATGGCCGTGGGTAAAGTGGGTCAAATAGGTCAAGATCTATGAGTGGATTAGTGGGTCATGGGTCAACAGGATTCACTGCGACCCACCACTCACCGTGACCCACTCTGACCCATTCTGACCCACTGACCCACTCTGCTCCTTGAATAGTAGACAGCATCTTCTGAATACTCGTGAATTTGTCTACGATTTACTTTGTTCAAGACCTCCATTTTTAATACCCTTTTTCATTTGTTTCTATTTACCCAATTGAGATGAGTATATCTAAGTAAAAACAACTTTAGGCACTTTTGGACATTGATATTTATATATTGTAATTTATGGTAATATGACCCATGACATACATTTTTACCATTTTATATCATGAACGTCAGATCCACCGGTATTGTAGCAGAGCGGTGCTTCAGGGATTGACCGTAAAAATTCAAACTCCGCTTAGTGATAATTTCACAGCCTTCTTTTATTACAAAAAGTCTTTATTCAGTTCAGAGGAGGGCGGAATGATGGGTTAGAGTTAATGATAATGGGTTTTGGTGGGTTGTGGGTCGGAGTGGGTCATAGTGGCTGAGAGTGGATCATAGTGTATGGTGGGTCAAAATGGGTCATCGTGGGTCAGAGTGTGTCACGATGGGGAGTAGGTCCAGTGGATCGTGGGTCAACGTGGGTGGACGGTCAGTGGGCCATGGGTCAAGTTTTCATTGAACCACGCCATCTCTGGACAAAGGGCGTAAATATAAATTACCTAGGACAATTCTTAATTTCTGGACAACTATTCAAGGAAAACTTAAGTAGCTTTTTTCTGGAAGTAATTATATTGAGTTATATAATGCCTTCTGAATTGTTCATTACACCACTTCCTGCTTTCTTTAAAGAATCGTCAATTCTCATTATTGTTTCTGGTATTTTAACTCCAAGTCTACTGTTTAAAAAAAATACTGCTACACCTAACTAATTTCTCTTCATTAAATCTCCGTGGTGTTTTACAGAGGCAGAATGTTAAGCAAGCAACATATATATTTCGAATTCTATGTACACCATGGGTTCTGGTAGATAAGGAGTGTTATGACATTCTGGTGTACATAGTATGTTATATAAATGACACGTGGGTGTGTGATTGTTGTTATCAATATTTTAACATTCATCCCCATGTGTAGAGTGTGTGTGTGTGAAATATTAGTTTAAATTTGCATTTTCGAGGTGTAGCAATGTTTGAAAGCTTTGGCTTACCGTAAATATCAAAAGAATATTCCGCAAACTGCAATAAGTCAAGCTAAGTGAAAGTATTCAGTTTTAAATTACCATAAACACATATTTCAGTATTGTTTTTTGCTTATATATATTTCCGCGTATGAAAAATACTTTTTCTGAGTATACGCGTTTTAGCCCGTTTACCTCCATGTAATTAAAGTGGGATTTCTAAAGCATACCGCGCAGGGTGTCCAACATTTAAATCTTATTTATTATTCGAGTATGTTATGTACTCACGTGCGAATCTTTAAACGTTCATCAATGGTCCACGTTGTGTTCATTCAATCACTATATCAATTTATAATTTTTATACTACGAATCATGAAACACTAAAACAGTATTGGGATCTAAGACTTGGTGAACTACTGATGTCCACGAGATTCGATAAATTTCTCGTCCTGCCTCAAATTTAAATGTCGACTGTAAGACGAGACGTTCATGGAAAATTAAGCTGCGTTGACTTTTTTTTTAGTTTAACGTACCTTTCAGCAGCGAGGTTAGGTGAGACGGGACCGACTGATTAACGTGGAATCCGAACCACATAAGCTTGGCCCGGAATCGAACCCAGCTCACCCACGCCAAAGGCGAGTACGCTAACCGCTTAGCCACAAAGGAGCTCACATTTATGGAAAATTTCAAATTGAATGCTAGAGCAGTGAAATAATTCCGAACTAGAGTTAGGGATACCGGGTACACTATAACTTGTACTTATAGGTTCATTACGTAGGATGTCACTTATACAGGGTGTTCAGAAACAACAGCAAAAAAAGTTGGGAAATAAATTCTTATAGGAAAGTAATATATATATATATATATATATATATATATATATATATATATATATATATATATATATATATATATATATATATATATATACAGAGTGTTAATGAACTATACCGACAAACTTTAAGAGGTGATTTTTCACATCGAAATAAGAGGAAAAGTTCATATGGACCTTTGGCCAAAAGTGCATAGTTTCAGAACTATGGCTGTACAAAATCGCAAAAATGCCAAATTTCAAGAGGCCTTATTTCGAATTCCAGAGACTGTGGATGGTGATTCTTATTAGCGTAAAGGAAGCCACGCATACAATTTCATCAACTGACAATATGTGTAAAATTTATTCCCTACAGGATGAAATTTTCAGATATGTTTTCAATAGAGTTTTCAAGTATACCCTGATTTTAAGAAGGGCCCAAAGTAGGCAGGAGGTAAATTTTGACAACAATGAACATCCAATGCTTCGGAGGAAAGGCGGAAGTGTTAGGAATAGACAGCTCCATATTTCTTTGTGTTTGCAATAACGTATGATGATATGTATTTAGTCACTATATATTTCAGGTTTTCTTCACTTAAAAGCGTGAAAGAAAACATCACACCATGCGTTTTCCCGAGTACGAGAGATCGTGCTGATTACGATCTTTAACACTTCCGACATCGCGCTAAAGGATTCAGTGTTCACTGCTACCAAGGCTTTTAGTTTGCCTACTTTGGACCAGTCATAAAGTCAGAACATATCTCTAAATTCGGTTGATGGCATGTTTGGGAATTTCACCTACTCCGTAGACCCATTGAACATTAATGAAATATGTATATTTGGATTGTGTATGCGTAACTTCCTTTACGCTGATAAGGACCACCCTGCACAGCCTCTCGAATTCGAAATAGGGCCTCTTGAATTTTTTTTTTCACGATTTTGGACAGACCTAGCTCTGAAACTATGCACTTTTCGCCATAGGTGCATATGAAATTTTTCTCTTATTTTGATGTGAGGAATCATCTCTTAAAGTTTGTCGGTATAGTTCATTAACACCCTATATATACTGTAGGATTAAAATAAACTGTATATATAGGTCTATATATATATATATATATATATATATATATATATATATATATATATATATACATATATATATATATAATTAGCCATAAGACTTTATCTGGGCGGTAGCCAGCACAAAAATATAGGGGGAGGGCGATCCAATCATCTTATAGTTCATCGCCATACTATAGTTCATTTGCAAGCCTACCGTGAAAATTTTAGGGGGGCAGCAAAAAATTTAGAGGTGCCCGGCCCCCCTAGACTCCACCTGGATACGGGTCTGGACTTCATGGCAGTAAGGTTTGATCCAAATGTTCATGAAGTTGAATTCTGGTGTTTCATGTCTGGATTGATGCAGTCCGAAAATGTAGCGGGGCTATGAAAGTTAGGGGGGGGGGCTCGATCAAAAAATATTATAGTTCATCACCGTATAGTAGTTCATTTGCAAGCCAACTGTGAAAATTTTAGAGGGGGGCAGTAAAAGTTTAGGGGGGCGGCCTCCTATACCTCCCCCTGGATACGGGCCTGGATTGATATCCTGCCTGCATGATTTTGTACTCACTGGATGCACATTTGATATAATGGTATTCAGGTGCGCACTCAGAAATTTTTGTTGGAAGAGGTCCTTGCTTTGGGGACGGGGCTCTAATACTACAAGCCACTACATCTATGTAGTATTGAATGGGTATTATTCTGTACACGAAAAGACGACAGGTAATTGTAAAATACTTCCACTGCTATTGTTTTAAAAAGGATGTTTTTATAAGAGAAAGAGTACAATTGAAGTATAATATAAAATTTTCATCCTACATCAGTCATTTCCCTGTTAATCAAGTATAGTTTTATTGGGAAACTGTACAAACGCATGTTTAGTTAAGAAGTTTTGGTTGAGAGATCCGGACTCGGTGCTCCTCTGATGGTATTTTCGTTGCATTTTGAATAAAAATTCGTTCCATTGTCACTGTAATCTGATTTTGTTGAGAAGTAAAAGCGAGTAGTTTATGGTAACCTGTACCGGGAACAACGTTGATACTGCTAGTATTCATAATGAAGAAAATATTCATCTACGTCGTGATGTACTGTTCTTGTTCCATAAAGTTGTTGAGTTTTTACATTTAATATCTTTTTCTTCTGTGATTATGTTTTTTTTTTTTAAAGTGAACCCGAAATCCACAAACACAATTACAGCACACGTATATGCAGTGGCGTATTTACGATTTTGTTGCGGGGGGCTTTGCTAATTTCGACAGGGGACTTTGCTAACTTTCGACAGGGGGCTTTGACTGAAAATTTGAAAATTCTGCAAGATATGTCATATACTTTACTATAGTAAGTAAGATTTCGGGGGGGGGGGGGGGGCTTAAGCCCGGAAGCCCCCAATAAATACGCCACTGCGTATATGAATATAATTGAATGTAGTAATATTATAATGAGTTCATTTTTAATAAAATATTAACTTGTATTTTAACACCGACTACGAGAAATCAGACGATTTCAAGTCACAAATTTATAAACAAAGATGTCCTTGTGTCACTATGTTGAAACATCAACAGTCAGCGTCTTTACAAAAGTCTACTTTGGTAGATCATTTGCTTTCCAACGTTTTCAAGAATGCATTGGTCACTACCTCACTCAATGTCAGACATGTGAGAGGTGAATGTTTCCATAGAAAACCATAACAAATATAAAAGATTGTTACAGATCTATAAACTTTGTCTCGATTTATTCACGTTATATCTATGGCTGGTAATAAATTGTTATCCGATAAACTAATTATAGGTGTGATTTGAATTGTCTGATTCAGGAAAACTAATTGTATATAATTTAATATTGAGTCCGAATTAGTTTATTTCAGTGCCGTGCTGTGCAAAATCAGTGCCCGGGGCAAGAGTATACGACGGCGGCCCCGTACATATGCGTGAGGTCGGCAAACCAGCCGCGAAGAAAATTTTCGAAAAATAAACTCTGCTTTTCATTGATTTTGAGCACTTTTTATTACTTTTTTCCCTTCCATTTTATCTATGTGCACATGTATTTATCACCCGAAGTTTGCACCTTGTTACTTCGGCGCCCGGGGCCGTTGTCGCGCTCGCCCTCCCCCCGGCACGGCATTGGTTTATTTACAGAAATTATTGGATAGTCAGATGTAAGTCATAGATAGAGATAATCTATTTGCACCCAATTTGTTCGACAATTGCTAGCCATGATACATATATCTCATTGTGCTATAAACTTACATATCGTCAAAACTTCCATTACCATAATATTTTAATATCAATGAGCCTATGATGAAATGTTACCCTGTACAATCAATATATATTTTTTCTCTTTTCTTATTAGGTGAGTACTTTGGTTTACTGAAAAAGAACATATTGATAAAACAAGCGTCATTACGTCTGAAGTAAGTACAGTTTCCCCAATATTTTATTTTAATTTAATAATTGTTTGTTAATGATACTCTAATTTGATTAAGTCTCGAAAATTTTCACATAAAAATAAAAATGTTTGTATTGTCCTCTCTTGTCTTTATTTTCTACTAAACATTAATATTAACATTTCTATGAAGATTGAAAGAGTGGCGTGCGATATTATATAAACTAATCGAGTATAAAATCAAGGAAAAAAATATGGTAATTGGAAGTATGTCGTTGTTACTAATAATAGTTGGTATTTTCTACTTTGCTGGAACAGACTATCTCTTTACTCATGTATTGTATTGGGGCCGCGGTGGCTCAGTGGTAGAGCGTTCACCTCTAGTTCAGGAGTCCTTGGTTCGATTCCAGCTCGCGTCAAGTGAACTTTGTGGTGGGCAAACACCATGCGGATTTTCTTGGGATTCTCCCGTTTCCTACCACTTTCAATATTCCACAATTTCATTCACTTTTCATCGCCACCGTCTCTTTTAGCCTAGCCGGCATAACTGTGGGACGTCAAACTGAAATATTTCATTCCATTTTTTCATGTATTGTATCTTAAACATACTATTAAGAAGAAAATTCCATCTGTTCTTGTTTGTGTTATTTTAATGTGATATATATATATATATATATATATATATATATATATATATATATATATATATATATATATATATATATATATATATATATATATATATATTCCATACAGTGCAACAAATTGCCCTTATAGTTAGCACATACTGAAAGGTTATCTAAAAAGTTTTCAGCGTCCGGTGGTCAGAATTCAGCCTGTCATTATTTTTACTAGTAAAAGCCACAATCCTGTCACTATAGAACTTACGTGGTTTCCGGTCAGGAAAAAAAAGCTATGACACGTGGATTTCTTCGCAGATCACTTTTGAAACTAACTTAACACGAGACAAAAACAAATCATAGTTTGACAGTGCCAGGTTTGGGCTATACAATGGATACATTGAAAACCCCCAGCCGAATTCATTCCATTTCTGACGGGTCATTAAAAAGTATGCATTCTGATGTGGTATACGACACCTTTCTGTTAATTAGTTCTGGTCGTTTCTTTTGAATTGCTAGGTGCAAAGGCACTAATTATCGACACTACAGTTCCGTGTGTATTATTCTGGTCGGTAGCAGCAGATAGTGGTGCACCGAATATTTAGGTGCCTCATGTGCTGGTAGGGTAAGAACGTCGACTGGTGAATTATATCATAAACAAGCATTGTCGTTACTTTAACATATCCTGTTGAATGTCTAACTTACGATACAAAGTATTGGAATAAATAAAAATATTACAATAAAAAATAATATTGAAAAATGTGACCAAAGTTGCTACATTTCCATTTTTATGAGGTGTACTTAATGAGACCCCGGATTTTTGTGTACTATTAAAAGAGTTCTTTTATTGATTCAGCATTCAACACTATCTTTAAGCCAAATCCTGTGATGGCACAAAATATAAAACGTCACATTTTCAATCTCACTCACCTTCTTCAATTTTAGAATATACACACTCTAAAATTTTACACTTTTTGTGCGCATAAAGTACAACGATTTTTGATCACTTCTTTTAATGTACCAAATGAGAAGAAATGTGTCCAAAATGACAGTACAATGCCAACGAAACACTGGCTGTTTGTACAGGACTAAGTCTAAGAGACTACTTTGTGAATACAGAAATGTCGATACAAATGAGCTCCTAGTATAAGACCCAATATTACTATACGGGTCACCCGTCTCATATACTGAACCCGTTAAGGGTCTCATAATAAGACATTCGACCGATAAACAAATGACGAACGCCATCTCAAACATAAACCGGTAACTCATTACATGTTCCAATACACATATTCAGTGGTGTATAAAAAAAGTGAAGATAGAATGAATATCAATTTACTTTATCCATTTTCAGCGCCTGATGTGTGCACGTTAAAAAGCTTTGTGGGTTCACAATTTTTTCCAGCCTCCACTATACTAACAACTCTCCACACAACGAGTTCACGTGACTTCTGGTGCTGTAATGGGCTATTTCCTTTTGTTTTATCTCGCTTACGCTAGATTGTAGCTCTTGCTTCACAAGATAGGTAGGGGTCTCAATTTAGGTGCCTATCCTCATATTAGGGGTTCTTACCCTATTATTGTTTTATCCTGGACGTGACCATAGTTTATGTGATAATCAGACAGTGGTTTAATGTTCGAGAATGCGATTTTATAGACTGCATCATTTACTATTTCCAGCTAATCTTTTGTATATCAATGCAAATTGTGCGATATATCTATTAAGGAAATTTTTCAGCTACCTTAAGCTAATCAAAAGACAATGTCTGTCTAGCCCTCTGAGAGTTTAAGATTAAATTCCACAGTACAGACTGAACAATGTGAAAACATTTGGGATCAATAAACATAAGATTACGGTCAAAGTCTAGATTGACTTGTAAGTATTGAAAAGCATGAACCGGAGCAAGCACTGATTTCGACGTGTTGATACTTGTTCCAACTAAGCTGCCACCTACAATTTGACCTGTTTGCTATTTAAGAGTCTTCCATTTTGCACCATCGCCGTCTACCCACTTCAACACATGTTAACTAAAGCTTCATTGACAGGCTAAGCGCTGCATACGAATTCTCAATGTTTCCACCTTACACATACTACGTGTTGCAAAGTACAGATGCTTCAGTATTTTGATAACTACTTATGTTAATAACTAAAGAGAAATAAATATGATCTTTCCGACTTTTCCTATCTTTCCGAGGCATAATAGGGATACTGTGAACAATGGTATATATAGTTTTGTTTAAAAAAGTTTTGGTGTCCAATATGTCTTTAAAAATTCATGTACACAAGGATAAAAGTGGGTCTAAAAAGGCATTGGGAAGGATGACGTCACGCCGTTCCCCGTGCCTATCTTTGGTCATTGTAATATTTAGGAAGTAAAGGTACGCCATAGATATTTTTGGAAGTGGAGGAATGTCGTCCTCCCGCTTTCCCCTTTACTTTTATCCCTGCCTGTACACTTACCTACATTTGACAAAGACGGACAAATGTAAATCATATTTGTCTTTCCAAAGCTCCATTTCAAACTGAAATACTAAAATCTCCTATGTACGATTGTACAGGACTATGTTATTCATTAAAGAACAAAGAGAAGAAAATCATACACATTTGCAACGACTGTACTCCACAGAAAAAAAAATGAAATGAAATTTTTTAGTTTTACGCCACACAGTTTAGCCGGCAGGCTAAACGAGACCGTGATGGTGAGAAATGAATGAAATGATGGATTGAAGAAAGTGGGAGGAAATGGGAGAGCACATGGTGTTTGTCCACCACAAAGTTCACTTGGCGCGAGCTGAGATCGAACCCAGGATAACCTGCACCAGATGTGAGCGCTCCCCATATGTACTGAGCCACTGCGGTCCCCCTATGTACTCCACAGAGTACAGGTGCAACTGAAGGGAAGGTCCCCCTAAAAAGAATTAAAGTTCTTTCAATCCTCACAAGCAAGGGGCCATGCTAGGAAGCAAAACATCCTAGTTACTCCAATGGATACAATATAAAGTATACGTAGTAATACAGTTTCACTCTTGTGTTAAATAAGTTGAATTAGGATATGCGTTTCTGTTGCTTTTCTCTTTGTGAACCAATCGTACAGTGATTGGTCAACCATTTGCGCTAGGAATTTCGATCCTAATAATTAACTGCCATTTGTGTTGACTCAATTTTCTGTGTGGCTGGAGTTTCTAAGTTTCGATCACAATAATTGGCTAATCTGTGATTGGCTCGCTGCGGAGAATAACGTCCATTCATGATGAAAGTTACACTACAATTCGCTGTAGCTGTGCCATATTAGAGTTATATATATATATATATATATATATATATATATATATATATATATATATATATTGCTTTTAGCAGGATTCTGGATATAAGCAAGAAAAGGGTTGCTAGAGAGAGTTGTGCTTACTCTAGCAAGCTGTTGCACTGAGAATGCTGTACATTATACGTTAAAATTG
Source organism: Thermobia domestica (assembly GCF_964235325.1). Lineage (NCBI taxonomy): Eukaryota > Metazoa > Arthropoda > Insecta > Zygentoma > Lepismatidae > Thermobia > Thermobia domestica. The sequence continues at coordinate 42,889,791 of NC_137469.1, forward strand.
TGGTTAATTAAAAGATGTAATTGTTTATAGGCCTATTTAACAAATTTATTTATATATTCAAATATAAATATTGTTACTGCACTTGTCCTAATAATAAAAAGCAAAACATGTGCATGATCAGTATTCAGTTTGAAATAATTAATATGAAATAATATAGGTTAAGTTGCAATTAATTCTTATAATATGCTCAAATATGCGAGGTGTGTTCAAAAGGTATCGAACGTTTGGTTGGCAACAGGCCTGTAGCCAGCCCAAAAATGTAGGGGGGGGGGGGCTGGCTGAAGTTAGGGAGGCCCGATGCAACCATATTATAGTTCATCACCATATTATAGTTCGTTTGCAAAACTACCGCGAAAACTTTAGGGGGGCAGGCAAAATTTAGGGGGCCCGGCCCCCTAGATCCCCCTGGATACGGGCCTGGTTGGCAAAAATACATTTATTGATTTGGAAATTCGAAACACTAATTCCCTTCAAGGTAGTTTCCTTGGTAATGCACACACTTCACTTCTCCCAGCGCTCTCCTCATTCTTGGAAATACTTCTGGAACCCAGTTTTTGGAATGATGAGCAGTAACCGTGCCGCCGCATTCATGACGTGAGTAACCGCGCCATGAACGTCTTCTCTTGACTCAAATCGCGTCTCCTTTTAGTGGCACTTTTCAGCTTGGGAAATAACCAAAAGTCACACCGTGCCATGTCGGGTGAGTAGGGAGCCTAACGACACACAGAAATGTTCTGTTTGGCGATGAATCAAATTTCGCAGGGGCACTCTCCTCAGGCCCAAGCTCTTGTTCAAAATTCAATGTACCGATTTGATTGAATGGTTTACGCTTGGGTATTGTTTTTTTTTGGGGGGGGGGACAAAATTTGATGCATTATCACTGCTCAATTTTTCTGTCGTTTATCTATCTATCTATCTATCTATCTATCTATCTATCTATCTATCTCTCTCTCTCTCTCTCTCTATATATATATATATATATATATATATATATAAAACTGAAATCCGATGACCAGTCACTATACGTCTTCACTCGTTGGCCAACTGCCAACGACTGACACTTCCTGTGGGCGGGAAAAAATTCACGACTGCGCAGAAGTGTCCCCTCTACAACTACACTGAAGAAAGTCCGTCGCACTTCATTGTTTTAAGTTGAAAAAAAAATACAGAGCAAAGAAATACATTTCAGATACTTTTTGAACAAACGTCATATTGGTACAGTCTTTGCTCTATTTTGAAATAATTAAACTGAAACAATACAGTTTTTACGTTGCAATTAAATCGGTACAATAGCTTTAAATCTGCAAATTGCCGGCACGATAGCGACATCTATAGGACTAACACATACTCCTAACAATGACATACATAGTACTAACAATAAAACACATACTTCTAACAATGACAAACATGATAGTACTAAATTGTGATACCATACTCCTAACAATGCCATACGTAGTGCTAACAGCGACACATATACTCCTAACAATGACATACAAAGTACTAACAGCGATGCAGATACTATTTGTAAAATTAATTCCATTACGTAGAAATAAATGTATTACAAAAAACCTGTAGAGGTTTGTGATTGTGTACTTACAATATATAAAAAGAATTCTTGTAGCTGCAATTGTGTATTTACAATATATAAAAAAAAAATATTGTACGTGCAATAATAAATGCAAATTGATGTTTCATTGATTGAGAAAAGAAAAGGAAAAAAAAGAAGAGAGAGGTAAGTGGAGGCTTCACGTTGCTCACAAAGTCAATTAGCAGGAAATTTGAGCAGTCATCTATTCTGTAGGTTATTTTGAGGTTGTAAGCACAAGAGGAGTCCCATCCAAGTCTAGCTACTTGTTCCACCAAACCAGGCAATTAAAATCTCCCTGAGAGACTCGTTTCGGCTCTCATGTTCTCTTCTCCCCTTCCTTTACTTTATCCAGTTTCCTGGTAACTCCCTTGAAAATTGATTGGATGAAAATAACAGGGTTGTATTGACGATGAAGGGGGGGGGGAAAGGGGTTGAAAGTTCACTGGGTGGGAAAAAAGGGAAGAGTGTTTTCAATGCAAGAAGAGTGTTAGGTTGCATGTAGTCGTAGGTGAAGGTTGTGACTTAGCAGGTCGTTTGGGTGGCGTTTGAAAAGTGTGTGCTCTGAAACCCTGGCGAACAAGAGAGAAATGTACAGCGGGAATAAGCACTTTCTATTGAAAATATATAAATAGACATATAACAAGAAACGTCTAGATAGCAATTTAACAAGATCCTGGAATTTACCAGACGACTGGAGACATATATTTCTCTAGAAATTTCTTCTTAGTTTCCTAAACAAATTAGTTCTTTTCATTATTTCCTTAAACACTAAGCAATACATACTTTGAAATGAAATGAAATCGTTCAGTTTAACGTCCTACGGTTATGCCCCTTTCAGGCTAAAGAAGGCGATGATTAAGGCAAATGAATGATGATGGAAGCATGGGTGGAATGAGAATGTTGGAGAAAACCCACGGACACCATGTTGTCCACCACATACTTTGAAATTATAACGAAATCTGTCCATACTAGGCACCAGTGGTTCCTCTGAACACCGCTGTAGGGCTAAGTAGAGTGTGTACCGTACTACGATGAGTCATGCATTCATCACTCGTTGAAAGTCCCATACTCTGGCTACGTACGTACAAAGCCAAGATTTATTACCCTATACTCTCAGTGCTGATGAGAATACATTACTATGAATAGTAGAGAAAAATAATTTTGGATAATTTTGGGATAATTTTGGAACTGGGAGGCCAAAATCACCATGTTTACAGGAGAAATGAGTTGATGTTACGTAAGTGTAATTACGAAGTACTAACATAACATAACATAACCTAAACTAACCTAACCTAATCTAGCCTAGCCTAAATCATCAAAAACACAGAAAATATAGGAAGAAAGTACTAATTTTAAGCAAAGAATTCTGTCCCCCCCCCAAATCCAAATATCCTAACCTAATCAACCTCAAACTAACCTAAACTAACCTAACCTACCTAAACTATCAAAAAATACAGAAAATATATCAAGAAAACACAAAATTTAAGCAAAATATTCTGCCCCCCCCCCTTCCAGTTGCAAAAATATGCCCAACTCTACTTGTAATTTAAAGGATCTTTTAAATTTATAAACATTTTTTCGCTTTTTTTCATTCTTTTTTTCCTTGTCTGGACGTTGCACTTGGAGGCTCTTACAGCCCTGGCCACGTATCCGTATGCCAGCTTAAAAAAGCAGCAAAGGGATTTTCTTAATTTTGAGCAACACCGTTTTCTGTTTTGTGACTTAAATTCACAGATAGATAATATTTAATTTATGTAGAATTCCAACTTGCTACACTCAAATAATTTTCATCATCTCCTCTTCATAATGTATTTAAGATGACCCGATTCACTGCCGGACCACGTACTTATATGAATACAATGACCCATACAGATCATAAAGTTCTATATGTGTAAAAATACTTCTACAAAGAATTCTAGTATATTGAGTGGTGTATGCTGATCAACTTGCACTTGTTCTGTGAATATAGGTGACAGTCATATTTTAAAGAAATGTTGTATTAGTCTTATACAGGATGTACACGAATTAATGTTGTAAATAATTCTACATCTTTTGTAACACGCTTCTATGACGTATTTTATGTATATTTGTTTAGTATCTAAAATTGATATATGATTACTATGTATACTTAGTATCTTTTAAACATACACGAATAACGTATATTTCGCTACGGTACGTCTTCTTTGTTCATTGAAATCGATACGAAAACAGAAATGAGTTTAACCCGTAAATTAAAACGTGTTACCGAATGGAATTCGCATTAGCGTAAATACGTTTAAAAAAAAAAACGCAGTTTAATTCCCATCTGAAGATGGGCTAGCTGCAGAAAGTAACGCCTTCTCTGAGGCTATAAGTATCAATTTGCTTGTAGGTCTATTTAGAGATGGGTATCAGGACTTTATGTATATATTGTATTTTTATTTACGTATACATAAGGAGGTTTTAGCATGACATGTAATGTAAAGAAGTACAGGTAACAGAACACAAGAGAGTAGGTGTTAACTGCGACGCGGGTGTTAATTGTCTGCTCTGGAGCTACTCAGAGAGGCTTCAGACACTTGAAGCCCTGATAGTTATCGACAAAGGAGTGCATTGATGAAGTTGCATGCAGTGGATGTAGGGATGGCCGCAATAAATTCAACGACGGGGTTTTTAGAGAACAGCGCTCTGATCCCGTTCGTAGATAGCAAGAAGTTGATCTATTGGGGAATAAGCATAATGGTAAAGCTGATGTTGATCTATTGGTGAATACGCATAATGGTAAAGCTGATGTTGATCTATTGGTGAATACGCATAATGGTAAAGCTGATGTTGATCTATTGGTGAATAAGCATAATGGTAAAGCTGATGTTGATCTATTGGTGAATAAGCATAATGGTAAAGCTGATGTTGATCTATTGGTGAATAAGCATAATGGTAAAGCTGATGTTGATCTATTGGTGAATAAGCATAATGGTAAAGCTGATGTTGATCTATCGGTGAATAAGCATAATGGTAAAGCTGATGTTGATCTATTGGTGAATGAGCATAATGGTAAAGCTGATGTTGATCTATTGGTGAATAAGCATAATGGTAAAGCTGATGTTGATCTATTGGTGAATAAGCATAATGGTAAAGCAGATGTCTTGTCTAAGAGCTCATGGAAAATCGGATGAGCGTCTGATATGCGGCGTTGAATGTAGCGAGAGTGGAATAGTCATTCAAAAACTGCACTTCAATTACGAATATATGTGTTGTTCGTCGAGCTTCTCCAAGGAGACGCGTATCTTATTCTAATAGCATTAAATACTTGTAATACCACTTGAATAAGATACGTGTCTGTTTGGAGAAGCTCTGCGAACGATACGTATATTCAGTGGCGTATTTAGGGGGTTGTCTATCGGGTTTAAGCCCCCAGAAATAAATATATTACATGCAGAACTTCATTAAAATTTGTTGGCACCCAAAAGGAAAAAAATATAAGTGTTTATTCACATGTTGTGCATAGTTACCCCGAAACAAAATCCTAAATACGCCACTGCATATATTCATCATTGAAGGGAATTTTCTACTAGATAAAAATATCTCGAATGACTATAGATTAATCAACTAAATTAAAAGCAATTTTAATATTAATTCAATTTCAATTTCCTGGAATGCCTATAACTATATATGTTACACATTGATACAGTACAATAACTACGCCACCCGTTTAAACTACCCTGAGAAAAAAATGTAGGTGGCGTACTTAAAAAGGTAGGTTACATGCGTAATTCCTGTAGTTTTTGGACTTAACGTACAGAAGATATATAACTGAAAACGCATGTTTTATAATATTTTCTGTATAAGTGTTCCATCTATACGTACTTTCTGTATAAAACAATATAGGCGGTCAGGATTTCCCATACAAATGGACGTATATAACATATAGCTGATTAATGTTACATAAGTATATTTATGTGATATACGGAAAACTGTTAGATGTGAGACACCCTGCAACGGCATGATGTAACATATAAGGGCAGTGCTTTTGTAACATACGGATAACGTATGCTCCGTACTGATTTCTGTAGTAAGCAAGAGGATACTGTATATTTGTACAATATAACACTGTCCGGAGAACGGATTTTTGCCAGTGTAAACTGATAATGAAATATAACATCATGGAGCTTTTTCATTATTACTTTAGCAAAATATGTAACAGTATGTAACATTGTTAATGAGATATACCCAAAATAATGATTAATTCCTCAAATTTTAATTTTGGCTTCAATATAAGGCAATTATTCCGAAGTTGGTCGTTCTCCTGGTTTTTAACAAAAAGCGGAATAACAGCTACGAAAATTTAAAAATCATCAATTTCTAGTACCATTTTAAAAGGGTATAATCGAGTAGTGTAGTGTAAAGTAGAGTAAGGTAGGGTTAGCTTAGGGTTAGGGACGTTTGGACCCATTTTTTAAGAACTAATAGAGTGTAATTTCTCGTCTCTCTGTACGAATACTAACTGAAGCGTCTCTATACACCTGGAGCCATGTTTTGAACACAAATGCTTGTCACTTTACCACAATCCGAGTATGAAGTAATCTTGAGCGAAGTAGTTCCCTCCGTTTGCCAAATAGTTCCATGTTTATAACCGCTTATAAGAAAAAAATAAACATAACTTTCGCTCTCCTTACATAATATGAAACACAGAAACAGAAAATTATCCATTTCTTCCCGGTAAAATTTCAAAATTTTGCTAAAAACGGAAGACCAACTTTGAAACTTAACCCCAGTATAATAGCGTTCAAAGACAAGATGTTATCAACTGTTAGATGACGCTAACGCGGCAAAATTCTTACGGGTAGTTCTCGAGAAAAACATTTTTTTTTTCGGTGTTGAAAGCTATGTGTTCCTTGCCTTTAGTATTAGGTTGTATCATAAATAGCTTTAGTTTTTTTTATCAGACATTTATTTTGATTCTATTAAATAACAAAATTGTATTAATTTATTATATATTCACCAATATTACGTATGACCTTCTTTCATCTTCCTGGCAGCTAATCAATTTCTTCCTTGTAAAATGTGGTTGGTTTGGACTGGAAGAAATTTTCGTCAGCTTGACTGACTTGCTTTCCAGAAAAAGCTTAATGAACAGAAAAGGTGTTCGTTATTTTTTTTTGAGGCAAGGTCCGGGGAGTGAGGTGGGTGTGGCAAAACACACCATCCAAACTCAATTTTTTTTTTCTTGAGTCACTCTTGCTGTACATGATAATCATTGTCGTGTAAAAGAACTTTTTAAGGATTGCGAGTGCAGGACGGTTTTCATAGAGTTCCTCTTTCACTCTTTGCAACTGCTGAACGTTGGTATCCGCAGTAATCGTTAAAATTGACTTCAATAACTCGTGATGAATTATCCCTCGACAAACCCATCATACACACAATAAAATATTCTCAATGGATATTTGTTTTTGGATGTGATAGGATGGTCAAGCCATTGTCTTTTGCGGACGACATTGTCATAGGTAACCTATTTTTCATCACCTGTTATAATCCTGTCTAGAAATGGCTTGATTTTTATTCGTGAATGCAGACTTGTGGCAAATGACGTGATCTTTTTCTATTCCGTTCACTGAGACTCTGAGGTATCCATACTTCTAACTTGCTGGCTTTCCTTAATTTCTCCTAGTGGTGGCAAACAGTTGATTGTAATGCATTCAACCTTTCTGCTATATCTCTTGTCGATTGACATGGATTTTGCTCCAATATTGACTTTAGAATGTTGTCGTAAAGATCGGAAGGACGTCCCGCCCTCAGTTCGTCTTTTAAGGTCGTATCCCCAGAATGGGATTTGGCAAACCAATTTCTAACTGCCCGATCTTCTGCTAAATCTCTTTTTGATTGACATAGACTTTTGCTCCAATATTGCCTTTAAAAGGCTGTCGTCTAGGTTGGAAGGATCTCATGCCCTCGGTTCGTCTTGGAAGGTGGTATATCCAGAACGGAATTTGGCAAACCAAATTCTAACTGCCTGATCGGTTATTAGCTCACAGTGTACATTAGTTTTGCAGTTGTCGCCTTAACACTTCTTCTTGTTTAAATTCCCAAAGCATCACATGACGAGTATGTACTTTTTCACTCTCCATTTTAGGGGTTAGAAACAACAGTTTAGTGTGACGTGCACCATAGAAAACAATTGTCAGGAGACTAACTGAACCCTTATCTATTTAGCGAAAGCAAAAACTCATTTGTGCCGGTGACTCACTGTGAGTAGATACAAACAATAGATTCTATCTAGCTCCATGAAAAGTTATTTATGATTCAACATAATAATTAAAAAGGTTTTGTTCTGCGGAAACAGATCATTTAATTATTTTTTTTTTTTACGAAATGCATATATAAAAAGTAAGGCATATGTAGCTCGTAAGAGCGACACACATATACAACTAACTCACACACACATACTGGTAGCAGTGATGCACAAACTAGACGTAATAAAATAACTGTAGTAATAGTGAAATTGTTTCCATGAATTTATCATTGTTTTTTTCAACTGTTGACATATCAAAAATTCTAAATTGAAAACAGATTAGTTTTTTATTTTAATTTTCTTAAAAAGTAAATAACTATCCAATTTATGTAAAAAAAATTATCAGAAACATGTGTGTGTGTGTGTGTGTGTGTGCATTTTATAATACAAAAAGGAATTCTATGTATACATGTGCGAGTGTGTCCGTGCTAAAGCAACATTATTTCTTTTATTCATTTCGTTGCATTTTTGTATCATTTTAATTTCACAAACATCTGTAAACAAACAAACCAAAAAAAGCTTCATTAATCGCACAATGAAATAAAAAAATATCAAAACATCACTATTTCCATTATGTTTAATCCTCTACCAAGGTTATACGTTTAATTAAAAAAAAAAAAAGAATTATTTACAAAAAGAAAATTTAATTTTTGTGTAGAGATAGGACAGGTGTGTCACATTTGTCATGGCCAAAACAATGTTAAATATTTTATCCCTATGTACAGTCATGTCCAAAATGATTGTCGCATATCTTTAACTGTCTTCTTGTAAGAATATAATTTAATAATGATTTTGTAGGGTACTTTTAATACTGTTACTATGTCTATAATCGGGAAATGTATATTTGTGGTAAATTTCATAGGAAAGGGATTACAAATACGAAAATTAGAATGAGTGAAACAAAATATTGCTAAATGGACAAAAAAGTTTAATTTTTGTTTTATTGTTCTTATTTACTGTTCTTTTGACATGAAATTTGCCACATACATGTCTTTGCCGATTATACACATACTAACATTATAAGAAATACCTGGCGAATTTGTTATCAAATTATATTCCCACAATAACATATTTATAGATATGCGACAATAATTTTGGACATGAATGTACCACTTAGTTTTGATACTTTCTTGTTTTTTCTTGTTTTGCATTGTACTACGTTTTTGTTGTGGATACGGATTGTTCAATTTTTATATATTTTTTTTATTATTATACATAAATTCATTTCCAATTACGTCTCTTGTACATAGTCTATAGTATATGTGATTATGATACACCTTCGCTTTATAATCAAGTCTACATTTGCGCAAATCCAAGTTTGTTTGTGTTCAAAGCTGGACTTAAGTTATTAGCAAAGTGTTTTCTCTAATGCTGTTTTGGGAAAAAAAGTTTCCTACATCCTTTTCTACAAATTAGAAGATATGTATGCAATGAAGGAAACATTTGAAGTTCGAAGCAAGAAATGTAGTCATGTTCAAAAATATTGAACACCCACCTTCATTTTTAAAACTTGCACATATAGTTCATTTATTTGATTTTTTTATATGTAAGTAAGGAAGAGTTTAGTAGGTAATACATCATCATCATAGGTATTCAGCCCTTATTGTCAGGTCACTTGCTGCAATGGAGAAATATCCATGCTCCACAGTTTTCCGCTAACCTCTTTGTCTTCACATACGGTTTTCCTATTTTGATATCATCGGTTAAATGTAGTCTTCTTCGCCCTCTCCCTCTCTTTCCTGCCACCATATCCTCTAGCACGTCTCTCATGATACAATTCCTTCTGAGGCGATGTACACACGAGAAAGAAAGTATTGGACAGTTGACAAATTTTCATTTGCCAATAACTCGGGAACAAATGAATTAATTTGGATCTTTTTGTTGCTATCCTTAGAATAGTTATAACTTAACTTGATAACTTGCCAATACCGGTACTCTAATAGGTTAATTTGTTGTTGAGTTATTGGGAAAAGGAATTTTGTCAATTGGAGAATACTTTCTTTCGTGACTGTACTAACCAGTTTCTCTTCCTTTTCTTACTAATATCCAAAATTGTTGTTTTAGGTAATAGGTCATATACCTAATTCACTTCAGGAATAGAAGAGAAACCTTTCTCTTCATAAGAATTAAATAAAAGAATTAATCCTAATATAGGGTGGCTCATTGATAGAACGCTTATCTCTAGTGAGTGGTGACTGGTTCGATCCCCGGCAAGTAAGTTTGTGATAGACAACATGGTGTCCGTGAGTTTTCTCGGGTACTTGATTTTCTTCCACATTCTCATTCCATGAATCCGTACCTCATCATTCACCTGTCTTACTAATCTGTCTCCCTTAGTCTTAACAGGCATAATTGTAGGACGTTAAGCTGACAGATTTCATTTCTATTCCTAATGATAAACAGCAAACAATTAGTTTGTGTGTCACGCTAATTCTAATAATTAACACCCACACTAATAGATGTCGCTACTTGTGCTGTTGAGTTTTAAATTTGCCGTTTTGAAACTATTGTGACGATTAATTGCAACTGAAAAACTATATTGTTCCAATTTAATTATTTAAAATAAGACAAGTGTGGTCACTTTGGACATATTTCTTTAACATCATTGTATCTTCAAGATTTCTATCTGAAACTCTTTCAGCTCATCTCTTTCTGAAACTCCTTTCAGAGCTTATCTCTATCTGAAACTCCTTTCAGAGCTTATCTCTATCTGAAGCTATTTCAGAGCTTAAAAGATGTATGTTCATGTATTGTAAATAACCCTTATAATGTAAAAAAATGAATATTAACTATTTGATGTAATTAACTGTACATTACAAACTTTATGTATATACTTCTCACAACGCTGGTAACTGAACTTGATTCCCTTGTGTTCTGAACACTTCATTTGTGTAACTATATGTTTAGCCATCTAATAATCTAAATGCATGTACAGTGTGGATGCAACCAAAACCCGTTTTTAAAAATTATTATAAAAACAAGCTGAAATGAAGTTTTCTTCATTTCTTGCAACAAATAGTCAGAGCACAAGTGAAAATAAGTATACAAACAAACAAAAAAAAGTTCACTTCTTGAATATGACATCAACATTTCAGGTGTGGAGCTGATCTTGTCATCGCCAGCCGTATAGCCTTCACATTATCGGGTGTCCTAACTCGTTTTGCACTAACAAATTTTACTTTCTGTTGTTTTAAAGTTGCGTAGACAACAAGGATTTTCCTTTCTGGGAAAGGAGCACGGGGCAATACCAAAAATGTTTTTGAAATGCAGGTTATGCACGTACGTAGCTTTTACCATTCAAGTCAAACACTTTAACAGCGAAACCGCGTTATTGACCGGTGCAATACTACATTGTTACTATACTTCCCAGTATGTAGAACATCGAAGTCAGAGCCTCCTCACCTTACCACGCACACTTCTAGCGCATGCGCGTCTTAAAAAATGTGGTGACTGTTCCACACTGTATTAAGTGGTTGAGTTACTACAACCACTCTTATTTTATTTGTTAATATAGGAAAAATATATATTTAATATATTCTTTGGGGTCACATTTATTTGGATTTGTCGCTCTCTCGTGATGCGGTAGGCCAAGGGCTCGGGTGGAACCACTAGTTGCCTTTAAAGATGAGTAAATTACGAAATTTGAATTATCCCACAGAGATGTTAAGAATAGGTGTTTAAATGGTTCTTGAGGTAACGACTGCTGCAGTTATAAACTATATACAGCTCCTAGGGGGATAGAACCAATGAAAAAATACTGTGTTATATATATATATATACAGGGTGTTAATGAACTATACCGACAAACTGTAAGAGCTGATTTCTCACATCAAAATAAGAGAAAAAGTCCATATGGACTTATGGCTTAAAGTGCGTAGTTTCAGAGCTAGGGCTGTCCAAAGTAGCGAAAAAGCAAAATTTCAACAGGCCCTATTTCGAATTCCAGAAACTGTGGATGATGATTCTTATCACCGTAAAGGAAGCCACACATACACAATCCAAAACTGCATATTTCGTCAATTTTCAATATGTGTACAGTGTATTTCCTACAGGATGTAATTCTGAGATATGCTCTTAATAGAATTTTCAGATAAACCCTGATTATAAGGAGGGTCCAAAGTAGGCAGAAAGTGAACCTTGACAGCAATGGACATCCAGTGCTTCGGAGGGAAGGCGGAAGTGTTAGGAACCGGCAACCCCATGATTTTTGTGTTTGGAATAACGTGTGATGCGATGTATTTCGTCACGGTATATTTCACGTATTTTTCACTTATAAGCGTGAGAGAAAACATTCCAGCATGCGTTTTCTCGAGTACGAGAGACCGTGCTGCTCAGATCCGCCATCGCGCCTAAGGATTCCATATGTTCACTGGTATCAAGGCTGTGCATTTTTGGATTGCGTATGCGTGACTACTTTTACGCTGATAAGGACCACCATCCACAGTTTCTCGAATTCGAAATAGTGCCTTTTGAAATTTGACTTGTTTTTGGCGATTTTGGACAGCCCTAGCTCTGAAACTATGCACTTTTTCCCACAGGTCCATATGAACTTTTTTCTCTTATTTTAATGTAAGGAATCACCTCCTACAATTTGTCGGTATAGTTCATTAACACCCCGTATATATATATATATATATATATATATATATATATATATATATATGTGTGTGGGTGTGTGTGTATGTGTGTGTGTGTGTGTGTCATTGTATCAAAACTATACTCACATTTTTTAACGATTTTACTTAGCACACTTTCTCAATTCTGCGTCCAGAGCATCCCTAATCTTGAGTGACCCACTTCAAGGGACGGGTCTAGCATATGTGCAACACATGCATTTGTTTCGAGTTTCGAGAGGCGGTAAAATCTGTCATAACTTTGTTATTTAAAATAAATATTTCTAGTTGTAAACAGACTTCATGATGATGCTAGTTAAATTTATTAAACTGACTCATTTGAATACTACATTCATAAATCATGTTTAGGTCGCATTAGTTTAGTGTCACACGGAGAGTGCTAACGCAAATGGTCAAACAAATCTCTGTATGAATTGTATAGTTGTTATCAAATACAAGAACTCAATTCTCGCACCTGTTCCATTTAGTTAGTTATCACAGATTTGATATGAAAACTAATCGTCTTTGTCACAAACAGGTTCCTTATAATTGAAGGTGGAAACAATTTGTTTTATTTTATTTTTAACAGGTGTAGAAATAAAAATAAAAGAGCTAGTTGCACTGGAATTGCAAACTAATACATTGAGATTGAAGCTCGATATAAAAAGAAACATTATCATATTTCTCCTGCAGGTGTGTTTGCTTTATCTTTCAGTAACATGATTGATTTTATTATTTAAAGAAAGAAAATACAGACACAACGATATTGGATTTGTAGTGCTTAGACCTTTCTGAGTGCGAGTGCATTTTCCCTCCCTTTCGTTGTTCATGATGGGATAACATGCTTAAAATCGTGTCTTTCTGGAAAATGATGCCATTGGGCGGAGCGGCAAATTGCCTAGGGCCAGCCCTGTTCGTTTTTATCATAGTTACAGCCCTGGTTGACAGTATAATTCAGTTTTCCCTATCCTTTAATTGCCATTTCTTGTCAGATGCGCGTCCCTGTCTGTTCAGCTTTAGAAAGAAGTACAAAAAGAGTGCATTCTCTTATCCAACTGGACATCACGCAACAACTGCGCTATAAACAAAAACCAGTAATACTAGAGTACAGACAGAATATAGTAATTAGTAAATTTCTCTTTTTATATATATAGACACGAAACAGTCATATAAATTGTTGATTTAAGAATTTGAAACATAAATCTTCGCTTTTTTATGTAGTATTGATATTAAATTTCATATTTCTTAGAAAAAAGCATGCAATTGGCTAGCAATAATAAAACATGTAAGAGAATAATTTTTGAACCGATAAGCTTCTTTTCCTTAATATTATCGTGTTTATTTACCATATCTTTTTCTCATGATGATTGCTCCCAACCTCCGTATCAGTGGGGTATATCTGTCTTCAATAATTTCTTTTGGTGTATTATTTACAAACAGGAAACAATAAAGAAAAGTAATAGTTGAAATTTGCTGTAATTCCCACAGAGTCGGAGGAAGACAATGACCGTACTAAACTAAACATCAAACTAAGGAAAAGTTGTGCATAAATCATTGGCGCTGTGTGGTTTTATTTATTATCTTTTTTCCTGCTCTTTCTAATGTCACTGTACGTATCCGTCCCCCTCAGGAACCCTCATTCTCAATCTGTGCGTGTCAGGAAACGACCAGTTTTCCTATCCAATTGGTTGCGGTCGGTTTCACTTTTGCATCTTGATTTCTTCTTCTCCTCCACCCACTTTTTCTCTTTTTCTTTAATTTCTTCCCTTGTTTTCTGTCCTATGTTCCCCCTCTTCCCCATCTCTGAGATAAGATAACAGATTCCCTTTTTTTCTCCTAGGGAGACAAAGAGACGTGAGAAAAAAGTCACTTGTAGAAGAATACGGCTGAGGAAGCATACAACCGCGTGTCAGGCACGTTTTAAGATCTTGATGGATGGCGTGAGAAGCCATAATAATAGTAATACTACACCCTGTGTCCGGGATTTTTTTCTTTATTTTGTGTTTATTCCCTGTTGTTAAGGAACTCCCTTATTTAGATTTTCTTTTTTCTTTTCTTTTTTAATATTCGAGACTTGCAAGACTACCTATACAGAATGTATCAGAATTTATGACAAATAATTATAGTAGATAACAGTGTCGATATTTTCTGAATTAGGCGTAACGTCCTGTAAGGCAGAGATTGATTGCTACCTACTGAGCACAGTAGCTCTACTGTAGATTTAGGTAACAGATTGTTAGAGACCTATCACGACTTCAGGTGTGGCGTTAGCCTCACGCTGAGTATGGTGTGGTAAATGTATACAAGAGCTGCGGATGATTTGCCAGAAAGTCCTGGAAACGCTGCTGTTGAGTCGCTGTTCTACTGTAGAATGGTAATTTATGTCTGCTAAGACAATATAAGTTATATCTAGGTAGGTGAGAAAACGATAAGGCAATGGCTGAGTGGAAGAGAATATAGATGGTTGCCACAGTCAGAACAAGTGCTGGGAAATATACTGTTGTGATGACGTGTTCAGTTCAGAGTATTGATCAAGATATGGAGGTATGACATGACGACGAGGTAATGTATTCTTGATAACAAGAGCGTCTCCACCACGAGATAGATCGGAATGAACCAGATGATAATGTGGGAAGTAAAATTTGAGATAGTTTCATTGAGTGCAATGCAATCGACTTTGTCAAAGGAAGACATGGTTTCGAGCAAAATTCTATTAGTTTTAAGTGATCTGATCTGATTTAGCAAATAGTAGATTTACTGCTCTGTTATTGCTGTTCCTGTCCATTCTGCTTATGATTATTAAATTCTGAATGAAAATGGAAATATGAGTAAAGGCTTGAATAGGTAGCTGCCATATAAAGGTGGAAAATTTCGTATGCTGGTTTTATGATATATGTAAGAATAGTTTCTCGTTGAAATGGAAACACATTTTGGTACTAATGTGATAAATTGTACGGTGTTTTCTACAGTTGGAGAAGGTAGAAGCGAAGTTTGAGTTCCTGTTGAGATATTGGTTGAAGTGGAAGACGTGTGGAGACAGAGTGGAACAACCGTCTCTGGTTCTCAAGCAGAGGTTTAGGTTTTTCGTACATTGGTAAGAGTAATTAGGATAATTTCCATTGCAAGTGTTACAGGCAGAAGGCTGATTAAGTAATGTGCATTTTTTGAGTTTGTGCGATCCTTTGCAATGTGAAAGATGGACGGAAGAGTACACTTATTGGTTGGATAAGAGTTATAAGTGAGGCATTCCTCGCAACGTAAAGAGAGAGGCGGTACTGTTCGAGATTGATCAACTCAAACGAACCATATATGTTGGCCCTATGACATTTTAATGCGAATAGCACAAGAAAGGTGGACGCCATCAGCTCCTCAAGAATTTCTTCTTCTGTGATCGTGGGATCGACACCACGGATCTGTACTGAACGCAGCTTGTTGAGTTTAGATGGAGGATGTGTTTTAAGACTCGAAGATTGCAGTAATTGGATCTTTGCATTGGTGCCAAACATCGTGGACCAACCTTATATATTAGATGGTGATAGGGCGTCGGATTAGTGTTTTTAAGGATGATGCCGCTCTGAGTTTTAATGAGTTGATGCAAATCCAATCGAGTGCAATATTGTACCAGTTTTATATAGAATGATTTTACATTATCTAAGCTTGGTTCTAGTTGAGTGAAGAGTATGGGAATGATTCCAGAAGCTACTTCTTCCATAGACGAAACAGAAGACTTATTGGCTGTTGTCTGTTTTAAGTAGTAGCTGTTAACGTAATTGAGTATTCAAGTAAAATTTTCATTAATAGAAATTATGGAAAAATCCGTACTGAGAAAGTAATTTTGATAGTGGAAGCAGGGATAAAAGTGAGGGGGAACGTCGTTCCCTCACTTCCAGAAAGTATCTTGGCGATCCCCACTTTCTAAGAGAATTAAAATGGGGAAAAGATAGGCAAGGAAAACGGCGTGACGTTATGCGTCCCGCTACCTTTTCAGATCTACTTTTACCCCTGAGTGCAAGTGTGATATTTTTGAAATGTAATTAATAATCTTATTAATAGGGGTCTTGCCTGCATCTTTTTCGTATTGCTCTGGCAGCCAGGACCCACAACTAGACTAAAATGTTGATTGAGTATTTATAGTAGTATTTTGCTGTGCCATCTTTCGGCATTACTGAACTCCTGGAATTTTCTAGTGCTTGTATGAGGTGTCAAAGATATTGTATTTAAATATGTGATGTTATTAAATTTGTAATATTAATGTATGTATCTCAGGGTAGACATGTCAGTTTTAATATATAGTTTATGATAATAGTGATTACGAAACTATAACGAATATAAAGGCTCTAGTGTGGAAGTTCTCTTAGCCACGTGGAAAAGCTCTTTACAGTTATAATACTAGACAAGCTTTTTCACTTTCTAAAGTCCTACTATATTCTGTACTTTTGTAGCCCTCTCAGCTTTTGTAGTAGGTAGCTTGTGTGAGTTTGATGCATGAGGTCTAAGGGTGCCCATGTGCTTACCAGGGAGATTGCGAGTATAAGTGACATTTCAAATGTAGTCTCAAATTTTGCGGTAACTATTCTAAAAAAAATCTACTGGGTTTTCGATCTTCCGAAGTACAATTTACACTTCGGAGGGCGAGCGCCCCACCTTGCCCCCCTAATGGATGCCTTTGATGAGGTCCCGGGTTCCATTCCCGGTGGGATAGCATAGAAGTTTGAATGCATTACCGTGGTTTGAATTCCACTTAACTGTATATCCATGTCTCTCATATAGCCTTGTTGTTGATTGGAACGCTAAACTCTAATTCAATCAACCAAACTCATCTATAACTTTGACATGACGATATTCAAATTTATAAGGCCCAACTGGAAAAGTTGTATAAACATACAAAATTCCGACAAAGTTTGTGCTTCTTTGATGGTGTCCTAGAACTCTAGATGGGTCTGGCACGCCTGCCTCGCGAACGGAGTGAAACAAGATGGCAGCATCCTTGGAGGTTTGCATCAATGTGCAGCAGCGGAGTGTCATTAGATTTCTGTTCGCTGAAGGGTTGAAAACAATCGAAATTCACCGTCGGATGGCAGTGCAATATGGTGAAAGTTGCAATATCATTCACCGTACTCCTGATTTCCTGTATCAGCTATGGCAATGTTGTTTTCCGTGACTATACAGACAGAGCGTCCAGGACATGGCGAATCTTCAACAATTGTTACACCCCGTTTAAACTTATCTGTATACTCGTACACTTATGTTCGACTCAAACAACTTTCACCATATTGCACTGCCATCCGACGGCGAATTTCGATTCGTTTCAACCCTTCAGTGAACAGGTATCTAATGACACTCCACTGCTCCACATTGGTGTAAACGTGCAAGGGTGTCGCCATCTTGTTTCAGTGATTCCCAGCATTCCGTTCGTGAAGCAGACGTGCCAGACCCATCTGATAATACAGTACTTCTAGGACACTACCAAAAAATAACAAAGAAATACAAACTTTGCCAAAGTTTTGTATTTTTATACAACTTTTCCGGTTATTTATTGAATGAACCTTCTACCTTCCTTCAATAAAACCAAGCCATGATTGGAACAATATATGTATCTATTTATATATATTTTTAAATTTCAGGTTAGAAAACTCTAGAACCATGTAAAAGTATCTTGGCATTGTTAACTGTAACAGAACTAGTACAGGATTTGTTTGTCCAATATAGCAGAAAAATGGCGTTAGAAAATTCCAAATGAATGAAGCCGAGAAAGAAAAGAACAGTGTTGATTTCACGACCAAAAGAGAGAAAAGAATAGGATACTAAAGAAAGATATAAAGAAGAAGAAGAAGAAGAAAAGATCCAAGAAGAATATAAAGGGTGTGAGAAGAAGAAGGGAAAAAAAGGATTTAGTATCAAGAGAAAATATCTCTTTGCTGGGTTCGTATGATTTATCCCAAGTTCGTAGAGTGCGCGTGACAAGATAGCTGTATTGTGTATGGGGAGAAATGAATGTGAGCTGATAGAGGAAGAAAAGAGAAAGTAAAAAAAAAAAAAAAAAGAATCCTGTAGAGTGTTGGAAGAACAGCATTTAGCTTGTTGTAATCGATTTCCGTTTGTAATGAAGAAAAATTACCCGCATTGTCACTTTTTCCTTTTGTTTCGTTTCAGCTCTGCTGCGTTTTTTCATCTTTTCTTCCCCTCCTCCCTTGCTTATACCTATATTAATTTGTTCACTCCTTTACACGCCAGATTTAGTTCATTTTATACTACAATACTAAAGAAAAAATGGAAAGAAGATCTTTTTTGATATTATAATACATTTCAGCATGAATCTTTTTAACATATATGTGCGGGAAAATGATCACAACTAGAATATTGCCACGACCTCTAATGTAGTTTCGCACAGTTCATGGAAGGAAAGATACATCTGGACAAAATTGTAGGAACTTGCTCGTCGCAGTGACCTCACAGAAGAACAATAGCTGTAAAGGGATTTAAGTATCACAAACAGGCCGGTAGCCAGCCCAAAAGTGTAGAGGGGCCCGATCCAGCAATATTATGGTTCATCACCATATTGTAGTTCATTTGCAAGCCTGAAAATTTTAGGGGGGAAGCAAAAATTTAGTAGGGGCCCGGTCCCTCAGACCCCCCTGGATACGGGCCTGACCCCAACTATTCAAGAAAAATGTGTAACGTTGTTTGATGATCCTCCAGATAATATATTTTTTAAAAGATGACTAGTACCAATTCAGATATCAGTACTCTACAGTCACAGCGTTCAACGTACTATAAAATAAAAAAATGAAATGAAAGTTTTGAGTTTTACGTCCCACGTTATGCCGGTTAGGCTAAAGGAGACGGTGATGATGAGAGGTGAGTAAAATGGTGGAATGAAGAAAGTGGGAGGAAACGGGGGAACCTTAAAAAACCCACGCACACGGTGCTTGCCCACCACAAAGTTTATTTGGCGGGAGCAGGGTTTGAATCTACTATAAAATAACGCAACAAGTGATTATAGTGGAACTACATTCTCGTAACATGCATTTCATTTCTGTACAAATAGCTATTGAATCCCTTTAATTTGTGTCAAGCAAAAATATATTATCTAAACATGAATTAGGTATATTTGGCTTGATTTGATTTGATTTTGAGTTTAGCATCCTTATCAGCAGCGAGACTATATCAAATGTAGACCTATAGCTTAAATGCAGGATCCGATCCATATGAACTTCATCAGGGATCCAACCCAGGTCTTTCACACCAAAGGCACATAAGCTAACCGCTTAAGAGTCTTCATTCCGGCGAAATTAAAATACCGCTAATTTTACAGTAATTATGTGATATCTTCAAATAGATAAAAGATAATCGAAATGTGAAACAAGAGCGCCCTAGACAATATTATTTTACATAAGATACCGTTATCACGACTCACTTATCTGCTTTCCGTTTCGAGCCATTTTGAAAATCGGCATTTTTATTTTCGCGTTTCTAAAGCCACTAGGTGACTTGTGATAACGGTACCTCACGCAAAATAATATTGTCTAGGGCGCTCTTGTTCCATATTTCAATTATCTTTTTATCTATTTGAAGATATCACATAATTACTGTAAAATTAGGGGTATTTTAATTTCGCCGGGATGAAGACTCTTAACCATCAGGCAACGAAGTCTATATTGTAAAGCTCTGCTTGGTAGAACATAGGTAGAGCAAATTTTGCACGGGAATGTTTTCCCCCATCACCGAATTTTATTATAAAATCTTTCTGTTATAAACAGCATGATACAAAATCACTTTAATATAAATTATCTTTTAATAACTGAATAAAGAAAGGTATCCCGAGGCCGAGGGAAGGATCTCCACAGATCTCTGAGCGAGCTAAGTGATGTGGATTTAGGATTCCCAATGCTCCACCCAAGCCGAGGGGCGTTAGAAAGCCACAAAGCTTCCACAGAGTTCCGAGAAAAGTGGGCAGAATAGAAGACCTAGAGCTCCAAGTAAGCTAAAGGCTTTGAGTTAGGTGACTCTCAAAGCTCCAGGCAAGCTGACAGAGTGAAGGTGGCCAACCGTAGACTGATATCAAATGTGGAACTCCACCTGATCTCATTGGTGCTCCAGTGTGACGGTGGCGCTGATGTCCTTGTCGTGTACCACTGTAGTAGTTCGTAGTTGAACGCACATGGTGTCGTTTGTTAATATAAGCACGTATTGGCTGTTTGTAGACAGATCCATGTTACGGATATTAAAACATTATCTCAAGAATATATTTTTAACTATACATTTACTTAATTGGATTCAGTTATATAGCATTAAATTTATTCATCTCAAGAAAAGCAGCTAACAGGATCGACACTATCTGTATCAAATGAGTATAGAGTTCAAACATTGAAGGTGGAAGTTAGAACACTATCAGTTACTCTGTTATACAGCAAAGTAATAGAACGGCGGAAGACAATTCTCACCGAGAAAGGATACCCAGTTCAAGCTATTGATCAACTTACTCGTCTTAACGAGGACTTCAGGGACTCGATCGCAAAGAAGATTTCATTACTGTTGTTTCTGGTCACGCTTCAGAAGACAACAGATGCCGAGAACATTTATACGAAGAATTTTTCTTTTGAAAATAAAAGTTAAACTCTACCATAGAAGAAACTACATACAGTATTACAAATGCAAGCGTATTGGACATACAGACCACCTCACCTTCAGTGTGTAAAATATATAAAATCACATTGGACATACTAATGTTCCAAGGAAACAAAAGAAACAATGACATTTATTGTCAACTGTCAGGGCGACCAGCATGGGCACCCGAAAGGGAGGGCAGGGTGGGGCCCGAGTTCCCCCTGGCTCACGAAAATGTATTAAATTTCTTAAGATTTTCTTAATACAAATAAAAAAATAACAAACGTAATATAGCAACCAGGGATTTGAGTCCCCCCCTGGAAAATTTTCTTTGGGCACCCACGGTGACCGGCCTAAGGTCAGGGTTCTCTGAATATTTAACCGCATCTGAAATCCCAAACACAGGACAAGAAAACTAATTCAAGATCTAAAAACCTCACATTTTAGTTCAAGATGCTGCGTCCAGTGCTTCACCAAGCACTCTAGTTATCAAACCAAGAAGACAGCGTTCAATTCAAGAAAATACAGGCTCACCAACTTAAAGTCGATACTTCAACTCAAAATATTATTTTCAGCTGCTTCAAGATTGGAATACAGGTTTACTCCTAACCGAGCTCAAAACGCATATTTCACGCTTCGAACAGGTCAGAATGATAATACCAAACTGAAACTTGTGCTGAAATTTCTACTGGAATTTCAAAGACAATCCAATGTAAAGTGACAAAAGTCAAGCAGTGTTCCCGTGGGGCACATTCATGAGGGGTGACATCCTAGATGATCCTTCTGCATAGTGTCATCCCATTGGGTGGCTATAACAACCAATCAACTCAAATATATATATTACTGATACACAGTGGCGTATTTACGATTTTGTTTCGGGAGGGGCTTTGCTAACTTTCGGGGGGGGGGCTTTGCCTGAAAATGTGAAAATTCTGCAAGATATTTCATATACTTGACTATAGTAAGTAAGATTTCGGGGGGGTCTTAAGCCCGGAAGCCCCACCCCTAAATACGCCACTGATGATACATTAGTTACTTCTGTCAGAACGACGACGATAATGTCAGCTGGTGGACAACATCGTATCATCTGATATTCTAAGGGTATTCCCGTTTCCTCCAGCTTTCTTGTTCCACCAATTCTTGCATCAGTATTCACTTGCTTTAATCATAGTTTTCCTTAGCCTAAAAGGGCAAAATCGTACAAATTTAACTGAAATATTTAATTTTCATTTCATTTCATAGTGTCAGTCGAAAGGGAAAAAATGTAATTCTTGTATTTGTAAGTTTACTTTCGACACAAATACTGCAAATTTATCCAACCAGATGACTAGGTTAATTAATGATTTTTATTTATCTTATTAAAACAGAAAACAATATGTTGTATATTTATTTGACGTCACCTACTAGAAACAGCTTTAACCACTTTTTCTTCGACTGTATTTTTTTTCTAAATTTATTTTTAGGTAAAAACCTATAATAAACCAGAAAACACATATATATGTAGAATAACCCATATGTACTGACAGTCACATTTGTCGTGTGGAGTGAGTAAAAAAAAAGAAAGAAAAAAGAGACGTGTCACACATACACACAATAAAAGCAACCACCTGCATTTAGAGTGTAATTAATCATCATAAAATTTAGATAAATGTCAAATCGAATATTTGTAAACGAAAATGTATGAGGCTGATATTACTTAGTAAAACAGCAAAACAGATTTCCTCTAAATGCCATTTCAAACTTAATGTATATAGATTGATGCTGTAAACTGTATTATTTATGTTTGTCATTGTTGCAAACTCTTGACCCTGCAGTTGCTAGTGACGTATTTTTAAAAGTACAAACTAAAAGGTATATTTTGTTGCTCCTCAAACACAGTTTTTTCTGATAGTTTAATATTTGTTTAAAGATAATTAATTATATGCGATTCAAAATTTCCTGAACGCTCTAAGTTAATATTGTTTAAAGAATTTTGTTGTGACCAACATACGGTAAACACCTGTATTTATGTGAAATACAATACATTTCATTACGTTTACAAGATGATGGTAATGGGTTCCATTTGCTTCAAGACAAATTGACACGTCTGAAGTGGCCACCTCGGTTGTAACCGTTTAAATACGTTAGCTGAATTTTCCTTTCGGCTCTGATTATACACTGAGAAAAAAAATTGTAGGTGGCGTACTTAAAAAGATAGGTTACATGCGTAATTCCTGTAGTTTTTGGACTTAACGTACAGCAGACGTATAACTGAAAACGCATGTTTTATAATACTTTCTGTATAAGTGTTCCATCTATACGTACTTTCCATATGAAACAATGTAGACGGTCAGGATCTCACATACAAATGGACGTATATAACATATAACTGACGAAGGTAACATAAGTATATGCATGTGATATACGGAAAACTGTTAGAAGTTAGACATCCTGCAACGGCATGATGTAACACCTAAGGGCAGTGCCTATGTAGCATACGGATAACGTATGCTCCGTAGTGATTTCTGTAGTAAACAAGACGATACCGTATATCTGTACAATATATCGCTGTCCGGAGAACGGATTTTTCTCTGTGTATAATATCGCAAATATTTATGAGAGTCTTTGTAAGGGACACTATGTTCTTTAGGTAACTTCATAAATTAAAAAAAAAATCTGGTGCTTTCAAATGAGGTGAACGAGGGGGGGGGGACACAAATCTTTTGATATGAATCGAACTTGGAGAATTCGCGGTGCATCTCCATGCTTATGTTTAGCATATGACTCTTTGCATCGATCTTTTGGAATTAATAATAACGCTCACCTTTTCAGACGTAACCATGAACTCACTGACCATGTTCATGGGCGGGAGAAGAAAATTATCTAGAATTGGGGCTCAAATCCCTGGTTGCTATATCACGCTTGGTATTTTTTTATTTGTATTAAGAAAATCTTAAGAAATTTAATACATTTTCAGGCGCTCATGACCATGTCTACTCACATATTACAGTAGTGTCAAAACAAATCCTTCAATCCGCCGCCTAAAAGTTGCGTTACACCATTTCATTAGATCATAAGTTGAGGTTTTGCATACACAAAACTAGGAAATCGCTGTTTAGAGAGATCACATCAAACGTTTGTACAATTTTGTTTCAAAACAAGCTTCTTTCTTACAAAATGTGTTTCAAAATACGGAACCTTCTGTTCTTGCGTAAGGCTAATATAATGACAGATCGAGTTTCCTTCGTTCTTGACTTAATGCCAACTAAAGCACATGTGCTTCCACTTGGTACTACTGTGTGATGGTGAGAAACCTTTATCCAAGGCCCCTCACAAATTTCGTTCAAATTAGAGACAGACCCAAAAACACACTTTGAGCCGAGTGGTAGAAGTTCGATTTAAAAAAATGTGCTACTGGCTTCCTAAGGGTATATAAAAGAAAATCATGCATGTTAGATAAAATGAGATATGTGATTACAAGCTGATATCATATTGACGAAAACATATAGCAGACGCACCTTACCACAATATTTTACGAACTGTAGCGGAGTAGAAGCTTTTAAGACGAAATATACGTATCAAGCAGCAGGCCCGTAGCCAGCCCAAAAAATTAGGGGGGGGGCGGTCGAAGTTTAGGGGGGGCGATCCAACCACATTATAGTTCATAACCATATTATAGTTCACTTGTAAGCCTACCGTGAAAATTTTAGGAGGGACCAGTAAACATTTAGGGGGGCCCGGCCCCCTAGACCCCCTGGATACGGGCCTGTCAAGCAGAGAGTTGTAATGGTGTGTTCAAACATGTAACGAATGCCCCGTAATATAACATCGCACAGCACATGTTAGTGATATGAGGGAAGTTCCGAAAGTAAGTTTCGTCATTTGCTTTGAATGTAAAGATGTCACACCAGCTGCAAACAAACAATCGCCATAAGAATCCAAATCAGTTTCTGGTTCAACAACGGAAGGAGCAACCAACGGATGTGGAATGACGCATAAGCAGAGCGCCAAAGGAGAGAGTAGGAGCAGACCAGCGTGCCCGAAGTTATTCGAGTACAAACCACGATGGTTGACAGACATGTACTGACAACGTGGTCGGCAATGGAAGTGCGAGCTGTTATCCGGTATAAATGGGTACGTGTGACTAGAGTGTCCGTCATCCATTAACGCCTACTAATACAGGCTCCAGCCATAAGACCCGTAGGAACGGCGTGTCTGACGGCTTTTCTCTTCTAATTTGAAGTTTATGCTTAAAAAGTAATCAAAAAATCGTGGGTAGACATTTTGAAAGCCAGCAGTTTGGTTGCAGTGTTGCCATCTCTTATCTCGCATTTTTTTCCCTTGTCGGATATTACAGAATGAAATGTCCTTGCTATGTTCATGAATACTCTCTTCTAATCTCTAATTCGCGCTTCAAAGCCAATAAAATAACCATGAGTAAATATTTTAAGAAAGCAGTTAGTTTGTTTGCAGTGTTTCCATTTCTCAAATCACGTTTTATACTCATCAGATACTGCTGGGAAAATGTTCCTTGTTTTGTACCTTACTGTACCCTTCTGATTTAAAGTTTATTCCTCAAAACTAATGAAAAAATAGTGACTAAACATTTGGAGAACCGATGGTTTGTTTGCATGGTTGCCAACTCTCATCTCACATTTTTATTTATTGTCAGATGTTGTACAATAAAATTTCTTTGCTTTGCACATTGATACTCTCTCTTCTGATCTGGAAATCGTGCTTCAAAAATAATGACATAACTATGGATAAATATTTTGAGAAATAAATTTTTTTCGTTTGCAGAGTTGCCATCTCTTATATCACGCTTTTTATTCATCATATACTGCCGAAATATTTTTTCTTGTTTCGTACTGACTGTTCTATTCTGAATTGAAGTTTGTTTCAAAACTAATGTAAAGATTCTAATTAAATATTTGGGAAACCGATGGTTGCAGGGTTACCACCTCTCATCTCGTATTTCTTCTCGTTGTTGAATGCTGCAGAATAAAAGTTTCTTGTTTTATGCATAAACACGACATTCTGAACTGGAATTCGTGCTTCAAAACTAATGAGATTACCATGAATTAAATTTTTGAGATAACAGTGGTTTGTTTTCAGTGTTGCCATCTTTCAAGTTACTATTTTTACTCATCAGATTCTGTAGCGAGAGTTTTATTTATTTTGTAGCTGGCTGTTCATATGTTCAATACGGCTCATATGTATAACGACTTTATTTTAAATAATGTATAATAAAATAATAAACAGATCTCCAGGAGGCATAGTTGGACAAACAAGGCAGAAAGATTACGCAGCTGAATGGGAAATTGTTTATGGTGAAGTTCTTGCTACTACCAACACGTTCAAGGAAATTCTCGGAGTACGAATGGAGATTAAGAGCTTCAATTACACTCACAATTTACGTGGTTCCCATGCAAGGAAGGTTGGGAAAATTTTGAACGCGTATAGCACTTCATAGCCATACAGTGATAGTTCAGAAACAATGCTTCACAATATCTTCGCTAATAAATGCTTGCCAGAGGGATGCGCACAGAAGCTACTCAATTACGTCACTGATGCAAACGCATAGTACATAAAATTCAGGGAAGAAAGATTCATCATTAGAAAGAAGTTACTCTCAGCTGTGATACACAAGCAGAAGCTTCTAATACTTTCAATAACTTGGGTAGTACCTACAACAGTAGCTCAGGAACCAGAGAACATTGTTTGGGAAGTAACTCGCCTAGAAAGATCTAATTCCATTGCTAAAGAGAGAGATCTGTCAATAGGAGATATTCTTTCATAGGACTTGACATCTTACACTATCCTCATCAACAGTAACGGTACAACTACTAAGGCTGTTGAAATCTGCTCTGATGATCGAATTACGAAATATGCTACCGGAGATTGAGAGACGTCAAGTACTTTCTCCATCTACTTTCACTGCTGTTTTGATACGTAGTAGATATTATGTGTGATATACGATGAACACAAACATAATCTCTTCAAACATTTTCAGACATGTTTGCACTTCTCATAAATCGTTTAAGAAATTTCGGAACATGAACGTCAAGATTATATATTTGATAGCTACCTAGCTCAATCCATAAAAAATGCAGAGAGGGAAAGAAGAGCGTCTGTAGATCCAGTACCACTTACTGCAATCACCCCAGACCCTAATCTGTCAGTGCAGATGCCAAGGTTTTGGGCATCATGAGATAATAAAGTAATGCAACAAAATGCATTAATGGAATCCTTTAACATTCACTTGTCACATTCACCTCAGTGACTTAGTTGACAAGGATTGCCCAACTACTGCGTTAGTACTTCCAAGCACTACTACACTACAGACTTCAATCGAAGACTTGACAAACCCCATCGAAGAGGCAAATTTACGAATAATCCCACACATACTACACATTTTGAGAACTGGTACTCAGCGTATTATAGTAATGTCAAACGATACGGGTGCCCTTATTTTACTGCTTTATTTTCATCGAATGTTCCGAAAGTATGGCTTGTCCGACTTCTGGTTTCGTAAGTCAGAAA
This sequence comes from Thermobia domestica, assembly GCF_964235325.1. Lineage (NCBI taxonomy): Eukaryota > Metazoa > Arthropoda > Insecta > Zygentoma > Lepismatidae > Thermobia > Thermobia domestica. The sequence goes on from NC_137469.1 coordinate 42,917,389, forward strand.
CGAATATTATTCCCATACATACCATGGCGACTTCATATGGCGAATTATGTAATGCCATCCTTGCGACACACATACTAACAGGTTATGATGTGACTACAGCAGATTCAGCAAGAGAAGGTCTCTGACAGCTCGCAGTGACGTTGCCACTACTCACGTGTCAATGCTTTTTTTCGGTGCATCTATAATGGCAATTTAACGGTGTAAGACACAGTTACCGTAGTTGGTAATACTAGTACGAAAATAAGGGCTGCATTGTCCCAACGCATGTAGTAAGAAACGTCTGAGGAGGGTCGGATTAAGGGGGAGCTTAGGGGGGATATAGCCCTGGGTCCCCAGGTGGACAGGGGCCTCCACTCTGATGAAAATCTTAAGAGTCTTCATCCCGGCGAAATTAAAATACCGCTAATTTTACAGTAATTATGTGATATCTTCAAATAGATAAAAGATGATCGAAATGTGGAACAAGAGCGCCCTAGACAATATTATTTTGCGTGAGGTACTGTTATCACAAGCTACCTAATGACTTTCTGTTTTCAGCCGTTTAGAAACGCGAAAATAAATGCCGATTTTCAAAATGGCTCAAAATCGAAAGTAGATAAGTGAATCGTGATAACGGTTTCTCATGTAAAATAATATTGTCTAGGGCGCTCTTGTTCCACATTTCGATTATCTTTTATCCATTTGAAGATGGATGCTACGTAAAGGCAGCAAGACACAAAATGATGAAAATTTTTCGTGGAGAATTCGACAAGGGTAAAATGCAAGATGAAAGATGGCAACCCTGCAAACAAACCATCTGTTCCGCAAATTTTTACTCGCGTTTTTTTTTTCATTAGTTTTCAACATTTTCCCGGCAGTATCTGATGAGTAAAAAACGTGATGTGAGAGATGGAAACACTGCAAACAAACTAACTGCTTTCTCAAAATGTTTACTCACAGTTATTTTATTGGTTTTGAAGGGCAAATTCCAGATTTGAAGAGAGTATTCATGAACATAGAAAGGAAATTTCATTCTATAATATCCGACAAGGAGGAAAAAATGCGAGATAAGAGATGGCAACACTGCAACCAAACCGCCGGTTTTCGAAATGTCTACCCACGATTTTTTGATTAGTTTTTAAGCATAAACTTCAAATTAAAAGAGAACAGCGGTCAGACAAGCCGTTCTTACGCGTCTTATGGCTGAAGTCTGGACTGTACATTCCGTGTACGGTGAAGAGGTCATGTCTCCCCAAATGCTTCATGACTTGTGTTACACGTTCAGTGAAGGAAGGCAAAGCTGGAGGATGAAGATGGAAGTGGCGTCCCTCCACATCCACGAATGAATCGCTAGAGTTCAAGACATAATACTAGCGGACAGGCGCATTACGGTGTCAGACGTGACGTCTATACTGCGTGTTGATCGTACTCAGGCCCATCGTATACTCCATGATGTGTTAGGTTAGCGAGAAATGTCTGCAAGAAGGCAGCCGAGAAACTTGCCCCTGGATCATAAGAGTGCAAAAATGGGAATCAGCGTCGATCATTTGATGCGGTATGTACGAGAGGGAAATGGGTTCCTGTTCAGAATTATTACAGACAATGAGACATAAGTGCACCACTATACCCCAGAAACCAAGGCCGACTCAATGACGCAGAAGCATCCCAGTTCACCAGTGAGGAAAAACTTCAGTGTCACTCTCCACAGGAAAGGTTATGGCCACAGTGTTCTAGAACACGATTCTTATTGATTTCCTTCTTGAACCGGACTCTATCTTAAACTGCAGGTCCACGTCTCGTATAGCCTCAGTACTAAAAAGAAACACTAAATTAAAACCATGAAATAATAAAGAAATCGAAAGTTATACACTCACAAAATGTTACAGTAAGTATGCGTGAAAAATCATTGAATACCACATGAATAATAAGGATTATACGTATAATTCCAGCCAAATAAATGGTATTATGAATTTCCTGCACATCTGTTACCTTACTCACATAGTCTACATACTTAATAAGTGTGGGGAAACATACGTTCCTTGATATAGAAATAAAACATTGGACGACAAAGGGTTAATGTAAATTTTGGGTTTAAATTCTTGCGAGAGCTATTTCCATGGAAATAACGCGTATGCTGTAGAGTACTGTGTTCCTTTCACCCAACATTTTTCTTCTTTTGTTCATGCATCCGTATTTTTTCTTCTTAAATATCCTTCCAGACATTAACCTTTCGCTTCTATATTCATAAATAACATATCTAATGTTATTACGAAAGTACCTTACATATTACTATACGAGGATTGTAAAGACTCTTTTATATTCAATGGGGAAAAAATATAAGTTACTAGTATAATGTATTTATATGAGAGAGAGAGTATACGTACGAAATGGGATACTTTTTGTGAGTGAACAAGTGTGCTTTAATATTCTTACGTGGCGCTGCACTACTTTCCACGGATATATTTATGATAGCTTAATTCTCTGTTCATTTCCCGGTAAAATCTCTTATCCTAGGACACAGCTTTTCGTACTTTTTTCGCGTTTTTTTTTCTCAGTTCTGTTCTGCAGCTAGTGTGTAATAAGGTAGGTTCGCATTTTCATATTTTAATATGGCCCTTTTGAAATCTTTCTATATTAACGAATACTTTGAATGGGGAGAGTGGATCATGCTATTTATAAGTACATAGGGGGCTATGTTTTTTTTATTTGGATATCTTTTACGTTAGGATGGGAATGATTATGGTTATAGACCTAAAAGTGCATCAAAATGGCTTAATAGAAAAAAAATCCTCATCTCTAGTGCACAGATCCAATCTCAGGTCTTGCGAGGCTCTCATGGGTAACATTCTGTCTGTGGTACCCAGTTTCTCATATTGCAACCTTATCCAGTTGTGCTTCTTCGTCGCTTAGTAGCTTACGTACGTGCTTTCTATTTCAACATTTTCGGGTTCAGTTCCACGTAGACATACACGCCTTGGGAAGTAGTACCTCATATCCTACTTGAAGCAGTAAGATCTCATCTCTGATTATAGCTTCGGTGTTTAACACCCTTTTATTAGGTTTGGTGCGAATTATATGCCTATTCCAGTTGCTTGCATCATTTCTAGAGGCTTAAATACGTTTGAAAACTCGAATTCGATTATTTTCATGACCACCATATTTCCTTCTTTCCCATTGTCGCTTGAAAGAAAAACTAAAACTATTCATTCTATGTAAATTTATTATTTAAAAAAAATATAACAACACATAAATTTGAAACAACTCAAACGTTCCGTTCCAGCAAATTCGAAATGAAAAATCATTAAAATTTATACAAAAACGTTGAAACAAAGGGATTCACTACATTATTTTATAATTTTTATTTTCTATTGTATTAAGAAATGTGTCGTTGGAATTTCGAAAACGATTTATTAAGACCCTGGTATGGAGCGTGGCGCTTTACGGATCAGAGACGTGGACATTGAGAAAAGCTGAAATATCCAAGCTGCAAGCATTTGAAATGTAGTGTTGGTGCAGAATGCTGTGCATTTCATGGACCGAAAGGAAAAGAATGAAAACGTACTAAACGAAGTTAATGAAGGACGACAGATCATGAAGATAATAGGGAAAAGAAGAAATAACATGCTTGGTCATCTTATTCGACACTCCGATTGGATCACCATGTTCATAGAGGGAAAGGCAGAAGGAAAACAAGGAAGAGGAAGATAAAAGATGGAATATCTAGATGCAGTTACGAAGAAGAGATCCTATCAAAGTATAAAACAGCTATTCCAAGGGAGAGGAAAGTTTTAAAATTTCCATGTTGCCCACAAACCTATGGTTGAGGTGAAAAAGAAGAGAAGATTTTGTTAAAACTGTGTAGGGGTGAGGAATGACAAACATTTTTCGGCCTAAGGTTTGGCACCATATTAAATCCATCCCTGCTTATGCTTCTCAGAACTCATGATTTTGTCTCTGTAAAACATGAAATCACACACAACAATATCTACAGAAACCTACTTCAGATTTGAAATTCAAAAATTCTACTTCCGTATGTGGAATCGTTGAAGTTAAATGTTATAAAATATGGTGTGTATTTAGTTTTCATTATTCTGCAAGGTAAGTAAAAAGTATAGTGATACTATGAACTAGTTGTACTTGCAGGTGGGAACAATTTGCGGAAGTTAAAGCGGCTTTCCATCAAATTTATCACCAGGCAGAAAAAAATCATAAATACGACAATTTGAATTGTGTGGCGCGAAGATTGAAAACATACTCGAGAGAATGTAAAGAAGTGTGATTGGTTGCTGCGAACTCTGTAAAAGTAAATTGCGAGGTGAACGGTGAGATGAACTTTCCAATATGTTCTTAGCTTAACAGAAGTAGAATAATAAATAATTCACTTCGAAAGCTGAATCAGTTATGTAAGCTAAATTAGTTATACCGCAGCGTTGCCTGTGAAAGTACCATATAGCTCAAATGCCAATACAAACTATTTTCTCAGACATATCTAAAATTAACTGAGCACAGACACAAACAGTAATTAATTTTCCTTGTAGTAATTTCAATATTTTAGTTCCTTTTTCTTCTTCCTTTGTACTCGACATAAGAGACATTTCCCATATTTGGTTCCAACCATTATTATTAAAATTTATTGAAAGAGAGAACAAAACTTACAGTTACTAAGCTAGTTCGGAGTTTACCGGAACCAAAGCTATATGTGAAATTTAAAGCCTTCAGCTTAACGTGGAATCCGTACCATATGAACTCCTTTAGTTTTCATGTATGAGTGTTAATTAAATACACAATTAATTTTAAATTGTTTCAAGTTAATGGTTAAGCTACAACTCTTCTTATTAGCATAATTATATAATTCATAAGCAATCTTTTCAGTTTTACATCCCACGTTTATGCCGGCTAGGCTAAAGGAGATGGTGATAATGAGAAATGAATGAAATGGTGGAATTAAGAAAGTGGAAGGAAATGGGAGAACCCAGAGAAAAAACACGCACACGGTGTTTGTTCATCACAAAGTTCACTTGGCACGAGCTGAGATCGAACTACGGACCAGAGGTGAACGTACAGTTTCCTCTTATCTGTAAAACCTACGGTTTCGAGTCAGATTCCTTTAGAGCAGAAACGGCGATGGATTGGGAGTTATTTTCTATAAGGATTAAATTCCTAAACTTTATTTCTCAGTTGCAAGCAAAAGTCATAAAGCAGTTTGCATCAAAGTGCAATTTGAAAGTCTACTGTATTTTTATAATATAGGTGACAGTTCACTTATTTTTAACTCAATAGGTACGAGAAACGTTTCTGTTTCGGAAAATAAACCATTTAATATTTACAATGTATCACTAAATACTCTGGTATGATTGAAACAGAAAAAAACCTGCGAAAACTGCACGGACTCTCCACCAAAGGTGAGAGACCTTCCACGACATCACCTCATCTTATTTTATTTTTATTTTTTTAACGAAACACCTTTGAGGACCAGATATTTTACTTAATATACAAGTAGAATCGTGCATCATTTCGGATTATATCCCATTGAAAGGAAAATACATATTTTGTAAGTTTGTCTTACGATAGAAATGTATATACTGAACCAAACATGTTGCAAAATTGTTTCCCACTTTTTTCCGATTAAAACGTCCGATTGATGTATGTCACATTTTCAAAGAACAAAAAATTGTATCTACGATACTTACAGCAGTCTTCCGCTGCAACCACACAGCCAAGGATTGGATTCTTTGACGAAACAAAAGCCTGAAACCTGCGATGCAAAGAATCTCAAGCGTACATTGCACTTCCCTGTCATCGAGGAAGTTCTCTGTCAACAACTATTCGAGATGTCAAAAGTGGCGGTAGTTGGTAGAAAAGACGTCAAGAGAATACGGTGTGTGACAAACACTTATATTGTAACTGATGACGAGTCCTTTGATCGACTTAATCGACATGTTGGGAGTGCATTGTCGTACAACCCAAGAGCATTATGTCTGTTTACTACTGCTGGGTGCTTGTGGTTAAGTTTGTATGTATTTAATGGATTTAAGCACTTTAACAGTTCACAGTGTTTGGCGAAGAAAGATATGATGTATCATCCCATCACAGGTAATGTCAGTAATAATACCTTCTGCGGGCCGAGATGACATTGGAAATTGTCCTGGATATTAGGACACGATCACCCTCATGTTAGTTTGCAACTGTCGTAGCAGATTCAATCTTCATAAGTGGCAATCCCATCTCTCCTTCCGTGCGAGCGGTCCCGGGTTCGATTCCCGGTGGGGTCACTCGGTCGAAAAAGTGTAACAGCTTTTTCAGGCCAGCCACTCTGAATGAGGTTTTCCTGGGTTTTCCTCATTCACACCAGGCAAATGCCGGGGTGGTACCTAACTTATAGGTCTCAGGCCGCTTCCTTCCTTTCCCAATCCTTTCTTCCTTCCCTTTCCCCGGATTGTGTGCTCGCCGAGGGACGTCATCCCTCAAATCGTGAAGGGCTAAATGGCCTTAGATGCCGACAGCCCACAAATCTAAATCCTAAAATCCTAAGTGGCAATCCCAGTGTTATTACGTTTACTCAGAGAATTGCATACATCCAGACTTCAATCCGTTTCATGTTTCAGTTGTGAATCCAACATTTTCACCGATAAAGGGAGCCACCGAACGACACAGGCATGATATCTGAATAACTAGACTGCAATGATGCCAACACAATACCGAGGTTCCGTTTTCATCGCGTTCTTGAGGAACTATTCACAACATGCAGTTGTTTGTAACCATAGGATAGATTTTTCAGTATTGTCACGTACATAAAACTTTAAAATCAAACAGCGTGAAGTGCGTTTATTCACGATTCGTGACCCAGTTTTAACTCGTGAAAAAAAAGTCACTCAGAATTGTGTGTTGTCCATCGTACACTTTCACACAGCCCTATTTTTAGCAATATACTGCCTACTGACTGACTGGACATCTCCGTCAGTTGTCTGAACATTACGAAGATTTGTGACGACATACGCGTGACCTCGTTCTATCTTCCATAAACAAGGATGCGTATGCGCAAAATTGCGTAGCAAGGTTTCTTTTCTATCAGAATTAAAATAGGGGTATTTCTACAACACCAACCCAATACAGCATTTCTGTGATTAGTGATTTTGAGTTAAACTTCTATAGTTGGCATCTAAGCTATATTAGACGTGAAACTACAGCTTAATCTTTTATCCGAATCAATAAATGAGATAAACGAGACAGTCCTCAATCATTCTTGCGTGGTGGCATGGTGGCTCAATGGTAGACCTTCCCTTTGATTCGTAGAGTCCCTGGTTCGACCCCCGGCTAAGTAAGCTTGTGGTGGACAACATGGTGTCCGTGGGTTTTTTCGCGGTACTCCTGTTTTCTACCACCATCATAATAATTCATTTGACTAAATCATTCGTTTTCCTTAGAATAACAGTCATAATCGTGCAGTGGTGCAACCGGTAAGAGGCCAGATGGTATGACCCAAATACCGTGGAAGAAAGGAAAAGCACTTCTATGGGATTTTACTTGTTCCGACACCTTCGCCACATCAAATCTACATTCTTCTTCAGCACAAGCTGGCAACCTGGCTGCTTGCCGTGAAACAGAAAAACGCAAAAAGTACAGCAATTTACTTGACAAATATCATTTTGTCACTATAGCTATCGAATCAGGTGGATCCTGGGGTCCCGAAGGTCTTACCTTTATAAAAGAAGTCGGACACCGCATTTATTTATCGTCAGAAGACGCTAGAACAACCTCTTTTCTACTGTAACGCATCAGTATGGCAGTACAAAGAGGGAACGTTGATCAGTTTTGGGAACGCTACTCTCTGGTAAGGAACTGGAGATCTTTTTTCTGTAACCATCTCGGCGAAAGTTTGAAAGTGCTGTTGCAAAGCTTATCACAATAATGTATATTATTGGATAATTATATTCTCCATAAACAATATGTTACAGACAGTTTAGTTCAGACCGGTTGAGACTGTTCAGGTGGGTTATACACTGATGAAGACTGATGAAGTGATCTGCTGGATAAGTGAAACAACTGTTTGTGTCAAAATGGTGGATAAGCTGCTTTATAATACCGTTTTATGTCAAGCGTTTTCTCCATGTGGGAATAACTTCAAGCTATTTTAAGATATCCCAAACAGCTGTGCACCATCACGACGAATGTTCTGATTGTACCGTTGATCCTATGACTTTGAAAGCAGTATTGCAACAATTATATTAACTCTTATCTAACCTAATCTAATCTAATATAAATAAAATAAAGAGTTAAAAAATAGTCATAATCGTAGAATGTTAAACGGAAGGATTTAATTTCATTTCAATTCTTCTTGTAAATATACGTCACCTATATTAATAAAAATGAAAGTGATTTTGTGTTCATATTAGGGAAAACGGCAGAACCATTAACATAAATTTTAAAACATTGTTAATGTCTACCTCGAACTGGTTCAAAGTCAGTTCTTATGTTCTGGAGACGTATATGTTACCCGTACGAATACGAAGAAGCTATCTGTTTATGAATGATTTAAGCAATATTTCAAAATAACTTGAGCAATATTTCGACTGTAATTTGTCTTCAAATTCTATCTGTCCATGGAGAACTCTAGTCCTTGAAATTCTAGACCAAGCTTACGCCATAATAACAATAATAATAAGATTCAAAATTATGCGACCTCACAAACTCCCAATCCCTGCATAACATCTCATTCATTCCCTGTGTAAAACTCTTGAACAGACTAGAAAGTCTGCCTCCCTCTCTCTCTCTTTACGCCAGCCCCCTTTTCAATTCTTTCCACGCATACAACATCCCAAAGGAACTCTCTTGAGAATTTCACGGGGAAAATTGAACCTTAATCCCGCATCAGCGAGGGCCTGGACAACCTACATGTTTCTCGTGCGTCAAATTTCTGTTGACAGCAGACAAAGGCGACGCCTGGTGGAGAAAGAACGAAATATAAATTTTACGCTTAGCTTCTGTTGTTACCTTTCCATAAAGGGTTTTTGAAACGAGATAGATTGTAATGAGAAACGTGAGAAAAAAATATTTTCATCGTATCAAGATATTTCCTTATTTATTTTTCTTATTCACACATTACTTATATGTTATATACGTAGATGGAACCTGTTGCTAAATAATAATCTCCTGATATTTGAAACTTTCATTGAAGAGCATATGTAGGCCTACAATACTATTTATAAAATACATACTTCTCAGTGCAATACGGTAATTTCTAATAGTAAAAGTCACACTAATAGGTGTTGCGTACCTTGCCTGCTTGACGCAAAAAGATGACGCTAGTGTGCAAGCGATTTGCGGATTAAAAACTATTCTGACGATTAAACGCAACTTGAACTGTGTTGTTTTTAATTTAATTACAACAAGTATATGCGTAAAGGACATAGACGTACCAGGAGGGCGATGGGTCTTTCAACCTTCCGTCCCCCTAGCGGCATATTCAACAGTTCTGCAAAAGGCCGATAAGAGAGAGGAAAAACTGAGAAGCTTTCACCGTCTCCCCCCACCCGAGAAGTTCGTCTTCGATCCGCCCCTGGTAAAGAAGTATGCGTGTGAACGGTATGGAAATACAAGCAACAATAGATACAGTATGTTAGTTAACATTGGGGTAACATTGCTACATATGTGAGGTGACATTTAGGGAGTTTAGAAACTAATCTGTAACACACCATATCTGATAGTGTGTAAGTGTAGATAAGAAAAGTTCTTTCTTGTAGACACCTCGTATAATGATTGTTTTGATACCACCTCGTATAGTGCATAAATAAATTACTTATTTCTTCCAGCAAAATATCAACAGTCAATTAGTATTGGGAACAAATGAAATACTATATAGCGTCTCAAAAGTTCGTTCTTCTTGTCCACAAGTATCTCATTCTGTTGGGTTCGGTGTGCGGTATATGGGATATTTTACGGCTTATCTTTGGACAATACTTTCATTAAACAGAAAACAGAAGTTAAAACAGAAATAATTAATTATACGAGTGCACGTCAAAAATTGTCCACAATGTAGCTATAACTTTTTTTTTTTACATTGTTCATACTGACTTCTATCTTTGTTTATTTTATTGTTATGTTGTTGTGGTCATGCTAGGAAAGTTTGATCCTACTTCCGCCATTTGTCTTCCTTTTGTTGCAGATAGATTATGGTCGCTCCATTAGAAGTTTGCACCAAAGAGAGCCAACAGCAGTGATCCGGTTTTTGTAATCGGAAGGTGTATCAGGGGCTATAGTCTATTAAAGACTTTCGACACAATACGGGAACAATGTCTACCCGTAACGGAGTGTCTACGAATAGATTGAAACATTCAAAAATGATCGCACAAATGTTACGAGCAAGTATGGTTGTGCAGCTTTACACTTGTTGGGGCTCGTTTCTTTTTGATAAAGCTTCTCACTGCCCGACACCATTTTTATTTGTGGTGATCAGTACTGAAACAGGAAATCGTTATTTTTATATCACTTCCGGTTTGGGAAAAGGAATAGGGGCACAGTCGGAACCTATTCTTAGGACGCTAAATCCATGATTAAAAAAGTTATTAAAATGACAAGAAGATAGCATCCTCACTCAAGAAAGACATTCCATCCCCAGGCGCTCCGACTCTCGTGCTTGAGTATCTTTCAGTACTTATTTGAGAGTGTTCATCACACACACAAAACGATAGAATATAATAAAAAAAAAGATAGAAGAAAGAACAAAAATGAAAGGAACAGAATGGAGGAACTATTATAATAATCAGATTTCTGAAGTGTTATTAGTGCCCGAAATTTTCTTAAAGTGGAGAGGGAGGAGGAGTGACATAAGGTTTGAGCAGAACAGACACACACCCGGAAATTTTTGTTGAGAGGGGTTCAATACTATAAGCTACTACGTCTATATAGTATTGAACGGGTATTATTCTGTTCCCCAAAAAACGATATGTAATTATAAAATACTTCCACCTATATTTTCCGACAAAACATGATAGAACTAGATTGCCTTTATAAGAAAAAGAGTACAGATGAAGTGTAAAATCAAATTTTCATACTACGTCAATCATTTTCCTGCTAAACAAATATAGTTTTATTGAGAAAGTGTACAAATTTATGTTGAGTTAGGATGTTTTGGGTGTGCCCCTGCGGCAGACTTTGCCAAGAATGAAAACATGTACACTTATGTCCAAAATTATTGTCATATGTCTATAAATATGTTGTTATGGGAATATAATTTGATAACGAATTCTCCCGGTATTTCTTATAATGTTAGTATGTATATAATCGGCAAAGACATGTATGTGGCAAATTTCATGTCAAAAGAGCAGTAAATAAGAACAATAAAACGAAAATAAAACTTTCTTGTCCATTTAGCAACATTTTGTTTTACTCATTCTAATTTTCGTATTTATAATTCTTTTCTTATGAAATTTACCACAAATATAGATTTCTCGATTATACACATAGTATCAGTATTAAAAGTACCCTGCAAAATCATTATCAAATTATATTCTTACAAAAAGGTAGTTATAGATATGAGACAATCATTTTGGACATGAGTGTACATTTCCGGAATTCTTGCGCTGATGATTTTCTAAGTTACAAGTTGAACGAGCATTTATCTCCGAGCTAACTTCAGTAAAGACTTTTGACACTTCTAATAGCAAAGTGATCGACATTCAGAATGGCTTCACGAGAAATTAGAACGAGGAGTTTGAAACCTTAGAACCCTAGAGTTTCCTCGATTTTCAAAATTTTCACCCTCGCTAGACTTGGCTAGTAACCCGAGATTCTCCGATCTTGAGCTGTGAGAGCAACCCCACAGAGTTTCAAAACCCGGTGCCCTTGGAAACATTCAAAATCATTTCGTAAGGAGATAATCGCTGACTTACTTGCTTCTAATGTGGAGGCAATATTATAATATTCAACAAATAAATATATTTTTTTTCCAGTAGAAATTAATAATAATAGTTTATCAGTAAGTTTAAATCAGGTTTTCTCAACCTGGGGGTCGCGAATATAAGCGGAAGATGAATAGACTGCTCAAATTTGGTTTTAATCCATTTGCTTTTAGGGAAGTTACTGTATCGAAGAAATGGATTTTACTGTTATAGAAGTAGATGGATATGGTGAGATCTCCACAATAGGTATATTAAAAATCCCACACGAACTTATTTCAAACCAAAAATTATAAGGGGGTCGCTGGCAAGGGAATGTGATGAAATGGGGGTCGTGGGAGGAATTAGGTTGAGAACCACTGGTCTGAATAAATGAATAAATAAATAAATAGTAAGACACAAGCAAAAAGTATGCGTATAATTTTGCTTTCTTTTTAAACTGAGCGTAGCTTCAAACCAATGTTTCTACTAAAGCTTCGTTAAATCTAAACCATGAGAGGCATTGTCGTTAACAACTGTAATGTACGAGATATAATAATAATTATTATTATGGTCACTGCTTGCCGCGCTTTGTCTAATTATAACGCAACACTTGTTTTGTGCAGAAAGCTATTATTAAATCAAAATTAATCTCTGTTTATTAGAGTAGTCACTGCACTAAATTATATCTAAACAAGCACCTTACTATCAGTATATTGTTCGTTAGCTCTGGAGGAGAAACATGGTTTATAACATTCTGTATTTGCAATGGGAAAACTGTATAATCCGTTATACCAGGGCTATTTTTTAAGTAAGGTCTGATTGTCATTAGAAACAAATCTAGTAACGATAATGTCATATATTTTTGATTATTTACCTTGTATATATTAAGCTATTTTTCTAAATAGTTCCATTATTTTTTTAAAAAGCATTTACCACAGCGTTTGACAAGTTTTTGTATACCCAAATCATAGAAATCACCCGCCTATGACAGAAGCCAATGTTCAACCGTTGTTTTCACTTCTTCATCGGTATCAAGCCGCTAACCGGCGAGAAACTGCTTCTGGTAGGGGAACAGATGATAATCACTCGGAACAAGGTTCGAGCTATACGGTAGATGGTCCTGTGGCTTCCATCCAAAAGTTTTGATTAACTCTTGAGTTTGAGTAGCAGAATGAGGGCGTCCATTTCAATTGCCCACAATGAACCATACAATCTGCTACTGCGACTGCAACTGGTCACTTGATACCCTAAGCATGCTATGGGAGACAGCGCGCGTGCGCATATCGACAGAAACAACAAACATAGACAGTAGCGGCGATGCAAACTAGAGGTCTCCACGGGCCGGAATTTTAGTCCGGGCCCAGCCCGGCCCGTGAATTGATAATGTAAGGCCTGATCCGAGTTCGAAATATGTTTTCGCATTTAGGCCCGAGCCCGGCCCAATCTCGTGTGATAATCAAAAGAGAACGAATTACCAATACTTTATAATTTTCACAAAATTGTATTTTTATTTACAGTAATTAGAAGTATATTTTTGCAGCTGTGCTTTAAAAGTTCTCCAGAAAGAACGATCCAAATGTCCAATAAATGTCGTTGTACAATACATTTACAAAGTTAGGCCCGAAAAGGTCCGAAAAATATGGTTGTATATTTTAAAAGTTACGGCTCGAGTAAATGCAGACCTTTAACGCAAACAAAGGTTGAAGATTGCCTTCAGTCGCAGGCGAGTGATTTCTACGACGTGGCCATAAAAAGCTTGTAGAATGCTATGATAAATGTTCGAACATGGTAACTATGTTGAAAGACAGCTTAATGTTTACAGAGGAAATAACCAAAACTGTTTGGTATTAGGGATGCGTTCGAGTCGAGTCGAGACAGAATTTCCCTGACAAAATTCGAGTCGAGACACAGCTCTTCCAATAGAAAAAAATATATTTTTCGAGTCGAGACATCACTTTTACAGCATATTTTCGAGTCGAGACAGTCTCAAATCTTGTCTCGTGCGCATCCCTATTTGGTATTATCTTTATCAGTTTTGTTTCTATTGACAATCAGACCTTACTTTAAAAAGAGCGCTTGTGCTTTATTTCGAAAGTTGTTCTAAAGACGATTTTGTAGTAATACAAGGTGTTTGAAAAAGAACTCCCTAGTTTTAAGTATAAATTTAATTGGGAAATGAATGAAAACTTATATCAATGAGTACACATCATAAAAGAGAATTCGTTCAAGATTTTTGTAATGTTGGTATATTTCAACGTGCGATCCATTTGTGGCCCTGCACACGTCGACACGATATTCCATTTCTCCCCATGTATTCACCAACATTTCAAGTGTAACTGTCCCAACCGCCGCGACGATTCTTTCCCGTAAATGATTGATGTCTCTGATCTTTTCACGGTACACAACATTTTTTATGTGGCCCCAAAAGAAAATATCCAGTCGGGTTAAGTCTGGGCTTCGTGGTGACCAAGGTATTGGGCCAGCCCTTCCTATCCACCTTCCTGGAAAAAGAGTGTCGAGAGTAAAAAAAAAAAAACAGCACTGGTGCCGTCTCAAGGTCAAGCAGACCTGCCAACTGCAGGGGAGCCAAACTTGGAGAGTTGATGAATCAAACACCACAAACTAGAATAGTGTATGTCACTTTGTACAGATTCTGGGACACATTAAAACTAGGGAGTTCTTTTTCAAACATACTGTATTTCAATAACAGAGAAGAGTTTTATTGTTTCAGTAAACGTAATCAAGCGTGCGTTAACGTACGTGATATTGCAATATCAGTTTCACAAAATCATATTTTCACTATATTAGCATGTGGTTGCGTTAGATGCAAAAAAAAAAAAAAAAAAAAAAAAAAAGAACCATTTGAATTGGTAGCTGTCTCTTAATGTTCGAAGATACAATATATCTATTAAATACTACGAATTTATATTACAAAGTATATTGCCCGAAAGTTTTGTCACTATAGTATCGTGTTAAATAGTGTATACTTTTGAAGAGCCTTTTTTTTTCAGGCTAAACTAATTCAGTCTACATTCGCTCCAAATTACGAATATTACGAATTCTCAATTTCAGACTGACATTCTTTTCGGTAATGATGAAGAATACGGACCCAAGTATTTACAAAATGTAAAGAAGATATTTTTAATTTAACGTCGCACATGTTTTGCAGCGAGGTTAAGGGAAACGGTGATGATAGTGGTGGAATAATAAAAGTGGGGAGAAGTGGAATAACCCGGAAAAAACTCACGCGTACGATGTTTGTCTACCACAAAGCATAGTTGGCGAGAGTTGAGATCAAACCAGGAATACCATGCACCAATATGTCACAAAGGAAAGAACATTTTATAATTTGTTAAATTATGCAATTAGGTAAATAATAGTGAACAAATCACACAAAGGAATTAACATAATCTGCGATGCAATTCCTTTTAAGAAAATGAGCTCTCTCGTAGTTAGACGGTTAGCGTACCCGCCTCTAACCTCTGTGTGCCCGTTCGCTCCTGAAATTAAAAAAAATCTTAAGAACTTCTTGATGGATCATCAACTTTAGCCAGTATGGAAAGGGTCAAAAGGTAAGAACCAAGTTTGTTGGTGGATGTGGTATTCAAACCGGACATCAAATCAACCATTTCCGGTTTTCACGTTTATCACTATAGAACAAATGCGGTAAGCCTTATCAATAAGCGATTTACTGCGATTAATTAAGCGTCCCAAGAACACATTTAATCTCCATCCTTAAACCGGAAGTGGTAGGAAGCTACTACCACTTCCGGTTTCAATATTAAGAAAATATCACGTCATACAGACCAAATTTATTCACGTGGTGTACACATGACATTGCTACTTGTTCTTTTCTTTTCAAGAATATTTTGTTTTAATAACCTATTCCAATTGAAGAGTATTTCTCCGACCGAGATAATTTAAAGGAGGATAGCCCGGGGTGGAATTCCCCCCTCCTGGGCAATTCACCGATCGTGCTCAATAAAGGTTAGAAGTATTTTCTCAGTTCCACTTTAACCCACCGCGTGTTGAAATTCCCCATGGGAAAAATATCTGAAATCATTACCAAAGGTACCTACTTTGGATTATCCTCACTCAAACTCACGGTCACAATACCATTGCGACCTCACGCTCACTCGAACTCAGGTTCACAACATCCTTTATACATCACGCTCACTCGACCTCACACTCGGGAGCTCATGTGGTTCGGATTCCAGGTTAATCAGCAGGTACCGTCTCATATAGCCTCGCTGCTGAAAGAAACGTTAATATCAAAATCAACTCAATTCAATTTGACATCACACTTACAGCATCATTTCGACATCACGCTCCTATTCAATCTCACGCTCACAGCATCATCTATAGGTGAAGTCGAGTGAGCGTGAGTTCCGAACTCATGAAAGCCGACCTCATTAGTTCAAGCACCTTTGAGCATCATTGCTCACTCAAGGAAACCCCTTTTGCTTACATATTGTCAGCGTGATTTCTACGAGAAATTAACCGTAATTCCGTATCCTGTAAAGCAATAAGGTTTAACTACTAATATTTATCATTATTCAGGGCATTATTATTTGTATGTTAAGTATTGTTTCCTGTGGGTACGGTAAACGAAATAAAGAGAAGAAAAAGCTCTCTTACGAAATACAGAACCCTTTTTGCGTTCACGTTTATTCTTCGTGAATAATACCAACCCATAAGACAAAAAGAGGGCTTTTGTTTCCGTTACAACGTTAAGTTTGCTTGAATAGAGGTAAATTTTGTGTTTCCATGGTTTTACCTTTGTTACGGGGAAAGAACATCGCTGCGTGAAACTAGCTTCTAAACCTTTTATGAAGATTAAAACTCACAATGTGATGGCTCATTATGTGTGCTGGCCAGAGTGCAGGGCTGCTTTCTAGGTTCTTGTAGCTGGTACTTACAACGTCTCAATAATAGGTCTGTTAACACAGCAAGAACACTCCAAAAGGATTTTTTTCTCTTCTCAGCGTTAATTCAAACTGTTTTTAATAGGTATATGCGTCAAAAGGGATTTTTTCCGTATATAAATACCAATATTTCTGCTCTTTCTAATTAACAACAAACAGAACTATGTTGATAAGGTGTTCTGAAGACCAAAGAGAGGGGACATTCTTCCGGTAAATTATGTTACTTATTAGGATCAGTGATGACATCCTAATATGTCACATAATCCCATCACGAGAGGCAAAATATCCCATTTTGCTCTTGAATTTCCCACGCTATACTAACTTAATTACAAAAATTCAAAATTTAATAAATACATGAAAAGTGAAGCTACGACGTGTCACTCATTTTTTTCAATGTTTATATTAGAATGCTAAATTTATATGTTTGTGGTCAAGAAAATTTTATAGGTTTGTCTCCAATTTTTGACAATGAGATCTCGAAAACCACAAGTGCTAGAAACGTGTCGTTTTCGCTGGTCGATTCCAAATTTTGTGTATTTCCAGTTCTAATTGAATAATTTAAAATCATGGGCGTCATTTCTTTATTATTCTTTTTTTGGAGTACACTGGAAGTGTTGAAAATTAAAAAAAGTAAAGCATCATATCCTACGCGTTATACATTCCAACATTACATATTTATGGGGTTGTATATCTTTCAGGCATTTGTTTCATGACCAAATGATAATAAAAAACTAAGGATAATCATTTCTCTAGTCTAAGATGAATCTTTATTGTTTGGAGTATTTTGCTCAATGCACACCATATATCACAGACACTATAATCAATTGTGTGTGTAATGTATTTGCTTATTACATACTGCACTCAAGAAGAAAGAAAACACTGACTATACATGAATTAGAAACTCCAACCGCAAGCAGACTCAATCTTGCAAACGGTGCGAGATATTGGAAAAAATAATCGAAAAAGTCTCCTCTCTATGGTATCCCTTGTCGATTTTTATCAAGACGTCTTTTACTTGTGTCTGTAAATGGGCATGTACAGATGTTGTGAGGAATGACAAGGAGATTCGTGCTCATATGTGAATGATGCGCTGTGTAGAGAGCGCATTTTCAGCTAGTATTGAGTTAATTATCTGTAAATTCCGATGTTATACGTTTGTCAAATAATGTAAGAATAATTATCTTCCTTAACCGAAAATGTTTAGGAACACAGGTACAGAATTTCATAATTTAAGCACGCTTTTTGTGCTGTAGTTTTCCACTTAACGTAACGAAGCTAGACAAGTTTTATTCTTGAGTCATTACATTTTGAATGTTTTAGAAGTTTGTTGTTTCTTGTTTGATATTTTACTTTCTTTTTTTCAAATCTCGACTTACAATTTACGTTCCTTTTCTCTTGTTTCTTGTGATTCTCAAGCAATGGCGTAAGACCACTTTCCATACCAGCATGTGTTTTGAAATAATAAAATTTGACAATTAGCATATTGAAGACACATTAGTCTATTTCCGCTCAATAAAAATTTTTGTTGGTGTTCATGAAGTAAATATATGGAAAAAAATCCCATATATTCTGCAAAAATCTACGAAAATTCCCTTTATCACTATTCGAGAAATTGTCAAAAATTCCCACAAAATGGAATTTTCTCCATGCTTCATAACTTTATAACTTCCAAATAAAACAGCCAATACATGCTTTCAAAGTTTTGTTAAATGTGGATAAACAGGTACTCTTCTAGCCCTGCGTGCAGTAAGAAATACAACAACCATTATCAAACAGTATATCCGGTCACACTATGGGGGCGCGGTGGCTCAGTGGTAGAGCGTTCACCTCCAATGCTTGGGGTCCTTGGTTCGATCGCAGCTCGCGCCGTGTAGACTTTGTGGTGGATAAACACCGTGCTCGTGGGTTTTCTCGGGGTTCTCCCGTTTCCTTCCACTTTCTTCATTCCACCATTTCACTCATTTCTCATTATCACCGTCTCCTTTAGCCTAACCAACATAACCATGGGACGTTAAACTTAAAGATTCCATTCCATCCCGGTTACACTATAGATATGCCTACATTGACTTGACACCTAGTCTTCTGTTCCAAGCGCTGCTAACGGCTGAAGGTATTCCACTCCCTTTGGCGTAGACAGCTGTAAGGTTTTCTCGCTTAGCAACAGCTGAACCCTTATTGGCTCAACCCGTGGGTGTGTCGAGGGTGTGGGCTTTAGTTCGCATTTTTGCCACGAATCAGGACATTTTGGCAGCACTATAGCTTCGTTGTTTATTGAAATTTAGCGTTTGTTCTCAGCACCGAGGCTGAATGAGACATCGAATCAGCGGAAAAGTAAATCTACTGTTTATGGTGTAACCCAAACCACACTAAGCGTTTAAATTTTAATGCCTCATCGGGAATCAAAGCCTTTATCCAGTGCACTAAACTCAAGCGCTCTAGTCTAGACCAGCGGGGAAGGTGTCTATTTCTGGAAACGTGTGATAGGTTTATATTACACGTAGTGCGAAAGGGTACTCGGAAATTAAGTGCAGAAAGTAGAGATTACAGATTAATTTTGAATTTACCTTTATACCTAGATATATAAAGGCGTTCCCCACTCTAGACAGGCTATAGCAAGCTCAAGGGCTAGGTGGAATTAGGGTTCGAATTATTTTTAATTCTCTTCTCCTTTTCGAGAAGAGACGAGAAAGTTTACGAATCTCGTGGGTAATAGCAGTTGACACAAGTCTTAAGTCTCAAACACTATTCTAGTGTTACATGTTTCAAAATATAACGCTTATAAATTGATAAAATTAATATACGAGCACAGTGAAGAGCATTTATCAACTTTTTAAAGATGCGATAAGATGCTAAAATGGGATATGGATAGCCAAGGTTCAGTGTTACTAGAGAAGATGCTAGCAAATTGACTCCATTAACGAACTCGGCCGATACAATTGTTCTATTTGTCGCTGTGCCTAAAAAAAACCGCTATGTGACATTTTCATTGAAATAGAAAAACAAATCACTAAAGAGAGCATCGTTTATTATAAAATACTGTAATAACTGTGTGACAGTTTAGTCAACTAACTGAGTATATTGACTTCTTCAGATACTGTATAAACACTAGAGAGTTGTATCTAAAAACACAGGATCAGTGATGCCAACCTGAAACATTATAAAATCCCATCTCAAGAGCCAGAATTTTCCATTTTACTATTGCATATCCCACATGATATTAATTACAAAATTATTTTTTTTTAAAAAAAACAAGAAACTATTTGTATGTCACACATTTTCTTCAATATATAAGTAAGTTACCAGTAAATTTTGATAATCTACGTTTATCAAGTAAGCTTAGTTGATAAATAATAAATTTTCTTGATTAAAAGTCATAGTTGAAAATGTTGACGAAACCGAGTACATTTTTTTAGTCAGGATTTAGTGTTTTCATATTTGGTTTGTGTCATCATATTGTAATGAACTTAAGGATAGTAGAACAACTCCTGTGGTTTTGTGTAAAATGTTTTCAAAGTTGGTTGTTTCTCATTTTGCATCCTTCCTTTTTCCCGTTAATTATTGACAATTTACTTTAAGAGATTACAGAATTGTTTACACTAGAAAAAGGAACTCAACACAAACATGTAGACAAATTTAACAATGCAAGACAATTTAACAATATATGTGTAGAAACATAGAGTATGAGAACAAACTTTTACAAAATTTTACAAAATTTTACAAAATTTTCCAAAATTTTACAAAATTTTCCAAAATTTTACAAAATTTTCCGTTAATTATATACTTTGTATTTTAAAAACACCACAGCACAATTTACGTTTTTTGGAGCTTTTTTTTTCGAGAATCGGGAGTTACTTCTGCACTGGTATGTATTTTCCAGTGTAAAAATTTGACAATTAGCAGTGATTTTAATGTTATTGACGAGTGATTGTTCTACTTTTTGCTCAAGGAGAATTTTGTTACTGTCGACGAAAAGTCCCATATTTGTTGCCAATTTTGACAAAAAAATTGCCTTTATCTCTTTTCGAGAAGTGAATGTTAAAGATCCCACAAAAATGGGATTTTATCCACGGGTTGACACCACTGTACACGATCTCGGAAAATGGTTCTAAACCCTGATTGCTTGATCAAAACGGATTTAGCCAATCAAAACAGAAGTTGACAAAAGTGAAACTAAACATCACAAATCCCTTAACCTTTCTGGTCAGGCAGAAAACTAAGCTACAAATTAAGTCTTTCCAATAGCTTGTCCCACTGTTCGTCAATTTCAAGTTTAATTAAATTTGGAGCTTAGTTTTCTACCTGACCAGCAAGGGAAAGGGATTTGTGGTGTTTAGTTGCACTTTTGTCAACTTTTGTTATGATTAGCTGAATCAGCATTTATAACCATTTTCCGGATCCTATATATTTAAATGCAACTCTCTCTTATTTTTACAGTGTCTGATGAAACCAATAAATGTTCAGTTAGTTGGCGAAACTGCCACACAGATATTATTTAATAATAAACGTTGCTTTATTCAGTGATTTTTTAAAATAAACGTTGCTTTGTTCAGTGATTTGTTTTTTCTAATAAACATTGCTTTGTTCAGTGATTTGTTTTTTTCTAATAAACGCTGCTTTGTTCAGTGATTTGTTTTTCTAATAAACGTTGCTTTGTTCAGTGATTTGTTTTTTCTAATAAACGTTGCTTTGTTCAGTGATTTGTTTTTCTATTAAACGTTGCTTTATTCAGTGATTTGTTTTTTCTAATAAACGTTGCTTTGTTCAGTGATTTGTTTTTTCTATTAAACGTTGCTTTGTTCAGTGATTTGTTTTTTCTAATAAACGTTGCTTTGTTCAGTGATTTGTTTTTTCTAATAAACGTTGTTTTGTTTAGTGATTTGTTTTTCTAATAAACGTTGCTTTGTTCAGTGATTTGTTTTTCTAGTTCAAGTTATTTAAGATAGCAAAGCTAATATGAACTAGTTATTTATTTTCATTGAAAATAAGTTAAGGTATATATACTACAATATGACGGACATTTTAATATTACAATCTTACAAGGTATGCTGGTGTGTATAACGACAATCCTGCGGCGTGGACCACCAAATTTATATAACTACACTTATTCAAAATAAAGTTCTGCGATGAACTACCAATATATATATATATATATATATATATATATATATATATATATATATATATATATATATATAGAACGTCGTTACTCAAAGGTCCTCAGTTTTTAATTTTATACAAGCAAGGCTACGAAAACCACCATAAAACATTTTACACATTGCATTTTCAATGTTACCTTTTATTATGCCACATCACAAATTAAATAAATTCACTCCTTAAATTAGACATCTAGTTTACACATAATGGATCCGGAATTATATGTTATTTAACTTTTGTTGCTATGACAACCAATTCCACATCGCCAAATTACTATATTAACAAAATAGCAACGTATAACAACTGCAAAGAAATTACATCTATATATATCCTTTTTTATATTCTTCTTCTCCCTTTCTTAAACAGCTTGTGCATAATTTAAAAGTAAATTCTGCCCACAAATACAAGTAAGAATTGAAATACAAGTTATTATATAAAAATTACACAATACCGTTACATGTGATCCTAATAAATAAGGTAAATTGGAGGAAATCGGGGTATAACTTCCCGTAACAATAATTTTAAAGATTGCTACTTTTTCCTCCAGTCCAGTTCAATCTGTAAATCAAAAGAAAGTGTATTTTTTAATAAAGTATATATATATATATATATATATATATATATATATATATATATATATATATATATATATGTACGAAAGTGTCTGCAAACACAGATAACTAATGTGTCCACTTCAACGAAAATTCAGCTGACGGCCGGAGTAATCAATTATACAGATCAATGTTCGTTTGTCAAAACAAGCTTCGACCGAACAAAAGAGAGAGAGAGAGAGAGAGAGAGAAAGGGAGGTAAAAAAACATCAACGTACGAAAGTATCCAACACATACACATTAAACATACATATTGGCATATATATAGGCACACAAATAAAGACAAAAAAGCTTTTTTTTTTTTTGCGTCCACTGAACAAAATACAAACACTCAAATGTAGACAACAACAATTTTTACGCCTCTCTATCTAATTCCATCAAAGCAGCCTGTTTCTACCCCCTCCTCTTTCCCCTCTACTCTTTTTCAAATCCTGAACTTTAAATCAGAAGAGTAGAATTTATTTTTTTTTTAAAAAAAAGGAAAGAAATCAATGTTTCAATTCAGCTCTTATTGAGCATTGAGCACCACAACGAAGAAAAAAAAACTCAATTTCAAATGAACCACATTTATACTTAACATACACGGACCTTCAAACAATACATCAAGTTACATACACTCTAATTGAAACGAAAAGAGCAATCATATGGCTTACATTTTTTTTTCATGTACTGAAAAATCCGAAAGTATCATCCTTTAGGTTAGCTTAGCGAAAAAACGAACAAAACAAAACAAACATCTCAAATTGCTTTAGTGTTTCATTGTTTTGTCTCCAAAGCAAACGAAATATATATATATGAAAACAACCTTAAGGCATATGTTTGACCAAGAGATGTCGCTTTGATTAATGGTGATTCAACAATGTCATCAGAGTTGAGTCACTTTGGATGGGAGACGAAATGACGAGCCTTTTCGGGCGAGATAATTTACTAACAGGACGAGATAATTAACTAACATACAACTTTTGTGTACTCATAGCTAAACACAATTACGCTTCAAGAAAGTATGAGATAAACTTTCTTCTCTTTCTGACCAGGGGCATCGTTTAGAATGTAGATGGGGGATAATTGTCCCCAAAAGTTTGAGTTAATTATTTAGTGATACAGCAATATACTAACAGGAAACGTTATACTCTAGTAATATCGGTTGAAAATATTGTCTCCTACGGAAGTAAAACATGAAATAACATTTCTAGATCTGATATAAGGAACATGTGATGAGAATTTGATCCCCGCCTTCAAAGTATTCTGATATATAAAAGGAGAGTTCCAAAAGTCCATGCACTTTGGATGAAAACGAAACAATGCAGCAATCTTTGCTATCTTATCAGAAAACTTTGTGTCTTACCTATTTTCTTACATAATCAGTAGAGCAACCCAAAAGCATAAAAAGCAAAATAGCAATTTGCACATATGGTTGGTACCTTGAACATGGTTGTGGTTGTCTAAGGGTCCAGAAAAAAAAAACTAATTTTAAAAGCATAATTTTAGAAAATAAAGCATAAAAGCATAATTTAAAATATATAACACAATTCTTGGAAAATTCTATTAGAACAATTCTTGGAAATTTCTGTTTAACTGCAAGTTTTTTAAACCAATATTTACAATGCAAAATCTTTGAGAACATAACAATGCAACAATGAAAAGCTTATTTTTATTTCTGTAAACTTTTCGGTGTAATCCTTTAAATTAGAGAAAAGAAAGAAAAAAGGAAACGAAGAAGAAAATTTGCCGCCAACAATGAATAAACAATAGTTTTTTTTCTAAGTGTAACTGCGCAGTTATGTAAGATGATTCGAAATGTACAAAAAGTGCACAAGTATTTTGTTATGTGTACATCTTGAACTTGAGCACTTTCTGTACTTTTTGGTGACATCTTTTACTTTCCCTATCTGTATATATGCACCTGTAAGACCCACACAAGTGATAGAAAAACTAACAAGTCATAAGCATATCTCTTTACAGTGCATTAAGTAGAAAGTTCATTATATTTGAAAGAAACTGGTTACATAAAATATTAATAAATAAATTAGGATATTTACAATACTTAATGTATAGTAAATATTACATATTATACGCGATTAGTGTAAAACAATGATTGAAATTAACAAGAAAGCATAATAAAGCATATTTTTTTTTTAAAAAAAAATGAAGCATAACTAAACAAAAAAAGCATAATGTGGGTTGCTCTAATAATCAGCATAGATATGAACACTCCTAGTAGCATGTACGTCCATTACGAAAAAAAAAATCCTTAAAATGATCAGAGATCTTCGTGCATAGCTATGATGATCCTTGTAACTATCCTTGTAAAGTTTAATTTTGGGAAAATTTCAAATATTACAAGGGAGGAGAAGGAATGAATAAGGCGATGGTACCTAGCTAGGAAGCACTTTTAAACTTAAATGGCCCACCAGAAAAAGTATGCAAAATGATGATAAATAAGAAGAAAACCAAAGCGATGAAATGCACAAGAACAGGATAGGAAGGGGAGAATAAGCAGGAAAAGCCCTGCATCAGAAAGTTGGAAGTTTGTTACCGAAACCTTTCGACAATTGGAAAGACGCAACTGAAAGATTTAGAGAACATTCTACGTCGAAATTCCATCAGTTTTCAACATTGGCTGCAGAAAATTTTCTAAAGATTATGACATCAAAAATGGAGGATGTTGCTACGCAACTGAGTGAACAAAGAAGGAAGGAAAAACAAACAAAACAGAGCGGCTTTGAGAGCTTTAGTGGAAACTGTCATTTTCTGTGGAGAACAAGAGTTGCCTTTACGAGGTGACAAAGACTGTGGTCCCTTATCTCTAGAAAACCCGCTTCATAAGGATGGGAAATTTCGAACATTGCTGCGATTTAGAGCACCTTACGATGAAACTTTGCGAAAACGTGTAATAAACAGTCCCAAGAATGCAACTTACTTAAGTCCTAACATTCAAAATGAGATAATAGAAGTTTGTGGAAAGCTCATACAACAAGAAGTAGTGAATCGAGTAAATCAAAACAAATATTTCGCCATTTTAGGAGATGAAACTTAGGACGTGAGTGGAAAAGAACAATTTTCGTTGTGTGTTCATTATACTTATGAAAGCACATTGAGAGAGGATTTCTTGAGTTTTTTTGAACTATATGGTTTGAGTGCCGAAGCCATCAATGAGACAACTTTGAATAAGTGCAAATATCTGGGATTAAATCTGGACTATCTTGTTGGACAGAGATATGATGGAGTAGCCAACATGGGTGGGAAAATTAGTGGTGTCCAAGCTAGAATAATTGCGCATTTTCCAAAAGCTACCTACGTCCACTGTGCTTCTCATCGACTGAATTTGGTGCTTTCTCATTCTTTATCAGTTCCTGACGTGAGAAACGCCATAGCTGTTGTGAAGGAAGTGTGCAATCTCTTTAGCAACAATGCTTTAGCGAAGAAAAACTGAAAGTACATAGTGAACAACTTACACCAGAGAGCAAGAAGAAACGACTCGTCAGTATGTGTGAGACAAGATTCATACAACGTCACGACTCATTGAATGTATTCTGTGAGCTGTTTGAGCTAATAGTTGTAACTTTGAGAGATTTATCTATGACCCACCGATTCTGGCACAAACTGTGTCGACACTTTTGGCTGTCATAGGGAAAGGTTACTTTTTGGTGTCAATGAAAACGTGTGAGCTGATTTTTAGTTTTACTCTATCATTGTCGACCTATCTTCAAAATCCGAACCATGATTTGGCATCTGCTGTTCAATATGCTGAACCAGTAACAAAGAAGCTGGAAAAAGTGAGAGAAAATGCTGACTCACAGTTCAGCGATATTTTCAAATCTTGTTCCATATTAGCAAAGGAAATATTCGGAAGTGAAATCCAGGCCCCTCGGGTGATTGTTAAATATATGAGAAGGTCAAATCCACCAAGCTGTTCTCCAGAAGAGTATTTTAGAAGATCAATATTTTACCATGTTTGGATGATTTAATCTCTGGACTCAAAGAAATATTTTTTAATAACAAAGATATATTATCTTCTCTATAGATTCTGCTTCCAAAAAATGCTGATGAAAGAAAGCTGCAAGACCTTTCAAATATTGAATTCTATTGGGAAACTTTTGTTTCTGAAAATGTCATCAAAGCAGAGTACAGCGTATGGTGTGAAAAATGGAGAGCAGAACCAAACAAACCTCTCGATATAATGAATGTATTGGGTTCATGAGATCCAGCCTTCTTTCCGTCAATCAGCAAACTGCTCCGAATTTTCGTTTGGTTGCCCGTTTCAGCAGCATCAGTAGAAAGATCCTTTTCTTCATTGGAAATAATCAAATCATATCTCCGAAACAAGATGGGTGGTGAACGGCTTAAGGACTTGCATTGTTATCCATTCATTCCCAGTTATCGCCTGATGTTGAAAAGGTGATTGATGTGATGGCTAGCAGTGGAGAGAGGAAAATACTTCTTTAACTCTATTATTATTGTAATTTTTTGAGTAACACTATATGTCACGGGGTTACCTGACACTTCAAGTGCATTTTAATACTTTTTTCTTTTTTTTTTTACATTTTACAGTGTTATATTCTTGTAGTAAATACAATGTCTCATACGTATTAGATTCTAATTGCTAAATGTGTGGTTTATTCCTCATATATATGGGGTGATTTCGTTAGTCCGTACCAGGCCTTTAAATCGAAAACAGTCCGAGATATGTACAAACTGAAAAACACGTATCCCATTAGTTGCAAAGGACTACAGAGCGAAGTAAAAAGTTTCGTTCCAGGGTCCCAGACGGGGTCCAACTCAAAATTGTCAAATGGAAAGAGGGGTCAAGTGGTATATCGCTTGAAAGCTCTTGTACAAAGAAAGAAGCTACAATAAGTCCCGATCCTCTACGATCACCCTATGCAAAATGGCGGCGGGTGAAAATGTCATCTAAATTGGCATTGAAAACAATATGGCCATCCCAAACTTTTTACTTCGCTCTGTTGTCCTTTGCAACTAATGGGATACGTGTTTTTCAGTTTGTACATATCTCGGACCGTTTTCGATTTAAAGGCCTGGTACGGACTAACGGAATCACCCTATATATATATATATATATATTAACTAAGTTTCCCCCCCCCCGATAAAATTCTGGCTACGTGCTTGGGATAACGTAGGCTCCATACAGATTTCCGTAGTAAACTTATGGATTCTGGATATTTGTACAATATACCACTGTCAAGATAACGGATTTTTCTCAGTGAGGCGCTAACCCTCACTGTAAAATAGGACAACCACATCATAGCTCGACGCCGACAAAGTAATTTATTTTGCAAACAATTAAAAAAAACCACGATACCCTTATTAAACATGTGTATAAAGTCACATAACGGACATCACTAGTAGGACTTACAATATAAATTTGTCATTTTAGAACAAAAAAATAGAGGGCACCGCGAAACAATCTAGTTTTATCCCTCCCCCTTATTTTCCTGTTAAGTTAAATTTGAAACGAGATGTCGCCGACTGCATGCTGAAACTGCAGATGTTGCAAACATGTTGCAGAAATTTCGGACGACGAACAAGAAAAGTTTTTTTAATTAGGTCTCTCTCTTTCCTTATAAACCAGATGGCAAATGCAGACATGAAAGAATGCGTGATAAACTTGTTTGTGTGGAAAAGAGAGGAAGTTAAAAAAAAAAAACATCAATATATTTCGTTTAAGAAAAATAACAACTGATATTGCAAACTATTTAAATAGTGTAACTATGCATGATATTAAAGAAATAAAAACTATGCTGTGTTCTTGTATGCGCTGTCCAGTGGCGTATTTACGATTTTGTTTCGGGAGGGGCTTTGCTAACTTTCGGGGGGGGACTTTGCCTGAACATGTGAAAATTCTAAAAGATATTTCATATACTTTACTATAGTAAGTAAGATTTCGGGGGGGGGGCTCAAGCCCGGAAGCCCCCCCCTTAAATACGCCACTGGCGCTGTCCAAAGGTAAGACATACATTCAATCGACAGGATACATGAGGCTGTACATAATGAGACATTTAAGTGTCAATTCTGATGCCTGGTTTTCAGAGAAATTAAGAAAAACGAACTACTATGGTGCTAAAATGTACACTGAGAAAAGAAAACGTATGTGGCGCAGGCCCGTATCCACGGGGGGTCTAGGGGGGCCGGGCCCCCCATAAATTTTTTCTGGCCCCCTAAAAGTTTTACAGTAGGCTTGCAAAATACTATAATATGGTGATGAACTATCATATGGTTGGATCGGCCCCCCCCTAACTTCAGCCGGGCTCCCCTAAGTTTTTGGGCTGGCTACGGGCCTGATGTGGCGTGCATAAAAATGTATGTTGCATGAATAAATTGTATAGTTTTTGGACTTAACGTACAGCAAACGTGTAACTGAAAAACTATATTTTATATGTGCTTTCCGTATAAATGTTCCGAATAAACGTACTTTCAGTAAGAATCGAAAGATGTAGGGGAGACCGGGGCTAGTTGTTACAGAAGAGATGTTGCAACACTGTATTTTTCGTGGTATTGGCAACGCGAACGAGCCATTCAGCCACCGTAACACATGACGCGGCCGGGGAAGAGGAAGCACAGTTACTTCCATTGTTGAAGTTTTTCATTGAAGCATGTTACAGCGAATTTTCTGTTTTCTGTGGTGAAAAGTAATTTTTTTGAGTTTCGTTTCCTTGTACATATTTACAAAGAAAATAGGAGGTAAGTTGTATGTAATATATGCTTTTCATTTCAATGTTCGTTAACTATAAGCCTGCATGCTATCAGCGTGTTACTTGTTGAAGTTTTTGCGTAATATGAAATGATGTAAAATGGCGTCGGACGGGGCAACTTGTGACATCGGCGTTGGGGCAAGTTGCTACACTGTAACAATGTGCCCCGTATAAAATACTGCATATATATACGAAATATATATATATTTTTTAATATTCTAATGTAGCCTGCATTCATTTTCTGTAACAGCATGGTTCTAACGTACAAGAGGAAGACACAGATAGGAAAAGCAAAGGAAGAAATATATATGACAGCAGCAGGGGAGGTTGAAGAGGGTAAATCGCTCAGGAAAACTGCAGAAGAACATCACATAAATTTTAACACTGCAGAGATACATAAAGAGAAAGAAGGAAAGTGAGCAAACATCAAATGGAAGAACTCAGTTTGCTGGTTATAGGAAGAATAGTTGTTACCATGGTTCTTGCAGTAAATGCGATAGGAAATTTCGTGCCTCCAATGTCTGTTTTCCCCTGCGTGCAGTTCAAACTCCACTTCATTAGTTCGGGACCAGCTGGTTGTGTAGGCGCTTCTTATCCTACTGGATGGATAATGGGTCCAAATTTTCTGAAATTCATGCGATATTTTCACAGAAATGTGCCATCTTCTCCCAAATCTTCCGTTCTAGTAACCTTGGACATCAATATTTCTCATTTGTCCCTGTCAGTACTGGATTTCTGTAAAGAGAATGGCATTGTATTCTATCATTTCCACCCCATATTTCCCACCGCCTCCAGCCATTAGACTTCAGTGTGTTTGACAACCATCCAAATGACTTGCCTTCAACAAGTGGACAATGTTCTGCCATAGACTCTCCAGAGGAAAATAGGACTACCGTTACTACTCCAGAAACAGTTCGTCCTTTCCAAAAGCTCTCCCTTGGAAGAACGTAGGAAAAACAAGAAAGAAAAGGAAATCTGCAGTCCTCACGGATACACCGGTTAAGGAAATGTTATGCAAAGAGCAGCAAGAGAAGGAGGAAAGAAAAGCAAGTAAAGAAGCATGTTCCAAAACGAAATTAATGCTGCAATTCAAAGAACAGCGAACGAAGAAATCACATAGGCCTAGGCCAAAAAGAATTACACTATCTTCCAGCGAGGAAGACGACGATGAAGATTGCCTTTGTATAGTTTGTTTAGGTACATACTCAAAGAGTAAGCCTGGAGATACCTGGGTTCAATGTCTAGAATGTAAAAGATGGGCACATGAGAGATGTGCAGGTAATGATCAATTTTACATTTGTATTCATTGTTCCTCTGATGGGTATAACGTAACAGCAGATGATGAAATTTAAGTCTTCTTATTGTGTGTCATTTTTAAATTCTGAGTGACACAACGCTAATTAGCCTGCCCTTTCACATTTGCCATTAGGCCCATTCTTTAACTGATAATATCTAGAGAGTATGAAAATCTAGAGAGTGTTTTTTTTAATCAAAAATAAACTAAATTTATTCTGATGTTTTGATAAGCAAGTTACTAGTATGCCAACTCTATATTAACACTAACACAAAATGTAGCATATGTTATTGTCACAATTATTGATAGCCTACAACAAAAATACATCATTATCTAAATAAACGTTTCTTTTTTAAAAACATTATACATTTTTGCTTATTTTTTACTTTGACTTCTCTGCAGTTTCATAATTTATGTACATAAGAGTAAGTTTCTAGTTAACATGCATTTTGTAACATCTTGCCCCAGCGTGTGTAACAACTTACCCGACTTCGGGGTAAATTGTTACGTTTCATCTACGTGCATAAACTAGCAAACTGTGGGTTTTACACAATGCACAGCAAAGTAATACTCACTCTAAAATGTTGACAAAGGACCCATGTATAAAATGTGAGTTTATTTTTATTTCTGTGTGCAGTATGTACCTCACAAGAAATTAAAATTTGAAAATTGTAACAACTAGCCCCGGTCTCCCCTATATAGGCGGTCAGGATCTCACATACATAGGGATGCGCACGAGACAAGATTTGAGGCTGTCTAGTCTCGAAAATGTGCTGTAAGAGTGATGTCTCGACTAGAAAAATGTATACTTTTCTATTGGAAGAGCTGTGTCTCGACTCGAAATTTGTCAGGAAAATTCTAACTAGACTCGTTTCGTGCGCATCCCTACACATACAGATAGACGTATGTAACATATAGCTGACGTATGTAACATACGCATATGTACGTAATATATGGAAGACTGTTAAATGTCAGACATTTTGCAATGGCATGATCAACATTTAAGCGGGAAAAGTATGTAGCATATGGATAGCGTATGCTCCGTATTGATTTACGTAGTAAACTTATGGATTCCGTATATTTGTCCAATATACCGCTGTCCGGATAACGCATTTTTCTCTGTGTATGTAGTTTGTTCGCAAAAATAACTGATAATTCTACTTGAACATGTTGTTTATATATTTATAAACTATATACTAAGAGACCGGAAACCGTAGATTTGTACTACTTTCGGTGTGAATGAAAATATAGAGATAAAACTAATTCTTGGGACAGTGAGGGAGCCGCAGTGGCTCAGTGGTAGAGCGTTCCAGTCTGGTTCATAGGGTCTTTGGTTCGATCCCAGATCGCGCCCACTGAGTTTTGTGGTGAGCAAACACCGTGCGCGTGGGTTTTCTTGGGGTTACCCCGTTTCCACCCAATATCTTCATTCCACCATTTCATTCATTTCTCATCGTGACTGTTCCCCTTAGCGTAACCGGTATAACCGTGGGACGTAAAACTTAAAGATTTCATTTCATTTTCATCTAGAGTGTTCTTTCCATTTATCCTATAAATGTCTTTAATGGTATGTGTTTTCGTCGTGTTGGGTTGCACATCCTACAGGATAATGTTTTTTTTTCTTTTTTTAAAGTCAATGCAACAAAATCTCAACGCACGTTGTGCTCCATACATAAACAATAAAAGAGAAATGTCTTTAACCAATCTCCAAAAGATAAAACAAACCTTATGTGTTTAGATATAGAAACAGTGTGTGTGTGTGTGTGGGTATGGGTGTCTAAGCTTATAATCTAAGTCAATATAACGTTAGGAAATGTATACTTTTACTTTACAAAGCACAGGGGATTGAAAGTTGTTTTATTGAAACGCCTGTTTCTATAGTTCCAACAGAGTCGTTGAATTGCTGGAGGCTCAGGTGGTGGACTCTGCGTAAAGCGTTGGTTTCCGTTTTGCTTTCAAGTCTTGGACCATTCTATTGATTTTCCTATTTTATATTTTTTTCTCTCTCTTTCCAGAGGAGCGATTTTAGGTCATAAATTTTGTATTCTTTTAACTTTTAGATCCATTTCTTTCCCAAACTGCTTACAATTGAGCAGTCCGGATTCAGATTACTTAACCAGGAATAAAATGATTAAAACGAAATAAATTTGTCCATTATAACACTTTATATATATATTATTTTCTTGTTTTTTAATGCAGGTACAGTGAAACATACCTGTTATTGGCCTCAATTAGTTCTATTGGAACGTGGCCAGCTTTCAGATAATTCTGCCAGAATATTAACGTACAACCGCGAAGAAAAGTCCAAAGATTATACATTTACCACTCAATAAACCTCATCTGACTGAACGAAATTGTACTATCCCTCTCTCTCTCTCTCTCTCTCTCTCTCTCTCTCTCTCTCTATCTATCTATCTATCTATCTATCTATCTATCTATCTATCTATCTATCTATATATATATATATATATATATATATATATATATATATATATATATATATAGTGAAACCTGTCTATGTTGGCCACCATCGGTTCCATTGAAAAGCGGTCAACTTAGACAGGTGACCAACTTACAGAAAATAAGCGTGATTGTTGTGTTTTTAGAATAGGGTTTCTAGTATTACTTTATAAAATTTTAATAAGCAATGGCACGACAGCTACTTTTAAATAATGTATATAGAGTAATCATAACAATATCAGTACTAGAAAATATTACTTCAGTATATTTAATATATGTACTTTTTTCTTCCTGAAAACTAGTCTGGTACACTGAATTATTCGGATTGAAAACACAATGACACATACCAAACAACCATAAAATCAAAACGTATGTACGCAGTTTATTGAAATTGATATTATAGCACACTGAATCATTCAGATTGAAAACAAGAAAAGCAATATTATAAATTGAATAATTTGTGTGCAGTTTATATGATTGTTTTTCTTCAGTGACAAATATTTTCCGTAGGTACCTTTTGAAAAGTAGCAAATCAGTTATTAATAACAAATTTACTCATGGTGGTTCATTCTAGACGTTTGTCTTTTATTCTTTTTGGCACGCATGCACATTCTAATTTTGTAGTTAACATCTCTTGTTAATGAGCTACAAGTGTTTCCCTTGGAGCGGATGTTTTGGGAAAATCTTAAGGGAATTCATATCTCAAGACCTCCGCTATCTTTTGACAAACTGTCAGGTGGCAATAGTTGACAATTTACATGGTTCGCTTTAATCTTCAGAATTTTCCGAAATAACTAAAGCTCCCATTGATGAAAGGAGCCAATATACCTAATGGTTTTACCAAAATAGACAGGGTAAACAAATGCGTACAACAATTTCCTGAATTTATGTACGTGCTTTTTTTTATTCACATCTTCCTTCACCATCCCTTGGTCAGGGTAGTGTTCTGGCCACTGACCTCCAAGAACAAATCGTGGGAATCTATGCTTTTCTGTCTCCAGTAACAAATACAGAACATTTGGCTCTCATATGGGAATACGAAAGAGTTAAGAAAAAATAACAATTTGCGTAACCAAGATACGCAGGTAAATTTATCATTATCATCATAGGATAAACATTACTTCAATGCGGCCAACTTCCAAGATAGACAGGTGGCCAACTTACAGAGTAACAAGTAACGAATATCTTATGGGAAAATGCAGGTTCAAGACGAACTAGGCCAAGATGAGCAGGTGGTCAACTTAGAGAGGTGGCCAAGTTGACAGGTTTTACTGAATATATATATATATATATATATATATATATATATATATATATATATATATATATATAAAAATCCTTATGCGCATGAGGGGCTGGGTCCCACGACATGCAAAATATATACGTAATATAGCAAACCACGTGTATTAAATACCAGAAATACCAGATGTATTTAGCAACCGTGGAGATGCCCCCTATACTAGGAAATTTTCTTCGGGCGCTCCTGGTTATGTGTAGTTTTTGAGAAAATAAAAAAAAACATTTTTGTAAACTTAATAACTAGCAGTGTCACGTAACACAACGTGAGGTAGTTTGGTTTCTATGGGATGGTATTTTCTCAGTTAATAGTGAAACCCGAAGTGCCGGTAGAGTGAACATGGAATATATTCTTTGGATGCTTACTTACTTGATTGATTGATTCCTGCTATGTATTACTGTTTTTATTCTATGGTTATTCACGTTAAAACCAGAAAGTCGTTGATTTTGTACTACTTTCAGTTTTAATAGAGAGGTTAGAGTAAAAATTGAATATATTTTTGAGATACTCAATTGATTGCAGGACAAAAGCTTCTCACTATATGATACCGTCTTTTACTCTGTAATAATCAACGTTAAAGCTACCGTAACCGATTGATTTATGTCACTTCCGGTTTGTATAGGGGGTTAAGAAAGAAGATGGTACATATCCTTAGAACACTAAATCATCCTGAAAGCAGCATCTAGCTATCTTTTTTTTTTTTTTTTTTTTGTTCTCTGTCGTTTAATGTTGAAACAGGAAGTTGTTGATTTCTATCGTTTCCGGCAGGGCGCAAAATTTCAAAGTCAGACGCACTCACCAATTCAAAAATGATAGTCGCCCATATCTCTCACGTAAATTTCAAAACCAGACAATTAGATTCATGATAATCAGGGCGAATTACAACGTTGTGACGACTCCACATTTCGAATTTTTCTCTCACTCAGTGACAATTATTTTTCTGTGAAACATGCTACGCAACCCTGAAAGTTCAGGCAGGAACCATTCCTACTGAACACGAGCTCTAAATTTTTGTACTGGTCGCCAGCTCTAAATTTCTAGTCGCCAATGGCGACATGGCGACCGGAAATATTGCGCCCTGTTTTCCAGTTTCAACAAGGAGTTAAGGATGAAGATAAAATGTAGGTTTTGGACACTTAATCAATTACAAACAATTTCTCGGTATCTATCACCTTTTTTCGTATTTAGCAATCTGTTTAAACCGGAAGTGATTTATTTTCTGTCATTTCCGGTTTTAATAGGGAGATAAGACTGGAGATGAAACATAGGGCTATTCCAAGAATGCTTACTTGACTGCAGAAAACCATTTCTCGCTATCTGTCACTCCTTTAACTTCCAGCGTTAAAATCAGTGTTTGATTTTTGGCACGATTACCTAACACCTATCTATTTCGGTTTTTATCCTATAGTGATCAACCTGGGACCTGGCATGGTTGATTTCTGCCAATCCTTGTTTGAATAGGGGTTAAAGAGAGAAGTTGGTACCTACACACAGAGCCCGAAGTACAAGGTACGGCATAAAAATATATGTCAAACCTGTCCGTAATAGAGCATAAACACATGTCGTAATAATACTAAACACACTGCCAACAACGTGAATAATACTGTCACTAAACACACTGCAAGAAGACGCTAGAAATATTAATTTTAGTGGAAATAATGCTAGTTTAGTCACTACACAACATTTAAAAGGTGCTAAATGTCTATTCTAACAATATAAATGAACCAATTGTTTTTTGATAAAAATATCCTTAAAAATTCCTAGATCAAGCGACAAAGTGCTACATTGGTAACACTAACAAGAGACAAACGACAACCGCCTCCCATTTCCGCGAATGTGCATAAATTTTTGACCTACAGTTGTATCATCTCAAACATTGCCCCAGTGATCAAAACATAACATCTTAATCCGTCAAAACTAATGAAAACAAGGCAGTAGATCATTTTGACATGCTATAGTTGTTCACATTTTTTATGTTCATGGCGGACATATCCGTAATGTCAAAAAATCGACATATTTCCTTATGTCCACCATTAGAAGACAATTCATTTGTACACATTAAAGTATGTCCAAATTTGAAGATATGCATTTTTGTGTCGTTTTGAGTCGTTTCGGGCTCTGTGTGTATTCTCAGAATGTATACAACGCCCCCCAAACAAAAGACTTGTCTCTCTCTCTCCTAAGTTTTTGCTCAATATCAATCAATAGAAATCGGAAGATGTATTGAGGAGGACAAAGAAGCAATTGTCCCACAGACTTTGAGAAACGCATGCCTTTTTAATTAACTGTATATTAATATACTAATAAAATATGCGAAACTCTTATGTCAGTGAACAATCTTGCCCCACTCTTCTTGGCAAAATCTCAAATGACGCTATTCAGACTGTCTATCATTTGGCTTCTCCCAACTGTGACACACATACTTCTACCAGTGACACTTATAATCTTAACAGTGACATAATCCTATCACTGACATACTCCTACCACTGACACCTATAATTCTAACAGTGACACACATACTTCTACCAGTGACACCTATAATTCTAATAGTGACACGCATACTTCTACCAGTGACACCTATAATCCTAACTGTGACACATACTTCTACAAGTGACACTTATAATCCTAACTGTGACACAGATATTTCTACAAGTGCCACCTATAATCCTAACTGTGACACATATACTACTACCAATAACACTTATAATCAATCAGTGACACACATACTTCTATTAGTGACACCTATAATCCTAACTGTGACACATACTTCCACCAATGACACCTATAATCATAACTATGTCACACATGCTTCTATCAGTGATAACTAAAATCGTAACAGTGACATACACGTACACCTCAGTAACACACACATAGCTTAATTCTGTAAATGACACATTACTACTGCTTGTAAATGTATTTCGTAGCAAAAAAAACTATTATTCACCGTTAGACAGGATGACGCAATTTGTCCTCCGCACATATTAAAGGCTAATAAAACAAAAAAATTTGCAGGTAGAAATTTGTTTATTCAAAAATATAAAAGAATATTGAAAACAGTTTGTAATTCCTTTATTCTGATTGAAATACCCTTTCTTTCCGTTATTTGAATAGTTTTGTTTTAAAATCTCATTACCCTTATAATACAATAATATATAGGATATCTCAAAAGTCCCCTGACATAGGGTAACTCTGTTATTATCAGAGTTACAACAAAATATAAGAGGAAAAAACATATCCAAATATAATGTTTTTAATCTAAAGTGAAGTGTTTTTTTTTTTTAAATCGGACAAGCCGTTTGGGCTGTACACTCTTTATGCGCCCAATGTCAAATGAAAATGCAACGTTGCCATTTACCTGGACCCACAACATAAGTGAACTAAGTTACTGTCTTTTACGTTAACATGTTGATGGCCAGCCCCCATTTCAAACAGTAACTTCATTCACATATGTTGTGGGTCCAGATAAATGACAACGTTGCATTTTCATTTAACATTGGGCGCATAAAGAGTGTACAGCCCAAATGGCTCGTCCGATTTTAAAAGCTCTTTCACTTTAGATTGAAAACATCGTATTTGGAGATCTTATATTTTGTTGTAACTCTGATAATAACAGAGTTATCCTATGTCAGTGGACTTTTGAGACACCCTGTATATATATTCCTTCAGAGTGCACTTATACGTTAAATGGTTCTCTGGATAGTACACTACAAAGGCATATGTGGAACCAGGAACACTATTAGTTTTTTTTTTTTTTTTTTTTTTGCAAGTGAGGATAAAAGATCTACACACAAACGCAGCCGCAATTACACACACACATATTTTAGATCATACATACTTATAATGCATCATATAAAGTAACAATTGTTTACGATATATCCTTATTGACATATATATACAAATTATTATTATATCATTGACATGCACTTCAAAGAACTGAATACTCCTAGGGAATCCAGGGGAGGCAAGTGCCCACTTGTCACCCACAGCGGGCGGTTATGCGTGGAACTACTAAATGCTAGTGCCTATAATTAGCTGAAATTGCTTTTATTAGTAAAAATAGGAGAAGGGCTTTACAACAAAATGTCCATCAAACTTGCTTACTATATATATATATATATGTTGCTCTTTGTGGTTTGTGTTTATTACGAAGTGGACATCATAATGAGTTAATGGTATAAAAAATACTAACACAGCATAATTTGTCTTTTAAAACCATAAAAGGGGGCTGCAATTGTGAGGGGAATGGGAACTGACTGTAATATGTCGTTCTGATTATTCATGTCATGTAATAAACGTACTTTAAAAGAAAAAAAAAAGACCCTCAACGTATCATGATGGAATTCTGTAATTAGTGGCGAAACCTGCGTTTTAACGTGTTAACAGTTTGTGTGTGATTAAGTCAATTATAATTGTCCCCTCGTTTCTAAAATAACTAACAAACACCCTATTTTCTCTGTTTCTGGTCTCTATCTCTCTCTCTCTTTCTTTCTTTCTTTCTTTCTCTCTTTGTTATTATAATGGATTTTGTACTTTTTTCATTTTCTTTTTTTTTTCAGCTTAGAAAAACTAGCTTGCAGTCTTTTGGCTTGAAGTGTCGAGTTTAGTAAATGTCATTTGGTAACATTCTGAGTAATGATGGGTCCATTCCAGAAAAAGGGTGAGATGGGATTATTCTTCTAAACTACACGGAAAATGCGTTTTATAACTCAGTTTTATAGGCCTATATATTGATAATCTATGATTTTTCTTCTTCTTTGGAGGATGTCAATGCAATGAATACAGTTCCTCACTTCAATCACTTGTTTTAAGGTTTCTTGGTTAAATTATGTACAATGAAATACTGGCGAGAATTATGCTTCACCGTCTGCGTTACATTTCAGCCGTACAAAACAAAAAGAATAGATATTGCACTACAGTAATGGTTAATTCCAAATACAATACTATTACCGTTCAATGAAAAATAAATATATCCAAAGATCAAACATACGCATAGATAGATCAAACACATAATGAAATTATATAGGTTAGTCAGTGGCTGATCCCGCTCAAACTGTCCATTTAGTTCTGTTTCTTCTCAGTTTTTCATTCTACCACATCTTCCATATACGAGGGACTATGGTAAAGTTTTAATTATAACCAAGAAGTTATTAAGATATGATGAAATTTTGTCAGTGTTTTGTTTAGTTGTTATGTGCATGATGTTAAGAAAATTATCTTCTAATGATTATTATTTTTTACAGGGTGTGCCAAAAGTGACCAAAGTGACAGATGGATAAGATTGAGGCTCGCAGTGTGACATTTCCCAACAGACATTGACGCTGTTAGAATAGGACTTTTTCGGGCGTCTGGTAACTATGTATGAAACATGGATATATCAGTACGCTCTGGAGAGAAAAACAATGAGCATGCAGTGGAAGCATGCCGATTTTCCTCTTTTCAAAAAGGCAAAGGTGCAGAAGTCAGAGGCGAAGGTCTGCTGTCCGTTTTGTTTGGATTCTGTTGAGGTAATCCTCACAGATTACCTTGCAAAAGGACAAACCGTCACTGGGAAGTATCACAACAATCTCCTGGACAAATTGCGCGATGCTCTGAAAACGAATTACTGCACCAAGCTATCGAAAGGTGTTCTTCCTCTAGCTGACAATGCACAAGCTTATTCATCTCAAGCTGCTGTCGACAAGGCAAGGGTGTGTGACTTCCAGGTATTGCAGCATCCACCTTATTCTCCCGACTTCACATTCAGTGACTTCCTCATGTTTCTCCAAATGAAGAATCCTTTGTGTGGACCCCATTTTGACAATACAGATGACGTCATTCATGAGGTGGATGAGTGATTTCCTCAATCTTATCCATCTTGGGCTTTGGTCACTTTTGGTACACACTATAATAAATAACAATCATTAGGAGCTAATTTCCTTAACATCATGCAATAGTAACCAAATATAACACTGACAAAATTTCATCATCATTTCTTAATAACTTCCTGGTGATAACTAAAACTTTGCGATACCTCCTCGTATAGACTTAAATTATACTTTATTAGAAAAAAAATATTATTTATAATAATATTTAATTTTCGTGAAGAAAGGGTCACTTAAACTGGAAATTAGTGTTTCTTCCCCCCCCAAAAAAAAACGAACAAATAAGTCAAAGAAAGTCCAAAGGAAGTAGAAAAATAAGTCCTAATGTAAATGAATGAACTGAAAAACAAATATGGTCTAGGAGGAATTCAATATTGTTAGTACAACAAAGAAAAAAAAATAAGAAAAGAAAGAAGATTGGTACTTGTTAAGAGAAAATAAACTATCATCTTAAATTTTGAAAATTCTAATTTTCCTTTTATTACTTGAAGATCTTCATGTCTCGATTTTCACTTAGACCTCAATAAATAAGTGAAACTTACTGGGAAATAATATTAGTAATATTAATAATGACAATTGTAAAGAAATAAATGTGAGTTCTAAAAATTTGTTGAATTTATTTCTTATTAAAAAGCACTTTTCCTTCAAAAATGTCTTTCCTTTTTCAATTTTTTTTACTGTTTTTAATTCTTACTACTTTTACGTATCATAACAGTTCAACTACGAATCCTGTCTTTTAGTGTCATTATGGCTGCAGGAATTATGGTGTAAAGATGTTAAAGGGAATGTTAATATTCTAACGATAAGAAGTTATAGCGTACGATGTATGATATCTCTTAACCATTTCTCCTGCGCTGTACTCCCCTAGAGATGTAGTATATAGTATATATCTATATGAGAGTGTGTGTTTCCTTATTATAAAAAGTAAAAAAAAAAAAAAGCTTAGATTCAGGGCTTGAAGCAGAAACCGGGATGTGAGTGCGAGTCTTCTCAAAATGAGAAGGGCAATCCCTCAAGTGGAATAACATGAAGAAAATAGGGGGTTGAAGGAGTATAGCAGAGGGGAGGAAATAGAAGGGAAAAAGGAGAAAAAAAAATAATAATTCTGAAGCGAGATCAAACATTAAAACTCTTATCTCTTTGCTCTATGAATGGTGGACCAGAAATCGTCACTTCTGTGCTGTTATAATCACAGTTCAGAATCCCTATTAAGAAAAGTTGGAAGTTTTTGAGAGGTAGTAAGGGTTGAAGTAAGAGCGAGAGGGGGAAATGATAACTTCTGCGGTCTCCAAAACAGGGATACCAACCTCTCCAATATTTTTTCACATTTCTTCACGAGGATCAAGTGTAAGGAAGGAATAAAACATACAGTGATGTATCGAACTACGAGTGTCATTCTTGCAATTAGTTCATTTCAAGAGAAGAATTAAGATTTCTTTTTGGGAATAACTCTTCTTCATCATTTCAACTTTTCCACCCGTTAGTCTTACGTTTCTTCATAAAAATAAAATGCAGATTGAATGTTTACATGTATATGAAGTGGCTTATTTACTTCATTGTTGTTGTTTTCATACAGTACTGTACAGTATTATCTTATTTGTGTGAAATATGACATTTTAAAGAAAACTGTACAAAAAGTTTGAATTAACTGCTGTAAGTCTTTTTAAAATACTCTTAGAGAATAAAAAAATCTATGCTTATACTTTGATATCATGTAGTATTTTTATATCAAAGATATTAGGAGTAATTAATTGATAGCATGGTTGACAGACTGAAAAGTAAAAATTATAATAGTAAACTGAATTAAAAAAAAACATTGATTTTTTTCAAATGCACTAAAGTATACTGAAGAGGAAAGAATAATTTTGTGGGATAAAATAAAGAAACTAAGACTTCAAGCATTGGACGTGATCCTTTAAGAGCGCCGAATTCTTGAAGCTTTAGTTTCTTCATTTTACTCCGTTCTTCATTTTATTCATATTTTTCTTTTTAGTGCATTTTATAAAAGCATTATTTAAAAAAGCATTGGGAACAGCACTTCAGCTTCAGGAAAAGCACCCAATGCTTGAACTCTTAGTTACTTCATTTTACTCCTGAAAAGTAGTTTTTCCTTTTAGTGCTTTTTGTAAAAGCATTAGTTCTTCATTTTACTCAAGAAAATTTTTTTTCCGTGTATTTCATAAAACCATTGTTTAGAAAAGCATTCGAAAAACACTGCAGCTTCAGGAAAAGCGCCCAATGCTTGAACTCTTAGCTTCTTCATTTTATTCCTGAAAAGTAGTTTTTTCTATTTAGTGCATTTTATAAAATCATTGCTTAAAAAGGATTGGGAACAATACTTCAGCCTTAGGAAAAGCGCCCAATGCTTGAAATCCTAGTTACACCATTTTACCCTAACATTTCTTTTTCTTTGTAGTGCATTTTGTTATTTTCCCTTTTTACTGTACTTTCATAAAAATACAATTCTTTAAAAAAGTTTTTGTGTTGGATTTGGTTATGGAGGTCGTAATTGAATCATATTAACAGTTATCAATTTACACATTTTAACTGTCAACATGTAAATTACAGGAAGAAGGAGAAAGAAGAGAGTTTTTTTTTTATCTGTTTATATTGTCTACTTCTTTTTCTCCGTCTCAGTACCTTTTTTTTTCACCTATCACGCAAAACCCTCTAATTACAGAAGGTAATTATAGAGGCCATTCTTAGCTTTTGAAGCTGAGAGGAGAAAAAAATCTCTGGCTTCCAAGCCTCAGCGATGTTGGATGACCTACAGGCACGCAGGAGGTGCTATTGCATACAACCTAATCATTAACGTATTTGAATCCACTTCAAGAATTATTAGGTTTATACTTCAAGAGAATCTTTTCTCTAGGATCTTTCCCTTGTTTTAATGGACAGAATTTGAGAAGAGAAAATGGCGGT
Organism: Thermobia domestica; assembly: GCF_964235325.1. Classification (NCBI taxonomy): domain Eukaryota; kingdom Metazoa; phylum Arthropoda; class Insecta; order Zygentoma; family Lepismatidae; genus Thermobia; species Thermobia domestica. The sequence continues at coordinate 42,960,478 of NC_137469.1, forward strand.
AGGAGTTCTAGCGATTTTTACTGTACAGCAACAGTCTACTTAGGAAATATAATAGTTATAGGTTAAATTTTTAAGTTCGAATAGGCCAATCAAGTACTGTACCTAAATTTGTGGAGTAGAATAGTGATTCTCAACATGGACATTAACGCTCCTCAGGGGGCGTTCTCGTTTTTAAAGGAGGCGCTGGAACAAAGAGGGGCGAGTGGGAGACAATAGACTGTTTTTATTGGATGTTTAAGATTCGATGACCAGTTAGGCTTTTTTTAATTATTATTGGACGAAATCCATTATGTACTTTACAAATTATCAAAAATATTCATTTTTTGCAAACAATAATGACACTTTTTTCTTTTAGAAATATTATTATATTTCCTACTCCTTATCCGGGGAGTAACTTAGCATTCAAATGGGTGAATTGGGTTAAGAAGACAATTGACATTCAGTTCAGGCGCACACCTAGAATTTGTTTTGTTAGGAGGGGTGCAAAGTTCTTTCTTGAAGAGTTGAGTTCCCGTTCAGCAGCGAGGTTATATGAGACATGGACCTACTGATTAACGTGGAATCTGAACCACATGAGCTCCCGCCGGGAATCGAACCCGGGTCTTCCACGCCAAAGGCGCATACGCTAACTGCTTAGCCACGGAGGAGTTCCTCTTTCTTGAAGAGGGTTCCAATATAGTTCCTATGTAGTATTAAACCTGTGTTATTTTGCACCTGAAAAAGACGATAAGTAATTGTTAACTTCTGCCACCTATATTCTCAGAACATCCAATAGAACTAATTATTTTTATAAGAAAAGGAAGAATACAGATGAAGTTAAAATCAAATCTTCAGGTTACATGAATCATTACTCTGGTTAACAAATATAGCTATGTTAAGAAATTGTACATATATTAGTCGAGTTAGGAAGTTTTTTGTGGGAATCCGGACCAGGGACCCCCCCCCCCCCTGGGTGTACTGCTGATGCTCAATGCAATCACTCAAGGAGAGGCTAGACGTGGAAAGATTGAGAGCCGTTGAAGCATATTTTAAATTTCTTCTTAGATTAATTCCTTGGCACAAAGTCTCGAAATGCGTAAACCAGGGATGCAAATAACCACTCGCCCACTCGCCCGTGGCTAGTGGTTTATCTGTGCGAGCGAGTATTTAATATTAATCGAAGGTAAGTAAATGATTTTTATTGTGAGATGTGAGCTCGTAGCCTTTTTCTTGGGCGAGTAAAATTTTGTTGCTTATTTGCATCCCTGGCGTAAACCTACTATCAAATATTTAAAATTAAAATTCATTTACGTGTGATCAGCATATCATGATTTATTAATTAATCCACCGATTTGTGTTGATGAAGTTTTTCACCAAGAATACTATTGTATAGGGCAAAACCTAGAGTTCAAAGTGGAGCAGTCAGTGCTTTCCTACTGTGAGTAGAACTTGGGATTTCGTGCCTCAAAGACATTTGCACTGAAGATGCTATTAATAAGTAAGCACTTTGATTTCTTTTGGAAGGATACTAAAACGCTATTAATAAGACAAACAATATCATGTCAGTTAGTGATATGGAAAAAAATATCAGAGAATATTACATCATATTTCATAGTAGTATTATTTCATATTTTGTTTAGGGGTGGCGATGTAGCAAGGTTTTCCAATAATAAGTAGAGATTCGCTTTGTTTTCGTTGGTATATTAATACTATACTGATTAAAATATACATATATCTGGAACTGAGGTTGAGGCAGGATCGTGCCGTGGAAAATCAGCTCCCGGGGCGAGAGTATACGACGGTGCCCCATACATATATTCAAAGCAATTTTTCATATCTTTTTTCCTATTTTCTCCCGAATTTTTCGCCCCCTTACTTCGGCGCCCGGGGCCGTCGGGTCCTGGGTTGAGGAGGGCAATTGTCCTCACCTTTAGCCCAAAATCATGTCCCTATTTGATGTCTATCATCTTATGTTATAAAAGTTACTACAGTCTATTTGATGCAACTTGTCCCTTCTGACAGTTGTTTTCCTCTATTTTGTTTCCTTCCTGCACGTGGTCATAAACAATCAGGCAAGAAGAACTGTTTCTATGGCAACAGCACGTTCAGCCAATTATAGTGACTTATTCCTCTTGCTCTGCAATGGTAGACATTCAGAGCATGTACACCCTTTCTGTACATGGCCAATTTGAATATAAATAAATGCACACTGTTTTAGTCGAGTATCAACTTGAGTAGTGTACCTGCTGGTTATTGAGAGAATTCTTTTTAGTTCTCTTTTTGTGTTATTTAATTTTATTAAACTGAGAGTTACTTGTGGTGAATAATTTCGTGTTTCAATACCCGACGCGAAAGCTGGCAACACAGCATTGAGCACCATGTGTGCGTAGCGAGCTGTTAGAAGGGACAAGTAATATCAATTGCAGCATAATGCGTATAGTTGTCTCCAAATACGACACTTAAAAGACGTTGTATAATGATTTTTATTTCTAGGGATGCGCACGAGACAAGATTTGAGGCTGTCTCGTCTCAAAAATGTGCTGTAAAAGTGATATCTCGACTCGACTCGTGCGCATCCCTATTTATTTCATGCGAAAGTAAAAAAGATCTCCTTCAAGGAAGAAATAAGGAAAACCCAATGGTACAAAGGATCCTTCGTTTGATCTCTGGTCATATAATTTTCTGGTGGATAACGTGTCTGTGGGTTTTTACCTTTCCCCTCATATTATCTCTTACTTTCATTACTCATCCGTTTCCATTAACTTAAAGGTTATAATTGTGAGATTAAATGAAATACCTTTCAATACTCATATTAAGAATAAATTTCGTCATTATTAGTTAAAAAAATTATTATTTAACATAGTATTAAAGAAGGCAACATTGTTATTAAATTATTCTATAACAAAACGTCAAGAATTTGGAAATACCTTAACCTTATCGAGATACGCATCAAGCTTTTTAATCATAAATCCACAAACTTTAGAAGGTAATGCTGTAGTAAAGTATAAATTTCTACAAAGATTTTTTGTGGGTGATATTAAACTTATTACATCCACTTCAAAATTCCTTCATTGATCTGTTGATCTTGTTTATTGTTCCAAATTTTGAAAATTAGAAAAAATAATTGTTATAAAAAGAGTAATAAAACATGTTCAGAAAATAACAACGGAGAAATCTCCAAGTATCAAAACTTGGTCCTGACATCTAACTGACATATTGACTATGAATATTGCAAATGTAACAGAAAGAAAAATAACCTTTGTATTTCTTTTTTGAAGAATAAAATATTTTTTTACTTTTGTATAATATAAAATTTATTACAAAACAAGCTTTCTAAATCTCATATTTGGGTAATGGTTTCGGCTCATGAGTCTGGCGTAGAAGGAGTTGGCGATTAGAATGAAACTTGCGGGACTCATAGCTCATCAGCCATTTGGACAGGTTTTTTTTTTGGTCATGCCTGGTCCTCCCTTTATATGTCCAAGCAAAAAATATTATTTTTTCGCGTTTTTTAATCATAGGCGGAAGAGCTATGAAACCTGTAAGTTTCGTTCCAATCGCTCAACTCCTTCTAGGTTAGACCCAAGAGCCCGAACCATTTGATTTTATGAGGGAATATGTACCATCTACTCCTTCCAAATAAAGATAGAAAATAATTTAAAATTATTTCTGCTCTCAGAACGTTAGAGGGAGAAAAGTTTGCAAGTTTTATTCCGTTTGGCTATTGTTAATATGAATATATTGTTAATTATATTGTAAAACTTTGTGTAATTTCGTCTCATATAAGAAAGAGGTAGAGCAGTTAATAAAAAGAGTGTCCGGAATCGACTCCCACTAACAGTTTTATTATAAAAATCCACTATAAGAGTATTTGTACAAAAATACTATACAATTTGTTCTCTACTTTAAAAGGGTAGGTGAAAGGTAGTCTTTGACCGTAAGGTCGCAGACAGGATCTCCAACAGAGCCCCGAAGCAGGCAAAGTGGAGTGAAATTAGGTTCCCAAAGCTCCGAAGCAAGCAGTGGGTAGGTTAGATGGCCAACAGAGCCCCGAAGCAGGCAAAGTGGCTGAGGTTTGGATTCCCAGACAGAGCCCCGAAGCAGGCAAAGCCAGGAGAAAGGATAGGCGTAGTCCCGTAGCAGAGTAGAGGCCCTGGGATAGGTTACTCCTAAAGTCCCGAAGCAGACAGTAGGAGGGTCACCAGAAAACTGGTACTGAGCTGGATTCTTCTGCCCAATTTATAGCGTCCCTTGGATGGCGGTGGCGCTTCTGCTTCGATTTCGTCTTCTGCTCCGTGGGAGGGACTAAACGTCGTCTGCAGGTGATTGCAGGTCCTCCTGGAGGAAGTTCCTCTTAATGAAACACGTGGTGGTGTTTATAAACACTTGATGCGTGTATTTGTTTACAAACAACTTCACATGGGATATTACAATATATATATGAATTTTTATAGTAGGCTGAAGAGCTATGAATCCTACAAGTTTCGTTCGAATCACTCAACTTCTTATAGGCTAGACCCAAGAGCCTAACCCTTACAAAACTGAATATTAATAATTTTTATAACGTTATATGATAGACACGTCAAACAGAGGTGCTATCCCCTCCAGCAAAATTTTAAATGAGGCTGCTCCTGTCTAATACCTGATGTTGTATAATACATGTTCTGACTTTTCTTTTCTCACTCACTGCTATCATATTGTTAATCTTAAATGTATCATAGCCTGCTAATAGTCTTCATAAATAAAAGAAAACGTTTACTTACTAATACAGTCTTCAGTTACTGTTACTAGCAGATAGTTGAATGTAAACAATATGTTATAGAAGTTCTGACAACGTTAATTATATTTTCATAGTTTATTAACGTTACGAAAGTTATATCTTATTTTCTTTGCTTTATTATTATTTTTTTTTTTCGTCTCAGAAAGTTTAGACAGAATCTCGGTTTGGTTTCGCCCCTGAAGCAAAGCGAAAGAGAGAAGAGATGAACATTTTGTTCGCACACTAACCGCAGGGTTCAGAAACTTTCTTTAAAAAATTGACAAAAAGATGGTGATGGTCTCGTATATATATATATATATATATATATATATATATATATATATATATATATATATGAGTACTCATATACAGCGTAGCCCAAAAGTAGGTGCACCCTGCATTGATCAAGTATAACATTTTAGTTTATGGGTTTATTTGCTTCGGCTCTTCCGAGCTTAAGATGTAAGTCAAAACACATCAAAAACAAATAAAGAAACTCAGTCTACCTGATGGATAACAATAAGAAATTATGTAAAATGCAATACGGTACTGTATACCTACTTTTGTGCCACCTATAGTACAATGCTCTAGGCAATTGCGTCTTTTAGGCAATTTAACGACAAACAGTAAATGTTTTACCCCAACCTCTTCCTCAAACACACACACACACATATATATATATATATATATATATATATATATATATATATATATATATATATATATATATATATATATATATATATATATATATATATATATATATATATATATAGTGCGTTCAATAAATTCCGGGACTCTCTCGAAATAAAATACTTAACGATGTTAGAAAAATTTAGTGCCGCGTTAGTTTTCAACATACATCTACTCCCGCGCCACACACTAGCGCGATTCGGTCGTGGAGCTTTATGAATCGCTCTAGGAAAGTCGTCCAGTGGAATGCTCTTCAGCATGGCCATCAGATTCAGTGAAATCGATGCAACATCCTCAAGATTCCCCCCCCCCTTTGGGGGCAGATTTGAGGTTAACGAAAGGCATGAAGTACGCTGGGACCAAATCAAGCGAATAAGAGAGTGTTCAAGGATTGACACCCTTCTTTCAGCCGAAAACTGACGCACAGAGAAAACTAGTTTGGGCCGTGCTTTGCTTGCAGCAATACTGAGTAAACCTGAGACGTTTTCAGGGGCGCACCCACGAGGAGCGATACATCGGGTCCGAAACTATTAAAAAGAAATTCCTCACTCAACATACATTTGTATACAATCTCAATAAAACTTTACTTGTTTAACAGATAAATGATTGATGTGTAATGAAAATTTTATTTTGCTCTTCATATGTATTCCTTCTCTCATAAAAACAATCCAGTTCTATCATTTTTATCCGAAAATAAAAGTGGAAATATTTTACAACTACTTATCGTCTTTTCGGGTGCAGAATAATACCCGTTCAATACTCATACTACATAAGCGTAGTGATTTATGGTATTGGACCCCCTCAAAGGTTGGACCCCGCCCAAAAAAAAAAATGTCTGGGTGCGCGCCTGAATGTTTTTGATAATTCTTCGGAGCTTAGTGATAAGCAGTGTGCACACACGTTACACATTTTGCTTACTCTGGCTGCTTACTCGTACAGGTCTACCGGCACGAGAATCGTCTTCTAGCGACTTCACCATCATTCCTGAAACTCGGAAACATTTAGAACGCTTTGGTTCGACTGAGGTAATCATCTCCATAAGCGTTCTGCATAATTTGTACATTTCAGTCACGGTTATACCGCATTTAACACAATACTTGGTTACACCATGTTGGTTCATTCTTTCAGCACTGTCAACGAGTAAAGAAATGTTCTGAACACATAGAGAAATACAATGAATAAAGAATGTGACTGCGATGCAACGGTGTGAATGTGTAGATTCTACCTTTTTACACTAAAATACTTCAGGAAACTCCTTCCTCTAATAATCATAAAACTTTTGTTAAATTTTCAGTGAATATTTGTCCCCTATGCAGACCATTTCTCCATTTGCTATAGGGAAGCTTCACAGCAAATAGTTAACAATGAATGGTTTATTATTTTTAATAAAGCTTATGACTTGAACGTGATTTTGAATTCAGAATCTGCGAAAATGTTCGAAGTGATAAATTTACACCCCCTCACCCAAATCAAGTATTATCTTCCGTGAATGGTTATAATCACATCCATTAGAAAAGACAGGAGATAGTTTTAGTGCAATATTCTTAGTTTCAGATGAAGCTGTAAAATAATTTAGACGAAAATCAAATTAGTTGAAATATTTCTCTCCCTCCTTCTCAAATTATTCATGACATTCTACGCGTCATGGGCACCCCTGCAAGATACAGTGACTTACTTGCAAACAATCTGAAGCCAGCAATTTTCACCGAACAATGAAACAAGGAACAACTTAGGAAACGTCCTCTGACAAGGTGGTGTAACGAAATCAAGAAGCACTGCAGAGTAATATGAAAGAAAATTTTTCAAGATAGACGGCTACGGAGATTTAGAGAGACCTTCAACCAGCAGTAGATGGACAAGGGTTGGCAATGATGATGATGATGATGATGATAACACTTAATATTTGGTCATAAATGTTAATAGTACTTATGCTTGTTTGCAATACTCAAAGCATTCTATAAAATATTTACTATTCTTTCTTGTGTCACAATATCAACACGTTTAGTTGAACTCGAGACTGTTTTTGGATGCAAACACTGTAGTTTGTGTAGTAAAATTGGTTTCATCGCTTATTATAAATTCTAATCCAGAATTTCCTTTCTGGTGTCAGCTCATGTGTTCATATCTCATGTTTGTTTGTTTGGACAACTGGCGTTAAAAATTACCTTGTTCGAACAATAAATAGAATATTTTTCTCTTATTATTGGAACATCAATATTCCTTGATGCTACAAGAGATTACGTTTTTTTTATGTCTGTCGGAGGAATATTAATTTGCATGTGCACGTGAATATGTGTGTATTGAATATTATTAGTTTACTGTTAAAGAACTGGAGACTCTTTATTTACCGGATAACGTCGGCTACTAAGGTACAACTTACATTTTAGCTACTAACACGAATACATTTCACTAGAGAAAATAAATTAACTCGGGACCATCAGTCAATAATTGAACAGATCACTCAATTGCTAACCAAAGACCTGGAAGCAGTCAGACTTGTGACTAATCAGACTTGATGACCAGGAGAGACTTATTATGACCCTGATAAAACTTTGACCTGGAATAAGACCTGGTGTATCATGAAGACGAAACATCGCCACATACATAGGTGTATGAGATTGCTCAAATAATTCTAACAAACACATAATTCTCCCCTCTCTGTTTCTTTCCATTAAATCTAAATTTTCTTTTTCTCTTGTTGTTTGCATCTGTGTGTGTGTGTCAGATCATTGCACTGAAACATAACTACAAGGTCGATAAGAGTCCAAATGTGTGGGAATTAAATAAATGAAACACTACATGTTTCTTTTATGAGTAATATTAAAAATGTACCAAGTGAGCCTATAAAACCTGTCGCATAGAATGTTAGAGATCGCACTGACCCTAGACAGTATTTTGTTCATTTTTTCGTATATCTGTGTCCAAAACCATTGTAGTATGTGTCAGTATTCATGAGAAGAGGAATAAACTTGAAATTATATTTGAACTGGTTAAGACATGGTTACCTGATTAAGAATTGCCACTTGAGGATTCAAAAATGTGAACACTCCAACGGTGGATGGATATCCACTGAGCTCTGCAATTATGCTAATGTGTGGTACTTTGGCTACTTTCTGTTATGCTCATTGGGTCTACCTGGGTTATGAGGTTTTTCTGGTTTGTCGAGTCTGTTCGAATCACTGGCTCAAAAGCAAGAATTATGTCCAGGTGACCCCCACAAAAGCCGTAAGCCCAGTGATTCAGGTGAGCGAAGATCCGTTTCATTACTGCCATTAGTTCATTTTCTTGAATACTGAAACACTTGACCGGAGTCAAATTTTACATTCAGTTCAAATGTTACGGAAATAGTTTCTTTATATATTATCCCATTGTTGTTAACTTTCTACCCAATACCTACTCTGCGCCCAATACCTTCTTCGGACTCTCCTGTTTTTCCACAGAGGGAAAGGAACGTCTGCAAAAGAAAACACCAAAATAGTGGAGAAATATCATAACAATAGGTTAACCATAACAATAGGTTAACTTTTAGGTGAAGTGTCATAACATCCAGTGCTAAAACGCTTGCTGGCGAACTGCAAACATTATGTTTTGATACTTACACTCCTCAGAAGTGCTAGAACATCCTTCCTTGCACAACACAAAGAGTCATACAGAGTACCACCTTCTCCAAAATAAAATCAGACAAACAGCGTTTCTATTGCGGATATTAATACGATTTTGTGTAGTGAATTGGTTTAGTCTTCACGTGTTTCTTATTTGCACGGAGTAACCTAAACATCTAGCCTTGTATCGTTTACAATAGTATTGGTATCTGTTCAAATGTTTCTACACCGCATAGGTATTTGTATGCAGTGATTCTGTTAACTGTTAAGCATTTTCCGTAAATATTTGTAATCTAAACGTTTAGGTTATTAGGTCTAACAACGTACATGCATCGCTGGAATGTTGTACGTTTCTACCAAATAAATTATACTTACAGTAATTACACAAATCATTCACTAATTAGACAAATCATCCTTACACTAATTAAACAAACTGTACTTACACTAATTAAACAAATCATACTTACACTAATTAAACAAATCATGCTTACACTAATTAAATAAATCATATTAACACTAATTAAGCTAATCATACTTACACTAATTAAAACAATCATACACTAATTAAACAAATCGTACTAACATTAATTAAACGAACCATACTTACAGTGATTTAAAAAATCATACTTACAATAATTAAACAAATCATACTTTTACTAATTTAAAATAATCGTACTTACACTAATTAAACAATACGTTGAAACTAACTCTGGAAAGACAAGAGTTTTTGCAATCATGATTCGCCGTGAGACTGAGGCGTAGGGGAGTGTCGATATAAGCTATACTTTATTTCAATTAATATGTTTTTCTAAAAGAACTTGTAAGTAATAAAATAACCATTGCCCAGAACAAAAAATTAGAAATTGGCTAAAGGTGCAGAATTGACTACAATTATAGCTAATAACTAAATTATATTTTTATTAGCTAGTCAGCCTATGTATGTAAATGTTTAGATTTAACCATAAAATGATAAAATTGGGAAATCTCCCCGATTTTCAACAGGGGCATCTTAGCACAGGTCAGAGAAATAATTTTTAATGATGGGGTACTCTGACACGGGACGATTTCGCATCAAATCAATTTTTGTACATCATATATATATACTTAAAAATGTCAAGCAAAAAGATATAGCAAGAGGTGCATCTTTCGTACACTTTGTCCCAAATTCGATACCCGACAGTGAAACTTAATTTTTATTGTTGACTCTTCATTGTGAGCCAATTCGAAACCAACCTAAAGTCATGACAGAAATGTTCGGTCTAAAACACCAGAGCAATGGTGATGGGGTCGATGTATTGTTTTCGTATCACAAACAGTAGCGTACACAAAATACTGGCTTCAAGATCACATGTTTATACCATTTTACTTATCTTAATGTGGCAAATATATTTTTTTAAATATATTGTTGAAAAGAAGGTTAAACTCGGATATTCCCTTTTGAGTACGTTAATGACTATGAGAAAAAATCTGCTAAATCCTTTCATGACCTATAATTCCATAGAGTTACCCAAAAAAGAATTAAGAATTGAGCATCTCGTCTACAGCAGATGGCAATTCTGAGTTAAGATAGCAGGGGCTGTGGAGACACTTTAACCTTGCACTAACCACAAAGGATAGGGGAGAGTACAAGGCACGAGCGCAAGAACTTACTCTTCAAACTTTAGTGTTCGAAAATTGGGCAGTGAAGAGCGGTAGATGTTGGGGGAAGGGGTTGATTTTCTTGTATCCCCCCAACCCTTGTGCCACCGCCCTTATGGAGGCAACCTCTGCCTCTCTCTCTCTCTGATGGAAAGACAAATTGTTTCTGAAGCTTCAAGATGGAAAGGGTGTGAATTCCCCAAGCATCGACAGATTAAAACCCTTTCTCACACTAACCCCCCAGCTCAACAACTGATGCCGAAAAAGACAACGAAAGTCTTTCCCAAATGGGGGAGAAAACTTGTTATTACAAAGTGCGTGTACTTTATCCCGCTCCTAACCTCCCCCTCCCCACCTCTTATACAGCCTTTATCGTGGTAAAAGTTTGTGCTATCAACCGAACAGAAATCTTCGCTTACATATATATATATATATATATATATATATATATATATATATATATATATATATATATATATATATATATATATATATATATATATATATATATATATATATATATATATATATATTGAACGAAGGAGGTGGATGGGGAGGTAAAGAGAGATGACTGAGATTTACAAGAGGGATAAGTAAGTAGCAAAATAATGATGTCGAAAAACCCCACCTCCTTCGCATCCGCCACTGAAAAATCAAGAGTTACGAAGGGGTTGGAAAATAGAATTATCATGATAGAAACTTCGGAAATAAACTTAATATATATACACATTTTTAATTTTAAATATCTACCCTATTACATGTGGCTACTGTTCTAGTTTATTAATTAGTCTGTTTTGGAAGGTATTTAGAGGCTGGAAAGATGATATATATACACATTTATTTAAGGGGAAAAGATAGGGAGTTATTATAATTAATTACTTAATTAAAAGGGATTAAAAATTAGTTCGGTAGTTACTGTTTGACTGCAAACGTCAGTGACAAAAGCTTTTTTCTTCGTATATATCTACTGAGAACTGCAAAGCCATTAACTGAATAGGAAACCTATTTAAATCATGGGAGAACAAGAAGACGCAGCCAAGCGAATACGGAAACAACCTCTGATATTATATTGCGTGTTATTTTATTCCGCACTCTATGTCAAGGATGCAAGTAACCACTCGCCCACTCGCCCGGGGCGAGTGGTTCATCGGTGCGGGCGAGTACATAATATCATACCGAAGGTAAGTGAATTATTTGTATTGTGAGGTGTGGGCTAGTAACTTTTTTCTTGGGCAAGTAAAATTTTGTTGCTTATTTGTATCCCTGCTCTATGTCTTTTCCTGCTGTGCAATTGATAGAATCACGAACTTATGTTCGTGCCCTGTGGAGTACACAGAATTGCAAATGTGTGTGCTGTATTTAAGCATGCAATGTCAAATCCTCTCCTTACAAGTGTAATATTAAAATAGTAAACGTTTTTTCGTAGTTCACCATACGTAGTTTGGTGCCTCAACTATTTCGTGCACTTTATTTCGTCGATCACTCAAACCATATTGTGGATTTGTCAATCATTTCGGAGGAACTCTCTTCCACTGGACGTCCCGAATGATGTTCATTATTTGTGGATATACGGCCACGTTTAAACTCATTTACTCAATTGTAAACAGCCGCAAATACAGGAGCAGATGCTCTATGAACTTCATCCTACTCGTTTTTGATATTTTTCGGTGTTAAACCTTTTAAATAGAAGTGTTTAATAACCCGCACGAAACTCATTTCTTTCCACTATTTTTTTCTAAATGAGCACAAGCTTGTTTCTTTAATCGACTATGACAATGAAACGACATTATGGATATAGCTGAAACATTGACAACAATCTAGTGAGGAATGACGCTTACTGAAGGTTAACTTTTCAATACTACGAGTATCATATTTCGGATTTTCTAAGGACTTGTTAAAACACTCTCGTATTTCGTGTATGGAAATTTCTTACATAGATATTTAGAATCATAGAGCTATGGTGTACAGTATACGTACACAGATATTTTTATCTCAATTTCGTGTCCAAAAGAATGTTCTGCCTTCGCTACATATGCTGTGGAGTTTTTCCTCAACTACCAGAATCACGAACTTAAGCGGCAACTTTACTCTATTCCTCGTCTACTGCGTTAGCCTTAAAGATTCGGAGATTCAGTGGACCCTTCCAGTGAAGAAAACTAAAAAAATCTGTATCTGATTTGGTTTTCAGTATAGTTTTATAGTAAGTTCTAAAAATGTGCCCAATATGTCTTGTATAGTCTTTTGTTAAAAAAAAAGTTAGGGATCGTCTTGCATTTATCAGAATACATTAATTCTCTCAATATATTAGGAAGTAAATGAAATGATATCTTTCAGTTTCACGTTCCATGATTATGCCCTTTAAGCTAAGGGAGACAAATGGTTAATGGAAGTGAATGTTAATGGAAGAATTAGTGGAATGAGAATGTGCGAGGAAACGGGAATACCCGAGGAAAGGCCACTACAAACTTATTTGGTCGGGGATCGAACCAAGGACCCTACGCACTAGAGATAAGTTCTCTAGCACTGAGCCTCCGTGCCCCCCTATATATTAAGAAGAGTAGGACATCTAGCATACTGCTATTTTGGAAAAAGTAGATTAAAATGGGTCTGAAATTGAAAGAGAAGCCTGAGTTTGTGCTAGGAAGTTGGACTATTTCTTCCTGTCGTGTCGTGAAGCGGGGAAAAGGATTGATAGTGAAGGTGGATAAACAGTGTATCAGTGGTAAGTATGAGAATAAATGTATTGTTAGTGCTTTTAAATTAAAAATTCGTGGAAAGGAGGAATTCAAGGATAGTTGGCCAAGGGCGCCGATTTCTCTGTAAATTTGGGGGGGGGGCATTCAGATGCAAAAGGTATATATATATATATATATATATATATATATATATATATATATATATATATATATATATATATGAGGATGTTAAAACAAATTGCATTCAAATTATGCAAAATATTGTATATTCATAAATACAATAGGGGGCTCACATGAGCTTTGGGGGGGCCGAGCCCCTGCCCCCAGGATCGGCGCCCTTGTAGTTGGCTGTGCAAAGGTAGAAATTTTATCAGCATTTTCAAAGTTGTCCTGCCTGTTAGTTAAACCACACTACTATACTTACTATTTTTTATTGGGTACTAATACAAGAAGCACAGTAGTGATTCATCTGTAAATTTTTCCAAGAATAAGCTTTATCTTACACCTTACCCTACATGTAATCCGAGAATAATCCATCCATCCTTTGTGATTTTAATATTGGTTTAGTGCAGTTTGAAAATCTACCATGGTTTGACAAATGGAACTGTCTTGTTAAAAAATGTTGAAATTACATTAATAATAAACTTTTTTAAAAAAAAATCTAGGTGGATATGATAATAATAAAAGTTTTCTATATCAAACATTCAATTGCAGTTTAAATATACTTCTTACATCACACCATTTTAAAGATGGGAAAGAAAATTAGCCTTTAATAAAATATCGACCGAATAGACTTGTGTTATTTCTCAATCTATATATATTAAAATGTTAGATTTATATGTTTGTCTCAAATCCTTTCGACAATGAGATCTTGAAAACCACAAGTGCTAGAAATGTGCCGTTTTCGCTGTCTATTCCAAATTTTGTGAAGATTGTCCAGTTCTAACTGAGAGGGTGAGCGCAACAGTGGTCTAACTCAACGTTTTTTTTAAAAATGGAGAAAAATCAAGTTAAACCTAAACACATGTATTTTTTTACAATATATATATGTACAATGTACCTAGGTATGACACATTCAACCACTTGTGGTTACTTTAGGTATATTGTACAAAAAAGCAAATGTGTTTAAGTTTAATTTTATTTTTCTTCATTTAAAAAAAATGTGAGTTAGACCACTGTTGCGCTCACCTCCTCAATTGAATATTTAAGAAACATGGCCGTTATATCATTATTACATTTTTAGGGGTACACAGAATGTTGAAATTAAAAAAAATCATCATATCCTACAAGTTATACATCCCAACACCAAATATTTGTATATAGGGGGTTGTATATCTCTCAGGCGTTTGTTTCATGGCCAAATTATAATGAAAAACGAAGGATAATCATTTCTTCAGTCTAAGATGAATCTTTATTGTTTGAAAGTTTTGCCCCATGAGCACCGTACATCACTGTCATTATAATTAATTATGTGTGTGTGTAATGTATTTGCTTATTACATACTGCATACAAGAAGGAAGAAAACACTGATCATACATGAATTAAAAACTCCAACCGGAAGTAGGCTCAAATCTTGCAAATGGTGCGAGGTTGAAAAAGAATAGTCTAAAAAATCTCCTCTTTATGCTAACCCTTGCCGATTTTTATCAAGATGTCCTTCACTTATGTCTGTAAAGGGACATTTACAGATGTTGTGAGGAATGACAAGGAGATTCATGCGCATATATGAATGATGCGCTGTGTAGAGAGCGCAAGTTTAGCTAGTAGCCAATAACAAAAACGAACGTAAAACTACAAAACACTTTCAAATAACAGAAAGTAGCCCTGGAAATCGATAATTTAAGACCGATAATACTAAAGTTGAATAAGTTATTTAAAATACATGCAAAAGCAATGTTGATTAAACAAATTTTGTTCAAAGGAATACTCGCTTTCGTGTATTGTTTAATAGGATGAAGTCTTCTGTTCTTTTTGTACAAGTTTTCGTTGATTTGTTATTTAAAAAAAAACCTGTCGAAACAGATAATTCCGGTTCAATGCTCTCCCCTTCTGCGTTAAATTAAGATAAAAATATTTAGTGTCATCTCTTTTCCCCTCCTCTCATTTCGAAATCCACCCGAATGAAGAGAATCATGAAATTTAACACAGGGGTGGTTACGATCCCTTGTACCTTCAATACCAACTAAGCTTATGATGAAAAAAAATCCCCCCTCCTATATCCCCTCCCCATCACTATGTTCTATAAGCCAATGGATTTCAAACCCTCTGACAGTTCAACCCACTCTCAAACCCCTTTTTCTCTAGCGACTACCACACTTAAAAAAAAAAAACTCTGTTCTAAATAGGATAAACGGACTGAGTCAGACAATGCACGTCACTGATGCGCAACTGTCAAATGTTAATCAAAGATTGGCAATGACAAAAGTGTGGTGACAGTTGGTATATTCAGTTGCATCCACCTCACTCCCTTTACTACACCCCCATTTTTCTGTCAGTTGCCGATGCTATCACGGTTCCAATTAAGTAAATTTTCACTCGTTCAAATATTGCAGTCTCTTCGATCAATATATATATATATATATATATATATATATATATATATATATATATATCGAGAGAGAGAGAGAGAGAGGGATGCAAAGTAAGTAATGAGTAATTTCATTTTTTAAAACAAAATAAACAAGTTAGTCAAGTTGGAAATTTGATAAGTTTCTAAAGGGGAGACGTATACTGAAAAATGATACTCTCCAAAGGAGTTGGGGGAAAGAGATGTTTTCTAATAACCATATGATAATTAGAAAGAAACTGGATTTTACTCATTACTGTCAAAATGTTTTACTCGTGTTCTTATACATACAGTATAGTATGTGCTAAATACGGTGTGGGAACAAAAATGATGAAATCCATTCTTTATAATGTTATTGGGTTGATTCATGCATACTTAATATACAGAAGAATAATTTAAGGAAACTCATTTTGCGTTCAAACACACACACACACACAAACAAAGTCGATGAAATGAAAAAATTGAAGCGCCAATATACTACATTGAGTAACACTATTTCCTCACGAAATATCCTATTCTTTAAAGTAGTAAGTGCGTAACTGGAAGGAGTATGCGTCCATTAAGGTTATCAATTTGATCTAGGGAGCAGTGGCGGATCTAGAAAGTAAAAACTGGGGTGAGGCAGCCAGAACCCATACTATAATAGGTATATCATTAGTTTATTATAAACTTTTTTTAAAAAATAGAAATAATCGCTTAAATTATTTTGGTCACTCAAAAAACTCGGGGTGGGGGTGGGAAGGAAGACCCCAAGCCCCGGCTAGATCCGCCACTGTTAGGGAAGTTATCAAGATCGAAAGTTCATTTCGTTTCAGGATTTTTGAAGACATTTCTTAATACTGTATTTTGTTGATCATCGTATGTATTCTGCCATTATTGGCAGGTCACTTGCCATAACTGAGAAGCTTCAATTGTGCACAGTCTTCCGCTAACCTCTTTATCTTTATGTACAATTTTTCTGTTTTGATACCGTTGAAATCAATTGTAGCCTTCTTCTCCCTCTTCCTCTCTCTCCTACCACCATACCCTCTAGCACGATTCTTGTGATACAGTCAGAGCCGTGCCGTGGAAAATCAACGCCCGGGGCGAGAGTATACGACGCGTATACGACGCACCCCCATACATATATTCCAAGCAATTTTCCTATCATTTTTCCTTTTTTCTCCCGAATTTTTCGCCCCTTTACTTCGGCGCCCGGGGCCATCGCCCCGATCGCCCCCCTCCACGGCACGGTCCTGGATACAGTCCTTTCTTAACAATGTCCCAACCAGTTTCTCTTCCTCTTCTCCATAATATCTAGAACTGTTCATTTCTCCTGCATTATTTCTAACACCCTTTCATTCGTTTTCCGCTCGACTCAACTAATTCTCTCCATTCTTCTCCACATACATATTTTCCCGAAAAGCCCTCTGAGTATGTCACTGTGTGGTAGGATTCTTTCACCATTAGAAGAAGGTGAAAAATCTATAGATATAATCTGTTACTCAATAGGTCATGTGTTTACATATGCAGGACATAAATAAGTAGGCAATCACTACCATAGAATAAAAACTGTTAATTGTTATTGGTAAGAGACAACATACTTTTCAGTGGCATAAACATTTATTTTACTATTTTTTTCTCAAAAACTACGCATTTGTCTTCAAACTATCATTTTGTGATTCATTCATTTGTTTATGCTTCATTTTTCGATAAAAATATATTGTAGTATTATAAAACACATAAAAAATCAAGTTTCAGGATTAATCATAATTATGATATGCTACATGTGAAAATGAAGAAATGCAATATTTCAATTTAATGTCCTGCAATTATTGGTGAATGAGAAAAAGAATTGGTGAATGAGAAAGTGGAGTACCCTGAGAAAACCCACGGACGAAATATTGTCCATCATAAGCTTACTTGATAGGAGATCAAACCAGGAACCCCGCGCACCTGAGATGAGCATCCTGCCACTGAACCAGCATGCCCCATCCCCATAATGTGCTTTTTATTATAAAATTATATACTTTGTACTGTTTATAACAAAATAAATACAAATAGTATTTAAAAAGTAGTCAACAAAAAACCAAGACAACATGACAAGTCATCAATTACCATTGAGCTCATTTTTCTAGTCGCTGCTTTAACCTAGATTTTTTTGTGGAGAGTAATTCGTATTCTGGCCACACTGTAATATCTATGGATGGCAACACTGAAAATTCATTTAATTAGTATTTTCGGGTGTAAAATAACATTATCTATTATTATGGCAAATCATTATCTCTTTTCACTGACGAAAAAAGAAAAATGGTACCTTTCGTATCATTTTTAGTACTCTGCTTGCTTAAATAAGTCCCTTAAGAATTTGAATCACTGAATAAATTCCTTACTATAAGAAAATATTGCCGCAACTTTCGAAGTTCAAATTGGTAAGTAAAGTATGTCCATCTTATTTAAATAATTGTGACACAAGGGTTAAGTCATTTTGCACACATTTAAAGAAGATAAATTATTCTAAAAGAGAAAGGTATGTTTTGTTTATATTTATCTCTCTTTCTCTTTTCAGGTATGCCTATATTGTCTTCTCAGTGAGGAAACATTATAAGGTACGTAGCGTACAAATAGTAAGTATAGTTGCAATTATCTGACTCGCCATATAGAAGGCATAACCTTCTACGACCACAATCCATGATGCGGATGAAAGTCTTCGTTAATAAAAGGCTCGGGTTAACATAATGGTATGTCACATTTTCTAACTTTAGAGTAAATTAGATAAAAAAAAGTAGACAATTCTCATGCAATAGGTTGACTGCCATGAGACACGAAATCTGGTCTCACATACATATCTTGTATAGGCCATGAGGCCTGTTTTCAGGTTTCACTAGAACAACTGCTTCAGGCTTTGAGGTCTTTATCAATACCTCACCTCGTACTTGATAATATAGATTGAAATATTCGTTTGGCCTCAGAAAGTTGCAAAGTGATCGTAGCCCGTGGATTTTTTATAGTATGTGTTTACAATATAGAAGTAAACAAAAATCACAGAAATAATGGTAATTTTAAAATTTCGCGGCGTGGCCCCAAGCTAAGGAAACCACCCCCGTGGCAGTCAACCTGTTAATGGAATGACACCGTACCAAGCAATCTTCTCCTGCCATCTGGAGGCATGTTTCCGAAAATTAAACTACCTACATACTCTTCTGTATTTCGATCTCAATCCATTCTACCTTATAACTCAATTTCACTGGAAATGGCGCTTATCGTTATGTTATCGTTATCGTTATATTATCTAATTCATCTAATCGAGTATACTGGATATCTCAAAAGTCCCCTGACATAGCTTAACTCTGTTATTATCAGAGTTACAACAAAATGTAACAGGGGAAACCGTCTCAAAATATGACGTTTTCAATCTAAAGTGGAGAATTTTTTTAATCAGACGAGCCATTTGAGCTTTAAATTCTTTATGCGCTCAATGTAAATGAGAATGCAACATTGCTATTTACCTGGACCCACAACAAAAGTGAATAAAGTTACTGTTTGAAATCGGTGCTGGCCATCGTCATGTTAGTGTAAAAGATAGTAACTACTTCATTCACGTATGCTGTGGGTTCAGGTAAATGGCAACGTTGCATTTTCATATAACACTGGGCTCATAAAGATTGTACAGCCCAAACGGCTCATCCGATTTAAAAAAAAAATCTTCATTTTAGATCGGAAACAACACTTTAGATTTGGAGACGGTTTCCCCTCTTACATTTTGTCGTAACTCTGATAATAACAGAACAGAATCAGCTTTTATATTAAATTTACAAGTAAGTTTAATACGTACGTCTGTGTTAAATGTATGTGTATCGCTCTTAAAAGACAAACAATAGATATCACCTGATAGTTAAGGATATCTGTGCTCTTTTACATATGCAACACAAAAACACAAATAAACTCTGGTAAACAGTAGAAACAATCGTATACTAGAAGTTTCAATTTCGTCCTGTAGGTGTCACTTGCTGGAGATGTCGTTTGCTGCCATCTAACTGTGAAATGTCTAACTTATACTAGTAATGCAAGAAAAAAAATCAAAATTGCCTTTCGTTCAAGAGTTATCGTGTGGATTTAACGAATGGACGTTAAGTCACCGTTAGATGTTAAAATCTTTTAACGGATTGACTTCGTTATCGAACCGACCGAGATAATCGCTCTAACTATATATTGCCAGAAAAGAATTCCAAACATTTGCTTTCGTTCAAGTAGTGTGGAGTAACGGACGCACTGATGGACAGACGTATTATTAAGATTAATATATATATATATGTGTCTCACTTGGCGTGATCCTAATAGACAATCTGTTCCAGCAGAATAAAAGCTATAAATTATTATTATTGGCAACGAATGATGTACCTTTTAACACGGTGTTCTTGTGTTAGTATTGAATATAATCTGTAACATTAAAAGGCCCCATTAGAGCGAAATTAAAATACCGCAATCAAAAGAGTTACAAGACCTCCCTAGACAATATTATTTTACATGAGATACCGTTATCACCACTCACTTATCTACTTTCGATTTCCAGCCATTTAGAAACCCGGTATTTATTTTCGCGTTTCTAAATGGCTGCAAACGGAAAGCTACTAGGTGACTCGTGATAACGGTACCTCATGCAAAATAATATTGCCTAGGGCGCTCTTGTTCCACATTTCGATTATCTTTTATCTATTTGAAGATATCACGGAATTACTGTAAAATTAGCGGTATTTTAATTTCGCAGCGATAAGGCCTCTTAATGAGTATTTAAAATATTTCAACAAAGAACTACAGTGCAGTGTGCAACAAATGGTAAACTCTCCCACTCCCTAGCGATTACTAATTCAATTTGTACTAAAGTTTATTAAAGTTTTCTTTGTATTGTTAAATATATATTTTCAACTAGCCTTCTGCTCGCGCCCCGATTCTTGTTTCTTCCGTTGTAGGGGGAAATATCAGAAATAGTTAACACATGCATTTAATTATTTTAAATGAAAAATCTAAATACGAAATCTCATGTCTCTAAACTTAACGAATTTCGAGATATGGCTATCTTATTTTAGCAATTGCAACCTCATTCTTTTTTCTATCAGCCTTTTTATTCCATTCTAGGAGAAATATCAGAAAATAATAAAACACACCTTGAATTATTTTAAAAGAAATATCTAAATTCTCAATTTCCTGTCTTTAACGAATTTTGAGAAACAGGCATGTAATTATAACAATTGTAACTTCACCATTTTTCCCGTTCTAGGGCTATATATATAAGAGGGTTTGAAATACGTTTCTAATTATTTTAAATAAGTCCAAATACCGAGTTTCATGTCTTTAACCCTAAGAGTTTCTGAGATATGAGTATCTTATTATAATAATTATAATTCCCACCTATTTTTCCTTTCTATCCTGTTTTCTTCCCGTTTAGATTAAATATATATAAAAAAAACATTGAAACATATTACTAATTATTTCAATTAAGAAGTTTATGTACCAAATTTCATGTCTCTAACCTTCAGAGATTCCGAAGTACCTATATCCATTTTATAATAAGATAATAATTGCCACCTTTCTTCCCTTTCCTCTTTCCTGTTAAATTTCAAAAACCCTTTCCTAATGAGACTTTACATCACAAATCTTATGCTCTTTCCAAATTCCAAGTTTCTAGCTTCAGGGGTTTGTCCTGGGCATTGATCTATTATGTAGTTACTCAGTCAGTCAGCATGTCTGTTATGTACAGAGATTTAATGCAAAGAACATTATATAAATGACAGCACAATATGCAAGAAACGTTAACTCGCGTACTTTATCTGTAAGTTAAGTTTCAATTAATACTAAAGTGATTTACCGCTCAAACTAGCAACATTTCATCTCTACTAGAAATGTCTGCATTCCACGATTTTTTTTAACGAGTACACTGTATAAAATGAGGTGTTGAAACAACACAAAATGACTACCACTTTAGCGTGTTAATTGTGTGTTAATTCAGCACCAAGCACATCGCCTTCCGAGCATATCAGCAATAACTCATTACTACCTGGGAGAGTTTGCATTGGTGTTTATCGTTTAATATGAGCAAAGCTTTGCGAAATATATTTGGCACTTATGTCAGGTAACGAATAATGTTCTATGTTTTCTGTAATCGATCACAATAATATTGTTGTAATCCTGTGGATCGTCTGACAACACTTACTTAGGCAACAGTCCTGCCATCTTCTTTTCATAACTGCTAAGACACAAGAATAACATAAAGAAAATAGATGGAAGCACCGTTATCTGTGTAACTGTTGTCAGATGATTCACAGGTTTACAACAATATTATTGTCACCGATTACAGACACTATAGAACGTTATTAGTTACTTGCCACAAATGCGAAATATATTTCGCAAAGCTTTGCTCATACCAAATAATAAAGAACGATGCAAATACAGTCAGTAACGAGGTATTTCTGATATGCTCTGAAGGTGATGTGTTTGGTGTTTAATTGACACATAAGTAACACGTCAAAGTGGTAGTCATTTTGTGTTGTTTCAACACCTCATTTTTGCTGTGTATTAACTCAACAAAACTACAAATGTGATCTTAAAGTTTAGAAAGAGAACTACTAAACTGTGAAGGCAAGAATAGTCTCTCAGGAATCAGTTGACAAATAGCTCCGAGAACATATGTAGTCGTCATAAATTAGTATCAGAGAATGTGACAATGCTTTCTTGTGGAGCAGTTTGTTGCCCTCCAAAGGGTCATAATTCTCCTGGCAATTCAAACAGAATTCAGGTCATATCAGTACGATCCTTACTTCTTCTTGTTCGGCCAGTTTCTCCTCAGATATCTTTTCATTCTCCACATTGATTTTTCTTCGAGTTTTTCAAATATATATATATATATATGTGTGTATAAAAAGAACAGAAAATAAAAAAAATAGTCGTACGTTTGTTTTTATCTTTTGCCGCCAAGAGCGTTCTGAGGATTTCTTCTCTTGGCCAAAAACTAAGTTCGGTTGGCCACAAGAAATAGAAAAATATACATCCCAAGGGAAAGTTCCAAGCTTAGCGACAGGAAGCAGCTACTAACTTTTTCTAATCTTTTTTCGTTTTTTTTTTCTTATTATTCTCTCTAGTTCTTTTGTGTACTCTTTGATCGTGGTCACATTGTATCCCCTACTCCAAGCCCTTTCCTATCCGAACGTCCATGTTTTCATCATTTTATTAAAGAATTGAAATGATTCATTTAAAAAAAAAAAAAAAAAAAAAAGAAAATCTCAAATCGTCTTTGATTTGTATGTTATTGGGAAAATTCCGCTTTTTAACCTGTCTCAGAGCTTGCGTATGGTTCCTAAATTCCGTTCAGTTTTCTTTAAATTAACAGAAAATATAAGTGAATATTTACTTTGAATAAGAGTATGTTTTAAAACAATATTTCACTTGGTTTGTCAGTCTTTATTGAAAGTATGACGGAAAAGTTTATAAGTTAAAACGATTCCTTTAAAATTTTTACACAATTTTAAGACGAATAGCAACTTTCGGCATTACTTCTTGATTTAACACTGACATTTTTATTTCTCCGAATTATGTTCGTATCCTTCATCCTATGTGAGTTTTTTATGTGTAATTCTCTGATACTAAACAGAGTAACGATGTTTGGAAGTGATCCTTTTTCTAGAATAAAAGGTGTCGATCCATTCATCATCCACTCATCCGTCCATCCATCCATCCGTTCATCCACACACCTATCCACTCATCCATCCATCCATCCATTCATCCATTCATCCATCCATCCGTTCATCCACACACTTATCCATCCATTCATTCATCCATCTTTCCATTCATTCTTCCATCCATCCACCCATCCATCCATCCATCCATCCATCCATCCATCCATCCATCCATCCATCCATCCATCCATCCATCCATCCATCTATCCATCCATCCATCTATCTATCCATCCACTTATCCATCCATCTATCCATCCACTTATCCATCCATCCATCCATCCATCCATCCGTTCATCCACACACTTATCCATCCATTCATTCATCCATCTTTCCATTCATTCTTCCATCCATCCACCCATCCATCCATCAATCCATCCATCCATCCATCCATCCATCCATCCATCCATCCATCCATCCATCCATCCATCCATCCATCCATCTATCCATCCACTTATCCATCCATCCATCCATCCATCCATCCATCCATCCATCCATCCATCCATCCATCCATCCATCCATCCATCCATCCATCCATCCATCCATCTATCCATCCATCCATCCATCCATCCATCCATCCATCCATCCATCCATCCATCTATCCATCCATCCATCCATCCATCCATCCATCCATCCATCCATCAACCCGTTAATTAATTAATTAAATAATTAAATAATTCATCCATCCATCCATCCATCCATCCATCCATCCATCAATCCATCCATCCATCCATCCATCCATCCATCCATCCATCCATCCATCCATCCATCCATCCATCCGTCCATCCCCCCATTCATTCATTCATTCATTCATTCATTCATTCATCCGTCCATCCGTTCATCCACACACCTATCCATCCATCCATCCATCCATTCATTCATTCATCCATCTGTTTACACATCCATCCATCCGTTCATCGATCCATCCGTACATCCACGCACCAATTCATCCATCCATTCATTCATTCATTCATTCATCCATCCATCCATCCACCCATTATTAATCCATCCATCCGAGGGTCTGCTGTGGCTCAGTTCTGCCGTGTCGTGACAAAACGCTGTAACTTTGGCGGAGAAGTTTTGCGAAAATGAGCCGTAAAGTTTTCATTCGAAAATGTGATCTGTATCGTGTAGAACCAGTGTATCTTGACTTTGGAAACACGTGGTTACATGTAATGTTACGTAAATGCATGTTGTGTGATTAAATTTGGTGAAAATTGATTGGTTGACCATTATTGCCTAGTTACACTGGTTCTACACGATACAGATCACATTTTCGAATGAAAACTTTACGGCTCATTTTCGCAAAACTTCTCCGCCAAAGTTACAGCGTTTTGTCACGACACGGCAGAGTTGTAGGGCGCTCTCTCCACCGACTGATGTGAAGAATATGGTAATTAAAACAGTCAAATCTGTTGTTTGGCGGGAAAAGACAGTCAAAGTTTGAAGCACACTCTTACGAGGGACAAATAAATCATGCATAGTAGAGATATGTGAGAACAGCGTAAAAGAAACACGTTAAAACCTACGAAGCAAAGAAAAACGTAGTAGAAGTTTAAAAATAGTAGAAAAGAGCATGTAATTGCCTTACAGATATCAATTACAACGCCTTCAGGTCTTCAGGCCAACCATAGTCTAATGATTAAGACAACAAATTACCCAATCGAAAGACTAGAAGTTCGAATTCAGAGAAGGAACTTAAAAAAAAGGCTCATATTTTTTGCGGCGCTTGATAGGTGATATCAAACGTTTTAATACTTTACGTTAAAGCAAGATAGACATAGGCACGTAGCCAGGATTTCGTAATGAGGGGGGAGGGGAGGTCGTGACTTGAAATACTGGGGCTCGATGAATCTAAACTGTTTTACTGGCAACATACCCATATTAGTTTGTTAGTACAATAAAATCAGGATAAGTTAATATTTTAATAACTATAAAGAAATCTCGAGTAAAAGAATATTTTTAAAATATTGAAAAGGATATAGTCTTCCGAGGTCATTCGAACTCGGTTTTTCTTGTTTTCTTTTCTTGTTCATTTTCTTATCTTCGTTCAAGGATATGCCTTCAAGGATAGCAACGAGATTTCTTTCGACAGGAAATACGTCCTATAAAATGGATTAGTGTTGCCGCGAAATTGAAAATTACTTTAACAAGTGTAACTGGAATTTATGTTGCCAGGCTCATATTATTGGTGATTGTGGGCATTTCTTAAGTTCTACCTGAGAATCTATTTGATAGAACAGGTTTATCGATTGTCATTTGTAGTCCATAGGATTTGTATGGAGCTAAATGGAATTCAGAATGGTCCGCTCAATTTTTAGATTGAACCCCTAACGTTTCCTCCACGCAAAATTCTTCATAAGAAAGAGTAAGCAAACGTTTGCTGTAGTTTTATATTTTTAACGCTGATTCTTCTTTTTCTCATTTTCTTTTTGTTTCATCCTTCGTTAATTTTTTCATTTATGGTTTCGAAGCGGGGTCTGGTCCCCCGGACCCACCCCTTGGCTACGTGCCTGTAGACATGCCATTGTTGTTGACAATAGAATTGTGATGATGGAAATTAAGCTTGATCTGTGATAATGGAAATTAAATCGGTTCATGAATGCGGTAATATTTAATTTAGTTTAATGTGTGGAATTCACAAAACGTTTCGAATCGTTTGATCCAAACTTTGGCATAATTATTGTTTTTAGTTTAAGTATTATCCGATCTCACGCTATATAAAAAACTAAGGGAACGATATGTTTGACATAATTTAAAGCCTTAAGAAATAAGCATTATTTCTAATTATCCCAAATAATAGAGATTTTATTGGAATGGACACAGATCACATTTTTGCTTCATGTAAGATTTTTTTTGTGCGTATGCTGTTTTTGGAATGTGGTAAACCTATTGCAAGCTTCATTTACTTATTCGTATTGCATCATGTAGAGTACGCAAAAGTTTCATCTTGAAGCGCGCCCCTTCGAAGTCGGGCACCTTTAATCGGAAAGTAGTTGTCCCCTGAATCCCCCCACAAATTACGTCTCTGTGAAATTGATTCAAATACTTTTAAACCTATTCTCTCCTGTTATGAAGCTGGATGTAATATAAACTGTTAATGACTTGTCTTCAAGTGAGATTGTTATTAATTGCTCATAAATAAGATTATGATCATTGTTGTACATTTGTCATGATGATGAACTGATACAGTGTTGCCAGACCAGCCAGTTGGAAAAGCAGGAGATTCGAAGACAAAAAACAGGAGAAAGCAGTAGACACATACAGTGTTGGCGTTTGAATGTAAATCCGGGGGGGGGGAGGCAATAAAATTTGCCATTATTAAGGCGGCAGTAGTCAAAACAAGCAGTCCAGAATTCATTTCCGATGAACTACATTGAGCAAATGAAAGGGAAAAGTCCCGATTTATATTAATATTATTTGATACACACATGTTTGAAGTAAACCGTAGTGAAAGAGCAAAGTGGAGTGAGAAAATGTATTTTCATGCACGTAGCGATAATGTACCTGTGTTGTGCAGTCACACGTGATCGTGACGTAAGACGATTTCTTGCTGACGATCGTGGAGAAACAATCTAAGCCACTCTTCCAACCCAAATCCCAATCTAAACAACACTTACTTGTAAATCTTCCAGAAACTTATAAAAACGCTAACCATAATGCATATAGAAGAACGTACAGTTGTATTCTTTGGAATCATATTATATACAGTAAAGCTCTATATGCTCTACAGAGCTTTTGTATTATAACAGAGAAATTTCGTCCTTTTATGTGAGGAAACATTGAAAATTCAATATGAATAATAATATATTTCTTTAACTCGAAATAAGGAAAAAGCAGGAGATTGTTCACTTTTCATTTTCTTCCGCAGTAGATCAGTAGAACGTAGAAAAAGCGGAAATCTCCTGCAAAATCAGTAGATCTGGCAACACTGAACTGATAGTGAAAATAGACCTATAAGTGCTGTTAGTGAATATATATTTGAATCAAGAAACGTTCGGTTTGCTTTTCTTGCCATGTTTTATGTGGAACATTTCAGAAACACATACTTTTGTTCTGAGCACTTAAAATCAATAAAATATTTACCCATATTAAACAATGATTAAACTTTGTAACCTTTATCTGAAAGATATAGTTTTACTGTACATTGTACTAAAATGTTAACAGCATTTGTATAAAAGTTCCAGTATAACAACTTAAAAAGACTTTTATGAATACGTTTTAAATTTCTGTTGCCATACGAAAATAAACTAAAATAATGGGAAGAAGAAATTTTATTTAATTTGTCTTATAAACTTTACTAAACCATAATGCACATAAAAGAGATCAAGTGGCATCTCGGGAGCAAAATTTGTCACTTGCTTTACAATATTGCAACAAGTTTGAAGCCTCTATCAGTTGTTAATAAATGAAAATCCAGACATAAAAACATAAAAAAGATGAGTGTCCAAATGGATAGATACTCATGACATAATGGAAACAAATCGTTATTCCTTTGCCAACAATATCAATTTGGATATCTCAACTAATCGCTTTAAAACGCGACAACAATATTTCTATATCTAAAACTGGCTTGATTGATTGGTACTTGGAATTTTGTGTTCCTTTCAGCGATGATTCTGTATGATACGTGGATCTATAGTTTTTAAGGTCCACTGCTCCTGAACGCACCGTAATGCGTTAAGCATTTCAGGTCTCTTTTACCGGGTATCAAATCCGAGGGGTAAAAGTGGATCTGAAAAGATAGGGGAACGCTTCACGTCACGCCGTTTCCCGTGACTATCTTTGCCCATTGTATTTTTTTTATATAAAGTGCGGAGACGCCACAGATATTTTCGTGAGGTGAGGGAACATCATCCTCCCGCGTTCCCCCTAATTTTTACCCCTGTCAAACCCGAAATACCGTACACTAAAGTCGTATACACCTTAATGGATCAGCAAGAAGAGCTTGCAAATAATGACATAGTAAAGGAAAAAAGAAAAAAATATAGGCGAAGTTTTTTTTACAACAGTGACGTACACAAAATTTAACCAAAGGGAGCTTCAACACTGGTGAATCTAGACTGGAGCCGGGTGGTCCTGGTTTTGAGTGAAAAAAAATAATTGAAGCTGTTATTTGTATATCTTTGAAAGTTTATAATAAGGATCGCCTGTTATTCTTTATTGGAATTATTTTTGAAATATTAGATATAGTTTCAGTTTTTCTGTTATACAATGTGTAAGACAGTGCTTGAGGTCCACAATGTCAACTTCCAATCTAGCCATAATATCCACCAGGAGAGAAGAGAATTAAGTTAGAAACTTCTGCAGGATCCGTGAAAAATTGTGAACTCATGATATATCTATCATTGTTTTGGTTCTTGTTGTCTCCCCTCCTGTTTTTACCTTCTCGATCCGCCACTGAGCTTCAATCACCTAAAACCATATTATTTTAGAACATCCTTGATTTTATACCTTGTTTCATACCTTGTTGAATGATTAAATCTCTAATACCCCCTTTGTCTACGCCACTGTGCTACAATGTTATTAAGGTATAGTGGTTAAAAATGTATAAAAATTATATACACTAGTGTGTACAAATCAGTACGTCTTCAATGATCTGAAAAAATACAGGGTGGCCCAAAAGAGGTACACCCTTGTATAATTCAAGTACAACTCTATAGTGTATGGATTTATTTGTTTCGACTGTTCCGAGCTTAAGTTACAAGTAAAAAGACATTGAGAACAAATAATAAAGAAACTAGGTCTATCTATTTGATAACAAAAAGAAATGATATAAAATACAGGACGGGTCGGGACTGTATACCTACTTTTGGGCCACTCTGTATACTAGGTAAAATTCTTATACGTAGTTTCCAAGAAAATCGATATTTTTTTTTTAGATTTAAAA
Organism: Thermobia domestica; assembly: GCF_964235325.1. NCBI lineage: Eukaryota > Metazoa > Arthropoda > Insecta > Zygentoma > Lepismatidae > Thermobia > Thermobia domestica. The sequence goes on from NC_137469.1 coordinate 42,990,007, forward strand.
GTTTGATATTGTTACTGAATTACATACCCTTACCGAGCTTTTCATTGAATACTAGTAAGACTTTGGTGGATCTAAGCCGGGGCCGAGGGGCCTAGACGCATCGTTTCTTAAGTGATAAAAATAATTGATATTATTTATATATTTTTGGAAGTTTATATTTAACTCATGATATACTTACCATGATATGCCCTGAGTTCTGGCTGGCCTCCAGTTTTTATCTTTTAGATCCCCCTACTGAAAACGACAGTACACACTTTGGTATGTTATTTATTAGATATTTATTTAGTGCTGGATATGCTATTTGATTAGTGCTACATATATTATTTATTTAGTCCTGGGTATGTTATTTAATTAGTGGTGGATATGCTATTCATTTAGTGTTACATATGCTATTTAGTAAGACTATCCATGGCTTTGGATTGATTATTTTAACGAAAGAAACACTGACTAAAGCTTATAACCCACTGTATTTTAAATTATAATAATGGTTTCGGATATCTAACATATCCTTCTTCAGACAATATCGAAAATAAAATCAAAATCGTTATTATAATTTAAAATAAAGTGTGTTTTAATCTTTGGCCAGTGTTTATTTTGTTAAAAAAATGAAATGAAATCTTTGAGTTTTACGTCCCACGGTTATGCCGGTTAGGCTAAAGGAGACGGTGAGGATGAAAGATGAGTGAAATGGTGGAATGAAGAAAGTGGGAGGAAACGGGAGAACCCCGAGAAAACCCACGAACACGGTGTTTGTTTCTTTTGTTAAAATATGCTATTTATTTAGTCCTACATATGCTATTTATTTAGTGTTACACATGTTATTTATTTAGTCCTACATATTTTATTTATTTAGTGGGGATATGCAATTTATTTAGTGCTGGATATTCTATTTATTTAGTGCTATATATGTTATTTATTTAGTGCTATTCATGCTATTTATTTAGTATAACACATCTTACTTATTTAATGCTACATATGTTAATAATTTAGTGATAGCTATGTTATTCATTTAGTGCTACATAGTTATTTATTTAGTGCTACATACGTTATTTATTTACTACGATATCTGTTATTTATTTAGTGTTACATATGTTATTTATTTAGTGCTACATATAAAAATACATAACAGTTTGTATCTACGCTACTAACGGTGACACTCATATTCCTAACAATGCCTAACCTTCTACTTGTAAATGTTGACACAGAATTAATCAAGCAATAGTAGAATAGAAAAAAATAGACAAAGGATTTCCATATGGATACTCTTGGCAGTTAAAGTGTTAAATATTTTGTGTGACAGAAGTAGTTTGTTACGCTGGAGGCTATAAAGAAAAATAATAATGTATTTTGTATTGTTAGTTTTACGAAAGATGGAAAGAAATGTTACGTTTATTTTTCGTTCGTTTCCACAAGGCAAAATATCTTGGTTTCTCCAGAGATTCAGGCGAAAGTTCCAGTCTTTTCCTTTTAGAATCGCTATTACCATTGCCTTGGCTGGACTCCAGGAGTGAAAGTTTGTGTTCCAAAGAAAGGGGAAAAAAAGAATACTGCAATATAAGGGAGGTCATGTGAAAAAACAGTGATGATATTTTTATCCTTTCTTCTTTCTTTCCGGAGGAGTTTTCTTTTCTCCCTCTTCCACTTTTTCAATTTTCTTGCTTTAAAGAAGGGCTCTTATCGAAATCAGAAGGTTTTCATAATTTTCGCCGCAGTATCATGTTGTGCTGTGTTGCTTCAACCGTATATGTTTGTGGTAGGTACTGTATATTTGAACCACGACCTCACATAACGTTATATTTGGAGATGACTGTTCCTGTTTTCAGCTATGATAATATTATTTTCTTTGGTAAGCAAAATGGAAAATATAATTCTTTTTTTACTTACATGGTAAAGGACTTGGATTGAAAAGAGCTATATGTGGCCTATGCTAAACTATTTTTTATTAGAATTTATCACATAAAGTAGGGTTTCTCAACTTGTGGTACGCAAGTCATTGTTATGGTACGTACGACTTATTAATACTGGCGATATTAATAACTAATATACTTTGGTGGTACAGCAGTGGAAAAAGTTGAGAACTCTTACGCTAGAAGACCTTATGACATTGTAATCTGTTTGAAAATCTGTCTGGTAGTTTCTCCACATGATAAGTCTTGAATCAAAGCGATTTTTTTAAGTCTTTTTTTTTTTGGGGGGGGGGGAATAGACAGCTTGATTATCTCGGCCAAGTTTGTTAGGAGTCAATCCGTTAAAACATAATCATGAGTAACGATGTAGCCCTAGTTGACATGCAACCCGCACAGGAGCAAAGAAATATTGGTTGCCTATGACAAAAGGATATGTAGCTCTTTTTACTGCAATTATCTCGTCCGATTTCGTTAATAGAGTCAATCCGTTAAAACATCTTCATGGGTAACGTTGATTATAACGGTGGTCATCCATATCCCTAGTTTACATGCAACCCGCACAGGAGCAAAGAAATATGAGTTGCCTATGGTAAAAGGATATGTAGCTGTTCTTATTGCCATTACCTTGGTCGATTTCCGTTAATGGTGTTAATGGTGTTGTGGTGGTTAATGGTGGTAATGGTGGTTAATGGTGGTAAGAATGGTGACTTTAACGGTGGCCATCCATATTCCATACAGCGAAATATGTGCTGAGGTTATTTTTTTATTTTGAAAGTAAAATAATTTTATAAATGTAAGTTTTTTAAGGTTAAAAGTATTTTTGAAGTTAACAGATAAATAATTTGGTTAAACCTAAAAAAATATTGATCGGGCTAAAAGGTCACAAACTTGAAATATTTTATACTTGACATACTAAGGGTATGGAAAAGTATAAAATGCAGACTACTTCAATTACCACCGTAGATTTAATTGTAAACGTAATTTTTGCTTGATTCTCTTTACTGATCATCTAACCTAGTCTGTGCAACTGGTCGTAAGTACGGGTAATACGGGTAGCAACAGATAGATAAAATGGTGGTGTGAACACAAAGAAAAGCATTTATAAACATTTAAAGTTACGCTGCTCATTGCACAAATATTCTCCATAATGAATACGGTTAAAAACTTGTTATATATACGGTCTTTGTAGACCTCGGAAGAATTCTGACGAAATTAGGAAATAAAATCAGTGCATAAATTTTCAACATACACCCTACAATTTCAAACCGAGATGAGAAAAAGTTCAATACGAGAGGAGGAAAAACATTTCGAGAATTAACAGAAGACCAGAAAGAAATCTGTCAGAATCGAGACGAGACTTCCACCAAATTTACGAGACAAGACAAGAAAATATAATTTTTTGTTTCGTCTCCTCTGGTGAGTAACGGTATAGACAACTATCTGTACTCACAATCATCAATAAGATTTTTATACGAAAGAAGTGTCCCCTTTACATAAACATTGTCTGTGGACAACGTGCAGCTCTAATTCTCATTTTATGTAATCTCCTGGTTCCATTGCATCTACGCCCCATCACTGCGCCTTACCAAGTACCCTAACCTATCAGAAGCTTTCTTTACATAATGCAGAGTGTAGAAGAGGAATTTTAATATTATTCATTACAAGATATACCATATTATCTTGTATGTATGTCAAACTTTATTATTATTATTATTATTATTATTATTATTATTATTATTATTATTATTATTATTATTATTATTATTATTATTATTATTATTATTTATTGCATAAAATTTCACAAGATCATGCCTATAATACTCAATTAATTTTAAAAGTATTTTGAAGTCTTGGCTGCTTAAAAATAAGATGAAAATGATTATAATAATTTCACTCTTCAATATAAATTTACAAAACAAATGTGCGTTAATGTGTTTCATTGTTCGAAGTATGTCATTGTTAGAAATATGTGTGTCTCCCTTAGGGGAAGACGAATGACAATAGATACATACATTTACTACTTAATACTTAAAAATACAGTAAATAAATATAGAAACAAATTCCTCCATAGAATAGAAACAAACTATCAATAATTTTTGCTCACGATCTTGGAAACACACTTTAGCGACATAAAATTATTTGTTTTTTGATTTTCTCAAACACTACACATAGAAATTTAGCCTTAAGTCTGATCTTTTATCCAGCTCTAAGTGATATATAGATAGGTATGTGTCTCCTTTTAACAGAATATTATAGTTAAGACAGAAGTTTAATAATAATAATAATAATAATAATAATAATAATAATAATAATAATAATAATAATAATAATAATAATAATAATAATAATAACAATAATAACAATAATAATAATAATAATAATAATAATAATAATAATAATAATAATAATAATAATAATAATAATAATAATAATAATAATTTTGGGCTATGTTTTATCAACCACACTATGTACTGTTCTTTTGGTGTTGACATGATTAAAAGATTGATGGTATACTACGTTATTAGTGATGGCATGGTGAAAAGATTGATGGTATACCACGATATTAGTGGTAGTATGATGAAAAGTTTGATGGTATACCAAGATATTAGTGTAGTATGATGAAAAAGTTGATGATATATTACGTAGTAGTGATGGCATGAGAAAATCGTTGATATTATACTATGATATTAGTTGTGACATGATAAAAAAATGATGTTATACTACGGAATTAGTGGTGGTATGGGAGAAACGTTTATGGTATGCTACGATATTAATGGTGACATAATAAAAAGATTGGAATTAGTGGTGTTATGGGAGAAACCTTTATGGTATGGTGCGATATTAATAGTGACATAATAAAAAGATTTGAATTAGTGGTGTTATAGGAGAAACGTTTATGGTATGCTACGATATTAATGGTGACATAATAAAAAGATTGGAATTAGTGGTGATATGGGAGAAACGTTTATGGTATGTTACGATATTAATGGAGACATAATAAAATGATTGGAATTAGTGGTGAAATGGGAGAAACGTTTATGGTATGCTACGATATTAATGGTGACATAATAAAAAGATTGGAATTAGTGGTGTTATGGGAGAAACGTTTATGGTATGCTACGATATTAATGGTGACATAATAAAAAGATTGGAATTAGTGGTAGTATGGGAGAAACGTTTATGGTATGCTATGATATTAATGGAGACATAATAAAAAGATTGGAATTAGTGGTGGTATGGGAGAAACCTTTATGGTATGGTGCGATATTAATAGTGACATAATAAAAAGATTTGAATTAGTGGTGTTATAGGAGAAACGTTTATGGTATGCTACGATATTAATGGTGACATAATAAAAAGATTGGAATTAGTGGTGATATGGGAGAAACGTTTATGGTATGTTACGATATTAATGGAGACATAATAAAATGATTGGAATTAGTGGTGAAATGGGAGAAACGTTTATGGTATGCTACGATATTAATGGAGACATAATAAAAAGATTGATGATATACTGGAGTATTACATTTATCTCAATAGGTAGTGTCATCATACACTATCAATTTTTAGGTTTACAAAATAATTAGATTCTTTCAATTTTTTAAAGTGGAAAACAGCGTATAAGAATCTGCTCTCACCTATAACATTTTTCAACTCTGTTAGTCTATCAAAATTGGTATGTGTCTCATCCAAGGACATTTTTTCACGTTAAACGCTCATAATATGGTTTGCGTTTAAATAAGCAGATTCCTTTTGCACGGACTTACAACTGTACTAATTACTCGCAGTTAATTGAATGTCAGGCAACGTCAATTCAAGAACAACAATGACTCATTTTTCAATGTACACATACACCAAATGAGTGCTACTCTGTTGCCGGTTATATGGATTTCTCATGATACACTTGGATTTTTTCCTGGTTCGATCCCAGCTCGCGCCGTGTGGACTTTGTGGTGGACAAACACCGTGCTCGTGGGTTTTCTCGGGGTTCTCCCGTTTCCTCCCACTTTCTGCATTCCACCATTTCACTCATCTCTCATCATCACCGTCTCCTTTAGTCTAACCGGCATAACCGTGGGACGTAAAACTTAAATATTTCATTTCATTTATTTTGGATTTTTTTTTTTTTTTTTTGAGGAGTTGAGTTAACGAAAATCTCCTTCATTTATTTGCTCTGTCTGTCTGTCCGGAGAACATAAAAGCTCAAGAACTACTTGATGGATCGCCATCAATTTTGGCCAAAATGTAGAGGTTCAAAAGCTAGGTATTGAATTCGTTGGAGATGATTCATTCCGCAGATCCTAAGAGATCTAAAATCGATCCCTTGTGTATTTATATGGGACAGGATTTTGAACCCCTGGCTGTCCGGCAACCTTCATAGCGGCAGAGTTATGTGGGTTGCATATACTTAAGGCATACTTCTACTTTAGCTCCCAGCATATAAGCATACGGTACCTTAGAGTATCACTCTATGTATATCCAGAGTCGCCCAGAAGTATGTCCTGTTGTTTTATATATGTATGTCTGTATACCTACTTTTGGGCCACTCTGTATATGCGTGTATGTGATGCTTTATTTCTCTGTAACTGCTGGCCGAATTTAAACCAAATCTGGAGGGCAAACAACCTAAGATTAAAAGAACAAAGATTGCTATATTTAGTGTTCGAGGCTTGGCCAGGGACAGCCTTGGCTCGGCTTGTATCTGGTACTTTATTTCTCCCTAATTACTGGCTGAATGTGAATCAAATTTGGTGGCAAGTAACCCATTGTTTAAGAAGTAAAGATCGATATATTTGGTAACCAATTTCGGCCATGGACAGATTCAACTAGACAACATAGTCCATAGGTTTGCACGTTGCGAGGTTCTAGGTTCGGTTTACCAACTGTGTCTCCCTTATTAGCCCGTTTTATCCCCGTGATGTCATATGGCAATGGAAAATAACGTTTAGAAAACGAACGCTAAATATCTGCTCATTTGCCTTGTTCATTTACTAGTAAAATCTAATTCTTTAACTAGTAAATGAACAAGGTAATAAACGAAAAACGTTAGTTTTTGTTTTTAGGTTGTTAGGAAAGTACGTAAACACAATTTACGAAAGAAATTAAAAAAATAAATCGGTATAATAAGGGTTAAAATTATTGGGTTTGCGAAATAAGAGTCCTAAATTTTGAATGATAATATTATTATACCTCAAAACATCACAAAAATGAAAACATTTGGAACATATGTTACTGCATCAGCGAATTTAAGAAAGACTATCAGCCTCACGCTTGTATATTAAAGAGAGTAAACGAAACGATTGTCACAGACATCGATAGTACTTTTTTAATAGATGGTAAAATTTATTTGACCATTTGCTAAACATGCAGCCAAAAGTGATGTTCGTGGAAAAAGTGAAATGCATAGAGCAGAATCATATATTTAGGAAGTTAACTGATTAGAAACAGAAATTGCTACATAGAAATTAATGAAATACAATTCCACAGCAGTAGGCAAAATTTCCTCTGTGTTAATTTATATCGACGGGTAAATACTGGGACGAGATACACAAACTCATTCTGCTCATATGGAACAAGGAGGAATTTTCACAAGAGTGTAAAGAGTCAATGATTGTTCCCATTCCCAACAAAGGTGATAAAACTGATTGTAATAATTATGAATACATTTCTCTTAGTCAATAGCCTATCAAACATTCTGTTAGCAATGTTAACTCCATACGCAGATGAAATTATTGGAGATTATCAGTGCGGTTTTAGGTTAAATTGATCAACTATCGAGCAGATATTTACCGTTCGTCCAATTCTCGAAAATAAATGGGAATACAGACCTCTGTACATTGATTATTCAATTATGTGACTTCAGAAATCCCTATGACTCAGTTAGGAGGGAAACTTAGTACAACATTCTTACTGAAATTGGTATACTTAAGTAGCTAGTTAGCTTAATTAAAATATACTTAAATAAAATTCAAAGCGAAGTTCGAGTAGGGAAATATTTGTCCACGAGTTCTGACAGCGAAAATGATCTTAAATAAGAACGTGCGTTGTCTCCATTATTATTCAATTTTGTTTTGTAATATGATATAAGAAAAATTTAAAGATAGCAGCCAGAACCTAGAGCTAAATGGTATTCACCATATTATAGCTTTTGTTGATTATGTCAATCTGATAGGAGATGATATGAGGACAATAGAAAGAAATACGGAAGCTTTATAAAATAAATGCAAGGACATGTCTTTAGAAGTAAATGTAGAAAAAACAATACATAGAAATGCGCTGTGGCCGTAATCCTGAAAACTATGGATACATGAAAATATCAAGTAATGTTTTTGAACAAAGTGAACAGTTTCAAATATCTAAGATCAACATTAACAGACTAAAACCCACGTGCAAGAAGAAATTAAATGTCGACTGTATGTAGGAAAGCTGTATTATTATTCAGTTCAAACTCTTGTCTTTACGAATTGTTTTGAAAAATTTGAAGCTTAAAATGTGTATATAATTATGGCTGTTGTGCATGGTTTAACACTTATTGTTGAAGAAGAACTCAGACTAAAATTACTTAAAAATGAAATCCTAAGAGAGATATTCGGATCCAAGAAGGACGGAAATTGACAATGTTGAAAACTTTCGTAACGAGGACCTGCTTTGTTTATACGGTTTGTCTAATATTATGTGTAGGAGGTTCAATTAGGCATGTCATGTAGAAGAATAAAAGAAAGTAGGAACATTTTCAAACTTTTAACCACAAACCCAATCGAGAAAGTCATTAAAAAGACTTAGGTTCGGTTAAAAGGACAATATTAAGATGTATCCCGCGGAAGTAGGAAAAGAGAATGAAAACTGGATCCAGTTAGCAACGGACAAAAGTCAATGCATAGCCTTTGTGAACGTGACATTGAACTTCCCGGCTCCGCAGGCTATAGAGTTAGTTTAGTTTGGTAGGCTTGTTACATTTATCCCAAACAAAATGCCTAAATGTTCTCTCAATGTTTACGATGGGGAAAAAAGTAGAATGTAAGAGCGAAATGAGGTAGGAATCAAACAAGGAGGAGAAGGAAATCCTCAACTTATGATTTTTAATCCCATTATGTTTGCCTTTAATACCAATAAGATAGTGATCACTCTTGTTCTGATTCTGCAAAAGAGAGATCTCCCATCCTCCCTATTTCCCTCCTAGAAAAAAGTATTATAATAGAAGAATATCTTGACATTCAGAAAATGTAAAAGTCTCATTTCTTAAGTAATTCGTTTCTTTTTTTTCCTTTTCTTTATCAGTATAAGGAAGGAAAGGAAGAGAGAAAGAATAGATATTCCCAAGACCTTTAGACAGAGGATCGTCATTACGAACTTATTCCCTATCCATCAAGATAGAGCATTTGCAAGACAGATGATGGTAATCCTTGGAAATAAAGCCCATTACATTTCATCCATTTCGGAGCATTATAAGATGAAGCTACGCATGCGTTAGCGTAATATAAAAGGAAAAGTAGAGAAAAAGAGAGACGTTTTTGAGAAAGGTTTTTCTCTGTTTGGCGGCGGACTTTGCTAGTGGAATGAGATAAAGAGAAAGGCTATATAAGTTTGAAGGAAAGGAGAGAAAAACACAAGCATTAGACTTCTGGATACGCTGGAGAAGAAAAGTATCTTCCAGACCTCTCTCTCACTTTGTAGTGTGTGTGTGTGTGTGTGTGTGTGCTGACGTAAGATCCCTTCGTCGCTCTTTCTTGCAGGAAATTGCGTTCCGCTCCAAAAGCGATGGATTTCTTGAAAACGTGAGCGGACCTAAGGGCGGGGGGAAAGCGGTGGTGGATGATGTTCTGGAGGGAATTGATAACATCAAGGTTTGAGGATTTCTCTGTGGTTCATTCTCCACAATGTTTTCATCTTCTCTGTGCACTGCATCCTATCCTATCCTATCCTCTCTCTCCCTATTAGTCTATCTTCGTTTCTCCAGTCCCTTCATACTCATCATGTTATTGGTTGTTTTATTTCCTTCTTTTTTCTTATATTGAGAAAAAACGATGTAACAAGAAATGCGATTTTCTGTAGATACTCAAAGATTTATTCTTTGATATTGAAGATATTTTTGTATCTATAAAAGATGTAATTATTGAGTTGCATAACCTTAAGTATTGTTCAAGAAGTTTCATCTTATACACACTAATATCGCAAAAGCTTTTATTGGAATTTTTGGTACATTTTCTTATTTCAAGGACTATATACGCATGGAGCTTGCTCTCACTAATTTCAGCGAAACTCACACTATTCCCAGGGTCACCATCTTCAACGGGGTTTGTCCTCACAAGTCTCAATAAGGCTCACACCATCTCAAGCTCTTTATAGTTAGTGAGGCTTGTGCTCAATAATCTCAATGAGACTAAAGCTCTCTATCCTCAATGGGGTTCGCTCTCTCTAATCTCAATGAGACACACGCTATCTCAAACTCTCTATCCTCAATAGAATTCGCTCTCACTAATCTCAATGAGACTAAGGCTCTCTATCCTCAATGGGGTTCGCTCTCTCTAATCTCAATGAGACACACGCTATCTCAAACTCTCTATCCTCAATAGAATTCGCTCTCACTAATCTCAATGAGACTAAGGCTCTCTATCCTCAATGGGGTTCGCTCTCTCTAATCTCAATGAGACACACGCTATCTCAAACTCTCTATTCTCAATAGAATTCGCTCTCACTAATCTCAATGAGACTCAGGCTCTCTATCCCCATTGGGACTCAGGTTCTCTATCCTCAATGGACCTCGCTCTCACTAATCCTAATGAGACTCAGGCTCTCTATCCTCATTGGGACTCAGACTCACTATTCTTAATGAGACTCAGGCTCTCTATCCTCAATGGGGTTCGCGCTCACTGATCTCAATGAGACTCAGCCTGTCTATTCTCAATGGGGCTCGCACTCTCTAATCTCAACGAGACACACGCAATCTCAAACTCTTTGTCATCAATGGAACTTGCTCTTACTAATCCTAATGAGACTCAGGCTCTCTATCCTGATTGGAACTTAGGTTCACTTATCTCAATTAGACTCAAGCTCTGTATTCTCAATAGAGCTCGCCCTTTCTGATCTCAATGAGACACACGCAATCTCAAACTCTTTATCCTCAATGGACATCGCTCTCACTAATCTCAATGAGACTCAGGCTCTCTATCCTCATTGGGACTCAGGCTCATTATTCTCAATGAGACTCAGGCTCTCTATCCTGATTGGAACTTAGGTTCACTGATCTCAATTAGACTCAAGCTCTGTATAGCAATAGGGCTCGCCCTTTCTAATCTCAATGAGACACACGCAATCTCAAACTCTTTATCCTCAATGGACCTCGCTCTCACTAATCTCAATAAGACTCAGGCTTTCTATCCTGATTGGAACTTAGGTTCACTGATCTCAATTAGACTCAGACTTTCTATCCTCAATAGGGCTCCTCTATCTGCTTACTAATCTCAATGAAATATTTACTATTTCAGACTCGCTCTCACTTATCTCAATGAGACTCAGGCTCTCTATCCTCATTGGGACTCAGGTTCACTGATTTCAATGAAACTCAGGCTCTGTATTCTCAATATGGCTCGCGCTTACTAATCTCAATGAGACACTTTATCTCAGGTTCTCTATCCTCAATGGAACTTTCTCTCCTTAATTTCAATGTGACTCATTCTCACTAATCTCAATGAGACCCAGGCTTTGTATTCTCAATAGTGCTCGCGCTTAGTAATCTGAAGGAGACACACGCTATCTCAGACTCTCTATCCTCAATGGAACTCGTTCTCACTAATCTAAATGTGATTCAGGCTCTCTATCCTCATTGGGACTCAGATTCACTGATCTCAATGAAACTCAGGCTCTGTAATCTGAATAGGGCTCCTCAATAGTCCTCAATGTAGCTCACACTACCTCAGATTTTTACTGTATCGTACTCAAGCTTACCATCCTCCATTATGCTCACTCACGCTCGGTCCAGCGCTCACAATAACTTCATTGGGCTGACGATCTCTAACCTCATTGGGGTCACTATCGCTTAAATTCGCTCCCCACTTATAGGTGTTCGTGCTTATAAGTTCTCGCGCTTAATTATTGCACTCAATTTGGCGAAGTACGACCTTGAGTGGTTGGTTTTTCATTGTATTTCAGCGACGTAGTACTTGTGTGTTTTGCTAGTAGTAGGTGATTTTTTAAAATTTCCCTTCGGATTTACTCTGAAATTGGGCAAATCCTTGGACTAATTGGACTCGAATACTGTTGAATTTGCCGCGTATGGATTGTCATGCCAGCGGCTAGTTATAATATTGTGCATAGATTGGAAATATATGAGTCGCTAGAATATAAGGAGTTGAACAAACTGGCATGTTTGGTGGCAAGTTCTTATGCGTAATTTTCGAAAAATATCGAGAAAAAACGAACTTCCTTGGACTTAAAACGTATGTCGTCCACTGCCAATGTGATCCGATTGATAGTTTTTATTCTGGTAGAAAAGATTATTTACTTATTTATGTATTGTTTATGAAATATATTCACTGCTAAGCACCAAATTGTATTTATTGACACGTGTTAACAGTGACGGTGGCGCATACTTCTAACAGTGACATACAGTGTTAACAGCAACATAGTCCTAACAGTGACACTCAGTGTTGACAACACCATACTTCTAACAGTGAGACACAGTGTTTACGGTGACATATTTCTAACAGTGACATACAATATTAATATTGACATACTTCTAACAGTGACATACGATGTTAACAGTGACATACTTCTAACAGCGATACAGTGTTTACAGTGACATACTTTTAACAGTGGCACACTGTGTTTACAGTGACATACTTCTAACAGGCTGATACACAGTGTTTACAGTATCATAATTCTAACAGTGACGCATACTTCTAACAGTAATGCATAGTTCTAACAGCGACACAATGTTAACAAGAACATGCTTCTAACATTGACACATAGTGTTAAGTGACATACTTCTAAAAGTGACGCATACTTCTAACAGTGACACATAGTGTTTACAGTGACATACTCCTAACAGTTACACACTGTAAACAGTGACATACTTCCATCACTGACGCATACTCCTAACAGTGACCCGCAGTGTTAACAGTATGATACTTCCAACAGTGATACACAGTGTTAACAGTGGCATACTTCTGACAGTGACGCATACTCGTAACAGTGACACACATATAATCATGATGACAGAGATACTACTTGTAATCAATTATATAACTCTGATACTCTCGCTTTCGTTTCTATGCAACAGATTCCCTTTTTTGTAGCATTGATGGACTTCAGATAATCCTCCATATATTTAGTTGATTGCATTTCTTCTTGTTTTCTCTAACAGAAGCAACGGCAAGCAATTCCTTTAATTATAGCCTCTGGATGAAGAAGACGACTCTTCAGATTGCTTGAAACACTCCTTTCTTATTCTTGCAAACAGAACTCCACTTCGTCTCCTCAACTGTGTTTTAGTTTGTTTTTATTTCCACATCGCCTCTAGATTCTTCTTTCTTGTTATTGGAAGAGTACGAGGCAGAAACACTTTTTTCTTTCTTTTTTTGCTTTCAATTAGGAAGTTTTTATTTGCAACCCTGGAAGTTTAATTAGAAACATAAGTAGTTTTTTTTTGTCCTCTATTTTCCTTGCAGAAAATAAAGGCGGAAAAGATAGTTCCTGTTAGCAAAAGAGAAGTTAAAGATAGATTGCGTATACATAGTAGACGGAATATAATAAACCTAGCGTACTACTGTACTGTACTCTTGCAGAATTAATTGCTTCAGGCCAAGTAATAGACTTTAACTATGGGTAATATAACTAAGTTTCTTAGTAGTACTTCTCTGAAAAGGATAATACCTTCCATACAGCTCTCAGTTCTGTTAATGTTTGGTTAGCACATCGTACCACATTGCCGCCATTTCTGACCTTCTAAATTAAGTTTTTTGGTGACTCAGTGGTAGCAGGTTCACCTCTGGTGCCAGGGATCCTTGATTCGATCTCAGCTCACGTCAAGTGAATTTTGTGACTTTATAGTGGACAAACACCGTGTTCATGAGTTTTCTCGGGGTTCTTCCGCTTCATTCATTCCACCATTTTCCTTAATTTCTTATCATCACCGTCTCCTTTAGGCTACATGGTATAATCGTGGGACGTAAAACTTAAACATTTCATTTCATTTCACCGTTTATTATTATTATTATTATTATTATTATTATTATTATTATTATTATTATTATTATTATTATTATTATTATTATTATTATTATTATTATTAATTTCAATTATATAATGGGATTAACAATCTTACGAAAGTTGTAATTAATAATTAAACAAAATGCTTTTCAAAATTTAACAAAAGAGAAGTATTCTGGTATATATGAAAAATTCTCTACGTTACGGAATAATGTGAAAAGAATGTACAATGAAGTAAAGAAAAATATAATTTGTAGAGTTGGGAAATAATATTTATGACAACAAAATGCATTTTTGGAATAATGTTAAGAAATCACAAGATAAATAGGTACCTAATATAATGTATATACAAAGGAACCAATTTTACTGGGGCAACACACATTGCTGAGGTATCTTATAATACCTTTAATCTGACACATGAGAGTTAAAACATCGGCAATTGCTGTAATAAGTAACCCTAATTGCAATAATATATCAATTACAGCAATTTGTCTAAGCAATGTTATTGTAATAATAAGCAAGCCTAGTCCTTAGCATCTTTGAGTTTATCCAGTATTTCTAATTGCATAAAAAGAATTAGCTCCAATTCTGACAAAAATATATATAACCCAAATAAGCCTCCCGGGTCGAAAACGACCCATACGTCTTTTGTTATTGCTAAAATTTATACATTTGCCCCCCGGGTCGTTTTCGACCCAGTATCATAATTAGCCAATGGGAGATCAGCAAAAAGAAATGACACCAAATTCACCAAGAATAGATCGAAAATTTTCTACTTTTCAAAATAAATCAAAATACAATACAAAAAAAGGATATATGGGTTAAGAACGTACATGGGGTATCAGTTTACCAGTAACTCATTTCGCCTAGCCAATTTTCCCTTATAGTTATGATAAATGTTAACTTCTGAGTTCATCATTTTAGACAACGTAAGGGTCTTTTATTTCGCCTAATCCCAATTTCGCCTAAAATAACGGACAATTTTAAAAATCACGGAAATTACAATGTTCTTGATTTTCCTAAATCTCAACAATTTTTTGAAAAAATAATTAGCCTTTTTTAAAATCAGAATGTAAAAATATACAATAGAGGATGAACAACAAAGTGAAGTGGTAGCATTTCAAGTGAAACTAACGATTCGCCTTGCATTATTCAAATGTATATTCATTTATTGAATAAATATAATATGCGCTAAAAAGATCGACTTTTAAAGAAGAGAACAATAGTACGATGAGAATGCTAGATCTACGCCATCATGGTAGATCTGAGACAAAGATGTGGAAACAGATGGATGATCAATTTGAATGCTTTAAATAATAAAATTTAAAATAAAGAAATTTGAGTATTTTTGTATTTGGATGCTGTTTAATATAGTTTTCAGGTAGCACAGGGATAAATCCGCAACCAGAAATTCCTTTCTGGCGGGGAAGGAAGTTGACTGTTGCCATTTCCTGAAAATCACTATTTCGGTAATAATTAGATTTTGTCTATTCAGCATAATTTTCGGGGGGAGTCAAGATCCTATGAAACCTCTAGGCTACGTCTCTAAACAAGAGTTCTCAACCTTTTTCACAGGCGTACCACCATAAGCAGTGTGTAGATCCAGACGTGGCTCACGTATCACAAGTGGTACGAATACCACAGGTTGAAAATCCTTCAATGTTAGATTAGTCAGTCGCTTAATTTACTTATTTACCTGAATAATAGCATAATTAATTTGATGTTCGTTGATTCTAGCTTTCTAATTTTCCTCTAGTTTAACTGATAAACCATAAGTTCCCACAAAATCAAAAAATATTGATCCTAAGATATATATATATATATATATATATATATATATATATATATATATATATATATATATATATACATATATAGGGTGTTAGAGAACTATACCGACAAACTGTAGGAGGTGATTCCTCATATCAAAATAAGAAAAAAAGTTTATATGGACCTATGGCAAAAAGTGCATAGATTCAGAGCTAGGGCTGTCCAAAATCGTGAAAAAGCTAAGTTTCAACAGGCTCTATTTCGAATTCCAGAAACTGTGGATGATTGTCCTTATCAACCTAAAGGAAGCCACACATACACAATCCAAATTTACATATTTCATCAATTTTCAATAAGTGTATAGGATATTCCTTACAGGATGTAATTCTCAGATATGCTCTCAATAGAATTTTCAGATATACCCTGAGGGTCCAAAGTAGGCAGGAAGTAAGCATAGACAACAATAGACATCCAAAGTTTCGGAGGAGAGTCGAAAGTGTTAAAAACCGTTGGAATAACGTGTGATGCGATGTATTTTGTCATGGTATAATTCACATTTTCTCTACTTATAAACGTGAAAGAAAACATCGCAGCATGCGTTTTCCCGAGTACGAAGACCGCGCTGCTGACGATCCTCAACACTTCCGACATCGTGCCAAATGATTCCATGTTCACTGCTATCAAGGCTTATCATTTGCCTACTTTGGACCAATCATAAAGTCAGAGCATATCTCAAAATTTGGTTGATGGCATGTCTGGGAATTTCACCCCACAGGGAAGACTCTGTACACCCATTGAACATTAATGAAATATGCATTTTTGGATTGCGTATGCGTGACTTCCTTTACCCTGATAAGGACCACCATCCACAGTCTCTCGAATCCGAAATAGAGCCTTTTGAAATTTGGCTCTTTCGCGATTTTGGACAGTCCTAGCTCTGAAACTATGCACTTTTACCCACAGGTCCATATCAACGTTTCAGAATTCTGCGATACTTCCGCAACAATTTTTAGATAGGGAGTTTGGCTACAGGCATAAAATTTGAAGTGCTCACCAACTACCTCTATAAAAATTGTTGCGGAAGTACCGCAGGATTCTGAAACTTGGATAGACCTATTTGGACAGAGCGCATACTACTCTCTAAGTCTTGACCCGACTGCGATAAGTCCCATAGTATTGGAGCTATGGACCTTTGAAGTTCCTCTTGTCACGTTTTCAGCAGCCTACAACTCCGAAATGAGGGATTTCTACACCCAAGTTGGTCTATACTTTTTGCCTTATTTTGGTGTCAGGAATCATCTTACAAACATTGTCGGCGTTGTTTTGAAACACCATATGTATATAATTTGTCTGTCAAAACTGCATGAAATATTAGAGTGGTCGCGGTGATTCAGTGCTAGATTGTTCACCTCTGGTGCATGGGATTCCGGGTTCAAACTCTGCTCTCGCTAAGTGAACTTTGTGGTCGACAAACACCGTGTGCGTGGATTTCCTCAGGGTTCTCCCGTTTCCTCCGACTTTCTTCATTCCACCATTTCATTCATTTTTCATTATCACCGTATCCTTTAACCTAGCCGACAAATCGTGGGACGTAAAACGCAAACATTTCATTCGAATTGTATGAAATAATTGGTTAGACGATTAATTCCACGTGGAGGAAGTTTGAACGGAACTGAAAAATCAAATAATTATACTTTATTCAAGTTGAAAGTTAGTGTAAGATTACTTATTGTAGAAGGAGTTTAGTTAGTTATCTAATATATGCAGTATTTTGTTATGTTTACAAAGTATACAGTGTACCAAATACTGAGTTAGTTTTGAAAAGAAAACTGCTTTCCTTAGGCAGTTTCTGAGAAATTAAATTAATTGTAAATTATGTTTGTGCTTTTACACATACACACATACATACACACGATTTATATACAAAGTCAAATATTTTGAAACATTAGCGTTATTTGAAATCATTTCTTAGAATTATGTACATAGATTCATTATATATACTATATAGGTATACATTGTAGAATTCTGAGAATTCATATGTTAAGGTACCATTTCTTTGAAAGGGTTAATTCACCGGAATAGTCCATTAAGCCACTATATGAATAAAATGTGAAATGTGTTCATCAGATATTGAAAACATCTTTATTGAGTTAACTTTCTTTTATGTAAAGATAAACAACCGTTTTCCGAACTCAAACACAAAGATTCAGTTTCTCTTTCTCTTTCTCTTTCTCTTTCTCTTTCTCTTTCTCTTTCTCTTTCTCTTTCTCTTTCTCTCTCTCTCTCTCTCTCTCATACACACACACACACCACACACACATACACAAGAGAAACTATGTGTGTTGCATTTGTGTGCGAAAGATAGAGAAAGAGAGGAAAAGTGAATATTCTTGTTTGAGTTTCGAAAATGTAGTCGCTGTCTTTATATACAGTACCTCCTTGCTGGTCTAGTGGCTAGCACGTGTGCCATTGATCCACGTAGTCCTCCGTTCGGTTCTCGGTGAAAGAGCAAAAAAAAAAAATCAATTGCTTCATCACTCATTTTCATTAATAATCCGTCCTCTTTAGTCCAAAGGGAATAAACGTGAAACATTAGACTAAAATGTAATTTCATTTCATTCTATTTATATACAAAAGGCAAAATACCCAGAGGAGTTCTGAGAATTGAAATAATACAAGGTGTAAGGAAGAAAATTTGAAATGTTTGCAAAATATCACCACTAGCAGATCCAGAGAGGATATTTGAAGGGGACAGGTTGCTTTCTGGACGATAAACTTAGGGTCGAAATAAAGAATTTTTAATGAAATCAGAATGAAGTACACTGCAATTGGTACTACATACTTGTCCTTGCTGACAGCTCGCTGCGCACACATAGTGTTCAATGCTGTGTTGCCAGCTTTTGCGTCTGGTATTGAAACACGAAATTATTCACTGAAAGTAAATCTCAGTTTTATAAAATTAAATGACACAAAAGAGAACTAAAAAGAATGCTACCAATAACCAGCAGGTCCACTACGCAAGTTGACATTCGACTAAAACAATGTGCATTTTTTTATATATTCAAATTGGCAACGTGCGGAAAGGGCGGAATGTTTACCATTGCAGAGCGAGAGAAATGAGCCACTATAATTGGCTGAACGTGCTGTTGCCATAGAAACAGTTTTTCTTACCTGATTGTTTATGACCACGTGCAGAAAGGAAACAAAACAGAGGAAAGCAACTGTCAGAAAGGACTAGTTGTATCAAATAGACTGTAGTGCAATAATTTGTATATAGGCCTATTATGAAAATTTAGCCTTTGTGGTCATATCGATAAATATTTAAATTTTATCGCTTCAAGATGGGGGAAAGAAAGCTTATATAAAGTACTAATTTTTGTACATAACTGTATGAAGCTCAGTTTCGAGAAATAATATTTATTTTTTCTGATGTGATTTCCCCTCAAGAACCGCCACTATTCTACATGTCAATAAAGGAAATAAGCTGTGTTCGATTTTTTTAACAAAAAAAGGAAATCGAATTAGCTGGTAGTTGAACTACTCTCTGTATTTTATTTGTTTTTAAACTTGATCCCACTACTGAAAATCTACCCACTCCTGATTTTCTCCAAGTTATTGTTGGTTCTAACGTACCGTTTTTATATCCTACTGTGAGCTACCAACTAAAAGAACTACCAACTTGCTTTTAAAAGTCTTAATTAATCAAGGAATTAATCTTACAGGAATCAAGGTTAGCCAAGCCTAGTGTTAACGCGATCAACCGAAAATGTCCCCCGCAAGCTACTAGTAACTCGCGATCGACGGTTTGGCGATCACTGATCTATATTATAAAAGCGTGTAAGATATCCTGTACGCTAAACATTGCTTATTCGTAGAAAGAAAGAGAGAAAAAAGAGAATAAAAGAAAGTGTATTTTGTCAGTTCTGTGTTTTTAGATTATCCTTAGAATGTTTCCCTGTCTCCACTTTCGTGATCAAACAAACTGTGTAGAGAAAATAATGTGTAAGCTATATTAGACATACGAATGTAAATATTATGCTTAGTTGAAGAAAACCAAAATATATTATTAAGAAATATGTGTTCCAATTAGTTTGTTCTGATTTAATAAATTATTTATCAGATATTTTGTTTCTTAACACTTCTAAGAATTTTAGGAATTCTTACGAATAGTTAAGTAAATATGCATTTCTTATGCTGTGTTTGTCAAGCCTAAATTCATTATGAACTTCTGAGAAACAGATTAGATCTGGAAGAGCGTTTGATTGGAGTTTAGTGCCCCTTTGAGCACCTATGTAATATGAAGATAAACTTACAGCTTACATTGAACTATATACGAGGGTATTTCGAAACGTTTCTGGCCTATTATTCGCCACTAGTAATAAGTAAAAATATGTCAGTTTCAACTGTCTAGCTGCTACAGTTCAGTGGAAGCAGTCATTTAAATCAGTTGTGTATTGAGTTCGTATCCCACATCACATTTCTCCAGTTTGAACACCTATCGTTGTCAAGGATGAAGTGCTAAATCTAGGCTGAATCTCCTCGAAGCCATATTATAGTCTCCTCAATGACAGACTTCTGGCCTAGAACATTGTGATTCAGGAAGCGATCTGAACAAACAGCTACTGAGTAAAATGACTACCTCTAACGAACTGAAGCAACTAGATAGTTGAATTGAAACTCATTCGTTATTTCTTCCATAGATGGCACTACCGGCCATGAAATGAATTATTTCAGTTTAACGTCGTACGATTATGCCTTTTAGACTAAAGGTGACGATGATTAAAGCAATTGAAAGATGATGAAAGAATTGGTGGAATGAAAAAGTAGGAGGAAACGGGAGTACCTCGAGAAAAACTATGGACATGATATTGTCCACCACAAAGTTACGTGACCGGGAATCGAACCAGGGACCCCATGCATCAAAATTAGGCGCTCTTTACCACTGATCCACCGTGCCCCAACTATGGATAATAAACGGCTTACTGTGAGTGGTTCAATATTTCATATCAGACTGTAAACTTTTAGAAATACCCTCGCAAGCTCCCACCAGGTCTCTGGCATCGAAGCTATATCAAGGGAGCTCTTTGACTCTCTTTTCTAGTTTAGTGGTTAGAGTGCCTTCGGTGCACGAGACACCAAGTTCAATTCTCACTGGAGCTCCTTCGTGGCTAAGCGGTTAGCGTACGCTCCTTTGGAGTGGGAGACCCGGGTTCGATTCCCGGCAGGAACTCATGTGGTTCGGATTCCACCTTAATCAGTATGTCCCGTCTCATATAGCCTAACTGCTGATAAAGGCGTTAAACTCAAAATCAACTGAACTCATTCAATTGTTATTGGAAAAGCATCAAACGTACTACGGTGGTACAGATCCCACTAAGCAAGTATAAATCAATCATTATAGTCAGCAAATACTGTTGTTTTGTTGTAACACCTGTTAGTATACATAAAGAATGCCCTGCATACTAAAACATGCAGGGGGATAAGATTTACTGAACTAGTATCATAAAAATAACCAAGCTCAGATATCATTTCGTTAACAAGTTTGTTTGTTGAAGGCCAGCATCCCTTTTCTATACTAAGGCTTATGTGAGATGTAGATGAACGTTCTGCTAACTGGAATCAAACCCAGAATTGCGTTCTCTAAAGCAGTTTCCCTACCGGTGTATCGCGTAGTCCTATAGGGCGTGTCGCGAAATTTTAAAATTTCAAAATCATTAAGCTATCAATACTTAGTTAAAATTAATTATGAGACAGACAGTACTAGTCGCTGCCTCTAGTGATAGCAACAATGCTCAATTCTACTAGAGTCACCACTTTATAGAAAGTTATAGACTTATACTATTACATAGACTGTTCCGTGTTTATGTGAGTTATCAAATAGGAAAATCCAAGTGCTCGATGTGTCTTCTCTGGTTCCGAACTTACGGCCTGACAATGTAGTTGATATTACAGAAAGCTTCGCTGGAGAACTACAAAGACTACAAAGTGATCTTCCATTCTTCTTTCACAGCTTTTTAAAGTCCACCTAAAGTTGCCACACGCCTTTTGCTCAAACCTCTTTTAAGCAGTCCAAATTCACAATGATACATTGGACTTGCGTCTCAATACTTCGCAGATGTCCCGTTGAAACGTATGGCCTGTATTCCAGGAACCTCTTCCATATCCTGATAAAATGGAAGAGACGATCCTGAGGTGTCAGAAAACTTTGTCTTCAAAGACAAGGGCGCCGATTTCTCTGTAAATTTGGGGTGGGGGGGGGCATTTAGATGTAGAAGGTATATATATGAAGATTTTAAGACAAATTGCACTCAAATAATGCTAAATATTGTATATTCACAAATAGGGGGCCCGCATGACCTTTGGGGGGCCCGGCCCCCTCGCCTCTTCCAGGATCGGCAACCTTGTTCATAGATGCGAACTATCTCGCTTCCATACATTTGTAGTAGCTCATGCTCGTAGATCGGGCTCAGGATCTCCTTCTAGTGGTACTTCGGGTGAATTTCCCAGTTCTGCACACTGCGAATATTCAGTTTGCCTCGGTGACAATAGCTGGTGACCATCATAAACCTTTATGAACCATTTTGGGAAAGAATCTTTGCATGCTCGGCCTCATTTTGTGAAGTGCTTCGCACCTTTGTCTTTTTACATGATGGTTCTTGGTTTGCCGCAGTCGGAAAAGCACACACACACTCATTCCTTATTCAGTACAGTGAGTAATGCCATTTTGGTTTGCCAGATGCCATTCTAGCGTTTCACTTGCGTTCCCGTTTGTGGGCCTCACAACTTTAGTACGATGGCCTTGAATACCTTTTCAAAACTTAGTAGTTGTCGTAAGGGGCGATTGACAGTTGCAAAGACAACTTAGGCGATTCAACATCTGTCCTTGGGCCGGGAAATCACCTTGCATGTAAATTCTGTGAAGTTTTGCCTGCATACTAGTGGTGGCTTACGTGCTCAGCCGCATTCTCGTCCCCTTTGTTGGAGAGCCGGACGCTGGGTCCACGGAATTCTTATATCGCCAATTACATTGTTGACGCCAATTACATTGTTGATTAAAGTGAAGCTACTGTCATACCTCTGGCTTTCAACACTACTTTCTGATCATTGAAATATTAAATTTTATATCTTAAACGTCTGAAATACAAGCATCCCAAAGAGACTTACCGTACTTTTCGCGGCATTTTCGATCCAGGGAGAAAACACAAACATTCTTTATCAACTCACACACTACACCGGCAGATGTGCTTGGTCATCAGTGTTGCCAAAAGGATTATACAAATAGTTACTAAACAAGAGATGAATTGACTCCAATTTCGGGTGAAAAGTCACTATCTTCATCAACAGAGCGCAACAATCCTTGAATTCAGGGATCATTTCACATTGTTTCGGGTAATTTGTTCATATTTTGGAGACATAATAGTTCTGAAATAATTAACACTACAGTACTTTCGTTATGCATTTTTTTAAAAAAAGAAAAAGTGCAGAATAATTAAAAGATCCCAAAGGACAAATATAACAAACGCCCAAATCGTTTTTATTCACACATCTATAGCTACTATTGTTGTTATCGGTAAAGCTGTATTACTTGTATCTCTCAACGGAAGCTCTGCGAACTAAAGAATATCAAGTTTGTAATTGTTCTCCATCAGAGGGCAAGGATAACAGATAACAATGCAAAATTCTGGGGGAATGGGCAGGCCCGTATCAAAAGAGGGTCTAGGGGGGCTGAGCCCCCTAAATTTTTGCTGGTGCCCTAAAATTTTCACGGTAGGCTTGCAAATGAACTATAATATGGTTGGATCGGGCCCCCCTAACTTCAGCCGGGCCCCCTCTACACTTTTGGGCTGGCTATCGGCCTGGGAATGGGTACGCTGTATTCCCAAACTCTTCATCACTTACGCCAATTAAAACAACAAAAAGAACAGAAGAACTGTCTGGAACTAATAATGCTTCTCTAGAGATAAACAGGTTGGTTGCAGAAAAAGTCGCTAAATGTGTAAGCGGGTAAATCGTCATTTAAAAACACCAAAAGAGTCGCCAATCGAAAAAAAAAAAAAAACTTTTTGTCGCTATTGTGGAGGTCGAATTCCCCAGATTTATCAAATTTCCTTCAAACTGGTAACACTGCTGGTCACAGTCCGGTAAGTTCATTCTGCGCTCACGGAGAAGGAATAAATAGCATTTGGTCAAACTCGCGAAACAGCCTTTTTTATAATTTATAAAGATATTAATTGAAGGGGTAATTTGGATAAGGGCGTATCGACCTATTTCCGGTAAAATAAGGTATATTTTCTGCAAGTTTGAGCATGTACATATGTGTCTAGTTGGTTTTAAGGTAATATCTCAGCTTTGTAGCAAACGCCTGTCTCCAAAAATAGTGTGTGAATACGTTGGTTAATTGGATAAGGGCGTTTGTTTCTCTGCTCTCCTGAAAAATTGAAGAATTGTTAGTTACGCCCTTATCCAAATTTACCCCTTAATTAAAAGAATCAAACAATTGTGTCGTTATGTCGTGAGCATTCAGTCAGAAAGGTTGGGAACCACTGCTCTAAACACGCTTGTGTTAGCCACTAGACCAATTGAGAAAGCCTTTTACAAATAAGAACTAAAGTTGTGAGCATATATTTATGATTCTTATTCCATCCTCATCAACATTTTTTTTTTTTATTTTTTTTTTTTTTTACGGACAGCGAGCTACCTTGCATATATGTGCATATGAGGGATTGTTTTAGTTGTTTGAAAAAGATTAGTATGTTATCTGAAATAATCAGAGCTTATACTCATTGAGTTGTATAATTTATCCCTGGTCTCTGACCAATATCCACGTTAACAACGGTGCTGGTTTTGTTCAGTGTGTAGTGTTATGAGGGTTTGTCTGGCGGTTTACATTTCATGATAGTGTCAACAGAGGACAACAGCCTATATGCCATCAGCTCATCTGGATCTAATTGCAAAGGTGCTAAGCAAACGACGGTCGTTGACACGACACAGTTCAATCTGTGGGTTTATAAACAGGGTGTATCTGAATAATGGCACAGAAATACTGGAAGTGATTCCTGACAACAGATGGAATAATAAAAAACACAAAAGCCTCACTGATCAATGGAAAAATAATTTCGTTTACTCGCTCGAAATGTTGGAGAATCTTTGCGGCGACAGCTTGGAAACACATTTCTTTGTTGCAAATGTCCAATTTTAGCACTAGAGCTGCTCGTACGCAAAATTACAGCTTAATCTGGTATCCCAACTATAGAAGCCTCAACCAAAGGTTTTTCCCGTACCAAAATATGGAAACGCTTGCCATTTGAGTACCAATTAACCCAGATTCAAGAAATCTTTCAGTTTAACATCCCAAGATTATGCCCTTTTAGGCTAAGGGAGACGGTAATTAATCCAAGTGAACAATGATGGATTCAGTTTAACATAATAAGATTATGCCCTTTTAGCCTAAGGGATACGGTAATTAATCCAAGTAAATAATGATGGATTCAGTTTAACATCCCAAGATTATGCCCTTTTAGGCTAAGGGATACGGTAATTAATCCAAGTGAACAATGATGGATTCAGTTTAACATCCCAAGATTATGCCCTTTTAGGCTAAGGGAGACGGTAATTAATCCAAGTGAACAATGATGGATTCAGTTTAACATCCCAAGATTATGCCCTTTTAGGCTAAGGGAGACGGTAATTAATCCAAGTAAATAATGATGGATTCAGTTTAACATCCCAAGATTATGCCCTTTTAGGCTAAGGGAGACGGTAATTAATCCAAGTAAATAATGATGGATTCAGTTTAACATCCCAAGATTATGCCCTTTTAGGCTAAGGGATACGGTAATTAATCCAAGTGAACAATGATGGATTCAGTTTAACATCCTAAGATTATGCCCTTTTAGGCTAAGGGAGACGGTAATTAATCCAAGTAAATAATGATGGATTCAGTTTAACATCCCAAGATTATGCCCTTTTAGGCTAAGGGATACGGTAATTAATCCAAGTGAACAATGATGGATTCAGTTTAACATCCCAAGATTATGCCCTTTTAGGCTAAGGGAGACGGTAATTAATCCAAGTAAATAATGATGGATTCAGTTTAACATCCCAAGATTATGCCCTTTTAGCCCAAGGGAGACGGTAATTAATCCAAGTGAACAATGATGGATTCAGTTTAACATCCCAAGATTATGCCCTTTTAGGCTAAGGGAGACGGTAATTAATCCAAGTAAATAATGATGGATTCAGTTTAACATCCCAAGATTATGCCCTTTTAGGCTAAGGGAGACGGTAATTAATCCAAGTAAATAATGATGGATTCAGTTTAACATCCCAAGATTATGCCCTTTTAGGCTAAGGGAGACGGTAATTAATCCAAGTGAATAATGATGGATTCAGTTTAACATCCCAAGATTATGCCCTTTTAGGCTAAGGGAGACAGTAATTAATCCAAGTGAACGATGATAGAAGAATTGGTGAAGTAAAAATGTACGAGAAAACAGGAGTACCTCGAGAAATCTGACGGACACGTTGTTGTCCACCACAAACTTACTTGGCCAGAGAGCTCCTTCGTGGCTAAGCGGTTAGCGTTCGCGCCTTTGGCGTGGGAGTCCTGGGTTCGATTCTCAGAGGGAGCTCATCTGGTTCGGATTCCATGTTAATCAGTAAGTCTACGTCTCATATAGCCTCGCTGCTGAACGGGAAGTTAAACTCAGTATCAGCTTACTTGGGCGGAGATCAAACCAGGGACCTCACGCAAAAGAAACAATTGCTCTATTACTGAGCCACCGTGCACTTCAACCCAGTTTCAGAAGGGCATATGTTTCAATTCAATGAATGTACTTGTCAATGGTGATTACAAGGTAAACAATGGAAACTAAATGTTTACAAATAATTACCAATGCCATGTAATTACCAATAACAAAAATGCCATTAGAGCTCCTTCGTGGCTAATCGGTAAGCGTACGCGCCTTTGACGTGGGAGACCCGGGTTCGATTCCCGGCGGGAGCTCATGTGGTTCGGATTCCACGTTAATCAGTAGGTCCACGTCTCATATAGCCTTGCTGCTGAACGGGACGTTAAACTCAATATCAACTCAATTCAAAAATGCTATTGATGAACCTATATTGCACAATGTTCTCAAGTATTCGCGTTTTATAAATAATTATTTTCAAATTAATTTAATCAGGAATCAGCATCTTCATTCGAGGAAATAAAACCAGGAAGGCAGTCACCATGCCACGGAAACATATCAAACTTCTAGAAGAGATCACACTAACGTTGCAATATGACAGTGGTTCTCAACTTAATTCCTATCACGACCCCATTTTATCATATCCTCTTGCTAGCTATCCCCTTGTAATTTCTGGTTCGTGGGATTTTTAATATACCTATTGCGGAAAATCTCACGATATCCATCTATTTCTATAATAGTAGAATCCGTTTCTTGTATATAGTGGATTCAGTAACCCCTAAAAGCGAATGTATTTAATCCAAATTATAGTAAGGGCACAGTCCTAGGAAAAACCGCTTTCGTGTGCAATTTGGTGATACAAACATGCCGTTTGCGACATTCGATTATTCTCACGTTCCTGATGAACAATTACCATGGTGTCACTGTTTGTAATAAAGAGTACAAAATAAATAACTTTCAATTATTAGTAGAATTAAAATACAAATATTATTCAAAAGGTAATTAACAAGAAACGCAGGTAGCATGATAAGTCATCAATTGCCGCTGAGTTCATTTTTCTAGTCGCTGCCTTAACCTAATTTTTGGGTAATTCAAATTCTGGTCACATTATAATTTCTATGGATGGCAACACTGAAAATTCTTCCAACTAGTATTTTCGGGTGTAGAATAACATTATCTATTATTCATAATGTTACATTTCATTATCTCTTTTCGCTTACGAAAAAGTGGCAAAAGAAAAATATTTAGTCTGGCCCGTTAAAGTCCAGACCAACCAATTGGGTATATTTGAGTAGCTTTTCGTTTCCTCCCACATTTCCATATCATTAATTCTACCATAATCATTCACTTGCATTACTCGTCGGTAGTAAGTGAAATAATTGTGGATCGTTAAACAAAAGATTTAAATACTTTCCATTTGTGAAGGAGAAAAGGGACTCTCCTAATTATTAATGAAGGTTTATGCAAAAATCATACTTTTTGTTTTACCTCAGTCAATCCTTTAATTGTTATTTTTACCAGAAAGGAAGAGTTCTGTAAAGCAGTGTTAATCATATGGCGCCCCGCACGATGGATTCGAACCGCGAATAATTATCGTCCGGCTCGCAAACAAGAATTTTAGGAATGATCCAAAATTGGATTAAAAGATTGTGATCTTGGGCAATAATTAATTTTTGGATGAGGGACCACAAAATTTTTAAAAAGGCCCCTAAATCGAGTTTTCGTATTTACTACAGAATAAGGACATCTACTGAGTTAAGTGATAGTTTGGGTTTGCCTACACTATATGTAGTTCTCCAGATATAAGGCCTACAAGAAACTTTTTGATTGAAATGTATTGGATCTTTTGATCCAAAATGTATATTATTTGTTCCTTCTTTTAACTCCACACATAACAGGAAGAGTAACTGAACATTATATCTTCATCAAGAGTCTTGACTTTTAACTACGAAGATATTTCCTTTTACCTACCAAAGACATTCTGCAACGTAAGGCCGTGGTACAGTCCGCAGAAAAAAAAACCTGCAACAGGAGCATGTAAGTTTATTGTGAAACGACGAAGTCTTTTGCTCCAATATAAGTGTGCAGGAGAGGACGTCGAGGTTTTTCCTGGCGTGATTCGTACCACTTAGACGTTATGTTGATTCCCTGGGCTGTTAGGCATAGATTCACAACAACCTTACATGCTCATGTTGTCGGTTTTTTTTTTTTTTGCTGCGGACTATACCTGGCTGATTTTTTTTTTACAAAGATAAACTCAAATTTCATATATTGATAGTTACAGATAAATGTTTGTAGCTCAGGGTGCAATTGGATAGATACATCAAACAATAAGCAGGGTACCAATATAGAACAAAAAAAGAGACAGAAAATGTATGACTTACGCACGCACATTCGTGCGTAGGGGGATCGAAAATGCCACGTATAATTCTTATTTTGTTCTGGCCCATAAAACGTTACAAATTGTATTTCTTCCTTGTAAAGTAACAAATTACAAAACTTTACGGAAGGAGAGAATTTGCCAAAGTTATCATCTTCGTTTAAGAAAATCATTATGATCTCGGAATACATATATTTTAAAATCTTCGTTTCACAAACTTTCATAAACTTACATGCTCATGTTGCAGTTTTTTTTTTCTGCGGACTGTACCAGCGGCCTTATTTTATTTACCCAGGTTACCTCCGAGTACTCATTTCAAAGAGACATGCTGAGCTTGATAGCCGCATTGGAACGAGAGTAGAGCCAGAAAAAACTTCCCATCCCCCACAGGTGTCACAGAATAGAAATAATGGCTACTTTTTATTCAATTTTTCTAGCGAAACATTCCGAAATAAAAGTAACACCACCGAGAATCGAACCCGGCATCACACACACACACACACACACACACAATACTAGGTAGCACCCATCACTATTACCGATTTGTAAAAACTCATCATTGCGTCGTGATTTATGCCTAGTACTCTGAGATGATTTACCTTTCTCTTATGATAATTTACGTTCCTTTATGATGAACAATGGGATAATTATAAAAGAAATATTGGTTTTGTTTTCACCATTGAACTTCACCTCAGTTGAGTGGATTTTGGTTCCGAACATTGAAAAGACGGCCTATCTTCAGCCATATTCCATATAAAGCTCTCCTGTGTTCTGTTCTTGGCAATTCTCCCAACGGCTGGTTTGTTCCTGGCTCCTTATCAGAAACGGTCCTTTCGATGGCTGAGAACAGGAAGTTGAGGGCCACTTCGAAAGGTTAGACTACTATCAACATTTTACGGGCTAATTAGCAAAATTACTCTTGAGTAGCTATATTGTGAACATTTAATGTAAGATTATAGTGTTGTTGTATATGTTATGGTGTTGTTTAGGATGAACTCTGACCCTTCATTTACAAGTGATACCATTCTTTCACTCGATAGCGGTAGTACACATTTTGACCATGAAGAGGCAACGAATCTGAATGCAAGATAGGGCGATAGGGGATGGACGAAGTGGTTGGTTGAACTTTTTTAGATTTTCTCTCTCTAATTTTTAATTCCTAAGAATAATTTTAGCCTTGTGAAAATGACATGAAATCTTTAAGTTTTACGTCCCACGCTTTTGCCGGCTAGGCTAAAGAAGACGGTCATGATGAGAAAGAATGAAATAGTGCAATGAAGAAAGTGGGAGGAAACGGGAGAACCCCCGAGAAAACCCACACACATGGTGTTGGTCTACCACAAAGTTCATTTGGCGCGAGCTGGGATTGAACCAAGGATCCCATGCACCAAAGGTGAACGCTCTACCACTGAGCTACCGCGGCTCCTTTTAGTCTTGTAGTTATTTGAAAACAGATAAGAATAGTGTGAAGTCACAATGTGGTTATAGGGTTTTCATCTGTTCCGGTTTGGGGCGGGATTAACGAATTAACTAGGAATTTTACATCTTAATCCGGATATTGTTTTATAAGGATGGTTAAAATATGGAATTCAATTTTCTATTTTTTTGAATAATAAATATACCGCACGTTTGTTGTAAATAAATAAATATTACAATCGAAAATCTCAGGATAAATTTCGATTGTAATCTTTAGTTTAGGTCACAACGGCTAATATTGCCAGTAGCAGTGATTGTAAGAAAAAACAATTGGTTGTTCTATCTGTTCCATATATGTTCGAAGATTGATCTTTGTCCTGAAAAATCCTTTTAAAAAACAAGACATTCTAAAGAAATATTTGACCTTATTTGAAGCTGTTTTTTTTTTTTAGCAAGTCCAAAATTTTAATTTTTTCCGTTCCAGTAAGTAAAACACTGATTTTTGTCCGAGGGGAATATGCCATAAATAAATGTTATTTTTACCTACTGTTGATGATGATAATGATACTTCTGTGAAATGTTTAGAAATGTAGCCTCATTTATATATATATATATATATATATATATATATATATATATATATATATATATATATATATATATATATATATATATATATATATATATATATATATGTGTGTGTGTGTGTGTGTGTGTGTCTGTACAAACCTGTGTGGTGCAGGTATGTTCCTCGATTTTTAAGTGACTCTAAATAAATTAACATCATAGGCCTATAATCAAATATTTGAATCGGAATGGCTCAGCCCTTAGTTGGGAACACTATCTGGTTGTTGCCATGTGATGACTTACAAGCTATATTTATACTTCTGCCTTATATAACGAACGTTTAGAAGCGGAAATTATAATGTATTACTTTAAGGAATTGTAAGAATTGTACTAAGATTAATGAGGTAAGGTAATGAGATTTATGATGACTGTCACAGAAGAATATTTGGACGTCTAAATTCCTGTAGTTATCTCACAAAAACACCCAAAAGTATTCCACATAAAGTCTCGTTTCCAGGACATAAGGGAAAATATGGATATCCACAAGATAAAAACGTGACGATAACCCAGGACTGACATCTCTTGGACATTCAAGGGATGTCTTTGTGCTACGAGGGGCGGGAGAGGGGATTTGGAAATCTTCAGCAGCTCTTCGTATCTTATTTAAAATTTCACAGACACTTCTTAGCACAATTTCTAATTGTTACTACGCAAAACTAGAACCGTAGTACTTTAGTTGGTGAAGCGTATTGTGTCTATCTACTGAACGGCCTGGGTTCAATTCTCTATGCATACAGATATTACTTCCTCATTCTTCACTTGTTCCAATGCATCTCAGGGATTCACTGAGTCCCTGTAAAGTGAGTACCTGAGGAAACATGGGCGCTAAAGCCCTTGGCTTGGTCTTACTACATCATCTGCATGTGCCTAAGTCTTCCCTCCGCCTTTTCTGTTGTTAAGGGGAAACTCAAGGTTGACAGTTAAAAGAACAGTTGGTGCGCTAGAGAAGCTGTTGGCAAAAGCTCTACAAAGATAGAGACACCAGCTCTGGCGATAAACATAGAATGTCTAACTAGTTATAATTCTGCGTATATCTATAATCATATGAGAAAATTATTTGTAATGTATGATTTCCAAATTAGAATATCAGAGAGTATGACAGAAAATTTAACGTACAATTGGGGAAAAAAGAGTATTAATCCATTCCCGGAGTTTATCCTCTGCCGTTATATAAGCCCGCACGGCTGCGATGTAATGTGAGGTTGCATACAAGCAAGGGATACTTAGGAATGTACATACCTTTTCGTATATGCGGTATATTTATCCCAAATCTGACCCTCTCAAGCAGAAAATCGAAAAAGGGCTTCGTGCAGTATTAGATCTGGTAAAAATATGTATATCTAAGTACCAAATTTTAGTGGCTATTTTCTATGTGAAAATCTTACACACACACAAGAAACGCACACATTATTTTATAAAAGTATAGATTTGTTTATTTACTGTGTTATGTAAAAAGTACCACTGTTTTATAGTACATTGTATGATATCTATTATCGTTTATAATTTTTCGTTCCTCTAATTGATGCCTTTATTATCAAGACCCTGTTAAATACTAATGTTTAGGCGCATTCCTTGTAATTCCCATTTACTTTCCCACTTTAACGTCTATTTTCTTCACCTTATTGCTACTGTTCATAGCTAATCTCTTACATTTATGAAGTAAGTTAGAAACCACTTCTGGAAACAGGAGTCTCTGATCAAAGTGTGTTCCATGAGTAATTTTGAATAGGTATTTTGAAGCTATTGATTTTCATGCGGCAGAGTCTTGTGGTTAAAATATTGAGAACATGTAAGAGCTCGTGTATTCACATACTTCGTGTAACAGGCACCCCGAGGGGCAGTAATTAGCGTGGTTCTGCCTTCACTTTGCACCACTTTATGTTCAATCTATTCCCATGTTATTTGCATTTTATTGAATGTAAACTCTAACTAAAAGGCGAAACAGCAAGCTGTTTGAAACTTCTTCCGAGGAAACGCAATAACAAATTTATTCAGAAGCTTATGGAAATATTTTTGGTAGTGCTTCTATAATGAATATTCCAGTGTTACATGTTTTAAAGCAGTATTCGATAGTACTGAAGCCGGAATTTGAAGACGCGAAAAGAGAAGCAATCTCCTTGTTTGAGAAAGATGTTAAATAGGTTATTAATAATTTAATCAGAACAATGATACATAATATTATTACCGAGTAATATGTGTCACCGTTAGGAGAATGTGTGTCACTGTTAAGGATACGTGTGTCACCGTTAGGAGAATGTGTGCCACTGTTAAGAATACGTGTATCACCGTTAGGAGAATGTGTGTCACTGTTAATGATATGTGTGTCTCTGTTAGAAGAATGTGTCACTGTTAAGGTTACGTGTGTCACCGTTAGGAGAATGTGTGTTACTGATAAGGTTATGTGTGCCAATATTAGGAGAATATGTGTCACTATTAAGGCTATGTGTGTCACTGTTATGTTTATATCTGTGACCGTTAAGGGAAGACAAATAGAAATATATATATAATCTGATACCTAAGAGTTATGTTTTAGATACACAGTAAATAAATATATGTAAACTATCTATTCCAGGAGAGCAAACAGTACCAATTATTATTGAGTTGAGTTGATTTTGAGTTTAAAGTCCCTTTCAGGAGGAGGAGAAGGAGTTAGATTTCTGGGCTTTCGGCATCTATGGTCATTTAGCCCGTCACGCGTGAGGGATGATGTCCCTCGGCGATCCCACTATCCGGAGAAAGGGAAGGAAGGATGGGGGAAAGGAAGAAAGCAGCCTGGGACCTGTAAGTTAGATACCACCCCATTTGTCTGGGGTGAATGAGGAAAACCCAGGAAAAACTCATTCAGGATAGCTAGCCTAAAAAAGTTTTTTACACTTTTTCTACCGAGTGCCCCTACCGGGAATCGAACCCGGAACAGGTTCTTTTCAGCATTGAGGTTATATGAGACGTGGATTTATTGATAAACGTGGAATACGAACCACCTGATCTTCCGCCGGGACGTATTATTATTATTATTATTATTATTATTATTATTATTAGTAGTAGTAGTAGTAATAATATTGCAGTAGTAATAGTAATGAATAACATATATTTTATAGCTATAAAATTTCATTTACCTCAATTCTTTCGAAATACACTTACAAGAACTTACCCTCAAAAGAATGTTATATTTTTCCTTTAGTTTAATGTGATCTGCTGATTGATATGAGTCGTTCAGTTCAGAGCACAAGGGAACCAAGTCCTATTACAAAAGTTGTGAGAGAAAGAGACATATTCAAGTTTCTACGGTATACTTAAGTGCATAAAAAATTAGCACTGTGTTTTATAGTATAAAAAATTATTTACAATATCTGAATCTTGTAAGCTCTAAAAGAAGTTTCAGATAGAGATAAGCTCCGGAAGGATCTTCAGATAGAGATAAGCTCTCAATGGAGTTTCAGGTTGAGATAAACACTGAAAGGATCTTCAGATAGACACAAGCTCTGAAAAGATTTTCAGATGGAGATAAACTCTGAAATGATCTTCAGATAGGGATAAGCTCTGAAAGGAGTTTCAGTTAAAGATACGCTCTGAAAGGAGTTTCGGATAGAGATAAGCTTAGAAAGAAGCTTAAAATAGAGGTAAACTTTGAAAGGAACTTCAGGTAAAGATAAGCTTTGAAAAGATCTGCAGATAGAGATAAGTTTTGAAAGAAGTTTGAAATAGATATCTTGAAATATGCCAAAAATAAATCAAAATTGGATTCGATTCCATTGCGCATTGAACAATATATGTCTTTATATTTTATTTTTTTAGATAATATTACAATTAAATAAAGAATAAAGTTGAAGAGCTAATCAGGTTTGAGTTATATCTTATTAAGGTCACTAAGTATTGGAGAGTCAGGTGGGTAGGTCATATAACCACAAGTAGAAACACTTTCAAAATCTTAACTGGCAACTCAATTGGAAAAATACCATTACGGAGACCTAGACAGAGAAAGAACGATAATATTCAGATGGATCTTGGAAAAATAGGAATACAAAGCAGAAACTGGATCCAGTTGCGTAAGAACAGAAGTCAATGGAGAACTTTTGTGAACGCAGCATTAACCTCCGGGTTTCGTAACCTGTAGAATGGGAGTGTCCATAGGTCATTATCCAGTAATAAGAGCTCCAATCAATATTTTGCAGAGAGAAATAAAAGAAACAAGTATGGCAGAAACAAAGCGAACGGGATAATTGAAGATTATTTGATTAGTACCATAGCTGTGTATCTCGAGTTCTGTTGTTTACACAGAAGTGGGACCATCCTAATGGTTCATTGCTCCGGAAGTTTCAATTTAGGAATTTGTGTTTTTTGTGGGGTATGTGAACACACACACACACACACACACACATATATATATATATATATATATATATATATATATATATATATATATATATATATATATATATATATATATATATATATATATATGGGAGAAATTAAGAGGGATTGGAAAATTGAAAGTACCATGTAAATTCGTATACTCTGCAAAATAAATTAACAGTTTATTATCCTTCTTTTTTGTGATATACCAAACATTCACTTTCGTACAGAGTTAATATTATGCAGAAAGACCCAAAAATGCTCAAACAATGCAATTTGTAACTTTTTTCTTTATTCGTTTGAACCTACCTTCTATTGCTAAGCTAAAAGGAATAAGATAAAAAAGAACGAAATAGAAAAGGAAATCTTTATTGAATTTTGTTGGTGGTTAGAAAAAATTGTTATAGAAAAAACACAGAGATATTTTTTTACAAAAATATTTGTGACGGTCGCTCTTACTTGCGCCGTTATGTTGACTCCGAAAGTTTGCAGGCAGTTAGATTACGACTACTGGGCAAATGTAGGGAGACAAACAGAAAATTTTTATTTTCAAAGTTTATGCTTCAACAAACTGTAGTTTCCGTGCCTCTGGTTTGTTGTTTGTATATATAAGTAAGTCTCTCTCTTTCTCACTTCAGGGAAAACGCTGTAATGCTTTTCTGCCCTACCTTTCTAACAAAAAAAGAAAAAGGCACAGTTTATACGACCTTATTATCCTGAGAGTTAGATGTATACCGCAATCCATTTAAGTTAAATGAGTTGCATACAATTAAGGATAACACAAAACTTTTACAGTGCGTACGTACTACTTTCATTTTCTGTTTGTTTGTTTGTTTGTTCATTTTGTTATATGTTTGTTTTGTGTGTATTAGCTCTTTCCAGATATTTCTTTCAACAAAGCGTATGTCACAGAAAGAAAGCGTCCATTAAATGTACATGCAAATGTAAATTCATCTTTGATTTCTTGCTAATGAAAATAAAGAAATCTATTGAAACAACAGAAGTGATTTATTTATTTCTCAAAGCAGATTTAACAACTTTTCTTTTTTCCTTTTCTTTTCTTTGTTCTTTTCGTTCTTTTTCTTTTTTAATTTGAACTTTACGTCTCATTGGATGTAAATTTTAGCGTGGGGACTAAAATAGAAGGTACTCCCAAAAGGAATATGACCCTGAATTATGTGTTTAGAAACACTCTTTGGTTGATTGTCTTAGAGATCAGTGTCCTTAATATGTGATAGACTACATCAGTGGTTCTCAACCGATATGTCGTGACACACTGGTGTGTCACGCAGTCTCCTAAAGTGTGACGCAAAGTTTAGAATTTAGAAGTCATGAAGAATTTAATAAGATTGTGCCAGTCAACACCTCCAGCAGTAGCAATAATGTTCACTGCTATATAGAGTCATAAAAACTAATTGGTTTTATATTAATAATAATAATAATAATAATAATAATAATATCATAGAAGTGTGTCGCGACGCCCTGGACGTTCAGCAAAGGTACGAAAGATTGACAACCACTGACTGTCGTTACTCAAGAAAGATTGACAACCACTGACTGTCGTTACTCAAGAAAGATTGACAACCACGGACTGTCGTTACTCAAGAAAGATTACAACCACTGACTGTCGTTACTCAAGAAAGATTGAGAACCACTGACTGTCGTTACACAAGAAAGATTGAGAACCACTGACTGTCGTTACTCAAGAAAGATTGAGGACCACTGACTGTCGTTACTCAAGAAAGATTGAGAACCACTGACTGTCGTTACACAAGAAAGATTGAGAACCACTGACTGTCGTTACTCAAGAAAGATTGAGAACCACTGACTGTCGATACTCAAGAAAGATTGAGAACCACTGACCTAATTCGTATTAAATTTGAAGCCCTCGAAATAAATTTCTGCGTACATGCCTGGCTTCTACATAACATATATTTTTACATACTCTATACATAAAGAAATAAACAATTTGTTTCAGCAAAATGAAAAAAAAACTATGAGTTCTTGTTAGCAACTTACCACATAATTTATAGTACAATAAAAATAGCATTTTATTGATTTTTCTAAAAAAAAAAAAAAAAACTGTGTATGAGGATTTTCTCTCAAGTATTTCATTTTATTGAGCTTTATGTGGTCTTTCAATTGATAAATGTCTCGTCTTTGTATCGTAAGCACATTTAACGAACGGATTTTACCTTGGGATTATATCTCATTAACCTTACCGTGTTCTGTTCTCTTGTTAGTGTCATACTGATAAACTTAAGTTAAGGTATACTTCACTATCAGGTTAATCGTTATAAATGGCATGATTTACCAAAGAACTCCCTCCCAATTTTCTTGAAAAACAAAGCATGTTGAATTTGCATACACTTACCTATATTATTTTATTTAACTCAACGAGATCTATGGATTTGTATATGCAGGTATATACTCTGGAATTTATTTCAGTGGGGGGATCTAAAGCTTTTTGGGGTTGTCCAATTTAAATATAAGGATAAATTATATCAAAATGTATAAAATCAACCCTTAATATTGGACTAAATTTTCAGAAAAGTCTGAATTTCTGAGGGAGGGATACAGATCTCCAGGACCCACATCTTGGGTACGTCTCAGGGTATATGTATCGTTTTTGGATGTAAATTGAATTCCTGATACTAGTAAATACAATCATTTTGGATTCAAGAATTTGTCAAGATTGATCAAGGGAAAAGCCACACAAGTGTATAAGTTATCCTGTAAACAGTTATGTTTAAAACAAATAAATATTCATTTTGGTTAGTTGCTTAAGTCTGCCTGGTGTCCTTTCTCTTGTAGAAGACATGTGTTTTCGTTCTGGAAAAGAAACAGAAAAAGAACAGAAATAAAGAAAACTAACTAAAAATAGATTTTGAGGTTACAAACTGTCGAAAAGCTCCCTCCGATAATAAATTAACTTAAATTAGTTTTATTTTCAATAGCTATTTTACTTTCGTTTCCTTTTTTTTTTAAAGAAAAAAAGACACTAACGGACACAAGTGTTATTCCCAGAAGTAAAACAGAAATGCTGACTATTTACTCTAAGAGTAATCCTCTTTAAATACTTACGAGTATGTCTTTAACCAAGCTTTTTTTTTATTTTTGACTTCTTTTTTTTTCAAAAAAGGGGAAGACTGTGTTTTAAGAGACGTAAAGATAGCATGTTCGGAGAAAGAATGTAAACAACTCTGATTAAAAATATCTAAGAATTTGGAAACCAAAATACTATCTTTTACTCTAGGAATTAAGTTTCTTGTATATATAACATACGAGTATATATATAAGGAGATTTTAAAAATCTAGTTGTTATTTTTGCACTGGCGTAATTGGAATGTAAATAGGTAAAAAAAATCATTGAAAGTGTTTTAACACTGTTTGTCAATTAACAGTATTTTCCTACTTCTATTTACATTATTTTTCTAGTAAGTGCTTTTCAACTTTAATTGTAACAAAATACTTATAGTGAATCAATTCACACACACACACACACACACACACACATATATATATATATATATATATATATATATATATATATATATATATATATATATATTGAACATTAAACTGCATTAAGTTGAAAAGTTCTGCTGGAGAATATATTTGAATCTTGTATGGGTAGATCATTATGGTTTTCAGTATTCAATAATAATAATAATAATAATAATAATAATAATAATAATAATAATAATAATAATAATAATAATAATAATAATAAGAAGAAGAAGAAGAAGAAGAAGAAGAAGAAGAAGAATGGGCGCCATCTCCAGGGATGCTCGAGCACCGGAGAACCTTCGAGGGTGTCCTCAACGACCACACAAAATAGATTGAAGAACTAAGAAAACAGAAAAGGAGGTAAGAAAAAGAAGAAAAGAGAAAGAAAGAAAGAAAAAGAGTGGAAAATTATAATGTTTTGGCACATTTTTCAAATGATAGTGACGCGTAGATATATAGTTTGAGCAGACTTCACCAGCAGAGGGGCAAATCTGTCTTTAACATGGGGGGACGGTTTTAGCCCCCTATTCTGTTTTCTGTTTAACGCGTCCCCACAATCTTTTAAGCGATGTTAAAATATTTATGAAGTTGAAAATCAATAATGTGGAGCATCAGAGGGCACGGTTGTCTTCAACATTGGGAGGCGGGCAGATTTGAGGCTTGTTCTGGGGGACATCAATTTCATCTCACTTTCCTTAGTGGCACTAGTCCATAAATCATCACATTTCTCCCCAAAAACACATTTCAAATCGGATTATTGGGGGGGACAGTCTCCCAGTTCCAAGGTTGGGAGGACATGTCCCCTCATCCCCCCGGGATTTGAGCCAGTGCTTTCCAGGGACGAAAACACATAAAATTTCGGAATTGTAGCCGTGAGCATTTCTTAAGTTACAAATTAAACGAACGTTTCTGCATGCCGGTTTCAGCTAAAACTTTTCACACTTCTTGTATCAAAAATACTGGCTGGAACATTGCCTAAGAAGAAATTGTATCATGAGGGACGTCATAGAGGAAAGAGAGGCAGAGGGCGAAGAAGACTACAATTAATGGATGATATAAAAACAGAAAGATCATACGTGAAGACGAAGAGGTTAGCAGAGGATCGTGGAACATGGAAGCTTCTCAGCTGCTGCAAGTAACCTGGCAGTAAGGGAGAATACCTATGATGATGATGATGTATCAAAAATGGTCGGTGTTCACAACGGCATAACAAGAACTTAGTTCGAAGGCAAAATTTTAGAACCCTATATCCTTCCTGGTTAAGCCATCATTCCCTCATTCAAGAATGCATATTTTCTATTATGGAAAAAAGAAGACAAAAGAAAAAAATCATTCAAAATTACCTTAAACTGCATTTTCATGAGGGACAATTTTCAAAACTTTCAGGGGGAAGACCACCAAACTCCACGCTGAGCCTGAGTGTTATTTTTGTAACCGTAAGAGCACTCCACTGCTTTTTAAAACCTGGTGCCCAATAATTTTCAACAATAATAATATAATCACTATTAATAGGGGAGACGAAAACGTATAACTTGGGATATAGGCTTCGGCTGATCGAGAAGTGGACATATCATATTACCTTTTATAGGAAAGGTATTAACGATTTTCCTAGGTTTATGAGACGGGCTTATAAGCAATCAGACAGCAAATGAATTATTACTACTACAAGACTTTATTGTATGTGATATTAACGCCTTGTAGTAGCTGTACTAATCCATCCTTACCAAGATCGAACAATGGTTGTCAAGGCTCAGAGACGCAAAGGACGCCATTAACATATGGGCAGCGCTCATAGAAATTTAATTAGTTAATTATTTTATTTCAACACAATAGGCATGATGCCTAATTACAATGTATGTCAACAGAAATTCTGAATAACATCAATTAATTGTAGTCGCAGAGATAAACAATGTTCCTTTGGAGTGAAAGAAAAACGGGTGACATCACCAAATAGAAACTCAATATTTCAAATACTGGGTTGCACATCATTGGCTTTAACACTAACCAAACTGAATTCCCACGTGGCTGTATGGTTATCGTACGCACCTTCTGCGTGGGAGACCTAGGTTCGATTCCCCGGTGGGAATAATTCCATGTTAAGCTCCAAGTTCATCCATCACGTAGCCTCGGTACTAAACTGCGCTAAACTTCAAATCAACCAACTACTCAATCGATAACCAATCAGAGAAAGAGATTTATTTCGGAAAAATATATCTACATCACAGTACAGCTTGTCAGCTCTTAGAGAAAAGATTAGTATATACTTAGTGTTGAACTATTACAAAACGCCTCTCAATAAATTACATTACACGTGCCAGTAGAGGACAGCAACAGATGCACCTTCTTCTTTTTGAGATGCACTTAATAAATTGGATGTTGTAGTTCGTAGCGATTGGTCTGAAAATAGCTGGAGACATATAAAACCAATGGTATTGAGTTCAAATGAATCAATCGAACCATAGTGTGACTGATTGAAAGACCTCGTCCTTTTGTAAATCAGGTCCTGATTATCTTTAGATGAGCAGTAGTCTCTCGTAAAACATACTTTATCTATCATAAAGCTTATGGTAAACCAACGCTGATTAAAAAAAAACTCAGTGTTTGAACATGATTTGGACATTTTTAGCAA
Source organism: Thermobia domestica (assembly GCF_964235325.1). Lineage (NCBI taxonomy): Eukaryota > Metazoa > Arthropoda > Insecta > Zygentoma > Lepismatidae > Thermobia > Thermobia domestica. Next base: position 43,031,494 of record NC_137469.1, read on the forward strand.
CGACATTTGGCAATTGTTTAACATGTGCAAAAGTGTCCGGAAGTGTTTTACCAGTAAACAAAATGTCAAGAATGCTTCCTAACAGGAGTTAATAGGGCTGCTGAAAAAGTGTTCAAAATATACTTGTTCTTCCGGCGTATACCCAATGACAATACAGGCACAAGAACTAGTGTTGAGATACCTTACACATTGATCGGTACAAATCGTTTCTATGCTTGTACACTCATTGTATGTATCAAAAAGTTCATGTACCGTAAGTTTTGAACACACTTAAGGAAGTTTATATTAATCAGTATTATACTAACCGCAGGGAATCGTGAATCTTAGACTCTAGAACTGCTTTGAATCAGACGTGATACATCGGAAGAATTCGGAACGATTCGTGGAGCTGCCTTCCGAGCGCACACTTGAGGAAACTTCAAATAACAGAATTACATCAACAATGTTGCCGTGACATGAAAATAGCACTTAAAGAACTATAAAACTAAAACTAACATTTATTCAAATTAAACGGTAAGCAGTGGCGGATCTAGGCCGGGGGGGCCTAGGCCCCCCATTTTTTGGGTGACAAAAATAATTTAAGCTATTATGTATATACTTTGAAAGTTTATAGTAAACTCATCATATACTTATCATAATCTGGGTTCTGGCTGCACCCCCCTCCAGTTTTTACCTTGTAGATCCGCCTTTGACGGTAACAATAATAATAACAAAAATAGAAAACAACGACAACAACAATAACAATAAAACGAAACTTAGCTGCAATCTGACAACACTGTTCAGTGAGGAAAATTTCTCTGTATAGCGCTAGAGACAACACTGACCAAATTTCGTGGATGGGGATTTTCGACCGGGACACACCTTCGCGTTCTATTTGATGCTGAATTGGTAGAAGTCAAGCTTCACGACGCAGTGTGATTACTATAGGATACGTTTTAGACCATTTTTTGTCCACCTATAGAACACTCAGATCATTTTTGGACATGTTAAATAATGACCATAAAGTCGTTTTATTTCTTTAAATAAATATCAAAACACTGATTTATGTTTTGCTGTGCATGGGAAGCGGTTTGAACTCTGTTTATAGTCTCAAACTCGCTTGAGGCAATATTCATGGAGCTCTTCCTTTCCAATGCATAAAGGAAAGCCATTGTTAAAATGGGAAGATGACGTTTATAGGCGTAGCCAGATTCATGGAAGATAGAATTATCAATAAGCATGTTTCTATCCAATTACATAAAGCATTATTTACTATTAATGTGGCCACTAGGTTACGGTTGTGGCTGTATAGTCTCCAAATGTTGTTGCTAAAATATCTCGTCTCGGAACAGCTCTGTGCCATTACGAAAATCCCGTTTGTTCTCGTCCCGTGGGCAACTCTAGTTACAATAATATGTGGTTTATCTGATGCCGCTTTGGGCGTTCCGAAAATTATTACTTCAAGCACTAAATTTATGTATTAACATTATTTATGTGGATGTATATTTTAAATGTACAGTCTTAATTTGTTACAATATGCCTGTACGAGTAGTATCGAAGACATAATTCTGTGTTAATGACAATTTACAAACTATTCGCAGTTAATACATAATAATGATGCGTTGGCACTTTCGGAGTTTAGTTTCCCTTCTCAGAATCGAGGCTGTATGACACGTGTATCTACAGCTTAACGTGGGATCGATCATGAGAACTTTTAGAGAGGATAGAAGCCTGGTCTGTCGTACCACAGTTAAGCTCCTTGTTGAAACCCACATGGTTAAATCTATATTTGTATCTCCCTCAGTGTGCTACAATATAAATCAAAATTGGTAATGTCTAAAGTATTCACGTAGCTATCTCAGTCCTAATCCTACGTCACTCATTTGTAAGTGTCTGCTCTTTGACGTAGGAACATACTTTCACAATCAGACAAATACCATAGAGATGTACGCAGAGCAAAGGAAGGTAGAGGTTAATTAGGAGAATAGAATAAACAATCCTTAGCAGTGTACGGGTATCCGTGTATCCATGAGTAATGCATCTGCAAAATCATCGATTATGCTATCGATGTTCTTGTTTGCTCTCCATAACAGCTCATTCTCATCGCCGGATTTTCTGCCTGCTCTTTTTCTCTCGGTTTATCATATTTAGAAAGGAAGCAGGAATCTGTGGCCTTTACAGAACATTGAATTAGAAATGACTGTTTCAACACTTTTGTAAAAGTACCAAAATATGTTACAAACATTAGCTTACAATGGGAAAAAATACCAGAAACATGATACAAACATTAACTCACAGTGGAAAAATACGAAAACATATTACATATATTATTTTAAATTAAAAAAGAATACCGAAATATGTTACAAACACTAGCTTAGAAAGACAAATACCAAAACATGTTACAAATATTAGTTTAAAGTAGAAAAATACCAAAATATGTTTCTAATACTAGTTCAGAGTAGCAAAATAACAATACATGTTACAAACACTAGCTTAGAGTAGAAAACTATCAAAATAGGTTACAAACATTAGCTTTAAATGGAAAAATACCAAATTGCATTACAAACATTAGCTTACAATGAAAGGAATGCCAAAACATTACTACAAACATTTTGAAAAGTACCAAAACATGTTACAAGTACTAGTTTAAAGTGAAAAATGCCAAAATATGTTACAAATACTAGCTTAGAATAGGCAAATACCAAAACATGTTACAAACATTAGTTTAAAGTAGAAAAATCAAAGTATGTTACAAATACTAGTTTAGAGTTGCAAAAATGCCAAAATGTGTTACAAACACTAGCTTAAAGTGAGAAAAATATGAAAATATGTTACAAACATTAGCTTTGGGTGGAAAAATACCAAAATGTGTCACAAACAATAGTTTAGAGCGGAAAAGTTCACAAAACATTTTACGAACATTAGCGTAGGGTTTCATTAATTTTGCGGTCTCCAGGGTTGGGTAGTGGCCACGCGTAGCGTAGTCGCTTACGCTGTCGTTTGTGGTGCAAGCGATGCTGGGTTCGATTCCCGGCGGGGACACTCAGTCGAAAGATATAAAAGTTTTTCCTGGCCAGCCATACTGACTGAAGTTTTCCTGGGTTTTTCTCTTTCACACCAGGCAAATGTCGGGATGGTATAGGTCTCCGGCTGCTTCCTTCCTTCCCTTTTCTCGGATAATGTGATCGCCGAGAGACGTCATCCTTCATAAGTGACGGGCTAACATGGCCATAGATGCCGAAAGCCCAGAAATCTGACTCCTATTCCTAATCAAGGGGTAGGTATGGGACGTCTATATGGATGTTGTTCGTATCACAGTAAAAACTCCATTCTTAGAGTGCACTTCACAACTAAAATGAGCCCTCGTATCACTATACTACTACTCTTTCTCTTCTAAAATTTATTTATTCATATAATGTATTTTTTTCCTATCAGCACATGGTGCGAAAGACATAGAATATGAAAACAGAACTATTAAAAATCTTGTAACTTAAGTAAGATCTAAATATACTTTTCAATTTTGCACGCTAGATAAGTCTAAGTATGAAGAAAATATGGTTGACGTGTCAAAGTACATATTTCAGACAGAACTATTAACGTCCACATGGCTTTAGATCTTCATCTAATAACTAACTGTTCAGAGATCTTGGCAACGTTATTTGGCATCTCGTTTCAACAGTGTAACGCCTCATCATCACATCATCCTCCTCATCAACAACATCCCGTTCCCATAATCAGTTACGCAGTTTAGAGAGAACATCTGTGACATTAAAAGCCTTTTTGGAAAGGAAAAGTTTGCGTTAGTTTCTATCTTGTAGAGTGGAACAGTATGCTTATGTGTTGCTGAGGTTGCTACAATTCACAGAGCCAAAATGCGTGGGGAGTTTTTGAAAGCCACAAAAGTACTTTAGAAATGACTCTTTAGGAGAAAGAGAAAGAGAAAGAGATAGAGAGAGAGAGAGAGAGAGAGAGAGAGAGAGAGAGAGAGAGAGAGAAAGGTATTCTGTGGTAACAGCATGCAGTAACAGAACTATGACCAAATTTCTTACTGATTTATGAGCAAGAACACACACTAACAGTACAAGGATGTAACTTTTTTTCCCCCTTCCAAAGTCTAAACGTACTCACTACCACATATTGTGATAAACTTTTCAGTATTCTCATCCGTGTGTTGTATGGTAATATATTTTCTTCATGATTTATCTGCAACGATGAGTTCTGCTTGCTGGCTTATTCACGTTGCTTCTTCTTCTAGGTCTTTGAAGCACATCCAGGCAAATGCAATGAAAACTTTAAAAGCCCCTTTTACCCTCATCATATTTTTTTTCGTCCGCTCCGCCTACTTTCGGGATTCTCGTTGTTATACATAAATTACAATTCTTGAGACAGGAAAGGCTTTCGTATAGTAGAAGGAACTGACTCTCTTGGAAGTGAGGCAAAGGCAAGTGATGCTTATACTTATATATATATATAAAGGTTTGAGAATTTTCTGTACACTTGGATTTCGTACGATACATTCACCAAATCCTCTTCAACGTTCTAAGTAACTAATGATTGAATTATGATTATGAAAGGGCCTTTTTTTGTCTTTAAGGTTGCCAAATATCGGAAATGGAATTTCTTTATAAAATTTAACAATTTCCCGTTGAAAGCAATAACTTAAAAGATAAATATAGACACAAAACTTTTAGTAGTGGTTCCGTCTAATATTGTTCCTATGTGATGTATTATTTCACATTCTCTTCATAAACCAGACAATTGTCAGTAACTTTTGTGTACAAACACAGGTTAAAGACATTGACAAAACTTGCTGAATATAAGTGGTATGGTTGTGATTGTTAGCAGTATGGGTGTCACTGTTAGGATAATCTGTGTCACTATTACAAGTGCAAGTGTCACTGTTAGGCATATGTGTATCACTGTTATTAGTATTCATGCCACTATTAGGAGAATGCGCGTCACTATTAGGAGTATGTTTGTCACTAGTAGGAATACATGTGTCACTATTAGAAGCATGTCACTATTAAGAGTACGCGTGTCACTATTAGAAGTATTCAGTTACTATTAGAAGTACATGTGTTACCATTATGAATATGCGTATCACTATTAGGAGTATGTGTATGACTATTAGGAGTATATGTGTCACTATTAGTAGTATACGTGTCACTATTAGAAGTACATGTGTCACTGTAAGAGTATGTGTGTTACTATTAGCAGTACGGTATGTGTGTTACTATAGGAAGTATGAGTGTTACAATTTGAAGTATGTGTGTCACTATTAGGAGTGCATGTGTCACTATTAGAACTATACATGTCAGTATTAGGAACATGCGTGTCACTGTTAGGTGTAGATATGTGTATTACCGTTGAGAGCAGACAATAAAAATAATCTTGTACACATTCAACAGTGTATTTTTTTTACATATGCAGTTCATTAAAAAAAACCTTTTCTACCAAAGGAATAAATACTGTATCAATTTTAATTGAAAATGACATCGACATGATTCTTGATTTCCAGAATAAATTGTGGTGAACGAAAAAGACAGAAAAGCATTCCCATTCTCTGCCAAGTTCAAGCTGCGATGTATCGGAGATGTCGTGGAAAGTTGAGTTTGCTGTTCAGATGAATCCCAAGATATTTGGTGCTTGTGACTTACGCAAGTGTTTGGTTCCTAAAGTTAGATGAACCGATAGTGGAGTTCAACGCTTTGAGAAAACAACCATTGAAGGGTTCTCTGGATTAATGCGGATCCGGCAGTATTCGGTCCAGTCTTCAACACGGTTTAGATGACGTTGAATCCACAAATTGACATATGTGATGTTCCTGCTGGAGGCGAAAATTGTCGGGTCATCAGCAGAAGTGGTCATGTAGGTTTCTGGAGTTGTGAGGAAGTCGGCTGTGTATAAGTTTAAAGAAGCGGCGAGAGACATGAACCTTGTGGTACTTCAGCTGCTATCGGGAAGGTGGTTGAGAATGCAGACTAATATTGATTATAAAGGATTGTAACGTGACATTTCCGTGAAATTTATACAAGTTCTATCCCACAACCTTAGAAAAGGCGCCCAATGCTTGTAGTCCTAGTTTATTTCTTCCCACCAAAAATAATTTTCTCCTCTCGGCGCATTTTATGAAAGCATAATAAATTTCAAATTATGGCGATTTTAAAATTTCTACCTACGTATATTTATTTTCGGTTATTAAATCTCGTCTTATTTTATTGTTAAAGTGATGTACCTCTGGTTTCACACAAATTTTGTTTTCTAATAACATTTATGTTTGAAAGCAGACTCTCTCACACAAATAATCAACTTTCATAGATGTTCTTATTCCACTTTTATAATATTATGAACATTGGTATTATTCTGGGAAATAAAATCAGTAATACGAAACCTACTATATTCCTTTGTTCTAGAAGGAACACACACATACATCTATTTCGAATATTACACACAAATGTCCTACATGATAGAGATTTTTTTTTACAAAAAGAAGAAATATACATTTCTATCTTATTTTAATGTATGAGCACTTACATTATTACAAACTTCAAAACAAACTTTCGATTTAGCTATATATAGTTGTAGCTAACTCCATATACATCAAAAGAAAGTGTAAGTGACTATAAATAATCTAAAAAAAAAAAGCTGTACATACGTACAGACAGTTTCGCTTTCTTTCAGACACACAAAAGAAAAAGTCGTAGTGTGTGTGTGTGTGTGTGTGTGTGTGTGTGTGTGTTTTCTATTGGAGTTTCGTTTTGCATTTCTTTCCTTCCCGTTTCGTTATTATACCTCCTGTTTTTATCATATTGAGGAAGATGGTGTGGGTGTAGACTTAAGGGGAAAATAAAACCCCTTCATGTGGTAAACGTTCTATGATTCTGATGTGAATTTGAGAGAAGAACAAGGCGAAAAAGGGACTACATTTTGTTAGTATATATATATATATATATATATATATATATATATATATATATATATATATATATATATATATATAGGGAGAGAGAGAAAGTTTTGTTTACTTCATTTCATGTAATGTTTGTGGCAAGGAGAAAAAATTAGGATCCCGTCCGTTTCTTTATGCTTTTCCAATAATACGCTTTATAACTTGAAGGCATATATAATATATATATATATATATATATATATATATATATATATATATATATATATATATATATATATATATATATATATATATATATATATATATATATACATATATACAACAAGGAATACACTGTAGAAACATGTCTATATACAAGAAGTATAGAAAAAAGAAAACTGTGGGGTTTATTTATTTTTCCACTCCTACACCCCCACCCCAAACATTTACTTTACACACATCTCACACCACGAAATGTTTTCCTTATATATTTTGTATCTTTTATTGCAGTATCGAGGGATAGGGAAGGAGGAGGTTACTGGGGTTTCAAATTATTTTGAAGACGTCAGTGTGTGTTGTGGGGTGACTATACTTGTAAGAAAAAAAATTTAAAAAATAAATAAAAAAGAAAAGAAAAGACGTTTGATTTTGGGTATTGTCGTACTAGATGGGCGCCTAGTCGCCGAGGAAAGACAACAGTGTGACTTCTGTGCACTAGATGAAGGATTTGGCAATACGTTAGAAGAAGAAGAATACTGAACAAACATATACAAATATATATACACATTCACACAAACACAATCGCTAAACAAATAGAATCTTACGAGAAGATATTTCTAGACTTATTTACAGTAAAAATATGCCGGTTTCCACCTGTGTTTCTACATTTCTTTCAAGTTTCGCTAGTTGTCCAAGAATTCAATCTTCTTTCTAGCTTTTTCTTTCTTGAAACAAAAGAAAGTCTCGAATGGACGGGGAAAACAAAACAAAACAAAAAAATACAAAGAAGCAAAGCTTCTTGAAGAAAAACCAAACAGCAAATTGCATAACTGTTCGATATTGTTTAGTATATAGTGCTCACAAAATGTCTCGAATTCCGTAGCCAATAAAACAATAGACAGAACAAATTGTTTAAATTTATTACGTTTCGAAAAAAATATGTTATATACGAAAAACACTGGTATATACATATAAATTTCATAAGTGTTTGCTATATATATATATATATATGTAACTCCTGGGACAAATAAATCTTGAAGAGCCTGATGTAAAAAAAAGTGACCTTTTATATGTTATTTCGATCATTTTTCCTTTACGCTCGATATTTTTGAATACTCTGTTTTACACATAATGTAGTATCATTCAATAATGTTCTTATTTTCATATGGGTTAAGGCCATACACAAGGGTAGATATTATTTAAAAAATGAAATGTTTCCAAGGATCTCCATAGTGGAGAATTCAAAGCTATACGTAAGAGCCAGAGACTCACAAATTAATAGATAATTATTCAAACTATAGAGGAGTTTTCAAACATCTTTCAAGAGGAGAATTTGAAATTATTTGTTGGGTAACGTATGAGTCGAAGGAGCAGTGTGGCATAGGTGTCCAAACTCGCGAGCCCGACGCTCGTGAGCTCGGCACTCACGCTTAACCGGGCTCGCGCTCAATAATTGAGCGCGAGCTCGAGTGAGCCCGAGCCCCAATGAAATAATTGAGCGTGAGCTCGAGCCCCAATGAAATTAGTGAGCGCGAGCCACAGTGAGGCGCGAACCCAATCGAGAGAAGTGATAGCGAGCCAGAGTGATCGCGAGCCAGTTAGAGAAATGAGCGCGAGTACGAATGAACGCGAGCCCTGTTCAGAGAAGTGATCGCGAGCCCAGTTGGGAGAAGTGATCGCGAGCTCAAGTGAGCGCGAGCCCAGTTCAGAGAAGTGATCGCGAGCCCGAGTGAGCGCGAGCCCAGTTGGAAGAAGTGATCGCGAGCTCAGTTGAGAGAAGTGAGCGCGAGCCCAGTTGAGACAGGTGAGCGCGAGCCCAGTGGAAAATGGCCATCTATGGTATGTAGAGCCGTAACAATCGGCGACATAACGCACCGGGGCCCCAGAAAAGAAGGGCTGTTGAAGTTTATATGACTTATCACCGAATATTTAAAATATCCTGTTATTCATTTAATGTATGTTAGATTTGTACATTATATAAATTTCAGATTGGTAGCAAACTTGTTTTCGATCCCATTGTAGAAATTCAACTATTTTTCAAGAACTTAAAAACATTAATGTTAAAAACATTAGAGTAGCTCGAATTGTACATACATAATATCTTGCAGAAAGTCAACTTAAGATGGCCTTTGATTGCAGAATTGCAAAAGAATAAGTGAAACAATGGCGAAACAGATAATCGATATATCATTACGATAATTATGGAAAACTTTATGTGCAACATATCTTTTTAGTAGGTGATCTAGTAGGATGATTTGTTTTGTTTCAATAATGTTATACTAATCGTGTATGGCTCCTAGCTATTGACTCAACAAGGGGCCTCGGATTGAAATGGTCCACCAGAACGAAACGAGGTACCACATATACGGTGTAAATCAATTCATGACAACCCGTTGATATGGCTTCGTACAAAGAGATGAAGCTTAAACGGTTACATTTTCAAATTAACTCACTGATTGGGGGACCCACAAATAAACTAGAGATCCGATAGGATTTTTTTTATGGAACGACACAGAAAACGCAGATACTAGATATACAGGGTGTTTCAAAACAACACCGACAACATCTGGGAGGTGATTCCTGACACCAAGGTAAGACAAAAAGTATAGACCAATCTGGGTGCAGAAATCTCTCACTTCGGAGATATAGACTACCGAAAACATGAAAAAAAAAAGAACTTTAAAGGTCTATAGCTCCAAAACTATGGGATCTACCGTAGTCGGGTCAAGACTTCACTGAGGAACTAGAATGATCCCTATCGAAATAACCAAGTTTCAGAATTCTGCGGTACTTCCGCAACAACTTTTATAGAGGTAGTTCGTGAGTACTTCAAATTATATGGAGGTAGCCAAACTCACTCTATACAAATTGTTGCTTGAGTGAGTTAGAATTCTGAAACATGAAATTTTGGATACAACACATATTAGTTCGTAAGTGAAGTCTTGACCCGACTACAGTAGGTCCCATAGTTTAGCAGCTCTGGACCTTTCAAGTTAATTTTTTCATGTTTTCGGCAGCCTATAACTCCGAGAGGAAGCATTTGTGCACCCAGGTTGGTCTATATTTTTTGTCTTATCTTGGTGTCAGGAATCACCTCCCAAACGTTCTCTGTGTTATTTTGAAACATCCTATATAAAGGAGTGTTTTTCTAAATATCTCCATATCGCAAATTTGAAGTTACTCTACCGTAACTTACGTACGAGCTTTAATCGAACCATATAACCAAACTACCAAAAGCATGGTTACTTACCTTTCGAAATGTACGTGAGTACCTAGGGTACAAACTTTCTATTACTAATTTTGTTTAAATATTTTATGTACTTTTTTTTCATTGACAAAAGAAAATTGTTTAATCGTGATGATATCAGATGGAGGTAAAAGCGTATATGTACATTTCTCTTAAAACAGAAGGTAAACGTTTTTTTTTTCTATGATTCTGTTATTTGATCAAATAATAAGGGACAAAAAAATTGTGTTTTCTTTTTATTAAGAAATTAAATAACTTCTTCATTTCAAAATGCTTCTTTTTTTCTCCCATTTATTTGTCTTTCTTTTTCTTCTTTTGTCATTCGTTAAACAAAGAAAGAATCTTACCTAATTTAACACACTAACGAAGTCGTTTCTTTTACTACATTTTCTTTTTTCACTTGTTTCACTTTCCTTATTCTTCATATGTATTTCTTTTACCTACAGTGCGAACGTTGAAGTCAAGATACATATTTTGTAAATGTGAAAACAAATATCAAATTTGATACACTAAAACCCGGGGCCGCGGTGGCTCAGTGGTAGAGTGTTCACCTCTGGTGCTTGAGGTCCTGGGTTCGATCCCAGCCCTCGCCAAGTGAACCTTGTGGTGGTCAAACACCGTGTGCGTGGGTTTTCTCGGGGTTCTCCCACTTTCTTCATTCCACCATTTCATTCATTACTCATCATCACCGTCTCCTTTAGCCTAACCGGCATAACCGTGGGACGCAAAACTCAAAGATTTCATTTCATTTTAATTTACGTATATATGTTGGACACCTGATCCAGAGTTGCCAACATTTCTGTAGAAAAAATCGGGACGGGACACTCGATGTTGGAGCTCCGTTCCTAACCCCTATCCCACGGAGACGACTACACATACAGCGAATCGTTGAAAACAATGTAAATAATCAGCTAAGTAACACGAACCTAAATAAATGCGGCATATTATTTTCTTATTTTCCCACCCACTGCTCATTTCTAGGTATAAGCAATATAATGCAACAAATTCAAACCAAACCAACTGCAACTTACTTAATATAAACAAAGTTTAGATAGAAAACTATATATATAGACTTTGTTAAATTGATTCTATACATAAAACTGTGCATGTAAAAGAATAGGTTATTCCTTTGTAAAAATAGCCCAGTAAAATATTAATTAACTTTGAAAATCGATAAATCGGGACAATATGTGTCCCGACGAGTGTCCGGTCCGGACAGGAACAAATAAGTCAGAAATCGGTACAGTCCCGACAGAATCGGGACTGTTTGAAACCATGACCTGATCATCCGACAATACACCTGATTACCTTCCTTTCTTAGATATTCTTGCAAAATATCTTTTGCTGTTGTTAGTTTTAGAAGATCAACTGATCCAAGGCAGTGTTTGTCGTTTGTGGGAAATTTCATAGGTAAATTAAGCAAAAGGAGAAAAAGAGATTTTTTTTTTGATAAAACGTGAAAATTTAGGAACTATCTCGCGCTGACTAATTGGCCAATATAAAAACTTAAATTTTACTTCTTTCTCCAAAAAGGAAACAATACAATAACAATAGTTTGTGTGTGTATGTGTGTGTTTGTTCAAAGTAGCATAATTTGCACCCATTGTGGGCTAGGTATATTTGTGTGTGTTTTTATAAAGAAACAATGAAGGAAAAAGAAGAAAAATATAGAAGCAAAAAGCAAATGAATAAAGCAAATATGGTTAGCACTTCCTTTAATATAGCTAAACTAATCGTAATCATATCACGTCTGTCATAGGAATTGGACACTTAACTAACTAGCGAAAATTTGATAAGAAAAGGGAAAATTTTGAGTCAGTGGAGGGAATATTTCTTAAGGACACTTGCCCATTAACAACTGCTTCTCCAATCGTAAAGGAAGCAGTCTTATTATATGTCTATCATTTTTTATGTCTTTTATTGGCGTTTGTCCTTCAAAACTTGTCCTTTAAAACCCATATTTATAATATAACGAATGATGCTTATCGAATGTTAGATTTTATCATAAGAAGTACAAAAAAATATCCATGATTTATCAGTTATTAAAATATTATATAATTCAATAGTTCGAAGCAAATTAGAGTATGCGTCAATAGTATGGTCACCAAGTTGTAAGTTACAAAAAAAATTAAATTGAAGCAATACAAAAGAAATTTTTAAGATACTTATATTTCAAAAAATTTTCTGTTTCATCATATCAGAGAAAAATTTCGTATATGTGGTTATTAAAGGAATTTCACTATGTCAAATTAACAAACAGAAGGATTGTACCCCAGCAAATGTTCCTATATAAAATTATCAATTGATTAATTGATGATAGTACGTTTTTTGGAAAGAATATGCTTTAACGCTACCCTATGTAAATTAAGAAATAGGAATCTTTAGGTAAATAAAATACCCAAAACAGTGGGATATAAAAATTCACCATTATTTGCAATGTGTGAAGCATACAACAAATTAGTAAAAATATGTAATTTAGATATTAGTTGTAAAGCGAAAAATTATTGTAATTTGGTGGAAACTTATGTAAATTTGGAGTATATGTAAACCCCTGTCTGTAAATTGTAGCACATAACAGTAGGAGGTAATGGTAATAGGTCACGAAACATGAATACTTATGTATGTTGGCATTCTTGTGTGTGTTTGTATTTTTTTATTTTTGTGTTTCTTTCTATTTTTTTGTATTTTTCTGATTATAGTATTTGTTTTAGATTGATAACATAGATGTAATATTTTATGTAAGACTCCTGTAATTGGGATTCTCCTGTTGGAGTCAGCGGATTTAAATAAATAAATATGAATCATTGACGACGCTAAAGGGGGCAAAGGGGCCGGAGCCCTCCGTATCATTCATTCGCCCTTCCGGACTGTCCCTCCAGACATGTTGCATTGTAATGTAGTGCAAACAATATAAAACTATTATTTTCGGATCACAAAAATGTAATTCTGACCCAGAAAAGTGTTTCTGCCACTTCGCTTCTGTCACTCCTCAAAAAATTAAGCTGACGACATTACGGGTATGTAAAGATGTCTTTCAATTCACATTGATTTAACACTGCAAGAAATTTGGTAGTATAGTTCAGAGAGATTTACTTTGAAGATCATGTCAGTTAACCACGAAAAGTTATTTATGCTCTTTAATAATTGACTTCATTTCGCAATAAATACGAACAATGGTAACTGCTACGAGTGTGTATGAAATGTCGTCCAATTCCCCATCCGCAACCCACTTCAAGCTATTGCGCCTGCGCAATATTAAACTTTGTAATGTGTCAGCTTACTGTGCGCCACTCTGTATTAACCTATAAGTAGATAGCTTTTGTTTTTTCGTCACATGTTGGATACCTTTACCCAGGCTTGTATCCAGGGGGGTCTAGGGGGCCGCCCTACCCTAAATTTTTGCGGGTTCCCTCTAAAATTTTCACGGTAGGCTTGCAAATGAACTATTATATAGTGATGAACTATAATATGGTTGGATCGGGCCCCCCCTAACTTCACCCGGGTCCCCCCTACATTTTTGGGCTGGCTACCGGTCTGCCTTTCCCCTCTAGGGAACTTGCAGACAATTTATAATCCAAGACGAAAAATATGTAAGAATCAACAAAGAATATTTTAGCATTTCACTAGCAGAATTCACGTTCTTCGTATGGATACAGTGAAAAATCTTTAAGTTTTACATCCCACGGTTATGCCGGTTTGGCTAAAGGAGACGGTGATTATGAGAAATGAATGAAACGGTGGAATGAAGAAAGTGGGAAGAAACGGGAGAACCCCGAGAAAACCCACGAGCACGGTGTTTGTCCACCACAAAGTCCATACGGCGCGAGCTGGGATCGAATCAGGGACTCCAAGCATCGGAGGTAAACGCTCTACCACTGAGCCACCGCGTCCCCTATGGATACAGTGAGTTTTATTTTGGACATAAAGGGCTTAATTTGGATTTAAACTGCATCGAAAGTGTATATGTTTGTCTCAGGGACCCAGGAAACTATGAATTCGACAGTAATATCGGTCATTGTCGATCATTTTTATACATCTCCTGCCTCCCCTTCCCCGAAGCTGCACCGTCAAAGTGAAATTATAAAATACATCCCAGGCCCGAACCTAATCTATGTTGAAAATTTGATCGAGATCGGTCTCGTCGTTCAAAAGTTATGTTATTTATTTTTATATATTTCCCCCTTCTCCCTCCCATAGGTTATACCGTCAAAGTGAAATGATAAAAATCATCTAAGGCCCGTCTATGTTAAAAATTTGATCGAGATTGATTGGGTGGCTCTGAGGTACGAAGTCACAAACATAGACTTCGTTTACTTTCATTTAGATAAGTAGGTAGTTAGTACATTGAAATTTCATTTAGATAAGTAGGTAGTTAGTAGGTAGATCGTAATATACAAATATTAACAGGTTGATTTATTTAATATACTATTCAAGTACATTGAAAATGTACATACTACAATCTGAAATACATTTTGCCATAAAGAAATTCATTTTCAGTAAGTCGGCAACTTGTCTAAGCTTGCCAATTTTTAATGGAACCGGTAATGGGGAAATATAGACAAGTTTCACTGTATATACATTTCGTTAAGTGATATTAATACATTTTTATTTTAGACGAAAAATGTACTAGAACATGAACATAAACAATTAAAGATCTCAAAAATAAACAATACCTGCATGTCAGAACCTGTTTGAAATATAAACAACGTATTCAATTTAGTTAATTTCTGGAGTTTAAGTGCGTGTCTATGTGGTAATATTGTTTCTTCAATGTAAAACAATCATCTACTAATAACATAATGCATTATATTGATTTACCTGCTCGGTAGTTGAATATAAATAACATTGTTTAATGACTGTTATTGGTTACCGTCGCCGTTGTGAAAGACAAAGGGAATTTCTCAAAGCTAACTAAAGAAATTGAGAGTGACATGAGTTCGTTTACCTTTAAAAGGTGTCAATTAACCTAACTGTCTGTTACATAGTTATGGTTATTAACGTTTTTATTTGAATGGACGATATATATATATACTGTATTTAGAGGGTTCCACCAACATGGCGCTTGAATGATCTACCTGGAACTAATTCAGT
The DNA here is from genome assembly GCF_964235325.1 of Thermobia domestica. Taxonomy (NCBI): domain Eukaryota; kingdom Metazoa; phylum Arthropoda; class Insecta; order Zygentoma; family Lepismatidae; genus Thermobia; species Thermobia domestica. The sequence continues at coordinate 43,046,919 of NC_137469.1, forward strand.
TTTAGAATCAATTTTTACTTGGAACCATTTGATGATTCTAGCTAACATAATTTTTATGTGAAGTTATTTTTTCATCATCATCACCATCATAGGTATTTTGCCATTATTGACAGGTCACTTGCCGCAACTGAGAAGCTTCCATGCTACACGGTCTTCCGCTAACCTCTTCGTCTTCACGTACGATTTCTCTGTTTTGATATTGTCCATTAATTACAGTCTCCTTCATCTCTCCCACTCTTTCCTTCCACCATAGCCTCTAGCACGTCCCTCATGTTACAGTTTCTTCTTAGCTAAGTCCAAACTAGTTTCTCTTCTTCTTCTTAATAATTTCTAAACTTGTTCTTTTTGCCCCAATATTTCTAACACTCATTCGTTTTACGCTAGACCCAGTTAATTCTCTCCATTGTTCTCCACACCCACATTTCGAAAGCTTGCAGTTGTTCTTCATCATTTTTGCGTAATGTCTGTGTTTCTGACCCATACATAACAATTCTCCACACGAAGCATTTTATGATTCATTTTCTCAACTCTTTATTCAAGGTCCCACAAAAAGTATTTTCTTCCACCTAAAGGCTTCTTTCGCCATTCCTATCCTTGCTTTTATTTCACGTTCATATTTCATAGCATTACTAATTATACAGTGCGTCCCACTAGCTTTCGAACCCGAAAAAAACGTTATAATTTCCGAACAAATATACATAGGAAAATGAAATTCACAATACACGTACCTTGTTTCATGCTGAATACATGACCGTCACAGATGGTGCTGAAAGTGTCCTCCCTGGACTTCAAGACATGTTTGTACACGGCGTTCCATATTGTGAAAAGTCCGATGTAGAGTCTCCGGTGTGATCTCACGAATCGCATTCTCAATGTTGTTTCGCAACTCTTGCAGTGATCGTGGGTTGTTTCTGTAGACACAACCTTTTAGAAAACCCCATAAGAAGAAATCAGGTGGTTCAAATCCGGGGATCTTGGCGACCACAATCCTTTGGAGATTATCCTGTCACCAAAAAAAGGACTCAATTTCTGCCATGGCTACGTTGGAAGTATGGCATGTTGCTCCGTCTTGTTGAAAATAACCGCGACGCAGTTCTTGATCGTCCAGCTGATTCACAAATTAACTGAAGATATGTAAGTAAACTTGTGTGTTTACTGTATCTTCAAAGAAGATGGGTCCAATGATACGCTGTCGGGAAATTGCACACCAAATTCCCACCTTCATGGGATGAAGTGGAATCTCATGGTACACATGCGGATTTTCGGCGGCCCACACCCGAGTATTCTGCGAGTTCACATAACCGGAGAGATGGAACCAAGCTTCATCTGTGAACCAAGTATAGTCTAGGATTCCTGGATTGTCATGCAACAAAGCTTGCAACCGACGACAATACATCATGCGCTTTTCCCAATCTGTAGTCTTCAACTCCTGGACGACTGTAACGTGATATGGAAACAGCTTGGCTCTTTTGGTGGCTCTTTGCACAGTTGACTTTGACATCCCTACCTCTTGTGATAATCGACGCAGGCTCTTCTTAGGAGACTGCAAAAGACGTTGCCGCACATTCTGTACTGTCTCCTCGGACATTGTGGACGCGCTCCTCCATGTCCCGTAAGCAACGTTCCTGTTGTTTCGAACTTGTTCACCAAATGATGTATTGATGATTTCGATGGTCCTTTACGGCATCCAAATTCACGGCAAAATTCACGTTGAACGGTCTGATACGATCCTCATATCCAATATTTTTTAACAATGAACACGCGATCCTGTACGGTGTACAGAACCATCCTCGCGATGCAGCGGCTCCAGTCACACTAACGCATGCGCACCACGCCAAGCAGCAGTTCCCCTGGCGCCACCTAGCGTATTTGTTTTGACGTGTGCGCTTCTGTTCAACCCTTTCTCGTGTTTAGCATGAAATAAGGTACGTGTATTGTGAATTTCATTTTCTTATGTACATTTGTTCGGAAATTATAACGTTTTTTTCGGGTTCGAAAGCTACTGGGACGCAGTGTACTATCCAAGTATCGAAAACTAGTCATTTTTATATATGTTTTATAACAATTCATCCAGTGCCACAATAAATGTAGATTTAAACAATATTATGTATTGATAAATAGCTACTCGTAAATAGGCAATCGGTTCGTCCGCGCCACCTTTTATTGCAATATAACTGCAAATGGTGTAAACATTTGAGCAGTTCGGGCGAACACAATGGTAAGCGCCACTTCCGGTGAAGGTGAGTTACTAGGTGGAATGGGTTGAGATTGAACCACAGAACAGTATGTAGGTAAGTGTACTCGTACCTACAAAAGGAAGGGCAAACTTTTTTGGAACGTACCGTTGCATTAAGTTATACCCCGTTCACTCAACAGAAGTGCAGTTCGGCAAATTTCTTTCAAGTTTCCATGCTGATTTTTGCAACAGCATTTCGTCATCCCTACATTCCTTTTTGACCGCATTTGCGTGGTTGCAACATCTTAACACCCACTGTGTCTGTTATTTTTTCCCAATACTAGGAGTAATATGAATATGAAACAAATGTCGGGCAATTAAACGAGTCGGAAGAACAGGGAAGCTGGTCTTGGGATCAGACATTTTTTTTTAAAAAAAAGGAAGATAATGCAAATCTGTGATTTTTGTGTAATATATAGTGTACATAACTTGTGCAGACTAGATTTCTTTGCTTATGTGCGTATTAACAGTGGTTAATTTGTAATGCTCATCCCTGGTTATACAGAGTCTCGTTTCACCATTTCTTTCATCATTGTTCACTTTCATACCACTAACTCAAAACACAGCGTTTGTAACTGTAGCAACCAAGACTCCACGTGGAGTTTACTGGCAATTGTCAATTGTTTGAAATTCTGGTTGTCCATTTAGTTATCGGGAGTATTTTCCGCAATATCAATCGGACGATGACTTACGCAGATGGCGGCATTCTTTATATACGGACTGCACTTCGGTCTAAGAAATGAACTATACATAGGAATGATCAATCTTTTCAAGTTAACTTTAAATTTAGAAAATGTGACATACCATTATGTTCGTCCGAGCCGCTTATTTTATGTATAAAATCAATAAGACATCAGGTATGTTTTTCCCTTAGATTGTAGCAATCAAATTGTTAAAAAAAGAAAACCTAGGATATTAAGTAAGTTTTCTTCCTTTAGCTTGTAGCGATAGAATTGTAATATTAGGACATTAGATAAGTTTTCCTCCCTTCGCTTGTAGCGATATAATTGTAATATTAGGACGTTAGGTAAGTTTTAATCCCTTAGCTTGTAGCTATAAAATTGTAATATTAGGACAGTAGGTAAGTTTTCTTCCCTTAGCTTGTAGCGATAGAACTGTAATAAGGACGATAGGTAAGTTTTCATCCCTTAGCTTGTAGCTATAAAATTATAATATTACGACATAAGATAAATTTTCTTCCCTTAGCTTGTAGCGATAAAATTTTAATATTAGGACATTAGATAAGTTTTCTTTCTTTCGCTTGTAGCGATAAAATTATAATATTACGACATAAGATAAATTTTCTTCCCTTATCTTGTAGCGATAAAATTTTAATATTAGGACATTAGATAAGTTTTCCTCCCTTCGCTTGTAGCGATAAAATTGTAAAATTAGGACATTAGGTAAGTTTTCTTTCCTTGGCTTGTAGCGATAAAATTATAATAACTAGGATATTGAGTATGTTTTCTTCCCTTAGTAGCGATATAATTGTAATTTTTAGTCATGTGAATTCTCTCAAGAACCATCACTAGCTGAATGTTTAAGGTCAGGCAATTATTGCACAACTGTGCAGTCGGTTGCCTTCGGCGAAACATTCCTGTTTGACCGAAAACTAGTTAAAGGAAATTTACACAATATAATAAGGAAGGAACTTTCTCATGTAAGTTTTCATATCTCATGTAAGTTTTCATATTTTGTAGCTTGATTTGTATTTTGTTGCCAATTTTCATGAAACGTCATGCTGATCAGCGAACGAAATAAGTGACTTATATCTTAATTACTTTTTTTTTCATTTCTAGCAAATTTCTGAATGAAAGGTACACTAATGCCCAATATGATTGTCGCATATCTATAACTTTCTTCTTGTAAGAATATAATTTGATAGTGATGTTGCAGGGCACTTTTATTACTGATACTATGTGTACAATCGGGAAATGTATATTTGTGGTAAATTCCATAGGAAAAGAATTATAAATGCGAAAATTAGAATGAGTAAAAACAAAATGTTGCTAAATGTACAAGAAAGTTTTACTTTCGTTTTATTGTTCTTATTTACTGCTATTTTGACATGAAATTTGCCATATACAAGTCTTTGCCGATTATATACATACTAACATTATAAGAAATGCCGGGCAAAATCGTTATCAAATCATATTCCAACAACATTATATTTATAGACATGCAACTGTCATTTTGGACATGAGTGTACCTTCCCCTTGATTATTATCCCTCAATGCTTCCTTTAATTTATAACGTTGTTTTTTTCTTTATGCTCTCCACTGGCTTTTTCGAAACGTACAGCTGATAACAAATCAGATATGAGAAGACTACGCCTATTGAACTAGATGTCTGTATTTGAGACGTTAAAAAATGGACAAGAGTCGGTGTCGGCCTTATTAGTCCGTATCTTCCCAGCTTTTCCTTGATGAAACTGAAATTGATATCGGGGTGAAGAATCTTTAGAATTGAAAGTCATGGGATAGGAACCCGAAAGATCTCGCTCTCACCTTATCAATTAAATCACACCACACATTACCAGTTTTCATAAAGAGAATTTGTCAATCCCATGTAAATAATTATGTAAGTTGCTAATAACTTGAAAAAACAAATGAACTGGAATCTTCAATTTAACGTTCCATGATTATGCCCTTTAGGCTAAAGAAGACAATGATTAAGACAAATGAATGATGAAAGAATTGTTTGGAATGTGAATGTAGGAGGAAACGACAGTATTCCGAGAAAGCCCATGGACAAGATGTTGTATACCACGAACTTAGACGGTCGAGGATCGAACTAGGGACGCAACACACCACAAATAAGCACACTACCACTGAGCCAGAGTGCCCTCCAATTTGGGAATCAATCAGCGAATAAGCACAGTCAGCTCACACAAGTTTTTTTAAAAAAAAGATAAAAAAGAAAAAAAAGAAATCAGATGCGGGTCCTGGCCTGAAGCTTTGTCTATTAGAATGGTCCGAAAGAATATATCATTTGTATGAAAAAATACATTATTGTGTAATCATTACTTACAACGATACTTGTATTCTAACATCTTTATTATATCTTTATTTGTATTTGTGGGCAAAATGTATTTTTAAATTATGCACAACCTGTTCAAGAAAGGAAGAAGAAGAATATGAAAAGAGATACAGATGTAATTTCTTTTCTGGTTGCTATACGATTACATTTTGTTATAATAGTGATTCTACGATGTGAGTTTAGTTGTCATAGCAACGAAAAAATAAATAATGCTTAACTGAAGATCCATCTCGTGAAATCTATATGTACAATTATTAAAGAGTGTACTTGTTTAACTTGTTTCGTACAACAATAAAAGGTAATATCTTGATGCAGTGTGTAAAAAATGGATATTGATATATCAGTAGCCTTAGTTATATAAATATACGAACTGTGGTCGTTATATACTTTATTAACGCAACAAGTGATTTTTATAAATTAGTAAACAAACTCGAAGTGTAAGAGTATATTATTATACCTACGGTACTAACGAAACAAAATTAAAATAGACTTCGACGCTTTACTCATATTCCTAGGTAGTTGGTTGAAAAATCACCACTTTGTAGGCTGCAATTTAGCTGTTAAGGAAACATTTTCAGTAGATCTAAATTGTCTAGTCCAAGGGGAGGGGAGAAAGGGATTGTTTTACATTAAATTAGTTTTATTACTTCTAACTCTACGGTTTTAATTTATTAATTATTTTATTTTATTAACAAGTTTTAGTGTGAAATAGCCAAATTAAAAACTAATAATCGGAATTACTGGCAAAGAGAGTAAAGAGAATCACACAAAACGTTCTTTTGGGAATGATAGGCTTGCGTTTATAATAAGCGTTAAGCATGTCTACTTATTTTCGCCTAGATGGTTATACAATTCTTACATTTTAATTATTTACACCACCGAGAATCGAACCAATGAATTCCGCAACAAAAGACAAGAAACGATCAATTTGCTACAGAGAACCATGTAATAAAATGCACAAGGAACCTCCTTTATATGTTTCACAGACCTCATAACTGTCCCGAAACACGTGAGCTTACAGTAGGAACTTAAAGAATAATGAAAATATCCAGATTATTTCCATTGGATTTCAGTAGGAATTTGCTATCACTGGGTGTTTAGTTTGCTTGATTTTATTATTTTTGTAAACTTATTGTCTCTTTCAGCACAGAAGTAATATTAGGATTTATACGTGAACGTAAGATCCGAACCACATGAGTTTTTATGGGAAATCTAACCACGATCTCTTGCACACCGAAAGCGTGTACACTAACAGATGATTATTTTGCGAAGAGCTGGGAAATGTCCCACTGAAATCACACATGAATTCCCTTTTCTGAACATAAGCAGACATATGGATTTCCACTGGGAAAAATGGGACGTCCCATGGAAATCCATATATTCCTGGACTATACGTAACTTGGATGTCCAAGAGCAATGTCCTATGTGAGGAGTTTCTAAGCATTATTTTTGTCTTGTATATCAGCACTGCCAAAAGCTCGTGTACTTATATGCTTTTATTGAGACTTAGTGCTTCTGCAATAATATATTCATGATGCAGTAAGTACGAAAAAAAAGGAAAAAAATTTAAATAATTGTCACACGAGTTTTTTCTTCTTAAATCTTAACTGAAACATGATAACACTGTGTAACATAATAACAACATTATATCATTCATTTTTTGCCTTCTCTGCAGTATATATGGGCTTCACAAGCAGCAGCCTTATTCACGAATGAAAAATCGTCTTAAATCACGACATGTTGACAAACATGAAAAGCTGTAAAAGAAAACGAAAGAGGATAAGAAAGAAAGGCAAAGAGAAAGAGAGGGTGAAAGAGGGAAAGAGAGAAGGAATGAGGTTCGATTTAACTGAGCTGAGGAAAGTCCTCTTATACGCAACAGGAAGTAAGATTGTAAAACATATCTTCGAGGAACTTTTTTTATATATAAAAAGTAGAAAAAGAAACTATCATGAATAATATACATCTACAGAAAAATGAGCAAAAAGATATGAAGAAGAAGAAGAAGAAGCTATGACAGATGTATATAAATGAACTAAGAGAACAAAATAAATAAAAGAAAAAGACATACACGCTATACGTATGTTGACAATGTAACTCATTATTCCCAATTTCCTTGTATAGTACATAGATGCAGAATCTCAAGAGGTTCACAAATTTGTTTTCCTCGATATCATATTGTATTTTAAAAAAGAAAGAGAAAAAGCTAAGTCGTTCTCAAGAAAAATAAACAAGCAGAATTGTCACGTGTACATCACATGAAACGGATTGGTTCGTACGGAGTGCTGTTTCTCTAATTAATATAAAAACTGGAAATGATAGTAGCTTTCTACCATTTCCGGCTTTAGTAGAGAGAGTAAAGTTGAGATGGGATATATTCTTGGGATTGTTAATTGGTAGCAAAAAAAAATCGCTTCTCTCTATTTATTACCATTTTTACTCTATAGCAATTAACGTTAGAACCGGAAGTAGTTGATTTAAATTAAATCAATATACGAACCGGAAGTTGTAGTGGATTTCTATTACTTCCGGCTTTAGTAGAGAGTGAAGGATGGAAATAAAACATACTCTTGATACTAGAGATGTTGTAGGTCAATGAAAACTTGACCCATAACCCACTCCACACACGACCCACGATGACCCATTCTAACCCACTCTGATCCACTCCAACCCACCATGACCCATTATGACCCACCGCCCACCAAAACCCATCGTCATCAACTCTGACCCATGATTCACGCCCTCTTCTCAAGTGAATAAACAGTTTTCACTTGTAATAAAACAAGACTGTGAAATTATCACTGTTTCAATTTTTACAGTTGATTGCTCAGATACCGCTCTGTTCAATACTGGTGGATCTTAAATTTAATTATCAAATATGATTATTTCATTTTTGAATTACAAATACTTTTCAGTGGAAAATAGGATGAAATTTCAGTCTCAAATCAAGGTAAAGCAGATCAACGTAAAGAAAAGAAGTGTAAATTTCTATTGTCTCAAAAGCCAGATAAGTCCTATAGCTACTATAATAAGTCCTATAATAAGTTCTATAACTACTATTACAAGTACAAATACTAATATCCAAAAGTGCCTGAAAATTTTTTTCACTTAAATATACTCATCTCAGGTAAGTAAATAGAAACAAACAAAAAAGGAAGAAAAAATTGAGGCCTTGAAAGTAAATCGTAGACAAATTCATTAGTGTTCAGAAGATGCTATCTACAAAGCACTGAGTAGAGTGGGTCGGTGAGGTCGTAGTAGGTCGGTGGGTCAGAGTGGGTCAGAATGGGTCACATCATGTTGACCTGCGACCCACACTCTCTTAAAAATCTTTTCCCACTTGACCCACGACCAACTCTATCACTGCTTGAGATGCTTAATTGATTTCAGGAAATCGCTTCTCACTATTTATAATTTTTGATCCACAGTGATCAACATTAAAATCGGAAATGGTTAGTGTCTTCCACTTCCGGTTAAAATGTCATTTTCACACAACGAACTCGATTGTTAACTTTTTTCCCGGCGGGAGCTCATGTGGTTCGGATTCCACGTTAATCAGTAGGTCCACGTCTCATATAGTCTCGCTGCTGAAAGGGACGCTAAACTAAAATCAACTCAACTCAACTCGATTGTTAACTTTTGACCAAGGATGTTGTAAATAGAGGATCTGCCCTTATGTATCTTCATCCTATTAAATCGATGAAGCCAAAAAAAAAAAAAAAAAAACAACCGAGCATCGGCACGTCTGATTGGCTACTCTCGTTTCTGTCATCTTCTGATTGGTTACTTTCGTTTGCGCCATGATTGTTGGCTCAAAACATTGCGATCCTATTGGGCGGAGTGGGCAGAGTAGGGGCGGCAAAACTGTGACGTATGGCTTCAAGATTTTGTTGTAAGGGCAGATCCTCTATTTTATAAGATCCTTGTTTTTGACCCTCTCCATTGTGATAAAGATTTATGATGATCCATCAAATTGTTCTTGAGTTTTTTTTTTTTTTTTTGTCTTCATGACTGAGGGGCACAATAGATAGACACGGTATTGTCTCCCAGACGGACGACATGCGAAATGACATGGTATTGTCTCCCGAACGGACAAACACATGGACAGACATGGTATTGTCTCCTGGACGGACGACATACAGAAAGACATAGTATTGTCTCCAGGACGGACGACATACGGACAGAGATGGTATTGTTTTCCTGAGAGAGGACGCACTAATAGACATGATATTTTCTTCCGGACGTACGACATAAGGACAGACGTGGCACTGTCTCCCGGACGGATGACATACGGACAGACATGGTATTGTCTCCTGGACGGATGGACAGACACGATAAATATATAAAGGAGTTATGATTTGTGAAACAATCTCCTTTAAAAATTGTTGCGCTGGGGAGGGATTTCTCCTTTGATACACTGTTAAGATTATTTTTTGAAAGTAAAATTAGGACTAATCATTGGCAAACTGGAAAGTAGTGTCATAACATTTTACAGTTAGCTTAACATGATGCTGTCAGACAGTTATACTCAAGGTTTTTCTTTTTCTTTTTTTTCTAGGCTTAATAACATGCAAATTTTATTTTCCAATCTTTACTGCTTTTCACATTGGGAACCTGCTCTTGATTTCAAAACTTTGAATGCGGTATTGAAGCCGGAAATGCTAGATTCTATCACTTCTGGTTCAATACAACGATAAAGCTAAAAATGAAACCACCTTCACAGTTTCTGCTCTACGGGAATCAATATTGAAATCAGAAATCCCAGCGGATTTCTACCTCTTCCGATTTCAACAGACTAATAACAGCTGAGATAGAATCTGTAGAATCTATACTCGATATTTCTATTTTGTGCATCAAAATCCATTTCTCGCTGCCTATTAACAGTTTTGCTCTATGTGAGTCATATATTATTTTTTTTAAAGAAAAGGGAAGGGTGGTAGATTTTCATCCCTTCTGTTTTTAGGATAACTATAAGATGAAACAAACTCATTAGTGCCAGTGTCTATCAACAAGGTAGAATCAGTGCCGGATTTACGTATAAGCTAAACAAGCTATAGCTTAGGGCACCACTCGCTTAATGTAATGTAATTTCCAAATAACAAGAATAAGCAAATAAGATAAAACGCACATACACAATGGTGTTTTGTATTGTTATGTATTAGGCTTTTATGAAGCAAGTAATTGGGCTTTATTTCTCAGCTCCTCTTGTATTTAGGAACCTGTTATCGAAACCGTTCATAATGAAGCCCTCATTTTCCAGTCCATCTTGTAATGGACTCTTATTTCCACTTAGATATTCATTAGGTCAATAAATCAGCATATAGCATATAATCAAATCAAACAACGGCGACATTTTGTAGGTGAAAAAGCTTGACAGATAAGGGGCCCCTAAGGGTTGACGTATGTAGGTACCCTTTCAATAGCTTAGGACCATCAAACCTAAATCCAGCACTGGGTAGAATACTACTACTACTACTACTACTACTACTACTACTACTGCTACTTCTACTACTACTACTACTACTACTTCTACTACTACTACTACTACTAATACTACTACTACTTCTACTACTACTACTACTACTAATACTACTACTACTAATAATAATAATAGGAAGAAGAAGAATAAAGTTGATAAATACGTAATTTACATTGTCACACAAAAGATTTCACCATTTTTTTTGTGTGTGTGTGTCAATTTGAATATTCAATGCGAAAATATAATGTCGTATAATACGTATAATCTTGCACGACTACAGCGACAAGAAGTCCAAAGAGCTATGTTAGAAAATGAAATAAAAAAGTGATAACTTTTTTAGAAAAAAAAAGACTAAAGAAACTCTTAAAGCAAAAGAAGACCAAAGCTACAAGAAAATAGTCTCGACCGTGGCGCTAGTCATTTGTCTAAGACGCACGCATCTTTCTAGAAAACTTATCATTCTTTTTCCTCTAGTGTTTTTTTTCTTACTGTCTCTTTCCGCTTGGACCTACTATTGCTGTTGCTAGTTCTACTATTACTGGCATTGTCAGACCATGTCGGCGCCATAACTCAGTCTTAAACAAAGGCTGCGTGCATCTGAGATAACGCATCTGGAATAAAGTTGCCATTTGCAAAATCCTTTTCTTTTTCTTTCTTAGTTTAAGAAGGAACTCTTACCGGAATGTAGGGGAAATTCAGATAGGGTCGAGGTCTTTCTGAAGTATAAAAATCTTCATACAAATGAAGTTGATAATCTATCATTTTTTTATACTGCACATTTCTTCCTATGTTCACTAAGCATTGGAATGGTTGAATGCAATATAGTAAGTTAATGATTTCCTACTAGAAGTGAAGTTTATAATCTATAATTTCTTTTTCTACTGTGTCATTTAATATTTATTTCCATGTTCACTAAACATAGGAATAGTTGAATGCAATACTAAGCTAATGATTTCCTTATACAAATTAAGTTGAAACTATCATTTCTTTTTATACTGTGTCATATGATATTTTTCCCATGTTCACTAAGCATAGGGATGGTTGAATGCAATACTAAGCTAATGATTTCCTTATACAAATTAAGTTGATACTATCATTTCTTTTTATACTGTGTCATGTGATATTTTTCCCATGTTCACTAAGCATAGGAATGGTTGAATGCAATAGTAAGCTAATGATTTCCTGATACAAAATAAGTTGAAAATGTATAATTTCTTTTCACACTGTGTCATTTAATATTTGTTCTCATGTTCACTAAGTATAAGAATGATTGAATGCAATAGTAAGCTAATGATTTCCTGATATAAACGAAGTTCATAATCTTATTTTTATACTGTGTCATTTAATATTTCTTCCCATATTCATTAAGCATAGGAATGGTTGTATCTACCATCTTTTGTATTTGCTCATTTTTCGTATCTACCACTAGTTTTAATTCTATGTAAAATGAAGAAACATCTTTCTGCTTGTAATATTGGCATCAGTATGGTCATCAGTAACTTGATTATCAAAGATGTAGAACAGTGTAGATTTAAGAAACTAGTAAAACACACACGTTTTATATTAATCACAAACATCAAAATATAATGATTGAGAAGTATCAGTACTTCCGTTGCTGAGTAACAGGCTGCATTTGTTTCGAAACCAGAAATAACGGACTTGGACAGCCTTTACCTAATACAATTAATTGGGTGAGTATATAGTATTGTATACATCGTTTCAACGAGGCTGTTTTGACAAAGAAATAGTGTTGCCACCTCACTAGACGATGCCAAAGCGGGCAAAGAGGGAAACCATTGGTAAGGCAGTTGTGATATTTTACTCGCTTATTTAACCATTTTTTGCTACTTTTTAAATAACATATGACTCATTTGCTTTATTTTCATGTCCTTAGGGAGTAACATGCCACAGTGTCATTGGTCACCAACCACCACTGCTTTTAGAATCTTGAATACTTATAATAAAACATTATTTTTTACAAAGATATTGAAACTGCACAGTGAAAACCGTGCTTCTGACTGAGTGAGTGAAGCACATAAGAGAGTAAGAGAAAGTTGTGAGAAATTTTTCTCTGAGTAAAATTCAACATGCTTTATTTTTCATGGAGAGTACTCATCTCCCCCTCTTATATATATACACATACATACACACACACACACACACACACACACACACACATATATATATATATATATATATATATATATATATATATATATATATATATATATATATATATATATATATATATATATATATATATATATATAGCTCATGGAAGGGAAAAACTCGGATGACAAATTGCGATCGATTTTTTCCTTCTTTCCTACCGTTTCTCATCGCCTATGGCGTTTGATGGCGTAGTGTGTTTGTGAAAAGAAAGGAAAGGAAAGCATTTCTCGATCGTGGACGATGTGGTTTTGTAGACTAGACATACAGTTTTGTAATAGATTGCTATCGAAGATGACGAAAAGAGAGAAAAGAAAAGAGAATGATGCTTACAAGATAGCGATGAAAGGAAAATAAAAAAAGAATAGAACATGTTACAAACCAAACGTAAGAATAAGGTAAAAAGGAAAAGAAAAGAAAGGGCAAATTTCACTATTGAAGTATTATGGAAAGAAATTGGTACACAGAAAAATACAACGGAATAAGAAAGAAATCGGAGTTAGTACGAGAACGTATAACAATGGGGTTATGATTGATTTCTCTTGAATTTATTCTTTTCTTATTTCGTTTTTATGTAAGGAAAATATGCTAGAAGGAAAACGAAAACAAGTTTTGATGATTTCGGTACCATTGGTTTTTTGTTGTCAATAAACTTATCCTGAATTCATCCATTCCTGTCATTGGAATAATCTTGAATAATCCAACGTTTCTTTTCTAGACACCCAGGAACAATCTGGATTTTAAAAAAAAATCTATATATGCAAACCTGCCTAACGGAATAGATACTCTTCCTTTAAGTTGGCATGTTGAATTACATAGTATGTCAGAAAAAAATGTATATCCACTATAACGAAAGGAAAAATATATATATTGGGTGTTAGTGCTAAACTTAATTCCGTATACATCGCAAGTTTAAAACATATTTAAAGTACAATATAAATTTCCTACGCTAAGGTGTAGGTAAGTCATTGAAGAAAAGGGATATTTGACCATAATCCAACCAAACAAAGTTTCCTGCACCTGTACATCTGTTGAAAGTACTCGAAATGATGACAAATTTCTGTAGAAACATAGCCTAGAAGCAGCGTTTTGTAGCTAGACAAAGTTTTAGCTAGTCCATCCCATGAACACTTCAGAAACAGTACCACGAGTCTCGAGATTGTCACAAATCAATGTAACTGTCAAGCGTGTATTGAGGTTCTATTTCAAACTCATGCTTCCACTGAAGTTGAACTCCATTTTCAAACTTGAAACATCATTTTAAAATAGACTTTTGACCCTCAAATATCAAGCGTGTATCGGCAATTTTGTTTCGCTATCATATTTATACATAACATGTTACAGTCATAATATTGCATTGTTGTATAGGTAGCGTCAATGATGTGCACGAGATTTTTTAACCCTTCACCTTTTTATTATAAAAATATGTTATATAAATTTTTGTACAAAGTTTCTATTAGTTTCCCCTGAGTCTTTAAATACTCTAAGTAAATGTTTCAGTGTGATAATTTCCTTTCGGCACACGATGTTGTCTTGGTTAGGGTATTGTCTTAGCCCATAGCGGCTTCAGACGGAATAGGTTTATACTCCTTAACGTATGGCGGTCTCGGGATTAAATATTAGAGGTTTACACTCCGTAGCCCATAGCAGCCTCAGGAGTTGGTATTAGGATAAATGTCAGTAGTCCATGGCAGCCTCAGGAGTTGGTATTAGGATAAATGTCAGTAGCCCATGGCAGCCTCAGGAGTTGGTATTAGGATAAATGTCAGTAGCCCATAGCAGCCTCAGAAGTTGGTATTAGGATAAATGTCAGTAGCCCATGGCAGCCTCTGAAGTAAGTATTACAGGTGAGCGACCAGTACTGGTACTGATAACTTCTTGGTCCTGTTGTTCGCTTATATAGCGGTCCTTTTGGAGGGAGAACCAGTGGAGGGGTTGTCGGATTTCTTCGTGGATTTCCGTATCCTCTTTGTTTCTTCCTGAAGGTATAGTTCCCTTCTGTCTTCTGCCACGGTTTGTTTATAATCGTAAAAACACATGTTTATAGTGAAAACATGTGGCTTGTGGTATGTGGGGATATATGGATTCTTGCAATATTGTTGACATCTGTTAAATGTTGTAATGATAAATAAATTCAAGTTTGAAAACAATACGCAAACACCGCTTAGGTGACGTCGTGGCTATACCTTTCCCGGTTTCGGCGAGGAAAGCCCGGGTTCGATTTTCGATTTTGTTATTTTGA
This sequence comes from Thermobia domestica, assembly GCF_964235325.1. Classification (NCBI taxonomy): domain Eukaryota; kingdom Metazoa; phylum Arthropoda; class Insecta; order Zygentoma; family Lepismatidae; genus Thermobia; species Thermobia domestica. Next base: position 43,062,084 of record NC_137469.1, read on the forward strand.
TCCCACTTAAACTGTAGGTTTACATCTCATATACTGGTACTCTCGATCCCAACAGGGACATTATATTCAAATCAAACCAATCCATTTGAGAAATGTGCCTACTTTTATTGAAAGAGCTTATAGTCTCGTCTCGAATCACATTACGAAAATTCTGTCTCGTCTAGTCTTGTGTCGTCTAAATACCTTTCACAGTTACAGTAAAACATAACCAAAATATGTACTCGGTACTTCCGTAACAATTTTTATAGAGGTGGTTTGTGAGTACTTCAAATTATAAGACCGTAACCAAATTCCCTCTCCAAAAATTGTTGTGTGAGAACCTTAGGATTCTGAAACATGTATTTTTGGATAGCCAACAGATTACTTCCTAAGTGAAGTCTTGACCCGACTACGGTAGGTAGCTATGGACATTTAAAGTTCATTTTTTTATGTTTTTGGCAGCCTATAACCTCGAAAGCAAGCATTTGTGCACCCAGGTTGGTCTATACTGTTCTTCTTATCTTGGTGTCAGGAATCACCTCCCAAACGTTGTCGGTGTTGTTTTGAAATACACTATATATATAATTGTCCCCGATGTTAGCGACCACTCTACCCTTTTTCAAATGACAAAAAGAAAAGTAAAAAGCTCAAAACGGTAGGTACAGGTAAAATAGTAAATAAATGCTTACGAAGTGTATTTGATAAATCTATAATCTTCATTTTTTCACGATATGACACTCCGCTTGCTCACTCTTGATCAAAAATGGAATCGTATGAACATTGTGACACAGTATTTGGACGTATGGAAATGCAATCCAAGTGAGTTTTTGAAACGCTTTGTCACTGTCGATAAAATTTGAATACATCACTGCCAATCAGAAAGCAAAGAATAATGAAAGCAGTTGATTTGAGTAGGAGAATGTGCTCGAAAAAGGCAAGAATGTTACATTGGGTTGCAAGTTATGGCAACAACTTATAGAAATCCCCATAGTTTCGTTTTCATCAACTACTTGGAGATGGTAAAATTGTTACAGGTTAGTAGTGTTTTTTATTAAGTCTTTCCAGAAAGAACTTATGAAAAAGCAGGCCTATTTAGCACAGAAAATATCTCCTTCACTAGGACAATTATCCGATCAAAGCTCAGACATCTAAGGACCTCGCTGGGTAAAATAAGATTTGTCATCTGATTAGGAAATTATGCTTGATACAAACGCCGACTTTGTAGTATTTGACAAATCTTACTTTTCGGAACGTAGGCAAACGTTGGGCAATGTGTATCGAGCTAGAAGGAAGCTATGTCGAAAACTACATTGATTTTCAGTACGAAACTCAATTCTTTAATTTCAGAGTCACAGACTTACGAAATGTCCTTCTTAAGAGTCTTCATCCCGGCGAAATTAAAATACCGCTGATTTTACAGTAATTATGTGATATCTTCAAATAGATAAAAGATAATCGAAATGTGGAACAAGAGCGCCCTAGACAATATTATTTTACCTGAGAAACCGTTATCACGACTCACTTATCTGCTTTCGATTTCGAGCCATTTTGAAAATCGGCATTTATTTTCGCGTTTCTAAACAGCTGAAAACGGAAAGCCGCTAGGTGACTTGAGATAACGGTACCTCACGCAAAATAATATTGTCTAGGGCGCTCTTGTTCCATATTTCAATTATCTTTTATCTATTTAAAGATATCACATAATTACTGTAAAATCAGCGGTATTTTAATTTCGCCGGGATGAAGACACTTAATAAATGAACTAACAACTCAGGAAACTATTTAAACACTATTTCAACTACAATTTCCTCATAGGCTACATGTCTGCGACCTAACGAACAGACCTTGTACATTTCCGCTTTTGCCACAGAAGTCTTAGTCAACACAGTAGATGACGTATTTTAAACATTTCAAATCTTTTTTATACCTACATAGTATGATTTTGGATTGAATCAATATTCTGCTCCATTGAAATGAAAATGTGGCTTACGTACTAATTGAAATATGATATTTCACACTTTAGCCAAGGCTTTTATTTTGTTTGTAACACTTATAGTTTCTTTATTATGCGCTCTTTCACTGTTTTGCCTGAGCTACAGCTTTTATTTTTATTGTACCTTCTGTTCTTTGAGAAAAGTCGAATGATAATCTGAAATATCAGGAACAATTTTATATACATTCCGAGCGGAAAATACACATTTTGGTTATTTATTGGAAAGGATACTGATAAGCTAATAATACATTACTACTAATATGTTGGTGTAAGGAGTAGTTGAATGTAACATGGTTTAGCAATTTGCTAATAATTTGGAGACAAGTTGACTACATCCATCTATGTCATACATCGTAAATATCCACTAGTTCTGTAATAAACTAAGTCAGATCCAATATTCTCATAGTGTCTGATGAAACCAAAGAGTTAGTTGGTGAAATTGTAACACATATTTAATTTTTAGTGAAAATATATGGTTTTTCTCAGCAAACAATTAGTGTGTATGTAAGAAATTTAGTTTTCTCATCAGACGATTCAAATCACACTTATAAATGTTTTGGAGAACAATTAATACCAGCCAGATATATAAAAGTAAGTAATTAACAACAACTTGAGATGTGAAGATACTTACATAGGAACGAAGCGTCCACCAAGATTAGTTACAGGACCATTACTGAGAGCTTAATAGGATGAAGTTCTAAACTCTTTCCATGTCGTCAAGGTCCTGCAACTAATCTTTTATATTTGTTATGATTTTCTATGAAGACATTCGCTTCTCACACTCCTTCATGTGTGCTTCGGTTTGTACATCACTGCCGTTTTTCTAAAAATATATCTCTAATCTCTCATAGGATGTGTAAAAACTTTCTAAATGCTGCACTCCGACATTTTCCGATAAGAGACTTACTTTTATTTCCATTGTCCACGTAATACAGTTTCCATTTAATGAAGAGAATTTAACATGATTTTCGCCAGTACATTCATAGATACGTGAAATGTTTCAATTTAACACAAGTTTCTATTTAATAAAGGGTTCATTGAAGACAGGTTTTACTGTATTTAAATAGTTTTATTTGAAGTATAATGATTCTAATAAGAAATCATGATGATTCCTGAATAAAATTTCGATTAGATATACCTTAAATAACTGAATTGTGTTTCGAAATATCATTTATACAGTAAATTTAAATCTTATTAAATATTATATTTTGATTGTAGTCTTTCTTTGTTTTTTTACAGGTAAGATGAATGACGAGTTAGAAAAGCACCTTTTAAAGAATGAGGTAAGAACATTGCATTCAATTTTGTAAGAATTTTTCTCATTTAAGAAATTTCAGAGGTAAGTAATAGCAGACTATTGATCACAGTTTAATATAGCATTCGAGGTATAAAAGAACCACTTACAGGATTGAATTCAGTGGGTAGCCCGGGGGAATCTCCTCCCGAAGAAAATTCATTCCCCCCCGGAAAAACTCAAAACATTTAAGACACAAAATGTACAAATTACTTCACCCAATTATTTGCTTTCTTTCCGTGCACGTGCAGACGAAATCCAATCTCTCAATATACATAGAAATGACGCAGGCCCATTCTATATAAATATTAAACATGTAACATCTAAGATAGAATACCAAATAGTCAATAAAACTTGTATTTCTTAACGCTATGATCGAGTTTGGCAGAACATGAAATTCTCAGCTGTTGAAGAAAGGTTTGTATTTTAGTAGGTACTATACTTTCGCCCTATATTATATATTAGTAGGTAGCACTAGCACAGATTGAGATAGGAAAGGAAAGATAGAGAAGATTTTTCGATCATTCCACATAATCTCTGATGTCAACAGACTTCAGTTCTTGAAAATGTACAGTTCTTGCATTATTTGAAATAGGGCGCCTAAATCCCATTTCTCGCATCGGAAGTAACAGACTTAAATGTGTTTTACGATTGTTAAAGTAAACACACCTTTCTTTAATTAAAAATAATTCAGTTAAAGGGTGAGATTCAGAGGGCGTCATTTAGAGGGATCAGGGAGGAACAGTTATCCCTCCTGGATTAGAGACTTACATATATAGAATTTATCAATATGATAGTAGTATATAAGTGAAAGATTGCTATTGAAGGTGACGAAGATCCTGCTCAGTGCCGTGCCATGGGGGAAGGGCAAGCGGGGCGACGGCCCCGGGCGCCGAAGTAAGGGGTGCAAAATTCGGGAGGGAAAAAGAAAAGAAGGAAAGAAAAACAGAGGAATGAAACACATGCGCACATATATAAAATGAAAGGAAAAAAGTAATGAAAAGTGCTCAAAATCAAGGAAAAGCAGGGTTTACTTTTAAAATTTTCTCACCTTTCGCGGCTAGTCTGTAGACCTCACTCATATATACGGGGATGCCGTCGTATGCTCTCGCGCCAAGCGCTGATTTTCCACGACACGGCACTAATCCTACTGAAGATTTCGTAAACTAAACTATTGATGTGTATGCAGTGAAGAAACCAATGCTAATATGCTTGATTTAGAATCAGAAGTGTGAGAACGAATGATAACTTTTTGTTAACATATTCCTATGTACTAAGACAAAAAATATTTGAGTTAATTTAAATCTATTTAAAAACTTCTACATTAAACAGTAACTACTGAATATAGGAAATAATAACAAAAATAGCTACTGTAAATAGCAGTTAAAGTTTAGTGTAAAATATTTTTGGCAGTCTTTATTTAATGTTTTAGATGAAATCAAATGATTGTTTTTTTTTTTTTTTTAATTATAATCTCACATTGAATATTTACTTCCAGTGGATACTAATGAGATGTGCTTATCACAGGACAATATTTAGCTATCCAAGAGCCGTCTTGTGAATATTCCGTGAAGATCCCAAAATTGCTTCACTGGAATCTGGCAGGAAGTTCTGTTTGAGGACAAGAATTCCAAAATTGTTCCATTGGAATCTGGCAGGAAGCCCTGTTTCAGCGACAAAGATCGCAAAATTACTCCACTGGAATCTGACAGGATATTCTGTTTCAGCGGCAAAATTCCAAAATTGGTCCACTGAAATCTGGCAGGAAGTCCTGTTTAACAGGCAAAGATCCTAAAATTTTCCCACTGGATTCTGGCAGGAAGTCCTGTTTCAGGGACATAAGCGAGCATATGTATATCGACAGGATGCTCAATAAGCGTTTAGTGGAAAAATAGGACGTTTCTTGGACATCTCAATATCCAAGGACTAACGTAGCTCGAACATCTCTGTATTGTGTTAGGTTATTTCCCACAGGAGGAGATACCGAAAGGGTTATACCTTGAACGTTCTTATGTTTTCATTTTATAAACATGAATTGTAAGTAATATTCAAATTTATGCAATAAAAGTTATAGATGTTTATACTATTACAGCGACCTCCGAACGTTTTGGTATGTATAAGCTTGGAAAAACGGGGAATTAAACTTTTTTTTTTCAGAGAAAAGTGAAAATAGCACTCTTTAGCTACTAGGAAACAAACACAATCAGAAACGACCGCATATTTTTTTCCAAGGGGGACAAAAGACCGATTCCAAGAGTGGGATAGAAGACCGATTCCAAAGAGGAGCAGAAAACCGATTTCAAAGGGGAAAAAGTCCGATACTTAAGCACAGTCGCGAATACATACATACTTTGATAATGGGTAATCACACATAAAACTCCGGGGAGGATGTTAACGCTAGTAGTTTGGATCTTGTATTAACCAGGTTCAGACTTAAGAGACTCATTGCTCTTAGGCAGTTGACAGGCATGAGACCCCTTTTTCTTAATTCTGCAATAATTCATATGGTTTTAACTAATGATACGGGAATCTTTTAAATTAAGAATGTTTCCCGAATGAACATATCTAATATTTTTCACATTATCATCTCTTCATATTTTTCTGTACTATGCATCACCATAGGGATGTAATGGTATGCATACGAGAGTGTACGGTACAGCGTATACTCAATTAATATTTTTATAGCTTAGTGTATTTTTACTTTAAAACAGGGGTGTGATGAACGGTATAAGAATGGGTATATACTATAGTTTTGAAAACGGTCAAGTATACATAAATTCTAGCAATACATCACTTTCTCACTCTTTGTAACATATGTCTGTTAGTTGTAGGTATTACTAGTTTCACATAAGTGGCCTTGCGTAGCGTAGTCGCTAACGGTTTCGTTTTTGGTGCGAGTGGTCCCGGGTTCGACTCCCAATGGGAACACTCGGTTGAAAAGTGTAAAAGCCTTTTCAAGTCAGACATTCTGAATAAAGTTTTCCTGGGTTTATCTTATTCACATCAGGTAAATGCCGGGATGGTACCTAACATATAGGTCCCATACCGTTTTCTTTCTTACCCAAACCTTTCTTCCTTCCATTTCCCAGGACAGTGTGGTCACCTATTGACGTCATCACTCATACGTGATGGCCTAATATGGTCATAGATTCCGAAAGCCTAGAAATCTAATTCCTAAATTTCATATAATTTCAAAATTATGGATGTTCAAATCAGAAAACGAATGAGAAGGAGTGAGAAATGGTGGGGAAGAAAATAACAATTTTAGATATTATTAAAAAGAGGAAGGGAAACTGGTTGGGACATTGACTAAGAAGGAACTGTATCATGAGGAATGTAACAGATGGTATGGTGGAAGGAAAGAGAGGGAGGAGTCGTCGAAGAAGACTATATAATTGATGGACGATATCAAAACAGAAAAATCGTATGTGAAGACGAAAGCGTCAGAGGAAGACCGTGGAGCATGGAAGCTTCTCAGTTGCGTCAAGCCACCTGCCAACAACGGCAGAGTATCTATGATGATGATGTTATCCTTTTCTCCCTCTCGTCGCCGCCCCTTTGACTGTGATAATTTCGCACCCTAGTTTGAAATAGATAGACTCCTCAGTGGTTTGTAGTTTGTATTAATTATTTAATTATTTTTTTTTAAAATTAAATCTTCAGTATGGATTATGTATTTTGGTGAGCAACATTTGTTGTATAAAAAAAGTACAGTGAGGTGGATAAACTGTGAAGAGTTTTAGTGCGAAGGCGAATGCGCAAGATAACGTTAGAAAGACTAAATCCTTGCTGTGACTTATTTCCTAAGTCCACGATAATGGTCGAGGTAAAGCCTGGTTTATAGTTTTGTAGCACTCCCAAGGTATGTAAGAGCCACTTTCCACCAAACGATTTTTCGTCGCTGATCACAAAATAAGAAACAGAACACTCGTTTCTTTCTTTTTCTTAATCTTATTCGTAACACTGTTGCCAGGATTATTTTTTCTTTTACTTATCTTATTTCTCAGCTTTTATTCTATCGTTTTTAAGATAGAGAATAACTTAATAGCTCCAGCTGAGAGTTGTAAGATTTCTCAGATAAACAGTTGAGAATGCTCCAAGAGATTTGCCAAAACGAACTTTTTAAACATTTCTTATTAACTTTTACAGGCTTTATACCAATTGTTCTATGTACTTTATTATTATACTCATTAAACAACTCTTGTAATATATCTATCCACTTATAATTTCCTTGAGTATAATATAAATATTTCCTTGAATTTAAATATTATTAAATATTTCCACATATTTTGTTTAAGAGTTCTGTTAAAACGTTCTACGATATGTTGTTTTACAAAGACATATGTTCAAATGGAGAGCTCAAAATTGAAAAATTCGCTAAATATCATCTCTACAGTTTCAGAGATATGACTCCTTAAATCTTTCGAAATCCAAACTTTTTGGCCAATATCTGGGGAACGGTGGCCAGTAGGACAGTAGCCATGGGTTACTATTTGGTATCAAAATCTTCACTATCCTCTTAGGTATTGATCAATATTAATATCATCTTTCTATGACGTACGGTTTCCTAGATATGGCTCCTTAAATCCCCTGAAAACGGAATGTTTTGGCCAATATCTCGGGAACGGTAAGAGTGACGCGAAAAATTCCATCACTTCTCTGAGATAGTTTTTGATGCTCTATGGAATGGGAGGGCTCAAAATTGAAAAATTCGCAAATAACAAACACACACACTCATGCACACACACACACACAGAGAGAGAGAGAGAGAGAGAGAGAGAGAGTTGAGTTGATTTTGAGTTTAACGTCCCTTTCAGTTGCAAGGCTATATGAGATGTGGACCTACTGATTAACGTGGAATCCGAAGCACATGAGGTCGCGCCCGGAATCAAACCCGGGTCTCCCACGCCAAAGGCGCGTAGGCTAACCGCTTAGCCATGTAGGAGCTCAGAGAGAGGGAGAGAATTCAGTAACGATTTTTTTTAAAGTTCGTTGAAAAATAATACCAATAAAATAGCACGATCTCTATTATGTTATTAAGTGAATAGTTTTTTGAAATGTACTAATATACATTAATTTTAGTTTAAAATGCATATAATGCACAATGATCTGAACGCCAAATATGCGAAGTGTACTATAACTTTTCTTACACTTACGCGTCCTCTTTTGACTTTTTACGAAAATTTCTCTTTATGGAGCCTGGTGATCTCGATCCTAACTTACACCAAGCAAGTGCTTAATAAGACAATCTCGCAGCCTCATCCAGTACTGTCCGTGTCCAGATCCGATCCTTCAGTCGATCTGCAAGTTGATTGTAAATCATTGTGATGTGTCAGATGACTGTAGTTTTCTTCTGGTTCATTATTTTAATGCTGCCAGCAAACGGATTTGAGAGAATCTTACAGTAGAATGCTTAGAAAAAAATGAAAGGTTCTGATGATGGATTATTAATTTATGTAGTGCGATTTCTTGTACAGTTGAACACCGATTTACCGGGGAACTTAATTGGTTGCGTTTAACTGATGCTCGTAAAACAACAACAACAAAAAAAAATTACATTTATTATAAGAATCGTCAGCAGGCACGCTAAAGAGAAAGAGAGAGAGAACAGACATAGAATTTGACAATGAGGTTCAGACGTACGTGAAGAAACAGAAAGTTCTGATTGGTTTTATTGACTCAAATTTGAACTGTGATTGTTCAAGTTCTTTTGCGTACGTGTTTCATTTTTTCCTTTACTGATACAGTTGATTTTAAACTTTATTAAAATAGAGCTCCTGAAATTAAAGTACAGTTTCTGAAAATAAATTACCAAGTGGCATTTCTGTTTTCATTATATTTAGTAGTTATTTATCTTTCCCGAGCTTTTCTTCCTATCTTTGGATTAACCGTGATTTTGAGTAAACCGTAAATACCTTCCCCTCTATTACCCCGGTAAGTCGAAAGTCAACTGTAGTTGTATTTTTGTATTTGTGGCAAAGAAAATTAATCGATCATTCGATCTTGTAGGTCGAGCACACTGTTAGATTAAATATCTTATGACGAGGTTATCAACTCCGAAAATAGTGTGATTGTACCGAAGATCGAAATTGTAGCAATGAGCAGCATCTATTCATCTACACGAAAATATAAACAAAATCTCTCACTGGCAAAACTTACTGATTCTAGGAAAATGATTAAATAAATGCTGCATTGTCAGTCAACGAGTCTATATGTAAAGCATATAAAGTGTATCTGTGTTTCATTTTACTTTAATTTTCATAATTTCTGCTTTCACAGCATCTATTTACACTGGAAATAAATTCACAACTTTTGTTTGGTATATAAGCAACATTCTAAATAGCTTTATGAATATAATTTACTGCTAATGAAACTATAATTAATATTGTTACTAGCCCTGCAAAAGTAATGCAATTTTTACAAAAGGGGCAGTTCATCTGCAGAAAAATGTAGTTTTCCTTCTGGTTATTATAATAACTTAATGAAATGTGTTTCTAATACGCACTAGTTGTTAATATAATTAGAAAATTGTCTTAATGGTATGTAGTATTTCAGTTGTTAATAGAGCTCTTAAAATCGCCTGATCACATTACTCGTAGTTGTGCTTTTACCTCAGAATCATTTCTTATTAAACTTTTATCCATCGTCTAACAACTGATATGGGCATTTTTTTTAAAAATAATTGTTCAATAAATAAACAAATAAATATTCTGCTTGTGTTGCTAAGGTAAAAATCAATCATTTGGATCACTCTTTATTCACATTTAACTTGTAATTTCTTTACATCAAATACATCAAAATACCTGCAGTCAGGGGCGGCGATTAGGGGAACAAGAGAGGACAGTTGCCCTCCACTTTTTTAAATGACCCTTAATGTGTATACTTTCGTTGGGAAATTTCAAGTTTTTGTATGAATTATTGGTTCATAGAAAAAAAATGGTGCTATATAATATTTGCCGTTGCGTGAGTACGTATTGGTTATTTGTCTTCTCGTGGAGTTAAGAGAGCTACAGAAATTGCGTTTTAATTGCAATTTAAAGACACTAATATTGAAATTATGTATTCTTTAAATGTCGTAGCATATGCTTATAGTATTTACTGTCTTTCACTTTCAAAGATTAATAACATACATATAATGGCTTGTGTGGCATAAAGAGTCTTCATCCCGACGAAATTAAAATACCGCTAATTTTACAGTAATTATGTGATATCTTCAAATAGATAAAAGATAATTGAAATATGGAACAAGAGCGCCCTAGACAATATTTTTTGCGTGAGGTATCGTTATCACAAGTCGCCTAGTGGCTTTCCGTTTTCAGCTGTTTAGAAACGCGAAAATAAATGCCGATTTTCAAAATGGCTCGAAATCGAAAGCAGATAAGTGAGTCGTGATAATGGTATCTCATGTAAAATAATATTGTCTAGGGCGCTCTTGTTCCACATTTCGATTATTTTTTATCTATTTGAAGATATCACATAATTACTGTAAAATTAGCGGTATTTTAATTTTGTCGGGATGAAAACTCTTAAAAATGTAAGTTGTTTATTAATCCGCAGTTTCAATTTAATTTCTACAACAAAAGAAGCTTCATTGTTCATTAATATGATTAATATTATCCTTTTTATTTCTTTCGCAAATTTTTTCGAGACAGAATTTTAAGATGTTCATGAGCAAGGAATCGAATTTCATCTTACACTTTCGTTGTTTAAGAGTACAAAAGCCCAGTACCTACTTGCGTTGTTCTTTTCAATTTACTTAATAAAATATGAAATACGATATACGGTATTTTAACTGGAAAAGATAGTATCCTATTAGTTATACAACCTTTTGTCAAAAACAAAGTGTTAGAAACAACCAGGAAAACTAACACTACTATACAAATATTCAGATCATGTCTTCACCCCCCTCCACACACACACACACACACACACTTTTAACGTTCATTCGCCGCCACTGCCTGCAATTATATATCAAGCTATATCTGATTCATTATTCCTGTACATACCAGAATATACGACAACAGAAGTAGAAAAATATATCGAAATACGCAGTGATCCAAATCATAGGCAAAAACACCTAAACTTCAATTGATTCTGCTCCACGGATTATAACCTTTCTGATTACTATCAAGATACTTTCTCTGATTGCACTTCTCACAAAAAAAATCTTCATCAATTCCCAACATAGGTTAGAAAAGAGCCATTCCATGGGATTTTGTAAATTTATCATATAAATTACGTACTTCTACAAACATTTGCAATTTACGGTTATTTTCTGTGTTTTGCAGTACTTGCGGTTTAGCTCTTTTGATAAAAGGAACATTTAAAATTTTCTCTTTAAAGTAGAATGATCACTGTTCTTGATAACTGACAAATACAATTGTATTCTCTGCAGTAGTTTCAAACAATTAGAAAATTTAAATAGACCTTTGCAGTACATAATGTTGGAGGAACTTCTTGCGAATTGCCCGTAAAAAAGATTTTCGGAAGAAGATGCTATAAATAATTCTGTTTAAAAGAAGCTGAAATATTTGAATAAATCTCGCTAGTAACGTATTAGCTCTAAAATTCTATCTTACCGCTCTTGGTGAAACCCCACTTTCGCAATTTTGATAATCTATGGGGGATAAAGCGAGAAGGAAAATACATAAAGATAAATAAAAGAAAAGGGAGACTATTATAGCCACAAATTCCCAACCAACAAGCTACAAAAATAGAAAAAAAAAGGAACGAGAGAAATAATATTAACGAAGAAATAACACCATTGGTAGTGAATAACGATAATTATAGGTTTTGGTGGTCATTTTATGCAACCCACCTCATCTGTATTTCGACTTTGACAGTTTGTACTCATTAACGGTTTTGCTCGTGGTTTGTTTTATCCAACCAAACTCATCTGTTTCTCTTGGATTGGATTCAGTGCCAAGCATGCAATGCGTGGTTTCATGTCTACAGCGTACCAAGAATGCGAGGAGGAGAAATTTCCGCTTTGCTTCAGTATTTCTCTATTCTCATGTGAGTGTGTGTAATTGTATTCGTCTGTGTGTGTGTGTGTGTGTGTGTGAAACATGGACATAAATACTACTGTTCGCTTCTTTATATTTATGTTTTTTCTTTTATCTTAATTAAAACCTCCTAATTTCCCCCTACACAACCCAGTTAGGTGTATAATTCGTCTAATAGATATCCCAATTAGATGTGACAGCTATCTAGGTCCGTGCGTGAATAAATCTCTGATTTAATGGTTCAGCAGAGTAAAGTCGTTAAATGTGGTATGGGTTGAACGTTTGCGAGATAGGTACAGTCTTGTACCAAAAAAAGAACTGACTCTTCTTTGAAAGGCCTTGCCCTGCTTCTGTTTAATTTCGTTGGTAGGGAAATCATATAGGGCTTATTTTAATTGTTAACGACTTCGAAAAAATGGAGGAGGATGTCCATTCAACCTATATATATGGGTAATTTCATATTGCGATACGCACCCCCCCCCCCAATGTATTCTATGTGACCATAAACACGCATTAGTGAAATAGTAGCTCTCTATGAGAACGTTAACAAAGTCATGAAATGACGTTTTCATATTAGTATATAATTTAAACTTTTCAACCGTGATAACGGAAAAACTAAAAGAGACAAAGAAACGAAACTTTGCACGAAGGAACTAGAGAAAGGACGACATCTGCCCATGTACGGACGAACATCATTGAATGAACAGTGTGGCCAATCCAAGAGAAAGTTTTGTTTTTGCAAGTAGCATGACATAAATTGGATATCATCATTGTATGTAACAATGAAAATAAAGACAAAAGAGATTGTAAACGCAGATCATTGTTGCAAGCTTCTCGAGAAATAACGTGAAATATGTGTTGGCGCACACAGGGAGTGAAGTATTAAGGTTTTGTACACCCTAAATCAGATATTGAAAAGAATGTATACGCTTACTCTAAGTCTACAAGGTTCCGCTGAACAGTGTTGCCATCAACAGATGGGGGAATTGAGTTTGGAAGTGTTACAATAACTCGGAAAAGATCACTAGTGCTGTATGGTTTAAACATATAACTGCAAGATGGAAGAGTATCAGGAGTATCGCCGTGGTTATGTGAGATTGATAACGCACGTACTGACAGATATATTCGGTATCTTATTAAAGCAGAGAACTAATGTATGTAAAAGATGGCAACGCTGCACAGCGGTGGCGTTTTAACTCTTGATGTCATAATGGTTATCAGCATCCTCAAAAGCCCACAAGTACATAAACCCATGAAAATTGAACGCTTTTTTCATGTTTTTACCAGGTTATTGGGAGTTCAACCCACTGTCCAGCGTTGCCACCTTTCACAAACCTTACTTGCCAGCTTTTACAAGATATCGTATATCTTGGTCAGTTATCGATCTCATCCTCATGCTCTACCGACCTTGCATTATAGGTTTTAAAGCATACGGCACTAGTGACCTTTTCCGTGTTGTTGTATGTTTTGCAAACTGAATTTTTTTCTTCTGTTGATGACTACACTGTTCAGTGGATCCTTCTAGACTCAGAGTCAACGCAAACAGTTCTTGTCAATATCTGATTTAAGGTGTACAAAACGTTAGTACCTCACTCCCTGTTTGCGCCAACATATATTACACGTTATTGCTCGAAAAGTTTGCAACATTGATCTGCCTTTACAATCTCTTTTGGCTTTATTTTCATTGCTGATTCCAATGAAGATATTCACTTTAGGTCATTCCATTTACAAAAACACAACTGTGTCTTGGGTTGGCAACACTGTTCATCCAGTGCTGTGTGTCAATACACGAACAGATGTTGCCCTTTTTCTAGTTGCTTCATGCAAAGTTTTGTTTCTCTGTGTCTTTTAGTTTCTCTGCTATCACGGTTAGAAATTCTAAATTATATTATAATGTGGAAACGCCATTTCATGACTTTGGTCAAGTCGGCACGGGTTAATGTTTCTTGTAGAGAGTTTATGGTCACATAGAATACATTTGGAGGGATGCGTATCGCAACACGAAATTACCCAAAATAAGGGACACCCTAATGTATATATATAAGCATCACAATAGGTGCATATCGAAATTATGCGTGTTCCGATTTTGATTATACTTTTGTTCTTTTTATTTGATTATTTGAAAGGGCATATCTTCCTGGTGGTCCCATCTAAATTTGTTTATGTAATGATAGTCTTTGGAATTACACTGTAAAAACAAATCACATGGTGTAGTGTGAAAACTGTAATAATCAACCAACATTAATGTGCGTATGTTTACTGATAACTTCGAAATAAGTTTGTTGATTTTCAGCTACAGTAGAGAAGTTGGATTTCTTATGTGAAAAATAAGTTTTAAAAACTAAATAAAAACATTTGTTGATTTCGAGAAATCTTTTTAAAATTTTTAATGCTTGTTGTCTACGTCTCTGCGTTCTATGTTTCTTTTACCCTGACACACGAAATGACATTTATATTTATAATGTTTGATTCCTTACAATCAAATACAATATGAAACTACACGGAGTTCAGTTTGTGTTCAGAAGTAGGTTATAATTAGAAATTATGCAAAAACTGTGCGTGTTTGAATTTTAACAGTATAAGCGTTCATACTCCTGTATCAATCACGTATCGATATTTTCTTAAATTAACTATTTATATTATTCCTGTTTGTACTAAACCAGAATAAATGTATTCTGTGTTTTAGTCGTTCAGTTCCAAACCGGCTTTTGTCCATTTATAGCAAATCCCGGAAAACTGAGAAAGGAACCCTGTAGGATCGATACGTGTTGTAGAAGTGGAAATATTTGAGGGCGTTAAAATTGATTCACATGAACACACGCAATTATTTCTGGTTCTACAAAACATGCATACCCTACAATTTTTCTGTTTTCCGAAATTTGCTCTAAATGGACTAAAACCGGTTTGGAACTGAACGACTCATATACTTAGGACTTTTTAAAGCACTGTACAGTGGTGGTTTCCGATCTATAGTGATGAATTTCCCAAGCCTAGCATCAGTAAGTTCTTTTTGAAAGTAAATAGCCCAGAGCTTCGCATTGTCTTTGGAATGAGGAGAAGGAACCTCATTCTCGCAGTTTGCGTGGATCCTCCGAGCCTTTAGTTAATCCACTGACATGTACAGTCATCAAGAAGAGAAAATGTTGAGCTTATAGATTGTATATAAATAGGCTTACACGATTTTCTTTTATTGTAGAGTGTACATTAAGAGTTTATTTGATAAATTTGTTTATATTATCTCCATTGCAATTAGTATGTGTCGCTGTTAGGAGTACATATGTTGTTGTTGGAAGTATGTGTCTCGTAGTTAGGACTATCTGCGTCACTGTTAGGATATATGTGTTATAGTTAGGAGAACGTGTGTCACTGTTTGAAGTATATATATCATTCTTAAGAGCATGTATGCAACAGTTAGTAGTATTATGTCGCTGTAAGAAAGATGTATATTATAGTTAAGATCGTATATGTTACTGTTAGGAGTATATATGTCACTGTTAGAAGAATATACAGTACGTCATTGTTAGAAGTATGCATGTCACTGTTAGGAACATGTAGTCACTTGTCACTCTTAGAAGCATTGTGTCATTGTTGGAAATATTGTCATTGTTAGGTGTATATGCGTCATTATTAGAAGCATGTATGTCACTGTTAGGAATATGTACGTCACTGTTAGAAGTATGTATGTCACACTTACAAGCATGTATGTCACTGTTAGATGTAAGTATGTCACTGATAGAAGCATGCATATCACTGTTAGATGTATGTATGTCACTGTTAGAAGTATGTATGTTACTGTTAGATGTATGTATGCCACTGTAAAAAGCATGTATGTCACTGTCAGATGTATTTATGTCACTGTTAGATTATATCACAGTTAGAAGCATATGTGTCACTGATAGGAGTACGTATGTCACTGTTAAGAGTATATGTCACTAGTAGAAAAATATGTGTCACTGTTAGAAGTGTGTGTATCACTGTTAGGAGGTTAGGAGTATGTGTTATCGTTCGAAGACAAAACTCTGTAGGTGTAATCTGCTGCTTACCGGTGATTTTTTTATATATGGTTCATAAGTAAATAAACAATGAATTCCAACGGAATAAGAGATATCAATTGTTATTGGAGAAGACCGACGTTGTTTTTAACGCCATAAAAGTTCGTTTCTCAACACGAAAACTTGAGATCTTACAATGAAGTATCTTATTTTGATCGGCTTCGTGTGATCTATGGATTGAAGCATGTCTTATCTATAGACAATATTAGAGTGAAACAAAACTTGAAGTTGAAGAGTTTCAATAATGTTGAGTTGTATCTCATTAATTATTCTGTTTACTGTAATCTTTCTAGCATCATAATGACAAGCTTGACTAATGTATACTTTAGTATCAACTGGCAGAATACCTGCTTACCGCTCCTTGAGAATACGTTTCATTTTGAACATATTGGGCTGAATTTGGATTTAAACGGCATCAGAAGTGTCACTATTCGTCTCAGCGACCCCGAAAACTATGGATTCGATACTAACATCGGTAATTTTCGACCGTTTATATATATATATATATATATATATATATATATATATATATCCTCCTCTAAGTTGCACTGTCAAAGTGAAATGATAAAAACCATCCTAGGTTCGAACCTCACCTATGTAGAAAATTTTATCAAGATTGGTAGAGTGGTTCAAGAGTTATTGAATGACAAACATAGTCACTTTCATTGTTATTTATATAGATTTCATCTTATAGGTGGCGTAGTTGTCGTATAGCATCAATTTTCAGATTTATAAAAGATGTTTTCTTTTTCAAAAACTACGCATAAGGATTTTTCACTTCCCAAATTATTTTGATTAGCTGATTGAGATCTATTTGTTGGTATATACTTCATCTTTAGACACTTCCTTTCTTTATACTCTTAGTGAAAATTATGAAGCATGTATAATGAATTTATTACTTATTTCTTGTTTTACTGAATTTAGTGCATATTTCGTGATTGCTTAAAAAAACGCTTTTCAAAATAATTTCTAATTTTACACCGCTACTAATTATATATAAAAAAATCTAGTCATAATTCCAACAACAAAAACATGCCTGTTGACATGCATGAAGAAATAATTTTCCTTCATATGTTGGCATTAGCCGTAAACTACATCTGTGTGCTCTCGAAAAGTTCTCCAAAACTTCTGTGCAACAGTCGAGGGGTTCGAATCCACGACAGACGTTATGCACGTTATTTTCTCTCTCTCTCTCTTTCTCTCTCTTTCTCTCCCTCTAGCTTCAGAGGAGAAAAAGGAGAACTTTAGAAAGGGTTAACGAGGCGGAATGAAAAATTCACAAAACATAGTGACGCTTCAGTGCGCATTACATAACAAGGCCAATCATCATTCGTCCCTTCTCTTTTTGCTTTTGCTACCAAGATCTTCTCTTGGGATCACTTGGATAAGGGTGGAGCACTTGACCAACTAATCTAAAATGATCAGACAGCATTTCTCGTAATAAAAAGTTATGGTAACAAAAATTGATTTTTATCTTTTGCCCTTTAAGCAAAAGCAATTGAGAGAAAATTCTACTTTATTGGATCCTATGATATCCCTTTCTAATCTTTTGAGTCCTTTAGGCTCATATAGTTGTGTCATTGAGTAAAATCTTCCCTACGTTCCGTTTATTTCTAACATCAATAGCTGTATTCTACGAGATACGCATTAGTTTGCAGCGTTAGCAAAACTTCAGTAAAATAGATTTATTACACTATTATTAACAATAATAATATTAATTATTGATACCACTGGCGTGATTCTATAATTCTTCTGTGTTAAAGGCCAGATAGGGTGGTGGGGAACTTGCATACTTCCGAACTACACCGGCTTCAATCCCAGTCAAGTTCGTCCTTGATAACCTCGGTTTACATAAGATCATTACAAAAACTCAGCTCATCAGAAGTAACTAACTCCATGGCCTATGGAACCGGAGGTTCAATGTTCTCCACTGACTTCTATCCTTAGCCAACTGGATCCAGTTTCTACTTTGTATTTCTATTTCTGCGATATCCATTTTAATATTGTTCTTTCATCTGCGCTTAGATCTTCCTAATGGTCGCTTTCCGGTTGGATTTCCAGTTAAGACTTTGGAAGCGTTTCTACTTTCTTCCATCCTGGCTACATGACCTGCACACCTGAGCCTCTTTGACTTGATGACTCTAACAATGTTTGGTAAAGCGTATAAATTATGAAGTTTCCGCCATTCCCCTTTTCCGTTACTCTTGGGTCCGAGTATTCACCTCAGGACCTTGTTCTGAAATACTTTCAGTCTATGTTCATCCCTCAGAGTAAGCGACCATATTTCGCAACCATATAGAACAACAGGCATGATTATCATTTGATATATTTTAAGCTTCAACTTACTCGACAGAATTCGGAACGACAAGAGATTTTTGAACTGAATAATAACACAAGTTTCCTGGTTTTAGTCGATATTTAATTTCTTTGTGAGTTCGTGACTCAATAGAACCTCAATGACAATAATTATAATGAACTCAAAGACTTAAGAAGTACCTATTCATAACCGTTTGTGAAGTGTTCGTAGTTTGAGGGGAAATTTCCTCACTTACTGACGTGTGAAGCAGTGTTCGTGGGTTCCCTTAAGGAAGTTTTCCTCGATAGGCACTCAATTTTCTCTTTTCTTATAAAACTTTCCCTAGTTAGTTGTGTCAAAATCCTATGCCACAAGTTATGTCATAAGATTAATTTAGCTATATCAAAGGAAGTTTCGTTAATTTGCTTTCTGCTTCTAGTATCATTCTTACAAAATTTCCTTTTTTTTTTTTTTTTTTTTTTTTTTTTTTTTACAAAAAATACACATAAATACATCCAATCGACAATGAGTGCAAATTATGCTACTTTGAACATAGACACCAAGGACGGATCCAGGACGGACTTCTGAGGAGGGCGGTGGGTGGTAATATTACTACTTAGAGCTACTTCTAAGAGCTCCAAACTCTGGGATATGTTTTATTTATATATAAAATAAGAAAGCTTCAGCTCTGATTGCTCCCCCCCTGGATCCGCCACTGACACATTCACACTCTATTATTCTATTGGTTTATTTCTGAGGACCAAAGAAAAATTTTGGGACATTTTCCGCAAATTACGAACATAGGTGTGATGTTGGAAACAGCAACACTGTCGGTTCATGCACAGTGTTTCCAGTCTCATTGTTTTTCTCACACACTTCGTACATCAATTGGTGAATAACATCAAACAAAAGAAAATTATATACTTGAGGGTACATTCTGATAGTATATCGAGCGAAATGAATTTTCATGGCACTACACAGTAAAAAATGGTTGTGTTAATTCAACTCAATTTTAACACAAGGCAATGGTTCCAGCGAGACTACCACTAAGCGGTGTTAGTTCAACACATACCCCGCGGTGTTGGCGTTTAACACAAGGGGTGTGTTATGTCTTTAACACACAACCGGTGTTGAGCCGTGCCGTAAGCGCCAATGAACCACAAAATTACTCCCCCAAAATATGTTACATCGCCTATATGCGTAATTTGCTTACATTATGCTGAGTCTAAAAACAAAAACACTTTAAACAAGTAAAAAAATGTACTCTAGTGGCGGCAGGGGTGCACGAACCACCAACCTTTCAATTACTAGCCGCGTGCTCTTTCGACTTGGCCATGGAGGCGATGAAGAAAATGTCGATTGCAGAGGGATAAATTGTTGAGGTCTTTTGAATTTGGCTAATCAGAGTGCTCCTTTAAGCCGCGTATATTCGACGATAACCGTTCGGGATAAAATAAAATCTGCTCACCATGTAGACCTAATTTTATAACAAAATGACGACTGTCTATTTACTTTATTTTATAGTTCTTCCATATTCACTTTCAGATGGTCGGCGCCAGTTGCCATCTAATAAAGTTATGCGTTTGTTGCTTCTAGTACACAATCGCTTAGAAAAATAAGTAATAAATACATCAAATGTGGGAGATGAATTTAGAACACCTAAATGGCACATGCCTAGCACATCTTGTGCTGTTAGGATTTCTTCAGAAACATTATGTAAAACAGTTGAAAACTTATCGTGCGATTTGCATTTTGAAATTTTGCGTATACCTGGATTTGTTAAGTATTTCTTTCTACTGTATTTGTCTGTAGCTTCAATTCATAAGCCTTTATAATTAGATGCTCAACATATTTTACAATCACGCAGAAAACAACACCAAAGATTCTACACTTGTGTTAATTTAACACACAGGCTGTGTGTCATTTCAACTACCGGCATTTGACACACAACTCCAAATGGAAAGTGAATTGTTCTAACCACTTGTTTGTGTTATATTTTAACACAATCGTGTTAACATATAGGCATGTTGTTGAAATAACACAACGGCTTTTTACAGTGCAGATTGTACGTTATTCGCTGCCAATAATGATCGAAGGTTTTCACAGAACTGGAAAAGATGGTTTACTTTATTTATATGCAGTGGACTGTTAAGTAGCAGGTTGTATATATTGTTCTTTGCCTTCTCTTAACGTTGTACTATGATTGACACATTACGCTACTCGTAGCTAAATGCCCAAATACAAAATTAAAAAAAAGACTACTCGCGAGGATGTTTTGCTACGTTCGCAGACAATATTGCTTTATTTCATAGCAATTGGAGCATCATATTCGAACACCTGTGGATGCAATGCCGCCTGGACCACTTAGCGGAATTGTCAGCTAGATGGAGAATCAAGATCAATCCTGTAAAGGCCATTGTGGTACACATTTCTAAACACAGACATCCCCCTCCCCTTTTTGGTGATCTCTACTACGACAATAATTTACCAGAAACTAACATGGTCTCGAATCGAATCACGGATCTCTTCTACCTGAGGTAAACGCTCCACTACTGAGCCAACTCGTAGACTATAAAAAAGGATGTTAATTTTCAACCAATGTAATCACATTACCAAATATGTACCTTCAAACTCGAACAAAAATGATTTGCATATAATCTTTTATTTCCTTTTTGGCAATTTCCTCTCTCTTTCCCCCCATATTCGTTATCTCACATCTTCATTCTTCCCTTCCTTCTGCATTCTTTTCTTCTTCCATTTTTGTCTGGACGTTTGTTGTTTCACAGCTCCATTTGACGTTGATGAGCGGAGGTTAAAATGCTGCAACAGAGTTTTAGCTGTATATAGTGTAACAAAACGACAATAGTAGCAAAAGAAAGAATGAAGAAGGAAAAGAAAGAAATGGTTTAAAGACGATAAGACGAAACAGACAGCATACGGACGAACTAAATCACAGATTCGCCCCTAAAAAAAGAAATGGGGCAAAAAGGAAAGAAAATAGAAGAACGCGAGCAAAAGAAAGCAAAAAAGTGAAAGCAGTAAAATAAGAAATAAACAACAAAAAGAAAGCGAAAAAGAAATAAATAAAAAAAAAGATTTTTTTTTTAAAGAAACAGGCAGAACGAAATGTATTTCTGTTTGAGCTAAAGCCGAATGTGACAGACGGGACGTAATTTTCGAAAGGAAAATGAGATGAAAAATGCCTTGGTAGCGTGTTCGTCTTTCTCCTTCTTTCTTTCAACTTCAATTTTGATTTGTCTTTCTTTTCTTTTCTTTTCTTTTCTTTCTTTTTTTAAAGAAAAGAAAAGCAAAGATGTAATTTACTTTTTAATTTCTTTGCTGTCAAAAATTTTCATATTGACAGTTCACTTTTTCCTTACCACTCAACATATCGGCGTAGATGAACAATCGTTATACTGTTTTTAATTTGCTGTTTATCCAATTCTCTGTGAGGCAAGGTGAAGTGATGGGGAACGGCCTTTAGTGCGAGGATTTTGATCTTGCATGTTGATCTATACACCTTTCAACTAAACCCATATTAATAGTAGACCCCGACTTTCTAGACCAGGGTTTCTCAATCTGAGGGTCGCAAATATAAGCGGAAGAGATAAATATAATTAGAATCTAACATCGGAAAATATTTTTTTATATATTATTTTGAATTTTATTCTGATAGGCGTATTTTTATTTTTATACATACTGTTAAGAACAACAAAGGTCTTCTAAATATTTTCAACGGGTGCAGAGTTGTTTAAAAATCAATTTAAATGAAAGAGACACTATATGATACTAATGAGAACTGTACATTGAAATACCAGAAAAATACAAATATAATAAAACCTGCATACTGCAATACAGTTAAAATTCAGAGCTACTTCGTAACTAAGCGGTTAGCGTATGCGCCTTTGGCGTGAGAGACCCGGGTTCGATTCCCGACGGGAACTCATGTGGTTCGAATTCCACATTAATCAGTAGGTCCCGTCTCATATAGCCTCACTTCTGAAAGGGATGTTAAACTCGAAACCAACTCAACTCAAGAATTAAAATTGAAAGCTAATGAGATACATACTAATGATGTGATTTCACTAGTGTGGCAATGTTCCGGTTCAATCTTGGTGATACACATTATCAAGTCATTTAAAGTACTTAATGACTTTTTTTTAACAACTGTCCATGTTTTTCTTAACCAAAATTAAAAATCAGTTTACTTTTTTTTATCATATGACCCAAAATTAAATCAGTTATAAGGTTTTAAAATTTTCAAACGGCATCTACTTTGAAACAGTATAACGGATCGATTCGATATTTGTAATATGAATGGACTGACCAAATTTGGTTTTAATCCATTCGCTTTTATTGAAGTTACTGTATCTACTAAATACAAGAAATAGACTCTACTATTACATAAACCGATAAATATCGTGAGATCTCCGCAATAGATATATTAAAAATCCCACTCAAGCTTATTAGAAACCAGAATTTAGACGATAAGGGCATCGCTGGTAAGAGGATGTGGTAAAATTCAACCACTGTTCTAGATTTAATGTTGCTTAAGAATGAAAAATGCTTTCATCCACCGTTTTATATTGTGAAAATAAATAAACTTTCAAACTATCCGAAGTCAATATTGAAACCGGAAGTAGTAGATCTCTGATATCCGGTTCTAATCTTCTTCTTCTAAGCCTTTAGCTGCCCGAGGCCAGCTTTTCGGATCGCTATTCTCCACCCAAGGGCGCCCATGTTATGGTTTCCAAGGGGGGGCGTGCTCGTGGGTTTTCTCGGGGCTCTCCCGTTTCCTCCCACTTTCTTCATTCCACCATTTCACTCATCTCTCATCATCACCGTCTCCTTTAGTCTAACCGGCATAACCGTGGGACGTAAAACTCAAAGATTTCATTTTTTCCAAGGGGGGGGGGGCAAGCATAAACGACGTTTCAAATATAGGTTCAAATTTTGCTGTAATTAATGTAAAAATTCTGTTGGGTTTTCGATATTGTGAAGTACAATTTCCTCTAGGGGGAGCAAGCGCCCCACCTTGCCCCCACTGATGGGCATCCTTGCATCCACCTGTTTCTATCTTGTGTCATATCCGCTGTGACACAACACTGAACCATGTCGTTCTTCATATGGTGCAAAATGTCCATAGGGCAAAATTTTCCGAAAGAATCATTTTCCGGGATCGGAAATTTTACTTTCCGGATTTCGAAAAAATCCTGAATTTTTCCAAATTCCGGAGTTGTCTATCCCTATTCTTAACACAATCTCCCCACTTCTTCTTTGGCCGGCCTCGGGTTCGTTTTCCACACACTTCCTTTTACTCGGTGTATAGCATTTACTCGGTGAGCTACATATTTAAAAGATGTTGTTACATACCCAAACCATTTCATTTATTTTCTTGCAGTTTTTCTTCTACTGGTCTCATATTTACTCATCCCGGATCACTTCATTCTTAATTTTCTCCTTTCGCATCACTCCAGACATCCATCACAGCATCTTCACCTCCGCAATATGCAAATCCTGTTCCTCTCTCTTCTTCGTTCAACATTCCGCTTCGTATAATACACAGAGAAAAATCCGTTCTCCGGACAGCGGTATATTGTACAAATATACGGAATTCTCTTGTTTACTACAGAAATCAGTACGGAGCATACGTTATCGGTATGCTACTCAGGCACTGCCCTTAGGTGTTACATCATGCCGTTGCAGGATGTCTGACATCTAACAATTTTCCGTATATCACATACATATACTTATGTTACCTTCGTCAGCTATATGTTATTATTTGTATGTGAGATCCTGACCGCCTATATTGTTTCATACGGAAAGTACGTATAGATGGAACAGTTATACAGAAAGTATTATAAAACATGCGTTTTCAGTTATACGTCTGCTGTACGTTAAGTCCAAAAACTACAGGAATTACGAATGTAACCTATCTTTTTAAGTATGGCACCTACAATGTTTTTAATCAGTGTAAAGTAGGTCTCATTACTGTTTTGTAATCTTTTGCTTTAAGGCGTATTGGTACCCTCCAGTCACACAAAGCTCCTGCCGCTTGTATCCGTTTCGTCCAACAGCTACTAATTCTGCTGTTTACATCTCCTATTCTTACATTTTCGTGCAGAATTGATCCCAAGTACTTGAATTTCTTTGTCCTTAGCTCCTCTTTTTCGTCAAGTTGTATTCTTGTTATCTCGATTACATTTTTCCTAAAAAGACAATGTAAATATTCTGTCCGGTTCTAACAACGAGATATGGGGCCGCGGTGGCTCAATGGTAGAGCGTTCACCTCTGGTGCTTGGGGTCCCGGGTTCGATCCCAGCCCCCGCCAAGTGAACTTTGTGGTGGACAAACACCGTGTGCGTGGGTTTTCTCGGGGTTCTTCCGTTTCCTCCCACTTTCTTCATTCCACCATTTCATTCATCACTCATCATCACCGTCTCCTTTAGCCTAACCGGCATAACCGTGGGACGTAAAACTCAAAGATTTCATTTCATTTCTAACAACGAGATAATGTGAGAAATGGAGTCTGTTCATCGGACGCACAATCTATGCTGTTGCTCATTATCTTTTACAATTATTATTATTTAGGAATGAATACTGAAACCAAAAGTTGTATTAGTTCTTACTTTCTCCGGCTTCAGTAGAATAATAAAACTGAGTTAAAATCTATTCTTGGGATTCAGAATCAAGGGGAAACCCGGATATTTGCGAACACTGGAGTAATGCCGAACACTCAAGTTTAAGCCCAAGATAGCTTGTTAGAAAACACGATTTTACTACATGCTAGCGGAGAGACCTGAAAAAGTGTAGCATAAATTTGGTGACAGTCAATTGAGTGGATTGCCGGGAAGAAAACGTTTTGTTGTTTCTGCCGATTCACTTATAACGTTGATTCAACAATCTGGACAGGGGAAGTTGGCTCTTATCTTATCTATATTGTAACAGGGCTATATGTTCCCCTATATTTGAGCATTAGTTCTTTGTAATCTTAATAGCCTGTATGCAGTCAACAATTAGTTTCAACTTTAAGAATAAAATGGTGTCTCAGAATGTTTGCCATTCCCCTGGAGTATTCAAGATTTCCCCATGGTGTGAAATAAATTTGTCAATTTTTTTTAAATAATTCTTTTTATTGAAAAGTAAGTAATAAGTTAATGAAGTTGGTTTGGGAAGTATATCATGTCTTGCTAATAACTGTTATTAGCTTTATTAATTAGAATAGTTTTGTATATTTATTATTTTAGGCCATTAGTAGCCTACTTCGTTATTCTATAATTAGCAACTCTATTTTAGGTATCTGATCCTTCATCATAGGCTGAATTTTTTTTTCTGTGTGTGATTCACAGAGTGTTTTAGAAATTTATTTAGCCTAGTATTATCCATTAGCGGTTAGCCAATTTTGTTCAGCCTATTAACCGCATTTGAACATTGGACTAATAAAGAATACTGTCTTTGGGAGCAAAACATTAATGCGTATATCTCTAATTTCTACAATTCCAAATAATGTTTTCATTTTAATGAATATTTTACTTAATGCACTGTTATTTCTGAATTTGTTTCATCTATTACCTATTAGCTTTAATCTGTAATACAGTACAACCCCTCAAATCCGAACCCCGGAAATCCGAAAACCCGGCAAATCCGAACACGTTTTCAGGAGAAAAAATTAACTAGAGCTGGAAAATGAAAAAAAAAAAAAGATTTAATCACACAAATTTAATTTTTTAAGGTTTTAACGTTTTTAGACTTAATGCTTATTCTAAATCATTATCTAATTATATTCTTACAAGAAGACAGTTATAGATATGCGACAAGCATTTTGGACATGAGTGTACACCCGCCAGTCAAGGTCACTGCCCTTTCGACCACTGGGCCACCCTATCTAACCTCAGTCGTTGTTTTACCGCCAACTCAGTGACGAAATAAGTACGTAATATTATTTCCCGGGTAATCCGAACCCCAGAAATCCGAACAGGCTTCAGCCCCAATTAGTTCGGATTTGAGGGGTTGTACTGTAGTTTTAAAGATGATGAGGTCTGGTTATGTTGCTCATTAACTTGAGTTATGTTTGTAATTATGATTCTTATTAAATATTTAAATACTACATTACGGTATAATTTTAATGTATGTTAATGCATTTCACTTCCTTTATAAAGGAACGTTTCGAGTAAACGGTATATTCGGGATTACTCCGACCACTGGGGCAATCCCGAACATAGGTACATTTTTAAAACTATTTATTTATTTATGACTTCTTTTACGTGGCGAAGTTAAGGCTCTGCAGCCTTCTCCGAGCACTTAACCACGTGCATACATTATATATATTTAAAAAAAAAAAAACACCAATATATAGAAAATATTTCACTGATTTGTTGAAAAGTGTAACTTTTGACTTTCCTCTGCACTTTCAGGAGAAACTCCAGGCTTTCAATACACAAGAAAGCTTAATTTTATCTCTAAAAACAAAAGAGTTATTTATAATCAAAGCTTAAGTGTTCATTAATATCCAGGTCTCTCCTATAGCAATGCGGAATTAATATCAGAACCAGATATGATAGTTGATTTCTAGCAACTTGGTTGCAATTGAGAAACAAAGAAGACTTATTCTTGCGATACAAAATTTATTTATTTTAAAAACTGCTTTTTGCTATCTATTACGGCCCTTTATCATGGTAATTAGTGTTGCAAACGAAAACCATATATTTCCACCACTTTCTCTTTGCATAGAGGGTTACTGAAGGAGATATGGAATTTCTTGTTGAGAAATTTTGAATCGATACCAAGAAACAGCTTCTCGCTATGTATTACAGTTTTCGCTTTATGATGATAAATTTTGAAACCGGAAGTAATAGTAAAACTTCTGGAACTTTTAATTTTATTAGAGAGATGAACTTGAAGATGGTCTTTTTTTTCTTGAGATGTTGAATTGATTTTTTAAAAAGAAATGCTTGTTTCTATGTATAACCGTTTATGATTCCATTCCTACCTTCGTTGAAACTGGAAATGATTAATTCCTAGTTTGAATACAAGGTTAACAGATGAGTTGGAATGTATTCTTGGGACGCTTAATCGACTTGTCCGATTTTGTCCCGCGAGGTTTTGGGTGGCGAGGTTTTGGCCCGGCGAGATTTTGGGCGGCGATGTTTCGGCCGCGAGATTTTCTCCGTATCCCGGCAAAACCAGTTTCTGTAAAAACTGGAAACCATTTTTTTTTAAAAATCGAAACAGGTTTTTTAAAACGTTTTTTTAAAGAAAACTAAAAAAACGTTTTTTGAGTCCACTAGTAATATTTTTTATAAGACTTCCGATACTTATGAGGCCTAATCACTGCGAAATTAAAATACTGCTAATTTTACAGTAGTTATGTGATATCTTCAAATAGATGAAAGATAATCGAAATGTGAAACAAGAGCGCCCTAGACAATATTACTTTGCATGATTTACCGTCATCACGACTCACCTAGTAGCTCTCCGTTTGCAGCCATTTAGAAACGTGAAAATATATGTCAATTTTCTAAATGGCTGGAAACCGGAAGCAGATAAGTGAGTCGAGAGAACTGTACCTCTTGTAAAATAATTTTGTCTAGCGAGCTCTTGTTCCACTATTCGATTATCTGTTATCTATTTGAAGATATCACATAATTATTATAAAATTAGCGGTATTTTAGTTTCGCCGTGATGGGGCCTTTTGTGAATGGCATACTTGAAATCCAAAACTCGAACTCAATTGTTACGAGGACGACCCCAGATAGCGCATTGACTGAATTTAAGAACCCACTTTGAAGACAGCATAGGAAATCTCTTCATTACACTCCTAAATTTACTGTACTCGGTAGCCCACGTAGGTCTTTGTCCAACCGCCTATTGGAATACTTTGTCTTGTCTATTCCCAAAGCATATAGATGTATATTTTTTTAAATTTCAAATTCATTTTCGTTTTTAAATCAAACAATACATAAAAATGAATATTCTTCTTTGCTATGTTTCCAACATAATATAAATGAGAGAAACTTGTAACATTCAAGATTGAAAGAAAAGATAGGAAAGAATAAATACAAGAGATTTTTTTTTACAAGAAAAAAAGACACTAGGAGAGAAGAAAGGATGACATTTTCTTTCGCGCAAGACCTCACAAAAGAAATGAGATCTGAAAAGAAGTTTGAATAAACCTCATCTCCAATGCTGCAAATACCAGCATTTCTGATTGACTTCCATTACATATCCCGATTTCTTCCTCCTTCAATTCTTTTGGAAAGTAAACATAGCATTGTATCCGAATCTAAGATTTTCCCTCTTCCATTTTTTTTGGGGGGGATATAGTTTTTTTGTGTGTGATAACATTTTTGGTCCCCCTTTTAACCCTCCCTCCTTTTTCCCATTTCTTGCCCCCATACTGTCTTTCCTGTATATCAAGAGATTTTTCGTTAAGGATTAGTGACGTGGAACGAAGACAAAAATGACGTTTGCTTCAAATATCCAAAGCTCTGATTCCGTCCCGGAGATAAAAAAAAAAGTGAGAAAAAAGTAACACAAGAAAGAGAGATATCTCAGAGTTGCAATCTCAGCAAGAAAACCTGTTGCCTATTGTAAGGGAATGTTCTTTCAAGTCCCGAACAAATTTTCGTATTTTCCCCTTCAATACATTAAGTCTTTATTATATTTTTTTAACGCCAAATTCTAGGATCGGAATATTTTTTGTCTACTATACCAGACAACATAAAGTGTACCGCGAGTTTCTTTAGTTAGCGGTTAAGCGGTTAACGTACCCGACTTTGGCGTGGGAGATCCGGGTTTAATTCCGGACGGGAGCTCATGTGATTTGGATTCCACGTTAATCAGTAGGTGCCATCTTATATAACATCACTGCTGAAAGGGAAGTTAAACTCAAAATCAACTTAACTCAATAAAGTGTGCCGCGCCAAGGATCAGAAGGAAGGGAGGGGTATTAATAATTCTTGAATTTTTTGTTCTCATCTTGAGAATGGTTTCGTAGGACAGAACAACGTCTAATTTTGCAGTAAGGGCCAGTGCGTGCACCACTCGTTCATGAAGAATATTTATCTTGGAGGCTTGTATATGTATAATTCTCAACCTGGGAGATATACACGAAGAATTAACATCTTGGAGTTTATATGTGCAGAATTCATATTTTAGAGGCTCATAACACAGAATTCTCATCTTGGAGGCTTCCAGGGTTTGTATACAGAATTCGTATCTTGGAGAATTCTTATACATACAAAACTCTGAGCTTGGAGTCCCGTATATGTAGAATTCAGATTCTGGAAGCTCATACGTGTTAAGTGCTGCGGTGAATTTTAATGATTTTTCCCATCAGACCTTTAAAAATTTTGCAAATGAAAACCAATATATGAAAAGTGCTACTGGTCCGTTAGCAGAAAATTCTTCCAAGAGGCCACGCCGTCCCCTTCTAATGGAAAAATCTTACCAAGGCCGGATCAACGGCTTCCTAAGGAAGTAACAAAACAGGATATTCGTAAAAGGTCCAATTGGATCTGGGCGGCCCTTAACCTGTTCAAAATAAAATGAAAGATTTCGAAATATGGGTGTAGAGAATAAGCAAAAAATTAGCTAGATGGAACGAAAGCTAGTTAGAAAGTGTTAGCAAATGTCGAGGAGAATAAAATAAACAAATGTCGGGGAGAAGAAAATAATATAAACAGTTTTAAAAAGTAAACGAAACTCTTGTTAGAACTTCATTGGCCCCATCGATTTGGTTTCATCGGTAAAGAAGATAATGTCTTCCCCGAATCTGATTCCACTGAAATATATAAATACATATATTTTATAGCCCTTTCCATAACGGTGCCACACTAAGAAAACAATTATATGTGGCGTACGTAAAAACGTATGTTACATGTGTAAATTATGTATTTTTGACTGAACGTACAGCAAACGTTTAACTGAAAACGCATGTTTGTTTTACAATACTTTTCGTATAAGAGTTTCATCTATACGTGCTTTCCGTATGAAACAATATAGGCGGTCAGAGACTCACATACAAATTTACGTATATAACATATAGCTGATGAATGTAACATACGTATATGTATGTAATATACGGAAGACTAATAGATGATTAGACATCCTGCAACAGATTGTTATAAATAATTTCCTTCTACGCAGGGGCGGATCCAGGACCGACATCTGGGGGGGGGGCGGTGCGTTGTCATACTGCTACTTTTAAGGGCACCAAACTTTGGAATGGGTTTTAAAAACATTATATATAAAAAAAATAAGAAAGTTTTCCTTTTCTGAGGGGGGGGTCAATCGTCCCCCTGGATCCGCCCCTGCTTCTACTCAGTAAAGTTGGATGATACAATAATCCTACCCCAGCACTTAACAGTGTTTTTCTTTTTTAAACTTCGAGATCATGTTTCCGTTGATAATTTTTTTTCGGAGAGAGAGAGAGAGAGAAACTTTCACACAGAAAGAAAGAGAGAGTTAAGGGAAAAAAGTAGATAATAGTGTACGTATTAGCTTACGTTCTGTGGAATGTAATATGATAGGTGACCGTGATTACGGAAGCAGTGTAAGTGTAGGCGAAGTTTAACAAGATGAAACGAATTTACTTGGAAATGCAGGAAAACACCTAATCTCAAGAGTTCAACTTCAACTAATTTCTATGTTTTGAGGTTAATTAAAATGTGTAATAAGGCCTTAGATTACCACATTTTCTCTATAACAATATTAAGTTACTATTTTCTCTTTATAATATTCAACAATAAATAGTCCCCAACTTGATTAGGAATAAAATCCCTAATCCTGAATAGCACAGGATGTCTGCGAAAACAGTCCCTAGTTACGAAGGAGCAGGGCCGTGCCATGGGGGGGTCGAGCGGGGCGACGGATCGGGCGCCGATAAGGGGGGAAAATTCGGGAGAAAAAAGGAAAAAAGATAGGAAGAATTTCTTGGAATATATGGTGGGGGCGCCGTCGTATACTTTCGCCCCGGGCGCTGATTTTCCACGGAACGGCCCTGCGAAGGAGTATAACTCTAATACCAAAAGTTATATTCTCCTCAAACGTTCATACAATTCCATAAAATTTTTGGTGCTGTTATTTGAAGTAATAAACACGCGATGTACACTCTGCGACAAAACTTCTTTCCGTTTCACGAAATTAATTTCGTAAATAACTTCAGAATGAAAGAACAATTTGAGTGCAGTTTTCAGTAAATTAAAAAAGAATGTAATTTCTTGTACTTTCTAGCCAAACTACGAATATTCCCAAATTAAGGTTAGTGTAAAGGGACAAGTTTTGTCGATAGATGTCACTACAGTCTTCGTATCTCTCCAATGTATTTTTTACCTTTCACGAAAATTTACGATTTCTTCTACAAATTTCAACCTACAGACTTCAAACTTTTAGAGAAGGAACTTCATAACCTATTAAAGGGAACCATCCGTGCCGAATTTTTATTTAGAATTTTTTCATTGTTGGAACAGTTCCATTGTTAAAGGTTTGGATATCCATTTCAACAATCAAGTTATTTCAACAATGAAGAAAATTCAAAATAAAAAATCGGCACGGATTATTACCTTCGATAGATTATGAAGTTTCTTCTCTAAAACTTTGAAGTCTGCAGGTTGAAAAGTGTAAGAGAAATCGTGAATTTTCATGAATTTTAAAAAAAATACATAGGAGAGATACGAAGACTGTAGTGCCATCTATCGGCAAAACTTGTCCCTTTAAACCAACCTTAAATTTTACCAAACGGAAAGAACTTTTGTTTCTAACTGTACACCACTTGACACGCGGAAAACATCGAGACGATTATCGATCTCTAACGAGAATTTGAGAAGCTTATCTGATTTGATTTAGTTGATAGCAACATTAAGGCATTCCTGAAGATTTGTTTAGACCTGATCTACTTACAGTCTTGTTCAAAAAATTCTGGCCACCCATCTTTTCTTTTATGAAAAGCCCTGTGTTCTTTAAGTGCAGTCGGAATTAAATGAAAAAAAAAATGTGGACTTTCTTTGGTAATTGAGGTACTTATTTAGAGACGTAGTATTAAAATTTTCTATGCACCAGAATATGACGTTTTAAAGCAAGATGAGTGGACAAGATTTTTGAACAAGACTATACCACCACTACCCACAACCTTGGATGATCTTCAGGAACGTGTCAGTGCAGCTATACCGAATACTCTTCACAAAATGTGGTTGGAGCTTTTACTACGTAACAATTGAGTATCAGTGAATATCACTAAAAACTTTATGAGTTATGCAATTAGTGTGAATGTTTGAGTTGAGCAGAATAGCATGTACTTTTGGTATTAAAGTTACTCTGTCAAAACCAGGGACTGTTTTTGTTGGTATCTTCAATATCTGACACGAATTATCTACATCAGAATTCGTTTGACATTGACCAAACTTGGCATCAAGATAAACATTGACTTTATGCATATGAAATATTTTCTCTGTAAATCCTTGGTGCCTGAATTATTGGCAGCCAAACTTGAGATTTACAAATTACTGATTATTATTTAGAACAAGAATTAGAGAAATACGTGGGGTCCGCCGTAGCAAAGTTGTAGAACGTCCATGGGGTCCTTGGTTCGATCCCATCTTTCTCCAAGTGAGCTTTCTGGTGGACAAATACAGTGTGTAAGAGGTTCCTCGGGATTCTTCCGTTTCCTCCCACTTTATTCTTTCCACCATTACATTCATTTCTCATGATCACTGTCTCCTTTAGCCTAGCCAGCATAACCATGACACTTAAAATTTAACTATTTCATTTCAGTTTTTTTTTATTTTTATATATGAAGAAAGATATTATAGAAATCGCCCTTTCCCACCTTAGAAACGGGATTTTCTAAAAGGCTGAAGCACATGTCCACTTATTTTTAATATGTAGTTTATATGCCAAGTTCCATTTTCGAAACTTGAGAGGCTCGTGAGAGATACCATATTTTGGGTATATATTTCCTTCCCATCCTACCTCTTAGGATGTGCATTATAATGAAAATAACATAACAAATACCTGGCTCGAAACAAATGCTAACTATGTGTGATTTTTTTTTCCAAATAGTTTATTTGTTTATCCATGGTGATCGGACAGACTGCGTTGGTTTGAGTGAAAATATAGATTTTTTTTTTTACTTAGAAGCGGGAATACTGAGGCGTAGTTGCAATTATTTTGTAACGAGAAGTTTATATACCGAATTTCATCCTCTTCCTAAATTGAGAGGATCCCGACAAAGAACGGACATGAACGTGTCATCTGGACATCCGAATCAAACCTAGTCCATTCGATAAACATAACGAAGACATGTTTATGCAAAAAAAAATTAGGTGTCATGGACAGTGGAGTAAGTCCCTGGGGCCCATTAACCCTGTTAGTTTAAAGAAAATCGTAGTCTCGCACTGAAATAGCTATTGCATCAACACTGTTCATTGGAAAGTCAGAATTAGTATGAGGGGAAAGCGTGTATTGGTATGCAAGCTCTTCCCCCTATATATTCCGTCTATATATCAATACAAAACTTGGTATAGTCATTTGTTATCCCCTATAGTAGCTATTTTTTTTTAGATATATTTGCATTGTGAGCTCTTACCCGGGGTCACTCCAGATGGGCCAAAGTTCATGGGAGGGATTTCTAGAGGGAATTTTACCGACATTCTCTCAATTTTCCTTGCTCAAGTATGTTATGAGCTCCAATAGATAGCACCTCTGGAAAGCTTGTTTCATACTGAAGAAAATGAACTATAAGCAATGACTTTCCAATGAACAGTGTTCGTACAATAGCCATTTCACTACGAGTCTACGATTTTGTTTATTTTAACAGGGTTAATGGGCCCCAGTGATTTACTCCGTTGTCCATGTCAATTACTTTTTGTGCATGAACATATCTTTATTATGTTTATCGAATAGACTAGGTTTGATTCGGATGTCCGGATGACATGTTTATGTCCGTTCTTTGTGAGATACTCTATTTTTGACATAAATTTTGAACTCTCTTCTCCTCCATTAGGACACGCATTTTAATGAAGGCGCGACATAATACAAGACCCAGTTCCAGAAAGGTATTAACCATATTGAATAATTCATTCTAAACGGGTCAGTCGTTTTCTAATGATAAATCAGAAACAAGATCACTTTATTTTCTATAATTTATGTACATTACTACCGAAGAATTACTTAAAGGTAGCAACACTTATTGAAGAAATCTTTGGGAAAGGATATGGACAACGGAAGAAACAGAAATAATATGAAAGAAGATAGGAGTATGGGAATAAGAAGATAAAAAGAAAGAGAAAGGAAAAGAAATTGGAAAACTAGTGAGTTCGAGAGAGAAAGAGAGAGAGAGAGAGAGAGAGAATGAGAAGGAAAAAAGCTGTAAAGATGCGAAGGGGAAAAGTATGATGGTAGATGTAGTTGATAAAAGTGAGCTGAAGTGGAAATGAAGAAGTATCAGATAAACAGAAGATGATGAAAAAAATAAAGAATCATGGGTGGAAGAGATTATGATAAAAGAATCAGAAACGAAGGGGGGAGAAAAACGAATGAATATTTCGTCTTCCTCTCTACGACATTATTTCTTTTTCAGGAAGGTTAAAATTTTTTTATGCCTTCAAAAGTAATTTAAAACGGAATTACATTTAGGTATCTCGGAAAATCAATATTAACACTTCCTTGTTCCGGAAGTTGAACTTCCTATATTTGAAGTTTTTTTTTTTTAAAATCTTTTACGTATACAGTGTTTAGCACGTATATATTTGCAATAAGAGCAAAATTTTGTTTGTTCTGTTTATAAGCTCAATAGCACAGAGTGTCCTGTATGGTGCTTTAAAATAAAGTGAAACGGCGCAACAGCACCAACTTTGTTTCATGAATTATGATTGCACTCAGAAAAATCCGTTATACAGACAGAGGTATATTGTATAAATATACGGTATCCGTAAGTTTATTACTGAAATCTGTACGGAGTTCAGTCATCCATTTGTACTGCTCTTTACTACGGAAATATGTACGGAACATATGTTATCCATAGGCTACATACGTATTACCCTTTACCCCGTTTAGATGTTATATCATGACGCCGCATAATGTCAGACGTCTAACAGTTTTCCGTATACTACATACGTATTCGTAAGTAACTTACGTCAGCTATATATTATATACGTCCATTTATATGTGAGGTCCTGAATGCCTATATACATTTCTTTGTTTCATACGGAAAGTAAGTATATAACGAGCACGTATACGAAAAGTATTATAAAAGAAAAGTTTTCTGTTATACATTTGCTGCAGGATCTTACATGCGGATAGTCGTACGTTAAGATTGGTTTAAATTGACAAGTTTTGTCGATAGATGGCAGTACAATCTCCGTATCTCTTCCATGTATTTTTTACCTTTCACGAAAATTTACAATTTCTTTTACAAATTTCAACGTAGAGACTTCAAATTTTTAGAGAAGGAACTTCATAACCTATTAAAGGGAATAATCCGTGCCGATTTTTTATTTAGAATTTTCTTCACTGTTGAAATGGATTGATTGTTGAAACGGATATCCAAACCTTTAACAATGGAACTGTTTCAACAATGAAGAAATTTCTAAATAAAAAATCGGCACGGATTGTTCCCTTTAATAGGTTATGAAATTCCTTCTCTAAAAATTTGAAGACTCTACTTTGAAATTTGTAAAAGAAATTGTAAATTTTCGTGAAAGGTAAAACGAACACTGAAGAGCACTCATGGGAGAGATACGAAGATTGTAGTGATATCTATCGGCAAAACTTGTCCCTTTACACTAACCTTAAGTCCAAAAACTACAGTGTTTTTGCATGTAACCTACGTTTTTACGTATTCCACATACGTTTTCTTTTCTTTGTGTGGTTGTCGAATTCAAATAAACAATTTTCTAGGCATTAGTGACTCATTTCTTGAAAATGTTCAAGTATTTTTTTTTTCAAGTTCAGCGTCATTTTTCAGCTCCCAGACTACATGAGATGTTGATTTACAGTTTAAGGTGGAATAAGAACCATTCCCCCAATGCCTTCAGTGCTCTTTCATCGGGAATTTAACCTAGGAGCATGTGCATCGAAGGCTTGCGCACTAGCCACTAGACTAGCGGGGAGGACTTGAAAATTTTCATTAATACCTAAAACAGAAGATATGGATTTCTTGGATACCACTAGCATTGAAAGTAAAAATGAAATGAATTGAAGTATTTAGTATAACATTTCACGATTATGGTCTTTAGGTTACAAAGAGCGATTGAGTAATGAATGTCTATGAAATAATTACTGGAATGAGAATGTGGTGGGGGGAACAAGAGAACCCAGAGTAAACTCACAGACACGAAGTTCTCCGAAAAGTGAACTTTATGGTGGACAAACACCGTGTGCGTAGGTTTCCTCGGGGTTCTCCCGTTTCCTCCCACTTTCTTCATTCCATCATTTCATTCATTACTCATCATCATCATCATCATTACTCATCTCCTTTAGCCTAGCGAGCATAAGCGTGGGACGTAAAACTCAAAGATTTCATTTCATTTTCCGACACAAACTCGCATATCCTGCAATAGAACCAGGAACCTATTGCACCTGAGATGAGATAAATACTCTACCAGTTTGTTTCTGGTTTTTAAAATTCGACTCCAACCGGAACATTGTCTGCATGGTCTTCTAAGTAGTCTTAGTAACGTTTTACTTAATCCAGTACGAAAGGGATACAAACACTGAAACTTCGAAAACAATTAAAAATCTTACCATATTCTACAGATGGGATTGAAGCAATTCTGACGGTAGCACACTAAGAGCAAATCGTATGTGGCGTACGTAAAACCGCATGTTACATGAGTAAATCCAGTAGGTTTTGGACTTAACGTACAACAAATGTGTGCTTTCCGTATAAGTGTTCAGAATAAACATACTTTGCGTAAGAACGAAAAAACTTTATATAGACGGTGGTCAGGACTTTACATACAGATGGACGTATGTAACGTATAGCTGACGTATTTAATATATGTATTTGTGTGTAGTATGCGGAAGACTATTAGATGTCAGACATCCTGCATGGTGTAACATCTAAACGGGAAAAAGTCCTTACATATGTAGGATACGGATAATGCATGCTCTGTACTGATTTCCATAGTAAACATAAGAATACCGTATATTTGTACAAAATAATCACTGTCCGGATAACGGGTTCTTCTCAGTGCGTTTATATACAAACTCGTTCACTATTGACAAAGATAGTAAATACGAACCAATGAATAAATCATATGAAAAGTCAGGTTTTGGGGACTACATTCCACCTCTGTTTCTATAACACAAGGAATAAAATACAAATTTTGAACTCAAAGAATTATCTGGCCTTCCTGTATCTAATACACTCGGCCCTTTGAGACTTGTCCGATTCATCCCTATCTTTGGTTCTGTAACTTAAGGACAAAATACAAATGTTTTAGTCAGGGGTGTAGCCAGCAGGTTTCTGTAGGAGGGCCCGTCGTTTCTGAAGGGGGCCCAGCTACAATGTACAAAACAAAAATAGTGTTGCAGCTAGTGTTTTTGAAGCCTGAAAAAACTGAAAAAATTTGGTTTCTTTCCGGGAAACTAAAAGCACTGTTTTTTAGCTTCTTCTTCTTCTTCTTCTTCTTCTTCTTCTTCTTCTTCTTCTTATTATTATTATTATTATTATTATTATTATTATTATTATTATTTTATTTATTATTTTTCTTCATAAATTATATTCCCGGTAGTTTTTATTATAGTTAACCAAGAACTACTGCCCCGGACCAAACATTATATCTTTGTGCATAACTATTTCAATACACAGAACCTATTTATAGAGGTAACCAAGAAAGTTCTATCGCTTTCTCACCCACCACCTCCAAACATTCATATGTCACCTAAGACGTACCTGAAAGATCAATAATAGTCCCCATCAGCATCGACAACCTTTTGCAAACATTCTGGAAGGCGAAGGATCTGGAAGGCCGGTAGAACTTGGTGGGAAGTGAAGCGAAGAAAGTATCAAGTGCATTTTGCACCTCTACTAGGGATTTCAACTGGGTCCTTTAAGCTGATTGTCCAAGGAATGGAACAGGTGATAGTCGGACCATGCAATGTACGGAGAGTATGGCGGATGCAACAGTTTTTCCCATCCAAGCCGTAGAATGGAGTCCCGGGTCATCCTAGCCACGTAGGACTTTGCATTGTCCTGTAACATGAGGAACCCCTTTGCGATTCAGAAGTGAAGCCTCATGAGTTTTGACTTTTTTTTTCTTGAACACGGCTCAACTGCTGACAGTACACAGTTGCATTGATGCTGTGACCAGCTGGTAGCAGTTCCCGATGCACTATGCCGCGAGCAGTTCATCAACTATACAGAGCAGTTCTTATGCAGTGCTGGTTTCGGCTGCTTTGGAACCGTTTTATGGGATGCTAACGGCGCCGTGGAACTCCGTACAGGACCCGTTTCTCATCACATGTCAACACCCTGTCCAGAAACGGCTCAAACGAGACAACGAAGAAACATAGGTGTCTGCTTGCGTTGCCTTCTGGCCCGGAGTCAAGTAATGTGGGACCCATCGACCCAACTTGTCGTGTTTCCTCAGTTGATGAAGGTGCTGCCGAATGGTTTCTCCACTCATACTGAATTGCAGTCCCAGTTCCTCATATGTCTGACCATTGTTCGCCTCAATTGCTGCTTGAAGATCTTCATTTTGTACATGTGTTGGTCTTCTGACGCGTGGTGTGTCTTCGGGTGTTTCGTCACCGTCCTTAAACTTGTTAAACAACAGCTGCACTGTCCGCGTAGTTACGACACCCTCACCAAAGGCCTGGCATATATTCCGCCTGACTGCAGCAGCGTTTGACCCCAGTTTGAACTCGTACAGCATACACGCCTTATGACGCTGTGTGGTGGTTCCATGTTCATGCTGTTCTTACGTAAGTTCACTGAACTTCCAGAACCAGGTAGTATGTTGGATACACCAACACCAGTAACTGACTTTTGCCTTATCTCCATTCGCATTCAACTCACAGTGTGCGGGCCAATTGAACATAGACCTCCTCAAAAAGCGACAGAACTTTCTTGGCTACCTTTATACATAAGACTGATTTTCTTTGAAATTACACTTTATTTTTTCAAGATTTTTTGATAAAAATATTTATTTATTATTCGTGACTAAAAAAAACATAATTACCTATTTATTTTATTAACAGCTATATCTCACTTCCTGTTTTACACGAAGTAGCATTTTTAAAAAGCGAATGAAATCCAAACTGAAAAACAATAAAAACGTTTTTCACCAAATTTTCCATCTGTTAAAAAATGTTTTTTAAACACTAATTACAGCATATAAATAATATAATGTACTTTCAATTTAGTTTAGTACCATTGTTTTATGGTAGTATTTATAGTACTTTGTTAAAACGTTTGTCTTCAAACTGTCAAATACTAATCACTATAAATTGTGTGATCAGTTGTCTCAAAAAAATATAACATACTATTTTCCCATCACTATAAGGAAAATATACCATACTATTTTTCGATCGGTATGGTGAAATACTATTACCGTAAATTATTAATTATAGACCCTTATGCAAACTTTGTTATTTTTAAATAACTGAAGCGAAGTAATCTCACGATGATTTTTTAAAACCTGGTCATTTGGAAGGGGGGCAGGAAAGTATTTGGGGGCTTGGCCCCGATGGGCCCCCCTGGCTACACTCCTGGATTTAGTTCAAAGAGTTATCCTTTCTTCCTGCAGCTGTTCGTGCGAAACATGAAACATACACTCGCTCCTTTGGAGGTTATCCGATCCATCCCTATCTTTGGTGCTGTAACTTAAGAATAAAATACAATTTTTTAAGCTCAAAGAGTTGTCCCTGTATCTTACAGCTGTTAGTGCTAAAGATTAATCATACACTCGCTCCTTTGAGGCTTATCGCAATCCATCCACATCTTTGATTCTATAATTTAAGGATAAAATACAAATTTTTAGTTCAAAATGTTGTCCCTGCTTCCTGTAGCTGTTCGTGCAAAATATTAATCATACACTCGATTGAGGCTTATCGCGACCGGCGCAACAAACAGAAATGTCCACAGTTCAAAAAATATGACTACATAAGAACCACACATTTCTGGCTAACTTTGCATGGTTTGTGTTATACAGACTGCATCAATCCCTCCTCTCGAGAAAAAGTGTGTGTATTATTTCTGTTCCCTAACGAATTAGTGTTGTTGGCAAATAGTATAAAGAATCTTCAGAGAGAGCGACAGACTCTTCCGTCCTCCACTTGGGTCCAGGAAGTATCATTAGGTAGGCATAACGTATCTATAATGTATGAAAGTTGCAGACCACTCTAACATTTTGTTTTTGAAAACGATTTCAGTCACTTCCCATCCAAGCAAGGGGTGGCGTGGTGGCTCAGTGGTAGAGCGTTCACCTCCTGTGCTTGGGATCCCTGGTTCGATCCCAGCTCGCGCCGTGTGGATTTTGTGGTGGACAAACACCGTGCTCGTGGATTTTCTCGGGGTTCTCCCGTTTCCTCCCACTTTCTTCATTCCACCATTTCACTCATCTCTCATAATCACCGTCTCCTTTAGCCCAACCGGCATAACCGTGGGACGTAAAACTTAAAGATTTCATTTCATTTTCCCATCCAAGCATGAAACATTTGTTAGCTTTAGAAAGTTAGGTCTTTTATCTTATAGTCGCCGACCACTGGTAAGGATTTCTAGTTAGATGAAAACCATAAAGGACGAAAAGCAAATGTTATTACCTGTAAGCAAATCACACAATTCATCTCATAAAGCAAATATTCATATAAAAGAAATATCGAGTATTTTCTTTTTACGGGCATCGTTCCTTTGTGATCTTTTTGTAGTTGTCAGGTTAGGTTTGTTTCGCACTTCTTCGATAATTGTCGTTTTGTTGCTGCCTCGACTCTTGGCGTGGAATAATCTAATGAAAAGGAAAAAGCCCTTGGGTGATGAATCTAATTATTCTACTAACGCCATCTCTCATCAAATAGCAACAACAACAACAAAAAAGGAACAAAATTTGATTTGCTCACAAGGAAATAACGGCTGAAAGAACAAAAGCCATCTAGCTTCAGACAAGGCAGTTTAATTCATCACTGGGATTCTTTTCTTTTAATGTTTTTTCTGTCATATTATACACGGCACGAGAGGATATTATGTTGATCAAAGAACGGGAAATTCTTTAAGTAGCAAAATTTTCCGATTAAGACAAGACTTATAATATTACACGAATAAACAAAGTATGAAAGACATTTTTAATGGACAATTTACTAAATCACAGACCTTTTTAATTTTATCCCAAAGGCTGCAAAAGTTTTTCCCTATTTAGTTTCGTTCTTGTTTTAGAATTTCAAACTATGCCATGGATAAGAGTGACAAATATTGTTGGACAACCCTGACCGTTTTTTCATTAGGATTGCCAACCATCTGGTATTTTACCGGACAATTCGGTTTTTGACCTCCTTATCCGGGTTCAAGCACGTCCTCAAAACCGGACGTTAAATGTCCGGTAATTTTTTCTCTTACTAGTCCTATTTTCTGTTCTGTTCAGATCAGGGGTAAAACTAGATCTGAAAAGTTAGGGGGGCGGTAGCAAGGGCGACGATTTCCCTGTAAATTTGGTGGGAGGGCATTCAGATGCAGAAGGCATATATATGAGGATTTTAAGACAAATCGCATTCAAATGATGCGAAATATTGTAAATTCATAAATACAATGAGGGGGCCATATGAGCATTGGGGGGGGGGGGCAGAATCGGCACCCTTGAACGGTAGGTAGCGGCATGATGTCACGCCGTCCCGCTTCCTATCTTTGCCATTGTTAATTTCTTAGGAACTGAGGGGACGCCATATATATTTTTTGGAGGTGGGGGATCGACGTCCGCTGCGTTCCCCAGTACTTCTATTCCTGGTTCAGATTATTTTGGAGTGACGAATGGAATCCGCATTTGTCGATGAACATGGTTAAAGCAGAGTTTATAAGTCGCTTTGATATCGACATGTGGTGCGTACAATTTGCTGAAGATTTGAAGGCAGGAAAATTCACTGAACTTATCAAAACTGCTAAAAGCCAACAAACGTACATTTTCAAGAGAGCAGCTAGGACTGCTTCATCTTCAGCTACATCTTTCAATTAAATAATGCATCCAGTCCCAGTAAAAGTATGTACGCGTTATGAGACATTAACAGCCCCAGCGAAGCTGGTAAGATTTATTTTCCAAGTATAGTTTCTGCATGTAATAATTATATTGCCAATTATATTTGCTTTTCTGTTTTAAATACAATATATTATTGATAGTAGACTACAAAAATTACATGTGCAGATTCAATCAAAACTGGAGTAAGTAAGTTGTTATGCTTTAAAAGTAGCTAAAGTTATTAAATTCGAACTCCGAATCGTTCAATTTTTATGTGAAGTATCCATTTTCAGGTTGTTTGCATTTTTGACGAGCGATGATGTAACAATAATTAGAATATAATACTCCAGGAAGGGTGTCCAGTATTTCCAAGTTTAAAAGTTGGCAACCCTACCTTCCATCCGACTGTCTGTCAACAAATATAGTAAACGGTAAAAAATAGAGATTTTTTTTTTAAAAAAAGTATAGATTCAATATTCTAGAAATATATTCCATCCCAGCTCCTATCCATCTATGAAAATTGGAAATAGAAACCTTTCACTATTGACTACGAAATACTTTATACTGTAAAACTCTCTCCCATATAGGTATAGGCAGAGCGTTAATAAAAAGAGTGTCCGGAATCGATCTCCCACTACTAATTTTATTATAAATTTTCTCTATAAAAGTATTTTCACAAAATACTGTACAAATTAATCTCTCTAATATCAAAGGTTAGTTATAGGTGGTCTTTGATCGTAAGGTCGCAGACAAGATCTCTACAGAGCCCCGAAGCAGGCTAAGCAGATTGTAATTAGAGACCCTAAGCTCCGTTGCAAGCAGAGGGAAGGTTAAATGACCAACAGAACGCCAAAGCAGGCTAAGCGGCTGAGGTTAGGATTCCCAGTCAGAGCCCCGAAGCAGGTTAAGCCAGGAGAAAGGATAGGCGTAGTCCCGAAGCAGACTAGAGGTCCTGGGATTAGGTTACTCCTAATGTTTCGAAGCAAACAATAGGAGGGACACCAGAAAACTGGTACCGAATTGCCTTTGTCCATCCAATTTATAGCGTTCCTTGGGTGGCGGTGGCGCTGCTCCTCCGTGGGAGGGGCTACAAGCCGTCGTCTGCAGTGATTGTAGATCCATCTGG
Organism: Thermobia domestica; assembly: GCF_964235325.1. Classification (NCBI taxonomy): domain Eukaryota; kingdom Metazoa; phylum Arthropoda; class Insecta; order Zygentoma; family Lepismatidae; genus Thermobia; species Thermobia domestica. Next base: position 43,105,990 of record NC_137469.1, read on the forward strand.
TGTGAAGTCTTCTTGCCGAACCACGTGGTGGTGTTTGCAAACACTGAGATGTGGAATTGTTTGTCTACAACATCACATGGGATATTACAATATCTTTTACCTCACACCTGTATATAAAATCTATATACATATATACAATCGAACATGAATTTGTGTGTTACCTCATCACGGATAAATGTTGAACCAATTAAAAATGATACATGACATGATTGTCAACTGTAGACCTCCCAAGTATCTTACGATAATTTTCGACATGGAGTGGGAAGGGGTAGACAGGGTGTGACAAGTAAAAATAATAAAAAAAATGACCGATACTAGTGTTCAATACATGGTTTTTGGAGTCGCTGAGGTGGATAGTCATACTACCATGCTGTTAGTCCAAATTCATCTCCCATCAGCATGGGAATGAGACGGGGTGACATGTAAATATAATCGAAAACAATCGATATTAGTGTCCAATTCATGATTTTCGGGGTTATTAGAATACATTGTGACACTCTCAATGTTATTTAAGTCCAAGTTCAGCCAACAACAACATAATAGCGGTTGAGAAGGAGTGAGAGATTGGAAAGGTTGGTACGTGAAAATAATCGAAAATTGCCGGTATTATTGTCCAAACCATCTTAGGGTCGCTGAGATGAATAGTGGCATTCCAAATGCTGTTTGAGTGCAGGTCCAGCCCCATCGGTATGGGAGATAAGGAGGGATGAGGAGGGGAGTAGGAACGGATACCATTAAACTTCAATTGAAATGCCTCTCCTAACGGTTCAAATATTTTTCATTCTCCCCGTGCGAAGAAGATACGTTTCAGCTAATCGTAGTGATCACCAAACCGTCGATCGCGACCTACTAGTAGCTCGCGGGGACATTTTCGGTAGATCGTGTTAACGCTTCGGTTGGCTAACCTTGATTCCTCCACTGAGCTGATACTAACGACAGGGGGCGCTGACGACAACATCTGCTTGTTTCTCCTGCGCAACTGCCATTGTCAGTCTCATCTCACATTTAATTGTATACGGATGGCGTTGTGCACGTTATGATATTCGCTAATTTTCTAATGACATTTGCTAATTGGGACAGTTTGATTTCATATTTACTAGAAATGTAAGTTTATACGCAATAAACAAATGTAAGATTTTTTCCCCTTAAAAATAGTTGGTAATTCTTTTGCTTGGTAGCTCACAGTAGGATTTAAAAACGGTACGATAGTTATAACGAGATACTTTGTATCGTTTAATAATTACCTGTACCTTGGGCAGAAAGTGCTCATACACAAGCACTATACCTGATATAGTGTTAATTTAAAAATAACAAAAGAAGAATGTTTTTAATATATGTAAGAAACATACATTATTGTATAATTAGTTGCTATGTAGTTGTTGATAGATACCTAACAAACATGTACGATTGCAATACAGTCTATGTATGATCTGTCAGGAAAGTAAATGTACACCTATTTTTCGAGTCTGGCATTCCTGCGCTCCATCCGTGGAGAGTATGAGAATTAAATCAATCAAATGTTTACTGAGGGGCAAAAAGAAAAGCTTAATCTGAATAAGACATTGCAGAGGGGCACAAGCTGTGAATACGAATAGTGCATTGCGTAAATAAAGGACGACACCGAAAGAGAAAGCCAGAAACAGCTGTTAAACTTACAAAAAAGAGTAAATTTGTCGAAGTGGGAACATAAAAAACAAATACAACAAATACGCCGACAACTAAAAGATCACCATGCCATGTTCTTGGTGTAGTGGTTAAGGTACTGGCTTACAAATGCAAAGGACGCAAGTTCGAATCTTAAGCGAGGACATTTTAAAAATTTTTGTTAATAATACATACAACTCATGAGAGATGGTAAAAGAGGTCGTATTTAGTTTTTCGTAGCAATTATTATTGGTAATGTTTAGTACTGATAATACTTTTTGTCTTTGCGTATTGCTTTTATTCTTTTCTTCATTTCCAAAGAGAAGAATATCCGAACAAATGCCACCAAAATTCCTCATATTTTGAATGTAAACGCCATTTGCAATTAGTGAAGAATAAAAATTGAACGTTCCGGTGTAGCTGCAAAAAGTAAAAGGAAAAACATGGAAGTGGACCATACTCATGGTTATTAAAAATACAATTTCTACATGCCTTACACCTTCCGACCACGTTTCTACGTTAGCAAGTAAGAGGTTTGTGTTTAGGTTAGGTTGGTCAATACGTTTTGCAAAGGGGCCCGGTTTAGCTCTGACGCACCACAGTTGCGAGAAGGGAGAAAAACACTTTTTCTCTCTCCCTCTGTGTGTCTACTTATCTATCTATTTGTAAATATATATATAACGTTATTTGTGAATGCCATAACCACCCTAGTTTTCAGCGGATTGAGACGAAACTTGGCACAAACATTAATTGTTGAAATATCTTGATGAGTTCGTTAACCAGAATAATCAGATGAAAATGTTCAAAATGATGGCCCTTCAAACTCTTAAAAAGTTCCAAGGGAACCAAATTTCGCCTATAAATAGGTATTCAGAAAGTTTGAATATATTTTCCTCTTTTACTGAAATATTTGTGTGCAGAAACTTATTGAAATACTGGACCCGATTAATCGCCTAAAGAAGGTTCACGCCCTTTCGCTACGGACAGGTTTTTTTTTTTTTTTTTTTTTGCAGAAGGAAGTTATTTTCCTATCGGAACAAGATGATTGTTAGTGATGATATGAAATTACACATTGAAAGTGAAGTAACTTGTGTAACGTGTTATTTGAAAGAATAATATAATAAATGTGCATTCCTCTAACACAGAGAACTGTAAATCATGTATTTCGAGTTCGGGAGCCTGAATGGCGAGGAGTGTTATTTGATTTGCTTTTTAGTAACACATTGCATTGCAAATAAAGGTAGGCAACATTAGTGGTAAGTAAAACAACAACAACAACAACAACAATAATAATAATAATAATAATAATAATAATAATAATAATAATAATAATAATAATAGGTGTTGTTTGTGGCAAGGTAATATCTTAATCAATTCTTCTTCAAACGTAATGATTGTAACGCCATATATCCCTTACAAACAAAATATTAGCAATTTATATCGAGAGAACGAGAAACTGTAGAGCGATGGGAGCAACGTTGGACAGTATGCACTCATAGTACTCAGAAAAGTAAGCGATTTCAATGCAAAAGGAACGAAGAGTGATTGTCATGGGTAGTCATGGGTCCACGGCAGAGCCCTCTTTAGGCAAAGTGTCAATAACTTATATCGAGAGGTGATACTGGGATGGGACCAACTTTGGACAGCGTGGACCCATAAAGCGCATCGAAAAAAATAGGGGGGGGGCGCCAGCCAGCCTTACTTATTTCCACGTAATAATATAAAATTATGTTGTCGAAATACACACACGAGTTAGCTACTAATATTTCATATTATTATTATTATTATTATTATTATTATTATTATTATTATTATTATTATTATTATTATTATTATTATTATTATTATTATTATTATTATTATTATCGACAGCGTCTTTTCACTACGTGTGCGTGTTTGACATGAAGCCAAAGAGAAGATCCATCATTCGTAGAAAGAATAGTCAGTTACTTTAACTGTGAACGACAGCAAAAAATACGAAAAGAGTGGACTACCTGTAGCGAAAACAAACAATACTTTCTCTCAAATGGATAAAAAATCAAGCCGAGATTAATTCGAACTCGCATGGACGGCGCGAAAAGCAAGTGCTTCGTCCACTTTTTTTTTTTAACTGACTCACTGAACGTGTTTCAGTAACTTACTTATTGCTAATTTTACTTGCTTCACTCGTTTAACTTGCTTTTTCTAATAACTTATAACGACAGAGACACGAACACAGAAACATCGAGAACAGTTAAAAATCATAGATGCTCTCCCGCCGGGAATCGAACCCGGAACTCCATACACCAAAGGCGCACGTGCTAGCGACTAGACCAGCGGGAAGGGCACCACTCTCTCCCTGTGTCGTTAGGGATTACGACCACTGTCTTGCCAGCTATCACTTCTGTGGGTTGTATACTATGATCACATGTTTCTTCTCTGCTGCAAGAGTAAAACCTACATTATATGTAATACATGAGGTATTTAGACCTACATGCTCTTCATATAATGTAATAAAAGGGTCATGCTGGGAATATGAAAAAGAACATTCCTTGGACAAAACGGAAATTATTGGCATCAGAAATATTTATCTACGAGGCATGCGCAGTAGTATATTTCAGAATAGTTACTGTTTTGTTCAGTAAACGAAGAAAGGGGTATAAAAAAGCAAATATGTCGCGTCAACGAGATCGACCAGATTTGACAGGGGCGGAAGCAGATGTATAGTAATACAACAACTTCGCTCAGTTGATACGAGCCGAGCCGGTTGATATCACTACCCGAGTTGGTCTTCTGCTTGAGCTCAAGAATTCGACCGTGCAGGTCTCAGCCTTAATTTTAAGAACTACAGTATAATTTTAAGTACTACAAGAAAAATACCTTTGACTCGACTCGGATTGAACTCGGGTCGAGTCGAATTTTGGCTCGACTCCTGCTCATCCCTATTCGTATTTGTATTTTGTTCCCACTTCAACAATTTCTACTCTTTTTTTTTCGTTTACCTATTGTTTCTGGATTTCTCTGTCGGTGTCGTCCTTTATTAACACCATGCACTATTCTTATTCCCAGCTTGTGACCCGCTTCAATGTCTTATTCAGTTTAGGCTTTTCTCCTTACATTGACTTGACATGTGATTGATTTAATTCTCACTTTCCGCGCACGACCGATGAAAATGTTTTATTATTATTATTATTATTATTATTATTATTATTATTATTATTATTATTATTATTATTATTATACTATTGAACTTGCACGGCGAAATTACTGTATAATACGATATCATTTCAGTAATTTTATTCCATTATATGTTATTTAATTTATTATTGGGCACTAAATTGTCTCCAGATCAACGAATAAATTAACTACGGCATGCACTTTGGTGGAAATATCATTACATGAACATGTTTGGAACGAACCAATAATCTTATTGCAATGGTCCCAGCTGTTTTGAATATGTTTGGATGAAGCCTATAACTTTTAACAATTTTGGCTCGAGCCCGAATACTTGCCCCTTCGGAACTCAAACCCAGAACGTGACCGATATCCTTGCCTCCTTAAGACTTCCAGACGACCGAGATCGACAGTCAATTAGCTTTTACTATTCAGATACAAACCGTATATCTTTTAAAGATTATACATGGAGTTGATATAATAATAATAATAATAATAATAATAATAATAATAATAATAATAATAATAATAATAATAATAATAATAATAGTAGTAGTAGTAGTAGTTTTAAACTTGCCCTGAAATTTGGCAAAACTTACTTAAAATTAGAGATTTCGGGGTAAGGGTTCCGTACCTTCAAGACACACCTCTGCAACTACCAACATTTTAAACTAGAACCTTTTATTGAAGTTGCATGTAGAAAGTATGTTTTGAGGAAAATAACTGTAATAAATATAACTGAATATCACGCGACAGTAAGGCATATAATAAACTAATTTTTAGAATATGCAGAGGTAAATATAAAAGCTTTGCTACAAAAATACCTACACAGAGCATAATTCAATGAGCTCTGAAATACAATGTAACGAAATAGCCTATGAGATTCAGTCTACAGAGCAATTGTTACTTACAGAATGGACATACACTATTTCGAGAATCGAGACAAGACGGGAAATGTTTATGATACTTTTCGTCTCGTCTCGATTCTCATCTCCAAAGAGAGACGAAAATTTTGATTTAGCCCTGACCCGTCTCGAATGTAAAATGTTAATTCTCATGTTATTTTATTTGTTTTAGAAACGAGATGAGAAACTCCTCTTCTCGTGAGCAACATTAAACCAAACCGAAATATTCTTTCCAAATGTCACGTTTCTGCTTGTAATGGTATGACCTGAGCGATAATTTAGCTTCTAGCTTTTAATCTTCTACGAGATAATAATAATAATTATTATTACTATTATTATTCCTGAAGATTTGATAGTTCAAGTATTGAAACATCCGAGTATTCAAATATCTGAATATAATAAAACGTATGTTATCGCTGATCAATCGCCATCAAAAATTCTAAAGTAAGAAAAAAAAATTGCAACGTGCATTCGCAGAAGCACCTTGACCACTGAACCGCGATCGCTACGCGGTAAACGATCCGTCTTTAGTCTGGTTACGTTAGGTTTCTTTGTCTCCGCTTGCAAACTTGCATGTTATATTTTTCGATTCAAAATGCCTTTCGTATTTCTTTTATGAAGTCGGCAAAGTTTATATTAATAACTTGAGTTTTTCTTAAACCACTGGTTCACAAGTTCGTTCTTTCTCCACACGAAACTACAAATATGACAGATTGAATTCTCATACTCCCCATTTCTTTCAAAGCAGTCGCCATTACCTGGTCAAAGACTTATTTCCGCCACGATTCATATTAACCAAAATAAATTCATTTTTCGGAAGCGGAACTTTCACTTTCCGGATTTCGCAAAATTATGGAATTCAGTTATACTCCGGAATTCAGAAGAATTTCGGAACTCGGAAAGAATCCGGAATTTAGAAAATTCCGGAATTGTGAAAAACTCCGACTTTCCGAAAAAATCCGGATTTTCCGAATTCCGGAATGTTAACGAAATCAGAAATTTCCCAATTCCGGATTTTCCGAATTCCAAAATTATTACAAAATTGGAATTTTCCGAATTCCGGAATTTGTCCGGCTTTACTTTGGGAACGGGCTATCCCTAGTTTATACACAACCTTTCAGAACACTAAGCTAGTAGCTGTCTACAAACAAACAAGTAATGCAAAGCATGTTGTATACTGCAATACGTCATGTATTAAAATCCGACACCATGACCCTTTAATTACATTATATGAAGAGCATGTAGGTCTAAATACCTCATGTATTACATATAATGTAGGTTTTACTCTTCCACCAAGGAAGAAACATGTGATCATAGTATACAACCCACAGAAGTGATAGCTGGCAATACAGTGGTCGTAATCCCTAACGACACAGGAAGTGAGCGTTACCATCGCCGCTGGTCAAGATGCTAGCACGTGAGCCTTGGGTGTATGGAGTCTCGGGTTCGATTCTGCGCGGCAGAGCATCTATCATTTTTAACTGTTCTCGATGTTTCAGTGTTCGTGTCCCTGTCGTTATAAGTTATTAGATAAAGCAAGTTAAACGAGTGAAGCAAGTAAAATTAGCAATAAGTAAGTTACTGAAACACGTTCGGTGAGTCAGTTAAAAAATAGTGGACAAAGCACTGGCTTTTCGCGCCGTTCATGCGAGTTCGAATCAATCTCGGCTTGATATTTTATCCATTTGAGAGAAAGTATTGTTTCTTTTCGCTACAGGATGGATTTTCTCTTTGGTTTCATGTCAAACATGCTCACGTAATGAAAAGACGCTGTAGATAATAATAATAATAATAATAATAATAATAATAATAATAATAATAATAATAATAATAATAATAATAATAATAATATGAAATATTAGTAGCTAACTCGTGTGTGTATTTCGACAATATAATTTTATATTATTATGTGGAAATAAGTAAGGCTGGCTGGCGCCCGCCTCCCTAATTTTTTCGATGCCCCTTATGGGTCCACGGTGTCCAACGTTGGTCCCATCCCAGTATCACCTCCTGTTTTCTCGATATAAGCTATCGACATTTTGCCTAAAGAGGGCTCTGCCGTGGCCCCATGAGTACCCATGACAATGACTCTTCGTTCATTTTGCATTGAAATCGCTTATTTTTCTGAGTACTATGGGTGCATACTGTCCAACGTTGGTCCCATCGCTCTACAGTTTCCCGTTCTCTCGATATAAATTGCTAATATTTTGTTTGTAAGGGAGATATGGCGTTACAATCATTACGTTTGAAGAAGAACTGAGGAAGATATTGCCTTGCCACAAACAACACCTATTATTATTACTATTATTATTATTATTATTATTATTATTATTATTATTATTATTATTATTATTATTATTATTGTTTTACTTACCACTAATGTTGCCTACCTTTATTTGCAATGCAATGTGTTACTAAAAAGCAAATCAAATAACACTCCTCGCCATTCAGGCTCCCGAACTCGAAATACATGATTTACAGTTCTCTGTGTTAGAGGAATGCACATTTATTATATTATTCTTTCAAATAACACGTTACACAAGTTACTTCACTTTCAATGTGTAATTTCATATCATCAGTAACAATCATCTTGTTCCAATAGGAAGATAACCCCCTCCTGCAAAAAAAAAAAAAAAAAAAAAAACCTGACCGTAGCGAAAGGTCGTGAACATTCTTTAGGCTATTAATCGGGTCCAATATTTCAATAAGTTTCTGCACACAAATATTTCAGTAAAAGAGGAAAATTTATTCAAACTTTCTGAATACCTATTTATGGGCGAAATTTGGTTCTCTTGGAACTTTTTAAGAGTTTGAAGGGCCACCATTTTGAACATTTTCATCTGATTATTCTGGTTAACGAACTCATCAAGATATTTCAACAATTAATGTTTGTGCCAAGTTTCGTCTCAATCCGCTGAAAACTAGGGTGGTTATGGCATTCACAAATAGCGTTATATATATATACACAAATAGATAGATAAATAGACACACAGAGGGAGAGAGAAAAAGTGTTTTTCTCCCTTCTCGCACCTGTGGTGCGTCAGAGCTAAACCGGGCCCCTTTGCAAAACGTATTGACCAACCTAACCTAAACACAAGCCTCTTACTTGCTAATGTAGAAACGTGGTCGGGAGGTGTAAGGCATGTAGAAATTGTATTTTTAATAACCATGAGTATGGTCCACTTCCATGTTTTTCCTTTTACTTTTTGCAGCTATTTCGGAACGTTCAATTTTTATTCTTTACTAATTGCAAATGGCGTTTACATTCAAAATATGAGGAATTTTGGTGGCATTTGTTCGGATATTCTTCTCTTTCGAAATGAAGACAAGAACAAAAGCAATACGCAAAGACAAAAAGTGTTATCAGTACTAAACATTACCAATAATAATTGCTACGAAAAACTAAATACGACCACTTTTACCATCTCTCATGAGTTGTATGTATTATTAACAAAAATTTTTAAAAATGTCCTTGCCGAGGATTCGAACTTGCGTCCTTTGCATTTGTAAGCCAGCACCTTAACCACTACACCAAGAACATGGCATGGCATGGTTGTCGGCGTATTTGATGTGTTTGTGTTTTATGTTCCCACTTCGACAATTTTTACTCTTTTTTTGTAAGTTTAACAGCTGTTTCTAGCTTTCTCTTTCGCTGTCGTCCTTTATTTACGCAATGCACTATTCGTATTCACAGCTTGTGCCCCTGTGCAATGTCTTATTCAGATTAAGCTTTTCTTTTTGCCCCTCAGTAAACATTTGATTGATTTAATTCTCATACTCTCCACGGATGGAGCGCAGGAATGCCAGACTCGAAAAATAGGTGTACATTTACTTTCCTGACAGATCATACATATTCGTTCAAAGAAAATCAACGAATAAAATTGTTTAATACGTATCATCGTTTTGTGATTTCTATATAAAAGGTGAGAATACTAGTAAATGTAATCACGGAAGATATTTTTATGTGTAAACAATTACTACCACTCAAGATTTACTTATATTATTAGCCGAACCAGGTTGACGACTACCTTTGGTGAGTCGTTGTAAAAATTTTGGTTTACCTCACCCGGGAACTTGTAAATTCAATTCCCGAAGTTAAGTAAGGGTGAATTTACTTCTGCAAAAAAGTTAATGACTACGAACTTGACAAGACTGAGAAGTGGTAGAATAATCTCAAGAAATATGAACGGGGAAACAATGGAAAAAGAAATCAGTGATAGTGATAATGGTGAACAAAGTGCAGCACCAGGAATGACACTAGAAGACCGAATATTACTACTCTTACAACGGCAAGAACAAAGCCGAAAAGAAGATATGGAACGGCAAGAACAAAGCCGAAAAGAAGATATGGAACGGCAAGAACAAAGCCGAAAAGAAGATATGGAACGGCAAGAACAAAGCCGAAAAGAAGATATGGAACGGCAAGAACAAAGCCGAAAAGAAGATATGGAAGCCATAAAGCAGACGATGGAGCAGAAGTCAGATGAGACGAAACAATTTATTCTTCAGGCGATGAATGACATCACCTCGCAGTTTGACGAAAAGTTAAAAAGAATATCTGAGGATTGTCAAGATAGTCACAGCCATCTAATCCAAGAAGTCAGTGGTGTAAAAAGGGATTTAGAAGCAATAGAATCTTCTGTACTTCAACAAAAAATCCAGGTCACGGATAACTCCAATCAGATATGTGCGAACACGCAGTTGATAGCTATCTTACAAGAGGAAATTAGGACACTACAGATCAAGGACAACACGTACCCCAACAACACGATTAATGATCGTGTGGAATTCCCTTGTTCGCCAGAGATGACCTCGCCTTCACCCGTATCTGATGAGGACATTATTTTGGAAGAAAATCATCCGAGGAGTTCAGATGGGCGAAAAAGAGACGGTGTAACTACACATCACACCATAGATAGGAATTGTCACTCAAGAAGAACACGGAATGATAAAAGGAAGGTAAAGTTAAGCGTAAAGATGAGTGAAATACGTGCCATGAGTAAGTTCAGTGGTAAGTGTAATGAGAATGCTACTTCTTTCCTAGAAAAATTTCAGGACGAGTGTAATATAATGTGTATAGATAGATCACAATATATGAAATTAATCCCTCATTTATTACTCCCACCATGTTCTTTATGGTACAAAGCAGTACGAGATCACGTTAGTACGTATGAGGAGTTTAAAGCAGCGCTAATCGCAAATTATGAAAATGACTTTTTGCTTGCAAATAGAGATGCCACGATTAGAAACCAACATTTTAATCCTCGTTTGCACAAATCCGTTGTCGAGTTTGTTGTAAATACATACAATGAATTAAAAGTCGTAAATCCATTGCAATCAGAATCTAGAATCATAGCATCAATTCGAAATTTGTTACCGTTCAAGTTACAACAGATCCTGTTTTCTACACAGTGTATGAGTTTCAACCACTTATTAATGCTTGTTCAATGTTATGAAACTCAATACCATGCTCTGAATCAACAAGCAGGAGTAGGTAAAAGTAAAAATAATTCAGATCATTTTGTACCTGTTCGGAATCTAAATATCCGTAGTGTGAACGATACGGAGCACAACATAAATCGAGTGAATTTAAGCAATCAGAACGAGCAAAATAGGCAAAGATATGTTGGTAATCAACCTAACCTAATCAATCGTGACAATAATTATGTCAGATCACTCAACCGAAGTAGACACAAAAACAATCGAAATACATGGCGAAATTCCAGGAATACAGCAAACTACGTGGATAGACGTAATTGGAGGTCAAGAGATGGCACTTCGTATCAAAATCAGAATCACGACGCAATACATGTACAAAATAGTACGGAACCTAATCATGATTGTGCAGTACAATGTACTTTATTAGAATCATATGCAAATACGAATTTAAGTTGACTACAATTGATGAAGTAAGGGTTAAACCCATATTAGCTATAGATTTTCATGAACATTTATTTCATTTTTATTCAATTTAATTTTCTTTAATTCTCATTAACCAATGATAATTTTCAAATGATTTTTATTCTCTCTTGTTAATGTGAAGAATTATAATTCGATTTGTAATTGATTAAAGGCAAAGGTTATTTATATTATATGGATTTGTGTTGAGAATTTGTTGTCAAAGATTATGTTAAGAATAAGGTTCATTCTATTAAGCTATTTATCCGACGACTGTCTTTATGCGCCACCTTACATATTACTCGAATAAGATTCTTCTATATTCTGACGCTTTATCGATACAATGTATATTTTAAAACATCATCTAATGTAGTTATTATATAATGCGCCCTGGAAAGATTAAACATTTTTTTCCTTTACATCACCGTTTGTAATAATGATTGAAACTGTTAGTCATTGAGATTTATGTTTTAAAAAGTAATTTACCTTTTACCGATTTTGACTTCGCACCCTTCATTGATTAGATTATTAAGCGACGACGTTTTTATAATAAAAGATAAATGATAATGGAAGGAAAGATTTATTATAAATGTATTTATATATATGAAGCTTAAGGAAGATATATATACGAGGGGCGATCAAAATGTAAAGAACATAAGTAATGTAATACCATTATTGTAAACGGACCAGTGGTTCTTAAATATAAAAGCCAAGCTCGCTTGTAACTTTTATATTCAGTCCCATCGTCGGGCGACATTTTTATATAACGAGATACTTTGTATCGTTTAATAATTACCTGTACCTTGGGCAGAAAGTGCTCATACACAAGCACTATACCTGATATAGTGTTAATTTAAAAATAACAAAAGAAGAATGTTTTTAATATATGTAAGAAACATACATTATTGTATAATTAGTTGCTATGTAGTTGTTGATAGATACCTAACAAACATGTACGATTGCAATACAGTCTATGTACATATTCGTTCAAAGAAAATCAACGAATAAAATTGTTTAATACGTATCATCGTTTTGTGATTTCTATATAAAAGGTGAGAATACTAGTAAATGTAATCACGGAAGATATTTTTATGTGTAAACAATTACTACCACTCAAGATTTACTTATATTATTAGCCGAACCAGGTTGACGACTACCTTTGGTGAGTCGTTGTATAGTACATAAGCTTCATAAGTTTGGCGACTACTGACCTAATGTAATAAATAGATTTGGAAAATCGTTGGTAAGAACCACCCATTTTATTTGAATTACTTGTCAATCGAAGTGTCAGTGAATCAATCGAAATCCGCACGCGCAGGATTCACGGTCCTCCCTGTACTCTCAAACCTCGTGAACTGAGGCTTCAGCACCTGGCTCCCAGGTTTTGTTATCCTGGTCGCCAGGTGGCAAGCCCTGATTGGCTGAGGGTAGTTGGAGGATCGAGCCCGCCGCTCGTGAACCTTCGTGCGCTCTATTTTCATCAGTTGGTACATAGGATATTACATAATTATCTAGATTGTACAATACATGAGCAATAGGCAAAAGGTATCACACTCTACAAATTTTCTTTTGGAAATAGTAAACAACAGCTTGATTCCACTTTTCATATATATCACGGATACGATTAATGCGGCATCTTTCGCAGTGACAATAATCGCGATAATCAAGTTTTTTCTCTATAATACTTGTACTTAAAATATTTTTAATAAGACAATAAATTTTATCTTTAAATTACAGGCAGAAAACAAATTTTAACGTGTTTTCGCCTAGAATAAAAAAAGTTGCTTACAACATAATATCTTCTTTATTCCTCTTGCTTTGCAATTTCTTTTCTTGTGAAAGGGGGATGATGTTGTACTGTTAGCATTTTCTTTCTTTTTTTGTTTTGTTTTGTTTTGTTTGTCGAGAGAGAGAGAGCAGAAAATTTCATCTTTAGGAAATATTAAGGGCTTGAGGGTGAGATAAAAGAGTAAGGCGTTAGATTAGTACACAACATCTAGCGAAGGGGAAAAGTGAAGAAGAAGAAAAAAGGAAGAAATGCGTTTCGGGGCAAGCTTTCGTCGTTGTGCGTTGTGCAAAGATAAAAAAAAGCAAGAGAGAGAGAGAGAGAGAAACATCTGGTAAAGGACAGAAATGGAACAAAATTGAAGAAGTTTTTGGAGATTTTTCTGAAGAGTTGAAGCGGCAAAGGAAGAAGAAGACGAAAGAACGAAAAGCTGTTGAAAGAGAACTGGGTAGACCCGGGGTGGTGTTAGTGAAAAAGGGATATGTATGTGTGTGGAGTGTGACCCTTTTTTCTATTGATCGAGTCACAGTTGGCCTGCCCCCGGGAACCTTCCGCCCTTTTTACATCACCCACAACTCATTTCTAGAAATTCCAACCACCATCAGCAAGCAAGCACACACACAAACACACACACACACCCCTCAATCCTATATAGCACACTCCAAAAATCACCCTTCTCTTCCCCGTTCCCGTTTAGTGCTTTGGAACATCTCTTTCCCGAAATCATGACCGTAGAAACCCACTAGCATCCGGAGCCAAGATCGTATTAATCTCCCTTCCCGATATACGTGCCCTCTTGAGAAATTTTTCTCAGACTATCCTCGATACGTTTCTTCTTGTGGTACCTATTCTTATTTGTCGTGAACTTAGTTCAGATCTCCTTCGGTTACTTGTTACCAATAATAGCTTCAATTTCACCGTAACATTTGCTTCTAACACGTGAAAAAAAAAAAGCTATGATAGTAATTTAATTTAAGCTCAACAAATAAGTTTCCAAGATGATTTCCTAGGTCTTGGTTGGGATTTTTTAGACCCAGAGGAAAGCGTAAATATAGCTTTTCATAGAGTTATCGATTTTCTTCATCATTATTCGTTGCTTATGAGGAAGAAATAGTAAAATAGGGTCCATATGATAAGAAACTATATTTCAATAGGATACAAATGCGTTGAAGATGCGTTGATCAGTTCTACCCCGGTTTTGAGACTTCGAAAATCTTTTAAGTTTTACGTCCCACGATTATGCCAGCTAGGCTAAAGGAAATGGTGATGATGAAAAATGAATGACATGGTAAAATAAAGAAACTGGGAGGAAACGGGAGAACTCCGAGAAAGCCCACGCATACAGTGTTAGTCCACCATTTGACTTCCGAATTGAGCTATGTATAAATATTTGACATTGTTCGTTGAAGTTTAGCGTCCCTTTTCAGCACCGAGGCTATGTAAGACGTGGGCCTACATATTAAAGCTGAATTTGAACCATCACAATGCGTTCTATGTTCTCCCACCGGGAATCGAACCCTGGATCACGTGTTTCTAAGCGCATTAATTTCGATACTGTTGTCCTTGATATGAATTCAGGTGGTAAGAAAAGTTTTCACCTTTTTTCCTTAACTCTCTGTTCAAACCGGAAGTGCAAGAAATATACCACTTCCGTTTGCAGTATTGATATCCATAAAGCAAAATGAAACGACCAAAATGCATTTACGAAAAAATACTGATATTACTTGGTTATTTACTTTGTATTTTCAAATTTTCCGAGCACTTTTAAGAGGTTAAAATTAACACATTTGAGTTTTGTCATGTCACGTATAGGTAATAAGTAAGGCCCGGGTTTATATGTAAAAACATATTTTTATTCCAAACACGTACAAGCCCAAAACAAAGTTTAATATCTCAATTAAGATTCTGCAAGTGTAAATTACAAATTTTATTTCACATAAAAATACATATTTTCTGGAAAAAGTTATGTAAATAAATACTTTGGACATTTTGGCAATAAATACATATTTTTAACAATTTCCTGTTATTTTATTCTTAATTTCACAGTGATTTTTTTTACTTTCTCTCGAAAGAAATTAACTTCGGGAAAAGAGTAGGCTACATAAATCTATCCATCGTATTTATAAGCAATTTTCCACCTGCAGAAACAGCGTCGTCAAAAATTCTGCTTATCAAGGCTGGGCTAACTTGTACCAAACAAAGAGCTTCTGAAGAAGCGCGGTGGGGTACCTGGCATAATGCAGTATTATGTTATGTAGAGAATTTTGAAGCATTTGTGTCTGTACTAACTAAACTAAATCCAGACGATACTTCATCCATTGAAATTGTTCAAAATTTAGTAAGTAACAGTGACTTGGCTTTCATATCTGCCAATTTCGGTTTCTTGACTCACTCTATAAAGAAACTAGAAACTACGGGGGAATTATTGAGTACTTCGGTTAAAGAAGTATAGGAAAAGCAGTACATTTGTATAAGAAAACCATTGGGTATAAAACCCTATGTAAAATATCATAAGTATTGGAAGGTCAAAACACAAGTGAAGTTGATGGTGTGAATATTCGTGATATGCCCCTTTTCAAATACGCGAGGTTAATATCGTATGATGTAGAACGTTTCTTTTCGCAATATTAAGGCATTATTCCGCGACAATTGGTATGGCTTTACGATGGAAAATTTGAAAAATAAACGTTAGTTATTCACTGTAATGACCATGCAATTTCGACATCATCTGATGAATATGACCTATTGGTGAGTACCTGCATTTATATTTCTTACGTTGGGTGTTTTTTCATACTTTTCTTTGTTATTTTTTGTTAAATATATTTTAATTTTTAGCAATTATTTTTTAAATTTTTTTAGCACATAAAAAATAAATATTTTACCTTTTTAAGCATATAAAAATCCGGACCCTAGTAATAAATGTATTCCTCAATGAACCAAGGACATATACTAAACTTGCAATTTTTTTCGTTTGTTTGAGTGCTAAATAAATATCTGTTGGCGTCTTTCGACTTCTCAGTTATACTGTTTGATCCGTCAAGCACTTGAAAATAAATTGAGCAGATAGTGCTGCTTCTGCTATTTGATCCCCATCATAAAATATTCCGGTTTTTGGTAGCATTGCTAACAAATGTAAACAATTTTTTTATCCAGATAATAATTTTAGTATTGATGAAGGAATTATTCTCTCTCTCTGAAGTATTTGATGAAGATATAAATCTGTAGACAATAAACAGAACAAATATGGGTTAAAGTCCTATGCTCAATCAAACGCTGACTCATGATATACATTGAAGTGCAAATGAGATTATCTGGTGATTATTTGCAGATTTGCAGGTTTAACATGACAAATGGAATGTGAGTTCGGGGCTAAAGAGGCCCTTGAGTCACATGTGAAGTGGATGAATATTTGGAATTTCCCCATGTGTAGTCCTAAAAGAACAACATCTGTCTTGATTCTGTGAATAGATGGAATTTTATCCGAAGTACATGTGTGAGAACCGTACATCTTGTAGGTTTGGTCGACAATGGAAAATAAAGACCTGATAGTCAGTTGGTGGTTGCGGTGTGTCCTTGCGATGAGCATTGAATTAGGGCTGTGGAGTAGTAGCAAACCGAACCGTACAGAGCTTTATAAATTTACTTACACTGTGATTTTAAGGTAAGATGGACTTCTAGCTATAAGTTATTTTGTCCTATGGATAAATTATAGTATATTGCATTATGTGGTCGTTGAGGATGCAAGTAAAGACCTGGAGCACAGAGGTCAAGATTGGGGTGGAATTTAAAGAAAGTTTTGTATGGCTTTTTTTTTATAGGTTCATGGAAAAGAGTGCTTGGAATGTGATTCGAGGAAAGTGTGTGGATATTAGATCCTTTGATGCGAAATTATTTTGGAAGAAAACCTCGTTTGGCTATATATAATTGTAATTTTCGTAATGAATGCTTGAAAAGGATTAAGGTTTCCTTGTTGATAGACTGTGTGTGATAATGAGTTCCGTAAATGATTTTCGTACCGAGAAGTGTTATGTTGTAGAAAGAGTTTGAGAGTGTTAAGTGTGAGGATGATACCTTTATGTAATATCTTAGGTCAGATTATTGCTTTATGTAGGTGGACCTGTTTTTTTTAGATGAATCAGATTACTGCTGAAGATGCTGTTTAGTAATAATATTGTCTAATCGGCTTTATTTCTAATCTATCTGATATGTTTTACCAGATTAAGACGTCGATCTAATGTGATACCTAAGTATTTTGCTGAGGTTCATGGCTCTACTAGTTTGCTTTCAACCTTTATAATTTTGTCGAGATCAGTTTTCATTCTTCTTCTTCCTCTGGGGGGTAAATATAATAGTATTATCTGAGTTCTTTTAGAATTTATTTCCAGTTTCCAGAATTTACACCAGGTTGAAAAGTCAGAGGTTTGTTTATGTAATCTTGGTATACAGGAGGAGGTTATTTGTGCTCCTGGCCAACATCCAATACCCAGTGGTATTTACAAAATGGACATTTTTTTTATACGGAATCTAGAACTTAGAGAAGACTCATAAAACAGAGTAGATATAATAAAGGTGCTATAATTGATTCTTGCGGAACACCCCTACAAAGGTATATAATGTCGGTCCGCATGCCCTACTCTGGTAGTTCTATTAGTAATAAAGCTGTGTGGCCATCGGATGATGGCAATTGTTATACGGAGATCAACAAGTTTGACGATGAGGTCATGGCACAAACCGAATCAAATGCTCGAGTTATGTTCATAAATGCAGCATCTGCGTTAAATCCTGTGAGGAAACCTTTCTCTATCTATTCTTTGGTTATCCTGAGGATCTAATCTAGTGCGCAATTTCCAGAATGAAATCTTGTTTGTTGACACATGATCTATTTGGTTAAGTTGAAGTATAGGTGGAACCTAGGGACCAGAATGTTTTCCATTATTTTGGATAAAATGCTGGTCAAAGAGATATTTTGAAGATTTTCTGACTTCATAGCTGCTTTCCGTAGTTTCCGAAATAAATGATTTCCGAGATTCCAAGAACGAGGAATGTATCCAACTATTATCAGACTGGCAGTGTGTAAATCAACAAGATTTTCGGCGGAGCAGAGAAGGCGTTTCCTTGAGATGTTATGGTAATATCATATCTAGACTCGGAACTGAGTTTTTCTATTTTTTAATGACGTCATCTACTACATGTTGTGTTATATAGTCTAGGATTATTTCGATTAGTCCAGGGAATTGTCTCCTCCTATCTGCAGCAGTGACATTTTTATGATTTTGCATAGAGATATTTGATAACAGCTTAGTAGAGCGAGTCTGAATGGCTACTGGATAGATACCAATAGATGGTATTTCTTTAAATTTATTTACTGAAATATTTCCGAGGAACGTTACCTTTACTTTGTCGTCTTTGAAGCTAACGCCATCTATTACGTCTTGTAATTATGGTGTTTTGTTTTGTCTTCATGTCACTTGCATGTTTGCATTCATGTCTTTGTATTTTGCCGAACACATATTTACTGCACTGTTTTATTTATTCGCATTGTCGGTTCTTGGAGATCCAATTTTCATGACCGGTTCCTGATCCGGTTCCAGAACTGGATCCGAAAACCCGGTTCTAGAACTGGATCTTAGGAACCGGTCAAAAGCCTCCCAACAAAGATGACCACTCGCTTGTGCCTCCCAGAAAAAAAAATTTGACCATCAGTGGGTGTTTAGCCAAATGGGTTTGCCAGTTTGCTTGTTTAGCCAATGAGTTCGCTAGTTACCCAGTTTGTTTAGCCAAATGAGAAAAGCGGCCGTCGCCTGGGAGCCTGACTGTCGCTTCCATCATTTCATCTAGCACTGTTCACAGCCTGCCAGCAATTCGGGCTTAGCGTAAGGATGGCCGCAAAGTTCCGGTTCTGGTGGAACCGGTTCCGCGAGCAACATATTCTTGGAAATCCGGTTTACAGAACTGATTCCGGAACCGGTTCCATACCTGTATACGAAAAACCCGGTTCCGGAACCGAATCTTAGGAACCTTTTCCAGACCTAGATCCGAAAACCCGGTTCCGGATCTTCTAGAACCGGATCCGCTCAGAGCCGAAAACCGGTTACCGGTTACGGCCATCCCTAGTCTTAACCTCACTCTAAAGAAAGGATTTAATTACGTATTTTTAAAGTTGAGAAATAAAGAAATAAAGAGTACTTTATTAAAAATCAACAGAAATAGGTAAAAATTCTGTACGTGTTAATTTATGATTTTTTTAAAAAAAACTAATGTATCTCTTGAAAAGATGCTATGTGTCCGGAAAATAATAAAAAAAGTAGCCTGAGTCACAAGGGCAGGAACAGGTGCCTGGGTGCTCCCTCTTTTTCTATGATACAGATAGTGTACATTTCCGAAACAAAACGAGAAATGAACTATGAACTTCTGATATTTACTGCTTTTATATTCTAGTACCATTCTAAAGTAATGCAGAAAATAACTTATGATTCTTTCCCTTCAATATGTCCTTCAACCAATAATTCCACCAGGGACTCTACGGAACACATGAAGTAATTCATCGGGTCACGAAGTAACTCATTTTAGGTTTGTCTGAGGGACGGAACAGAACTCTCCGATATAAGTATTAATTCATGTTTATCATTAATATATTACAATGGGTAATGTCGGAAACTTCATAACGAGGAACTACACAATTTATACGGTTTACCAAGCATTGTTAAGTTACCAAATCTAGGAGGCTTAGGTGGGTAGATCATGTAGCCAGGATGGAAGAAAGTAGGAACGCTTTCAGAGTCTTAACTGGAAGACCTATCGGAAAACAACCATCAGGAAGATGGGAGGACAACATTAAGATGGATTTAGCAGAAATAGGAATACAAAGCAGAAACTGGATCGAGTTGGCTAAGGATAGAAGTCAATGGAGAGCTTTTGTGAACGCGTCATTGAACCTTCGGATTCCATAGAGTTAGTTAGTTATGTTACTATAATATTGATTTATATCAAACTCATAAGGGACGATTGGCAAGTTGTAATAATAATAATAATAATAATAATCATAATAATAATAATAATAATAATAATAATAATAATAATAATAATAATAATAATAATAATAATAAGTTCTGAACGCTTCATGACTATTTATGGACTATTGCCAACAAATACATATGCTAACTTATGTTTACACTTACATGTCCAAACTTGTCTCTTGTCTACAATTTTATTTGCGTACTTATTATCGTATTATCACTAGTTAATTACGTCCCCGAGATCGCTAACTGTTCCATCTTAAATTACGGGATCAATTCGAAAAAAAAAAAAAAATCACTGGAACAACTTCTGAGGAATTTCTCCACAATGTGTGTGTAAGAATAGAATTCAAAGAAATGTAGTTTTAAAAAAGAAAAGAAAGCAAAGACATCTCAAAGCATAAAAGAGATAGTAAGGAGTGAAGTGAATGGTGGTTGAACTGTAGAAATTGAATATCTAGTCAGCTCTTCTTCACAACCTTCTTCATCCACCCCTATAAAGTTACATGATGTTCTGATAGCGGCAAGCCCTGATGTTCAACTGTCATCTTTTATTATTCTTATCTGAAGAAATTGCACAATGAGGGTTTCATATCTCTGCTTCTACTACCCTTCGTTTCATGCGTATTTTCTCCTTTCTTGCTTCTCGGCATCTTTATTTTTTTCCGGCGCGTAAAATCCCTGCCTACCTTCTTCAATAGCTATCGTTCCTATTCAAACAGGGTATATTTCTCTCTCTTTTCCTTGAATTTCTTTCTTACGCTTTGCTTTCGTTTTATTTCATCTTTAGGTTTTTCTCGGTTGATAATTTAAAAGAATCCAGAGGCTTCTTTATTGCTGTAATTTTGAGTATCGTATGTCTCAGACAAGAATCTTTTGAAATTCAAAGAAAATTATTTTAACATTCATTCCATTTTCTTCTTTCTGCACTATTCATTTTTCCTTTTTTTTTCTTTTTTGCAATTTTGTTTATTTCCTTGTATTGCTACAAGTGTTATCAATATGGTTTAGATATTCAGTATGAAAAGTTAGAAAATATTTCCCTCAAAATATCTTCAGTAAAAGATATCCTTCATTTCCGAAGTAGCTCAAAAACTATTATATAGAAAGTCAAGATATATTTTGGTGACATATATGTAAAAGCTTAATAACATACAAATTCTCATTGTTAATAGAGATAAAAATACTCATGGTTATCTTTATTTGTTCAATTTATAATTTTAAATAAATCATTCTGTTTCCTTAAAACTAACTGTGGCGCTTAGCTATATATATATATATATATATATATATATATATATATATATATATATATATATATATATATATATATATATATATACAGGGTGGTAACTCTACCGACTAACTTTGGGAGGTGATTCCTTATCTGAAATGAAAGAAAAAAAGTTCTAATAAACATGGGACAAAAAAAAGACGTCTCCTTTCAGAGTTATGAACCGCCGAAAATTCACGTTTCGAAACGCTCTGCCTTAGAAACTACAGGACCGATCCCAAACGGTTTAAGGAATTACAAAGGAACTAGTATGCGCTCTATCCAAATATCTATGTTCTAACGTGGTCCGTTATAGGCCAAACGAACTGTAAAAAGGAAGTTGAGGTATAGGGATATTCCTTTAAGTACTAATGGTGCGTTCATTTCGCCGATAACGGAGGATGGTAAAACATGGATATTTAGATAGATCGCATACTAGTTTCTGTGTAATTTCTTAAACCGCTTGGGATAGGTCCTATAGTTTCTAAGGCAGGGCGTTTCGAAACATGATTTTTCGAATTTTCGGCGGTTCATAACTCTGAAAGGAGACTTTTTTTGTCCCATGTTTATTAGAACTTTTTTCTTTCATTTCATATAGAGAATCACCTTCCAAAGTTTGTCGGTGGAGTTACCTACCACCCTGTATATATACTAACGTCAACTATATTGCCCTCTTCCCTGGGTTCAAATAAGAAATATTAGCAGTATATTGCGTTAGTCAGTCACTTTTTACTATTACTGAAGCGCTCTCTGATATAAGTCATTTTCGATCATTTTTATACTTCCCCCTCCTCTTCCCAAGTTGCGGGGCTCAATTTAGATTTAAACGGCATCTGAAGTGTCACTGTTCATCTCAGCGAAACAAAAACTATGAGTTCGGCACTAATATTGGTCATTTCCCATCATTCTTATGTATCTCTCCCTCCCCCAAACCACTAAGTTGCCCCCTCAAAGTAAAATGATAAAAACCATCCCGGGCCTGGACTGAATCTATGTTGAAAATTTGATCGAGATCGGGTGGTTCAAAAGTTATTAAGTCATAAACATAGTAACTTTTATTTTTATTTATATAGATCACACACAAACACAAACACACACACACACACACACACACACACACACATATATATATATATATATATATATATATATATATATATATATATATATATATATATATATAGTTGTTATAATTATGGATTTGAGTAAAATTTTGAGTTATGAGTTAATATGACCAATAATAGGACTGCTGCAACTTGGAGAAAACTCTTTTACTATTGTGTACCTTGTCTTTAACAAATGAAGAGAAATGAATATAATAATAATAATAATAATAATAATAATAATAATAATAATAATAATAATAATAATAATAATAATAATAATAATAATAATAATAATAATAATAATGTTAATAATAATAATAATAATAATAATAAACATAATTGGATAGATAATTCCTATAGACAGAATTCAATAATAATTGAGGACACTTGGTTTAATCAGTACAAGAGAAGATGTAGACCTCCATGGAAATCCTCAGTAGACAGCAGAAGATATCAAACAGACTATCTTATGATTCAGGACATTTATCGGAATGCTTGAAGAACGCGAAGACCCTTCTTGGGGTCGACGTTTTTTCTTATTATAACCTTGTGCTCGTGAACTGGATATTACAAGATTCCACGTGGTTCTAACACTATCTGCTGGCTGTAAACACACTTCATTCGATGAAGATGTCATCAACCATAGCCAACAATCGGCAAGTGACGTAAATTCAAGCAGTCAGCTACATTTCTGGATAAGAGGAGACACAACACTGCAAAAGGCATCAATCACCACCGATTGATCAACCACCAACTTTTTAAGACGCCTGGTCATTGAGGGCCACCTATCTCATACTTTACAAGAAGCGTGATCACTGAGAATTCCTGCCCTATGCTCTCTAAGATGTCTGGTCATTGAGAGCAACCTATCTCATACTTTATAAGACGCGTGATCATTGAGAATTCCTGCCCTATGCTCTCTAAGATGTCTGGTCATTGAGAGCAACCTATCTCATAGTTTCTAAGATGCCTTGTCATTGAGAATTCCTATCCCCCTCTCTAAGACGCCTGGTCATTGAGAGGCACCTATCCAAGATCCATGGTCATTGGGCTCCTAGTAATACACCAGCATATCACTAAATTATTTAGAGGAACTTACATTTTGTCTGTAATATTTATTACCATTGTATACAAGAAAAAAGTTTTATAATAAAATATTATGGGAAAGTCCAAACTCCCGTGTATTATGTTGTAGTTCTACCCTAAAAGAGAGAATCTTTACAATATTCAACTGAAAAATGTAAACAGAAGAAAAGTATGTAACTAGAAGTTGAATATTGAAGTATGAGGATGTAAGAAATATTTCCGTACAAAACTTGTAAGAAAAGTACTCACGCGAGGAAACAATAGTTGAAGGTAGTAACAGACGGTGGGAGCATTTTAAATTTTGGAGATAGCAGGTTGCATAAGAAGTAATAGGTTACCACAAACAGAAAGGGGCTAAGAAATCATGGGTTTACGGAACAGATTTTGTAGAAAATGTGGGAAAAGAGGGCATGGAAATGGGTTTGTACAGAAGATGTATAGGAAATTAAACAACGAGTTACGAAGAGAATTAGACAGAGTAAGGGGAGAATTTTACAAAAGAAGATGTCAAGCTATAGAAGAATTAGAGAAATAGTATGGAAATATGAGGAAATGCACAAGGCAGTGAAATCTATAATTCTGAGGAAACAAGGCAGTAGAAAGTAAGAAAGAGAATGTATAGGTAGTAAGCGAGAGGAGTGAAGTCTTGGGAAGACGGAAAGTATATGTCGTGGCCTAGATGTCGAAGTTCAAAATGAAATACGCAGAGATTTTCAGGATGAGTTTGCAAAAGCTAAATCTGAGATTAGAAATGGAAAGGTTAGCGGATAGATAATGTACCAGCAGAATTCATTAAAAATATGGAAGATAAGACAAGAAAGAAATATTCTGACTCTTCACGAAATGTAAGAAATAGGAGAGTAGGCAAAATATTTCCTGAAGACAATCGTGAAATTGTTGGATAAGAAATTGAAGATACGAGGAATATAGAACTATTAGTTCCATATGTTAGGTAGCAAAAATTGTACTTCGAATACTGAAGAGAAGCTTGTGTAAAAGAAGAAATTGAAAGGGACAGTTCAGATTTAAGAAGGTAAGTGCATAAGAAGTATATTCTAATTAGCTTGCTTAGGCCAATCTGTAAGAGGTTTACAGAGAAAGGGAAAAAGGCGAAGAGGTTAACTGATGGTACATAGAATCTTCTCAGTTGCGGCAATATAATAGATCATAGAACCTATAATAATAATAATAATAATAATAATAATAATAATAATAATAATAATAATAATAATAATAATAATAATAATAATAATAAGCTACTTAGTGACATTAAAGGGTGGCCACAAAGTCTCGTTACCCTTTGATAAATGCTAATGTAAGGCTTTCCATTGTTTCAGATTATGTGAACGATGGCTGATACTTTCAGTTACGGAATTGAGGAACGTATTATTCCAAGTCGTTGGGTGCATGAGAGAAAGTACCTGTGATAATGCACTATTGGGGTACATAAATTGCATCGTTGCACAAAACCGTTACAATACCACTGCTGAACTGACAGAAGCTGTGAAACAAGCTTTCATTCAAGTTACACCTGGAATGCTCTGTAAAATGTAGCACGGAAATTGGCGGTGTATTATCTTTGATCGTGAGAATCACTGTCGACAGACTGATCCTTTGGATTCTTAATCCTAGTAGGAGAGACAACTTGCTAACCGCTTTCTGTAAGCTTGCATTGGAAGTCGACAAGCTTGCACACTAGCTTGATTGGAAAGCGTACGAACATGCCACAAGCTAGATTTCAGTAACGAAGTAACATGGGGTCAACCTTGCATTCAGTAATTCATTCTAGCTAGACGTTTTACGCTGACAGCAAGTCAAGAGCCAATGAACGGCAAGTGATGCTATGAGACTCTGCGAAGGATCTAAAGTATCGCTTGCAAGTACAACTAAAGGCAGAGCGTATGAAAGCATGCGTTGAAAGCGCAAGCGTAGAAAGCCAATAAAACTTCTCGAAAGCATTGTTGTTCATGTCATTCAGTTCTTCCCTTGTAGTTATTTACGTATGTTTAGAGGTTTATGTTACTTATTTTCAGGGGTAACGGAACTTTGTGACCACCCTATATTTTATGTCTTACAGTTACACAATGTTGGCTAAAGGAGATTAATGATTAATGACAGTTTAGAGGTTTATGTTACTTATTTTCAGGGGTAACGGAACTTTGTGACCACCCTATATTTTATGTCTTACAGTTACACAATGTTGGCTAAAGGAGATTAATGATTAATGACAGTGAATGATTAAGAAATCAACTGATGGAATTGAAATCGGGGAAAACCTCGAGAAAACTCAGAGACACGATGTTGTCTACCACAAACTCACATGACCTGGGATGGAATCAAGGACTTCTCGCACCACAGATGAGTGTTCTACCACTGAGTTACATTTGATTTCTGGGACTAACACATATTATCTTCCTTGTGCTGTCTTGGCTTTATGGGAGAATTGGAAGCTACTTAGAACGAAGAGATATTCAAAGTAAAAACAATTGAAGAAGCTTTATTGACTTTGCATAAATCGCTCTGTTGAATGAGTACTGTCTGGTCTTCAACAGATAATCGTACAGAATATTCTAGCACAGGAAATATCGTCTTTCGAGTTTTATTAATTTTAAAGATGGAATACCTGTCATAAATAATGTTATAGACATTAATTTGTGGTGGTTCCCAAATACCCAAGTAATTAGTATCCTTGACTTTTGTGTACTAGAAAACATCACGTGCGTATGGGAGGAAAAGCCAGAAAATCTCAGTTGGGATGACTCCAGTGGCGGATCTAGAAGATAAAAACTGGGGGCAGCCAGAACCCAGACTATGATAGTTACATCATGAGTTTACTATAAATTTTCAAAAATATATAAATAATAGCTTAAATTATTTTTGTAACTTAAAGAACTGGGAGGGCCTAGTTCCCCCCGACCCCGGGCTAGATCTGCCGATGGATGACTAGCTTCCGGATTTGAATCTGCATCCTCAGATTTTGAGAGGCTAGAACGCTAACCACTAGCCCACACCCAGTGATTCACATCTGATGTTAAAAGATAAAACTTTATTTTATATTGTTCTCGTTGCTAATGCTCTTTAATAAACCTGTAGCTTTCACTGTAAAATGATAATTTAAAGCAGTTGTTCTTAACCTTTCCGAGCCTAGCACCCCGTTGGTTGAATCTGATTGTCCTCTGTCAACTTAACTTGATCCACCTATGCACACGGCTGAACGTAAGACTTGGTAAAGCAGTCTAAGAACTACAAGAAGGCTTGAATTCTTAATGCAGCCTTGAAGAATATTCAGGTTGTTTAAAGAAACATCAACATTGTTTGGGAGGTGATTCCTGGCACCAAGATAAGACAAAAAGTATAGACCAACCTGGGAGCACAAATGCTTCCTTTCGGAGTTATAGGCTGCAGAAAACATCAAAAAATGAACTTTAAATACTCATAGCTACAAAACTATGGGACATATCGTAGTCGGGTCAAGACTTCACTTAGGAAGTAGTAGTATGTGTTCTATCCAAATATCCAAGTTTCAGAATCCTACGGTACTTCCGCAACAATTTTTATAGAGGTAGTTGGTGAGTACTTCAAATTATATGCGAATAGCCAAACTCAATCCATAAAAATTGTTACGTGAGTACCTTAGGATTCTAAAACATGTATTTTTAGATAGCGCACACATTAGTTCCTAATTGGTCTTGACCCGACTACGGTAGATCCAATAGTTTTGGAGCTATGGACCTTTTAATTTCATTTTTTCATGTTTTCGGCAGCCTATAACTCCGAAAGGAAGCTCCCCCGCCAAGTGAACTTTGTGGTGGACAAACACCGTGTGCGTGGGTTTTCTCCCGTTTCCTCCCACTTTCTTCATTCCACCATTTCATTTATTACTCATCATCATCGTCTCCTTTAGCCTAACCGGCATAACCGTGGGACGTAAAACTCAAAGATTTCATTTTATTTCATTTCCGAAAGGAAGCATTTATGCACCCAGGTTGGTCTATCTTGGTGTCAGGAATCACCTCCTAAACGTTGTAGGTGTTGTTTTGAAACAAACTGTATATCATGAACACTCTGTAGAATGAGAAAAGATCATATCTTGGCCGTACACTATTGTTTAGAAGCGGCAACACAAATCAACTGTGAAGACACGAACATCATATTATTCGTAATACTTTAAAGGATAGACAGACATCGTTGTGTGTGTGTTCTGTATATTTCTCTCTTAACTGATTTTGACCCAAGAAACAGCAAGAAAGAATTCGTAGTGAAACTTGGACAGTGGAAAGGAAAGGAAGTAGAAGGAGACAAACGAAGACGTGGAATGAGCGTATCACGTAAAGTCCACAAAAGAGCAAGCGAGTGAAAAAAGCAAAAGACAGACAATGAGGTGAAATGTTGTTTGAGGAAAGGACGATGAAAAGGATAAGAATCAGACGTGCGTTAAAAAGCACGGAAACTTCCTTATACACGGGTTCTCATTTCCCACCAGCCTTTGCCTGATACCACCCCCCTTATCTAAGAGTGCGTCCCCATACGTCCCCTCACCTTTATTTTGTTGTTCTTTACTTGGTCCGTATCCAACATGGCAGAAAATGACCCTTGCTCTTCATTGCATCCAATTGTCTAGTTCCTTTAGGATGTGAACAATTATTTTTCTTCTTTCTTTTGGTTTCCTCTCTAGTGTCTGTTGCTATAGAAGAAAAAAGATGTTGCGTAACATGGAATACAAGTAATGCGGTCCTTTTTTTTTTTTTTTAGACACTCTAGTATAGTTAATTTTATTGTGAGGCAAACGTGGTTACACACAAATAAAAGAAAAATGAATTTCAAGTTGCAAAGGAATGATCGAGGAATGATAATTAATTATACAGGATATCCGAGAAGTCATTATATTCCTGCGTCCCTTATGCGTCTTCGTGTACCCCTTGACATGTGTCGCAGCATCTAAGGAGTTACTTTCGAAAGGCTTCCTCCACACTTTTTGCGCAATTCTTAATCTCTTCTGTACTGCATAGAAGATATGTAATTGATTATTTCCCACAGTGAGTTTATCTGGTGTTTAAGTCCGGACTTCGTGGTGGCTATTCAAAGGGAATAGAACTATGTAACTGCAACATCAGCTATGACTTCGCACTGAAATGCCCCATGTTTCATTGGCCGAAGTGGCTAGCGCGTGCGCCTCTAGTCCACATGGTTCTTGGTTCGATTCCCGATGAGACAGCACAAAAATGTTTAAATTCACGATTATTCACTCTCATAAACCATCTGTCTCATTTAATCCTAAAGCACGGTTTCTCAACCTTTTCCACCAGAGTCTCCAAAACATATTATTATTAATACTACTCTGAGTCATACATACCACCAACAGAGTCTCGCGTACCAAGGTTCAGAATCCCGCTCTAAATGGCATTAATGCTGAGAAGTTAAACTAAAACAAATAATTTCCCCCCACTTGATGTTGAATGTAGAACTACCATACTATGACGTCTATGACTAACTGACATTGTCTTTGTAACTCAAATCTAGCATGATACGATGACTTTTCGGACACACAGACCAGTGGCGGTTCCTGAGAAGAAATCTCATTGGTAAAAATTTTAATTGTAATCTCTACAAAATAAAGGAAGAGGGTTTACCTAATTTACTAATTCTTTTATACAGGTTTCTGAAGCTGTATAAAAATTTCGATAAATTTTAGACTTTACAATCTAACTTCTCTATAGAACCACTACTAATTAGACATTGCTGACGCGTAAACACATATCTGTCACTATTATAGTGAACACAGGGAATGTTCGCAAGGGCATGTTTAGATCGTCAACTTCCATTCATGAAATTTTATGAGTGTCGTCCTTTCGTGTTATATGGAGAAAATCTCCCGCGCGTACAGTGTTGTCGGATTGCCGCTAAGTTTTGTTTTATTTATTTTTGTTATTGTTGTCGTTACCGTTTTAATTTGAATCATTGTTAAGTATTCTTGTTATAGTTCTATAAGTGCTGTTTTTTTTTTTTTGGTCGCTCATTCGCCATATTTTCTAAATTTGGCAACATTGTTGGTGCACTTCTGTTGTGTTTACGTTTT
The DNA here is from genome assembly GCF_964235325.1 of Thermobia domestica. NCBI lineage: Eukaryota > Metazoa > Arthropoda > Insecta > Zygentoma > Lepismatidae > Thermobia > Thermobia domestica. The sequence goes on from NC_137469.1 coordinate 43,135,933, forward strand.
CTCAAGTGTGCGCTCGGAAGGCAGCTCTATGAATCATGCCAAATTCTGCCGATGCATCAAACGTGAGGCGAGGTAGTTCTATGATTGGGTAGATCCTAGGCTTCACTAGTCCTCGCGGTCACTATAGATGAAGAATACAAACATAGGAATTTCCATCGAAGAGAAGATACAAATAAAAAAAATGAAGAAGAAATAAAAAATAACAGAAAGTGAAGCCTGAGTGAATAAGAAATAAATTAATTTTTACCTTGTGTAGATGAAGAGATTTTTTAAAAAATAAAGAAATCCAATTGTGTAGTTGTATGTGTATATACACCCCTGCATTGATCAAGTATAACCTTCTAGTTTATGGGTTTATTTGCTATGGCTCCTCTGAGCTTAAGATGTAAGTAAAAACACATTAAGAACGATTAATAAAGAAAGTAAGTCTAACTGATGGATAATAATAAGAAATGATATAAAATGCAATGAGCTAATCAGTATGGTTCTGTATACCTACTTTTGGACCGCCCTGTATATGAATGCTCAAAGGAAAAATGTATTTCTTTTCAAAATGCTAAAACCAAAGTAAAACTCACGCCACGGATTACCGAACGCAAGACCAATAATTTGGATCGGTCACTAAACAGAGTATCCTCTATTAGAACTATTCATAAAGATTTAAATTTTAGGTAAAAAAGTTGCTCAACCAAGGAACAATTCTATATTTTGCTTTGTTGAAATACGTACGAATATTTGTGCATGGCTGAAGGGATTGTTTAAGAATAAAGAAGGGGTAAACATAAAAGAATAGATTTGAATATGAGTAAAATAAACGTGAAATAAAGAAATAAAACAGACTTAGACATGTACTGTAGAAGGTCGACAGAATAGATGTGGAATGGTGAATGGAAAATTGAAGCAAGACATCAGAGAAGGAAGAAAAAACAGCTTAAGAGACTCCATCACAATGAAATTAAAATACCGCTAATTTTACAGTAATTATGTCATATCCTCAAATAGATAACAGATAATCGAAATGTGGAACAAGAGCGTCCTAGACAATATTATTTTACATGAGATACCGTTATGACGGCTCACTTATCTGCTTTCAATTTCCAGCCATTTAGAAAATTGGCATTTATTTTCGCGTTTATAAAACGGTAAGCTACTAGGTGACTCGTGATAACGCTACCTCATGTAAAATAATATTGTCTAGGACGCTCTTGTTCCACATTTCGATTATCTTTTATCTATTTGAAGATATTACATAATTACTCTAAAAATTAACCGTTTCTTAATTTCTCTGGGATTAGATCTCGTAATGAAGATATTACAGATCAGAGCATGTCGCTGATTAAACATGCATGACATCAAGAAGATATTGTAGTACGTAAATGCACTGTTTTGTCAGAGAGCAAGACGAAGAAAGGATAAAAATCAGACGTGAATAATAATAATAAAACAAAAACTAAAGACATGGAAATTCTCTTATACATGGAATTCTCATTTTACATCAGCTAGCTTTGTTTCTTCTCTACGTCGTTTTCCTTTACTTTTTCCGGTATCCAACATTGCGAGGAAAATGACCCTTGCTGTTCATTACACCGTGGGTGGTCTATTTTCTTAGGATGACAGACACTGATATCATTTGTTCTACTTCCTTTCTTGTCCTATTGTTTAAGAGGACGAAAACAAATGATACACAACAAAAAAGTATGTAAGGCATTCCGTTTCCTGACAAACTTCCTCTAAAGGCGAAACGAAGAAATCTTGCTAAATATGAGTAGATTGGGTAAATATACAGAATATGGAATGAAAACGGAAGTGCTTTACATGTCATTGTGACACTATTTTGTTGGTCAATATGACTTTCCTTCTTATCTTGTTCTTCGCTTTAACTGTGATTAATATCGCACATTTTCATGTTCTATCTATTCCCTCTCGAAATTGTTTTTTTCATTCTCTCCCCTTTCTGTATTTGGTTTATGTTTTGTGTTCCTGACATTTTTTGTGCATTTTTTTCTTTCATTTCATTTGTATACTTTGTTCAGTTTCAAACTTTCAATATTATTTCTGTAAACGTTTTGCGTTGTCATTTCTTTTACATTTTATTTTACATGTTCTTAATCATAGTATGTTTTTTCCTTTTCTCACATTATTTCATATCTACTACTTCCTAATTTGATATATTTTTTAAAGTTAACTTCACACTATAGTCTAGTCTGTTGCTTTCATATTAATTGAAACTTTATTCCTCTAGTTTCTTTATGTTTTGCGAATTCCTTCTAAGACACGTTTTCCCTTAGTAGTAATAATATGGAAGTCACTGTTAGAAGTATGTTTTTCACTGTTAGGAGTATCCGTGTCACCGTTAGAAGTATGTATGTCACTGTTAGGAATATACATGTCAGTTTTAGTAGTATTCATGTCATTGTTAGAAGTATGAATTGTCACTGTTAGGAATATGTATGTCACTGTTAGGAGTATGCATATCACTGTTAAGAGTGCACGTGTCACTATTTCAAGTATGTATATCACTGTTAGGAGTATGTATGTTACTGTTAGAAGTATTCATGTCATTGTTAGGAGTATGTATATTACTGTTAGGAGTATGTATGTCACTGTTAGAAGTATGTAGGTCACTGTTAGAAATATGTATGTCACTGTTAGAAGTATTCATGTCATTGTTGGGAGTGTGTATATTACTGTTAGGAGTATGTATGTCATTGTTAGAAGTGTGTATGTCACTATTCGGAGTATGTGTATCACTGTTAAAAGTACGTATGTCACTGTCCTTACAAGTTGCCTCACCTCTTCATTATCTCCATACCGTTTTACAATTCCCAGAGCCTGCACTTTTCTCCAAATACATTGATTCAAATGGAAGTTATAACCTTGCAACTTGCACAAGAGAAATGTATCTCAAATAGATGTTATCATAGCGGTTTCAAATTCTATCACAATAATCTTGAGATCCTATGCAGGCAGAATCCACTCGCAAATGAGAAAAATTTCAAGTAACTTTCTTTGCTCTCTTGTGTATTAAGTAATAAAATGTTTTTTTATGAACAAGCCCTCAACCTCAGCATGTAAAGAGTACAAGTAATTAAAGAATTTTGGACTTGTTTAGAATGTTCCGTCACCGATTATGAGACTACGTTTACAGAAGTTTTATATGCCCCAATTTGAAATCAAACCCAATAAATTTGACATTTGTGCTAAAATACTCATCAAATTGTGCAGATTTTAATGATTTTAATAGAGGAAATAATTAAAATAATTATGGTAATACTGAAACAGTAAAGCCAGTAAGTTTTACGAGCTATGAAATACTAGCTCATAACCAGGGAAACCATATTCATCATCACGAGCGATGAAGCGGACCGAATTATATCCCCTTCTCGAGAAGCGACGAGATGGGAAACGATGTAATAGGCAGAAATTTTGTATTTATTCCGTCAGTATTACTAACCAATATATTCGATGCCTTTAACATTTGTTTACGAAATAAATTGTTATATAAATCTCACAATAATTTCCAAATCGCTTGTACTGTAGGCTACTTATTTGCGCCCTTACCACTTTTTAAGATGAAGCTTGGGAGTAAACAATCAGAACGATTCGCGGTTGTTTTACTGTGCTTATTTGTAGCCTATATCACTTTTATGAAGAAAACTGTGATGTAAAGCTCAGCATGTATCGCGAATCGTTTGCACTATTCCTATTTTGCAGCCATTAACACTTTCTGACCGTGTGATTACATTTCGAATCACAAGCTTCCTTGGCTTTCATAGCGCATATCGTCGCTGCGCCTCGAAGAACCGCTATGTGTTAAAACCACAACTTTTCAGGAGAAGCAAAAAGCATTTCGAACTCTTAAAAAATTTCCAAATACACGGAAACACTTCAAAAATGTAATAAAAATGGTTCTGTATATATTATGCACTGCACATTGTTGTAGCTTGCTTCAAAAGTATTATAATACTATTTTTGTCTTTATGTAGTACCTTTTGCGCCTTTATAAGCAGATAGAGGATTTGTATACATTAATCAATGCGCTCGTGATAATAACCAGAAGCCTTTAATTTCAATCTATAATTTTTCATTGTTGTGGCAAAATAATTGAATATTAACTTATGACATTATAAGGGACTCTGCCTGACAGCTTTCTGATTTATTTGCACGACATAACTCATTTTCGACAAAAATGTCACATAGCGGTTCTTCGAGGCGCAGCGACGATATATTGTGCTGAATGATTCCAAGTTGTCTCATACGTTGTAGTTATAGCTCCCTGGCAATATATAATTTTGAGGAAAAAAATGATTTTTTTTTACTTCCTTAGACTTAAACATATAATCCATTGAAATAAAAAAAATCTTCATTTCCAATATATAATTCAGGTCAGAAAGAGTTAACAATTAAAATATTTATTAAAAGACCACTTACACAGAATCTATTTGTATCCATTATGAAGTCAAGTATGTGAGGGCTTGCAAAATTTTCAAATTATTGCTCTGAGTTTATTCACGTATCCCTTTCTTAGTAGATATTTACAACCAAAAGTATAGCAATAACAGTCATGGCATTATTTTTTGAGTCACTTGCGCAGAGCCTTTTCCAAACATTTGAACTTTACTGAAGTAAGACATAATACAGACATTCTAAAATATTTTGCGATGTGTTCGTCCACAAAACTCAATATGTCCATACCTGTTCCCGGACATTCAGGGTCGCAGTAGAAATTTTAAGGATAAAAGTTTTATTAGAAACTCACAATAGAAAGTTCAACCATAGTAATTTCATTAGAACTTACGGATATTAATTTTAGAACTTAGAAACTTGCAGTAGAAACCTTGAGAATAGGAATTTTAGTAGAACTCACAGTAAAAATAAATAAATAAATAAATAAATAAATAAATAAATAAATAAGGGAGGAATTTCAACATAAACTCACAGTAGAAATTTTATGGATAGGGATTTCAGTAGAAACCTTAAGGACTCAATCTTTAAATTCTAATGGAATATGTTTTTACGGAACAGTTTTTGGATATCCCAAAATCGGAGTAATAATATTTTACAAAGAGTCCAGTGATTTTCTATAAGAATGTCACAGGAAATTCCAGTTCGGGAACATGTGATACAGAAAAAATGTTTCGGGTGAGGGGGCGGCACACTTAGTATTTGGGAAACACATATTTTAATACTAATAATAATATTCTATTTATTATTATATTATAGACGTATTATTTTGGTCTCCTCCGGGAGGCCACTCTCAGAGCTCCGGGGAGCAATGCAGCCCCCCTAAAGAAACGCCTTGAAGAAAAACTGTAAGTGAACATCTGCTTTTCTACTTGGCATCCACTAAGAAAAATGGGTTATCCCGAGGATGCCGCCTCCAGGCCGTACAGCAGACAGACGTCTCTATGCTACGTGGGAGATAACAACAATTTGTCTAAAATTTAGGATTAAATTATTCTTCCGTTATTTAAAATTAATATATAGTATTCAAGATAATAGTTCGACACCGACAAATTTTGCGACTTTGATTTTTCTTTGTCTTGGTACTATTTTGTGTACGAGATCAACCACAGAATTTCTCAACACGACACTTTTTGGTTACACCTTGTATAAATACGAGATGTCGGCCATTCTCATTGATGTTTACCCTCATTTTCTATCTTCCCTTCTCGTCTATCCACCGGATATGGAATGAGGAAGAGGATTGGAAGATAAAGAAAATGGTTTCGAGTATCCCTCTACAAGGTCTGTGAGAACAGGAAGGAAACGAGATATCAACAACATATGAATCAGGGCAGAGATCAAAGATACAAAGTCGTTTCAAGAAAAACAAAGAAAAATGCTTGTTCCTATCTTGTACTTCCTTTCTCTATTTATTTTATCCTGCCTGAAGTCATTACTTTTTTTTTTTTTTGTAACTTTTACCTGATGAAGGGATTCTATCTGTTTTCTTCCTTTCTTCACACAGTGTTTCCCAAAAATCGCGTTCATTTCGTTTATTCCCAATATTTCTTCGTTTTACAAAAGAGCTACTAACGAGCACTAATAAACTCAAGTTATTTACGAAAATTTCTTAATTCTTTTGTTGATGAAGGTAACAAGCGCAAAACATGTTATGGAAATATTTTCCACATTACCAAGGAGAAAAGGAGGCGCGGTGGCTCAGTGATAGAGCGTTCATCTCCGGTGCTTGGGGTCCCTGGTTAGATCCCAGCTCGCGCCGGTGGACTTTGTGATAGACAAACACCGTGCTCGTGGGTTTTCTCGGGGTTCTCCCGTTTCCTCCCACTTTCTTCATTTCACTCATCTCTCATCATCACCGTCTCTTTTAGCCTAACCGGCATAACCGTAGGACGTAAAACAAAGATTTCATTTCACTCCGTTTACCAAGGAGAAAATAAAATAAAGTGTCATCGAGTTTACTTTTTATATCTGAGTTGAGGTAAAAATTACAATTTTATTGCTACAAAGAAAATGAAGAGTTCGGATTTTCAAATTGTTCGGATTTTCGAAAATGACCAACAAAATGCCATTTAGGCTTAAATATACTGTACAATATACTCTTTTATTGATACGGTTGTTATAGAGTACATACAGTGATTATTATTTTCGATTTATACTTTATTCTGCGACGCGGATCAGTTCTTTCTTCGGTGGGAATTGCTTCTTTCCCACGTAACTGGACAAAGAAGTCATTCATTGTTTTTTCATATATATATATTTAAAACGTTGCTTTTTGGTGAGAACATTTCAGTGAACTACGAACCTTTTCAGTGTTTCTCCCTGACATTATTATGCACAGTATATATTCTGCAGTTATTTGGAACTGAATTAAGTGCTTTCTTTAATCATTTATGGAGATACTAGCTGACCAGATTTTCGAGCACCAGAGTGACACAAACTACATTGCTTTTCCAGCTCTTCATCTGTACTTTCACACGTTCGAGTTATCGCAGTGTCGCGTGCATTGTGACCAGTGGACTAAAATTAACATAAATCCTTTTCCGTATTCTGTTTGCATGTGCATGCAGGTGATTTAACTGAGTGGTTTTTAGAATGAACTGCCAACACTCTTCAGTCGACCACTGCAGCTCGTACCTTGAGCTTTGGTGCTCAAGGAGTTTGATTCCAGGTTTAGAAGCCGTAACCACGCACGTTGCGTCGGGAATCAAGTATTATTTTGTGTTAAGGGGCATAAGCTATTAGCCGGAAGTTTTCTTACGGCTAGCCCCAACTAGTGAAGTCCCAGGTTCATAAACATTGTGCGCCAAAAAGTTATGAACGCGCCCTCCAACATCAGCATTCCACTTCGGAAATTATTTCGCTGAAGACTCACGTCGACTCTTCAGAACTGTTTGGAGTAGCAGCCAGGATACTACGTGGGATTACCCCGGCGATCCTTTCCCCAGTGCTAATCCCCCAAGTGCGTCAATGGTGTGAGAAAAGTATTTATAGTGTAATTTCACATAATCTTATACATATAAAGGGCTACAGTGCATTAAAAAGGCAAAGTGTTATTTTACTGATGAAGATTATTACATATCCTGTGTTAAGTGTTGTGTTCATTCCTCCTCGCTATTTTTTTAATACAATAGTATTCTAATAAATAAGTATAGTGTTATTTAATCCAGTGTGTTTTCGTTGTGTGTGTGAATGATGTTTGTGTGCGTTGTGGTCTGGATGACCGTCTGATCGTCCGTGAGGTTTTCGGGACGAGACATCCAAACCTCTCAGCGCCTAATGCTCATCTCATCATTGAGACCTACGAGCGATTTAGAAACAATTTGTAACTCCTTCTTGGAGAGGCCATCCTTCATCGTCCTATCCAGGTCAGTTCTGGTCTCAGGTGAATACTTATTGGCAGGACCACGGAGGACAGAATCACGAACACCGAAGTAAAGTTGGTTACAAATAAATGGCAGCCCAAACAGCGACCCGATCTTCCGGTTGGTTACATGTTTCTGAAGAACCTGCTCGTACACTAAATTACACTGTTCATGTAACTCACACTTAAAACTTAACTAGTATAGGCCTAAGGGAAAATAAAGATATGTATGATAAACTATTACATATGAATGATCATTGTTACTGACCGACTGAAGGACACACCAAGGTCATTGCCTCCATCCGCCAGCGGACAACCCTATTATTTGTTTATCACTAGCGCTAACACAAAATGTAAGAAGCTTCTACGGACCGTGTTCGGATTTCTGACGTTCGGATTGTCGACGTCCTATTGTAGTTGAATTTTGCATATCAGCAAAGAGCATAATGGAGTTCGCAGAACAAAACTTAAAGGGCTTCTCCCTATTTCTAATACTGAAAATCATATTTTCAATTGTTTTCGATGAGAATTCGCGCGCCAAATTCTTTTCCAATGTAAAATCTATAAGCATCTCATTTTTGTGGTGACCAGTGTTGTCACAGTCCTAGCTCTGGAGTGGGCTGAAAAATAGTACCAAATTGAAACAAAAAGGGCTGAATTCATTATTTTATACCATCGGGGGAACGCAAGGGGACGCCGTCTACCCACTTTCAGAAAATATCTGTAGTGTCCCCCACTTCTAAAAAATTATAATGGACAAAGATAGGCACGGGGGACGGCGTGACGTCATGCATCACCCTACTTTTTCTGACCCACTTTTACCCCTGAGTGTAATATATGACTCTATAACATGAAAGTAACAGAGGTAAAGTTCTATAACACTCCCCCCTTTTCCAAGAGTTTAAATCAAGAAAGTGTTTTTTTAAAATTAATTTTTAAAAGCATCCAAATAGGACGACTAAAATTTCTACCACACTGCTTCTTTCTAGTCTTCTTTATGCGCGGCGCGGATGTGCTCATCTAGCGTCATTTGTTTTCCGGTATAGTTCGAATTACGAATTTTCTACACAAAATTCGTAGCGTTATGCGGTGTAATGTCACAGAAATGAATGTTCAACAGCATTTTTTAAATTCTAACACACAGTATGAGTAACATGAGATGTAGGAAAAGTCTTACTGACACTTTTGAAAAAGGGACAAATATTTGTTAAATGGTGCTGAATTGGGTAGAATTGTACCAACTTTCTCACAAAAGGGGCTGAAAATGCCTGCGTGGTACCAACGGGCCAATGAATGACAGAAAGGACTGAATTTGGTACAATTGTACCAAGTGTGGCAACACTGGTGGTGATTATTCCTCAATGGTATGTCCGATCGGGACATGCCTCCCCTTACGACATTCAGAGCGCGCTCTTAAATCAACATTGCAAATTTGCTTAAGAACGGTTTAGGTATAGTTTTTTGTGGAGATTTTTCCTAATTATTCCTCAATGGTATGTCCGATCTGAAAGTGTAACCACTTACGACACTCAGAGCGCGCTCGTGAATTACCATGTCAAATATGCTGAAGAACGATTGAAATATTTTGGAGTGGTATCCGGATAAACGAACGCCTAAGAGGAAATTGGTTCCAATTATTGTTTACAAAAATTAGGACGTAAGGATTAAGCTCTTATAGCCCCTCCGTGAATCCGCCACTGAATATAAATTTAAACAACTATCAGTGTTACGTATACACCCGCGCAAAAGTTTGGTTTGTATATCGTGATATTTTCTCATATTGATATTGAAACCGAAAGTGTAGGTTTCTACCTCTTCAGGTTTTAGTAATGAAATTAAAGTTGAGAAAAATTTATTCTTAGGATTTACAACGATACTTGTATTGCAACATCTTTATATCTTTATTTTTATTTGTGGGCAAAATGTACTTTTAAATTATGCACAAGCTGTTCAAAAAAGGAAGAAGAAGAATATGAAAAGAGAAATAGATGTAATTTCTTTTCTGGCTGTTGTGCGATTATATTTTGTTATAATGCTGATTCGACGATGTGAGTTTAGTTGTCATAGCAACGAAAAAATAAATAATGCATAAGAAAGGATCCATCTCGTGAAACTTACATGTTCGATTTTTAGAGTGTACTTGTTTAACTTGTTACGTACTACAATAAAAACGTCATATCTTGATGTAGTGTGTAAAATTGCTTTTTGAAATATCAGTAGTCTTAGTTATGTAAAAGTACAAACTGAGGACCTTTGAGTTTACGTTATAGATTCATAATTGATTGCAGAAAATATTGTGGCTTTCTTTTACCATTTTCACCCTATAGCGATTACCGTTAAAATCGGAAGAGGTTGATTTCTGTTACTTCCAATTTGAACAGAGAGTTAAGATAGAAGACAGCATTTATTGTCAGAACGCTAAACCAATTTTAATTTTTTTAAAAATAACTGTTCTCGATACCCCTTATCGTTTTTGGTCTCTGTAGATCAATATTGAAACTGTAAGTTCTAGTGAATTTCTATTACTTCAGGCTTTAGCAGAGAGTAAAGAATTTAGATGGCTTGTATTTTTGAGTCACGTAATCAATTGTAGAAAACCACTTCCCATTGTCTCTTACCGTTACTCTCTAGGGGATCAATGTTAAAACCGAAAATTATTTATTTCTATCACTTCTGATTTGAATATCGTATCCATTAAGGAACTCAATTCCTAGCTCTTTAGTTAGGATTTAGGATTTTAGATTTCTAGTCTTTAGGCACCTATGGTTATTTAGCACGTCACGTCCTCGGCGAGCACACTATCCGGGGAAAGGGAAAGAAGAAAGGATTGGGGAAGGAAAAAAGCGTCCTGGGACCTATATGTTAGACATCAACTCGGCATTTGCCTGGTGTGAATGAGGAAAACCCAGGAAAACCTCATTCAGGATGGTTGGTCTGAAAAAGCTTTTTACCCTTTTTCGACCGAGTGTCTCCACCAGGAATCGAACACGGGACTGTTGGCACCGAAGGCGAGAGCGTTAGCGACTACGCTACACCAATATCCTAACTAGATTTTTCTTCCTTTTTCAATTACATATAAAACTGTTCCCCATTCTATCCTATTTCTCCTCTTTCACATCATCATTCATTTTCCGTTTGACTCAGTTAATTGTCTCTACTTTTTTAAATACACCCATATTTATTTAAAACTGTTCTCTTCTCTCCTATTTCTCCACTTCCACTTCCTCATTCTTTTTCCGTTCGACTCAACTCATTCTCTCCACTTTTTCTGACACCCATACTTAGAAATATTTGGAAGGTCAAAAGTTTCGTTTTTCATTGTTTTTGTGTAATGTATATTCATTTTCTGTCCCACGAAGTACAGTATTCCACATAAAAGATTTTTTGTAAGTCTTTCCCTTAACTCTTTATTCAAAGATCCACAAAATACTGCTTTATTCCTCTCTAAATACTTATTTTCCTAATTTTCCCTTGTTTTTATTTTAGATCACTTCATGGCCTAACTAATATATCCTAAGCATCGAAAACTAGTCCTTTCTCACCTCCTACTTGTACAGTGTATTTCGTACCTGCAGGGACGCACCCACTGCAGTCTACAGGGTCCGAATCTAGGACGTACGCAAGAGGTGGGCCCTGGGGGTCCGGACCCCTTCCCCCGAAATCCGGACTTTTTTGTAAATTTAGTCTAATTTTAGGGGCAATTTTACAATTTTTAATATAATTTAGCCTAAAATTGTGTTTGGACCCCCCGAAAAGCTTTGGACCCCTCCCGAAATAAATACCTGCGTACGTCCCTGGTCCGAATCCCCCAAAACTTCCTGCTAACTCAATATACATCTGTACACTTTGTTAACAAAACAATACTTGTTTAACAGGGAAACGATTGATGTATCATGAAAATTTGATCTCACACTTTCTTCTGTACTCTTTCTGCTATAAAAGCAACCTAGTTCTTTCAATTTGTATTCTAAAAAAATATAGGTGAATATATTTTACAATTACTTATCGTCATTTCGGGTGATGAGTAATACTCGTTCAATACTACATAGACGAAGTGGCTTGAAATATTGGACCCCTCAAAACAAAAATTTCTGGGTACGCTCCTTGATACTGACTGAAATTCATTGTGGAACTCTACATTACAGAGATCCCTCGTATACCACATCTACAAACATCTATTTGGAAAGAAGTAATATTTCAATAGTATACAGGTAATTGAACATATAAATCAATATTCATTTAATATAAATCTAAATGTGTAATTACCATTAGCTTCCGTAGAGAAACTTTAAACGAGACAGTTGTATAGTTAATCAGACTAAGTTTCTTAGTAGAAATGATCGTGTTTTGTCGACATATTGGTATTGCTAAATAAATAGTTCAATGTAGGAATATCTGTTATTAAATAAATTTATTTTTAGTACATACTGACACGTGAGTGGAAAGCAAATTTAAAGATGTTTGACAGAACCATTAGCGAAACTAGTTTGACTTTCGCTATCATTTATAAATGATTCATTAGCATTTTCTGCGGAAGTTGTTACATTATGCAAACATGGTTCTTTTGGATGTACTTGTAATTCGTAAGACACACGCACAGGAGAGGGGAAAAAAGCAAATATTAAAATCATAAAGGAAATTGTATTCTTAATTTCAAGAACCTTGACCATCTCTGTCTATACGTAACTTTCGCTTTCAAACAAGGTTTTGAAGTTATGTCTCGCGTGTATGGCAAAACACTTTTCATAAATAATTTTATTCTACTTAGAAGACAAAGAAAACTACTTTCTTTTTCTTCCGTACGCTGGTTTGAAATAATGAATTGATCGTATCATTTCTAGGTATTATTGTATTTCTATATGATACTTTCTCACTATTCCATTTCGCCACGTGGCACAATTATAATCTGATATCGTAGAGTTCATTTATATATGCACAACACGTCAAAAAGATATTAAATCAGCTTTCAGTGAAAATGGGATAATTATCCGATCCTGAATCAATTTTGCATAAACTGTCCTTGGGTAAATGGCTCTGTAAATAAATCATTGGTTGCTCTGTAAAACAGTTACCCTCAGTGTATTGATATTTCATCTAACGAAGGATTATAGCCAACCATAGTGCTTTTAATGTTGTGATAGATGGTGAGAATTTCGGCTAACATTTGCAGTTGTTTAAATTTTCCTAGACCAGAGGTTTCTACTTCTTGATGTACAGAATCAACCAAGATTAGTTTCAGGAATTCAGAAGCCAAGTCATCAAACTTTGGTTATATTCCCTTTTCTTTGTTTTCCCTATACTTTTACTTCCCCTTTCACTTATTTTCTTCTTATTATTATTTTTCCTATTTTATTATTTTCTTACTTTTGTATTTTCGTTATTTTCTTTTCCTTTGTTCCTTTTTACTTTTCTCAGTTTCGTATTTTCATTTTTCATTTTTTTCCTGTTTTTGTTATTTCTCCTTTTTATTATTTCTTGAATTACTACTATAATATATTGAAATTTTCTTTCTTTTCTTATTTCTTGAACTACCACAATACATTCAAACTTTCTCCTTTCTCTTACTTCTTGAACTACATTAATGCGTTCAAATTTTCACCTTCTTCTAATTTCTTGAACTACCATAATATATTCAAATTTTCTTCCTCTTCTTATTTCTTGAACTACCACAATACTTCAAACTTTCTTCTTTTCCTTATTTCTTGAACTACCACAATACGTTCAAATTTTCTCCTTCTTCTTATTTCTTGAACCACTATAATATATTCAAATTATCTCCTTTTCTTATTTCTTGAATCACTATAATACATTCAAATTATTTCCTTTTCTTATTTCTTGAACCACTATAATACATTCAAATTATTTCCTTTTCTTATTTCTTGAGCTATCGTAATACGTTCAAATTTTCTCCTTCTTCTTATTTCTTGAACCACTATAATACATTCAAATTTTCTCCTTCCTCTTATTTCTTGAACCACTATAATACATTCAATTTATCTCCTTTTCTTATTTCTTGAACCACTATAATACATTCAAATTATCTTTTTTCTTATTTCTTGAGCTACCGTAATACGTTCAAATTTTCTCCTTCTTCTTATTTCTTGAACCACTATAATACATTCAAATTATCTCCTTTTCTTATTTCTTGAACTACCGTATTTGTTCCATTTTCTACTTTCTCTTATTTCCTGAACCACTATATTACGTTCAATTTTTTCCTTTTTCTTGTTTCTTGAACTACCATAATACGTTCATTTTTTTTCCTTTTTGTTGTTTCTTGAACTACCATAATACGTTCAAATTATCTCCTTTTTCTTGTTTCTTCAACTACCACAACACGATCAATTTTTGTAATCCTTTCTTATCGTGAACCGATGTCCATGTGTTACTTTGGCACTCAACCCGTTAACTCTGTAATGGCTACACGTTTGACCCAGTAGCTAGGCTTTTCTTTCTACAGCGAAGAACATACGGCAGACATGAAGCTAAGGCAACATCATTATTTCGCCTTCCTACCTCTCACTTCTCACACAGGCCATAACATATTTTGTCGTCTTCATCACAAGTCTTTTTCTTTTTTTTTTTCCTATTTGTAATCTCTCTCTCTCTGTGTGTGTGTGTGTGTGTGTGTGTGAATGTATAATAAAGAGGCAAGCAGCAAACGAGTGTTGGAGACGTGCCTTGATAAATTCACCAAAGTAACAGAGAACCCTCTGATAAACAATTTATAAAGCTAACTTCCTTGTCGCTGTTTCTCCGCACTCCTTTACATAGGGTGCGTGTGTGTGTGTGCTGAAGGAAAACACGGTCCAAGAGTCCAGGAGCTCTGCAGGAATGAAGAGCAGGGCGAAGGGGTAGGAGAAAGAGTGAAACAATTTCCTCGGGGACTTCGAGACCAAAGGCAATAAATTATAATACAGAACCAGAAGACGGCTCACGACAGCTGAGGTTGTTTCGCTGGATATTCAGATCAATATTTCGCTACCTTTTCTTTCTGTGTTGCATACTAGCTGTTTTTAAGGAGACGAATATAAATACAGGAAATTGAAGATAAAGAAAAGGAAAGAATCATAAGAAACTAGATAAGAAATATATATATATATATATATATATATATATATATATATATATATATATATATATATATATATATATATATATATATATATATATATATATTCAGGATGTTAGTGAACTATAATGACAAACTTTAAGAGGTGATTCCTCACATCAAAATGAGAGAAAAAGTTCATATGGACCTATGGCTTCAGAGCTTTGGCTGTCCAAAATCGAGAAAAAGCCAAATTTCATGAGGCCCTATTTTGAATTCGAGAGATTGTGGATGACGATCCTTATCAGCGTAAAAGAAGTCACGCATACGTAATCCAAAAATGCATATTTCATTAATGTTCAATACGCGTACGGATTATTCCTTACAGGGTGAAATTCCCAGATATGCCATCAATCGAATTTTGAGATATGTTCTGACTTTATGATTGGTCCAAAGTAGGCAAAAGATAAGCCTTGATATCGGTGAACGCAGAATCCTTTGACGCGATGTCGGAAGTGTTAAGGATCGTCAGCAGCACGGTCTCTCGTACTCGGGAAAACGCATGGTGCGATGTTTTCTTTCACGCTTATAAGTGAAGAAAAGGTGAAATATACCGTGATGAAATACATGCCATCACACATTATTGCGAACGCAAAGAAAAATGTAGCTGCCGGTTTCTAAAACTTCAGCCTTCCCTCCAAAGCATTGGATGTCTACTGTTGTCAAAGTTTACCTCCTGCCTACTTTGGACCATTCTTGAAATCAGGGTATATCTGAAAACCATATTGAAAACATATCTGAGAATTACATCCTGTAAGGAATACTTTCTACACCTATTGACAATTGATGAAATATGCACTTTTGGATTGTGTATGCATGGCTTCCTTTATGCTGATAAGAACTACCATGCACAGTTTCTGGAATTCGAAATAGGGCCTATTGAAATTTAGCTTTTTCGCTGTTTTGGACAACCCTAAGTCTGAAACTGCGCACTTTTCACCATAGGTCCATATGAACTTCTGTTATTTTGATGTGAGGAATCACCTCTTACAGTTTGAGGGTATAGTTCATCAACACCCTATATGTACATGTATATATATATATATATATATATATATATATATATATCGTTGACTTTTTATATAAACTTTTTTTAGAGACCATTTCTTTAACATTATTAGGGTCGTTAAGTACACTGGGGAAAAACGTATGTGGTATACGTAGAAACGTAGGTTACATGCGTAAATTCTGTAGTTGTTGGACATGTCGTACAGCCCTATGTAACACACTGCAGCAAACATATAACTGGAAATGTATGTTGTTTTATACGTACTTTTCGTATAATTGTTCCGAATAAACGTACTTTACGTACAAAAGAAAGAACTGTAAGTAGGCTGTCAGGAACTCACATACAGACTGATGTATACAACATATAGCTGACGAAGGTAACATATGTACACGTATGTAATATACGGAAGACTATTAGATGTCAGACATCCTGCTGTGGCATGAGGAATCATCTAAGCGGGAAAAGGGGCAATACGTATGTAGCATATGGGTAATATATGCTCCGTACAGATTTCCGTAATAAACATAAGTATTCCGTATATTTGTACAATATACTGCAGTCCGGATAACGGATTTTTCTCAGTCTGTAGGAGGCTAAGCTGGGCAGGTCATTTGCCCAGAATGGAAGAAAGCAGCAACACTTTCAAAATTTTAACGCGAAACCCATTAGGGAGACTTAGGTGCAAAGGGGGGGGGGGGAATGTTAAGATGAATCTTGCAGAATTAGAGATACAAAGTAGCAAGTGGATCCAGTTGGCTAAGGACACTTCTAAAAGTCAATGTAGAGCTCTTGCGAATGTGACATCGAATCCTTGGGTTCCATAGACCACACAGTTAGTTCTTTTTAGTTAGTGATCTAAACATTTATCTCCAAGCCTCTGATTTTGCTTTTCTTTTTGTCTAAGAATCAGTTTTCTAGCACAATGAATGATAAAAAATAAATAAAATTAAAAAAATAAACAAAATTGCTTGATAGCACTGTACTGTATTTTCGTTTTTGAAAACAGCTTTTCGTGCAAAAGTTAACAATATTATTAGGTTGTAACCAGGAGTAAAAGTGGATCTGAAAAGGTAATAAGATGATAGGTAGCGGCATGACGTCACACCATCCCCCTGCCTATCCTTGCCAATTGTAATATTTTGGGAACTGGAGGGACACTGTACATATGTTTTCGAGGTCGGGGAACGCGGTTCCCACTCACTTTTACCCCTAGCTGTAACGAAGAAACAGTGTGCAAAAAATCGTAGTGTGTTTCAAAACAAAACCGATAACGTTTGGGAGGTGATTCCTGATACCAATATAAGACAAAAAAAAAAAAAAAAAAAAAGTATAGATAAACTTGGGTGCAGAAATCCGTCATTTTGGAGTTAAAGGCTGCCGGAAATATGAAAAAAATAATTTTAAATGTCCATAGCTTCAATACTATGGAATCTACTGTAGTCGGATGAAAACTTAACTTATTAACTAATATTTGGGCTATCCAAAAATTCATACTTCAGAATTCTACTGTACTCATGCAACAATTTTTATAGAGGGAGTTTGGCTACGAGTATATAATTTGAAGTGCTCACCAACTACCTCTATAAAAATTGTTGCGGAAGTACCGCAGGATTCTGAAACACGGAGACCTATTTGGACAGGACGCATACTACTCTCTAAGTAAAGTCTTAACCCGACTACTATAGGTCCCGTAGTATTGCAGCTATGGACCTTTGGAGTTCATCTTTTCACGTTTTCAGCAGCCTATAACTCTGAAATGAGGGATTTCTGGATCCAAGTTGGTCTATACTTTTTGTGTTATTTTTTTGTCAGGATAACCTCCTAACCGTTATCGATGTTGTTTTGAAATACCCTATATATATATATACAGAGAGAGAGAGAGAGAGAGAGAGAGAGAGAGATGGACATTTTGAAAAGGGGAGAGAAAACATCTATAATAAACATTTTAATGGCAGCTCATCTGAATTCATTCACAATTTTCTTAATCGCTTTTTCAATCGATTATCAATAGCTATGAAATTCTCAAATTTTTTAATAAAATAAATTTCACATTTTCTTACAAGATTGTGTTTAGGTTTGTATACGCATAGTATCGTTATTGGTTTGTATCGTTATTTTCTCCATATGCAATGACAAGATATATATATATATATATATATATATATATATATATATATAAATATATATATATATATATATATATATATATATATATATATATATATATATATATATATATATATATATATATATAAAATACAATTTACAATTCCTTTGCATGCTTTCTACATATATTATAAAATATATTAATTCCTTACTCTAATATTTTTCCCTACATAAATATAAATTTCATGTGTTATTCGTGCTCCATACTTCATATTATAATTAAACACAACTATTATTAAATGTAATTTAATTTGGGCCACTAAGCATGCATCTGTACCAGTATCAAAATAGGAAAGTAATAAGCTCTTTATATTTGTAATAATTAATATTGTAAACATCAGTAAAGAGTCATTTTAAATAAAAGCATACATTAAACTGTACTTGTTCCATTTATACTAATTTGTTGTGACTATCTGTGCGATAATAAGTAATATTCTATGGAACAAAACTTGGTTGAAGAATTTCGTCGCTACTATGAATTTAAAGTCATTGAAATGAAATGAAATCTTTATGCCTGTTAGACTAAGGGAAACGATGGTTAAAGCAAGTGAATGATGTTGGAAAAATTGGTGGAATGAGAAAGTGGGAGAAAAAGGGAGAACCTCTTGAAAATACATGAACACTATGTTGTCCACCAAAAACGTGCCTGACCGGGGATCGAATCAGGGACCCCACGCACCAGAAGTAAGCACTCTACCACTGAACCACCGTGCCCACCAAATTAAAGTCATTGAATTAAAAAGTCAAAATTATATATTTGTTCACCAAAATTCTTTGGTTTTACCTAATATTAATAATTTCGTTAAGGAGTAAAACATTGTGCAATGTTTGGAAATACAGTCGATTTTATTCTGTGGAGAGAGGGACTAAAACAAAACTAGCCACAAATCATGTTAATTGGTCTTTCCGTTCTTTCGAAATTCGAACTTCTGCCAGTTAAGTAATTTGAACCGTAATATTAGAAACTTCTAAAGCGTTATATTCAAGTTCCCTTTAATTTTGAAGAAACCTTTAACCCAGTGGTTCTCAAACTTGTTCTTACTGCGACCCACATCAAATAATAAAAAGTATTTTGTGGTCCACCTACTTTTATCCAAAAACACTTTGACATTCTTTCTCAATAAGTGTGTCATATGAAATTGTACGCATGTGCACAGAGGGTTAAAGTGTTTCTATAGAAAGGACACAGATCTAACACTACTTCCGACGCAATGCCCTATTCCATGACAGATTTTGAGTCACTCACTCTCTTTCCATTCTAACCCAGCATCTGTACTGGCTGTACAACAGTGCTGGGCTTTGAGTAACCACTTACTCTTCACCTCGTTAACAAACACTTCCAATTTTCTGAATAGTACTTCACAACATATGTTTCTGCATCAAAATAAAATTTTCCAATCAAGGAAACACTTCTCGAGACCCACCAATGGGTCGCGACCCACACTTTGAAAGCCACTGTTCTAACCAAAATAAGAGCTCAGCTTACTTTAATGCTCAAGATTTGCTAATAAGCAAGATGATGAAATAAGTTCTATCAATGAAGAGTTTAGAGATACTTTCTCACTTAAGACATTTTCCAATTTTTATCAGAAATTTTATTCAATACTTCTTTCTGAGCTTTATTAATTACACTTCAGTTGTCAAATATACTTTATTTCTGATGAAATTAGCAAAAGTATTAAACTACATTTCAGAACGGACATTGAACATAATTTTATTTCATTTTCCATCAAAATCGACTAACTAATCTCAACCCCAGACGTTCGTCAAATCTGTGTTCACACGTCTATTTCCATGGTAACATTTACAATAAAACATATACAAGACTATGAATATAATCCAAGTATTTTAAATAATAATCGGATTTTCTGGTTCAATAATTTTTAAAACATTTATCCCAACTAAAGAAATCGAATCATTACAGTACGATAGTACTAAAATGATGAAAATTCACATAACTTAGAAGAATTTTCGTAAATGTATGTATTTCAATGGGTATGAAAATTGATAATTAGTATCACTATGCCCATATATAAGCTAGTCAAAGCAAGACATAACTAATTGACGTAAACGAAAAATTTAAAAAAAATTGAACAAATATTAATGACGAAATTTGCAACAAATTGTGACAATATCATAAACGTTAATTTTAGAAATGATCCGAAACAATGGATCACAAGATTGCGATCTTGGAAAAGAATTTCAGGAATGATCAAAAAATGCATCGAAAGATAACGAACTTGCCCAATAATTAGTTTTTGGATCAAAGGTCACAAAATTTTTGAACGACCCCTAAACCTAGTTTTCATACTCTTTACGGAATAAGCCCATCACACTGAATTAAGTGATAGTTTCGGTTTGGCTATACTATACAGGGTGTTAATGAACTATACCGACGTACTGTAACAGGTGGTTCCTTACATTAAAATAAGAGAAACATTTCATATAGACCCATGGCAAAAAGTGCATAGTATCCGAGCTAGGGCTGTCCAAAATCGCGAAAAAACTAAATTTCAAGAGGCTCTATTTCGATTTCCAGAAACTGTGGATGGTGGTTCTTATTAGCGTAAAGGAAGCCACGCATACACAATCCAAAAGGCATATTTGGTCAATTCTCAATAGGTGTACAGGGTATTTCCTACAGGGTGTAATTCTCTGATATGCTGTCAACAGAGTTTTCAGATATACCCTGATTTTAAGGAGGGTCCAAAGGAGGCATTAGTTAAACCTTCACAACTATGGATATCCAATGCTTCGGAGGGGACTTCATGGACCGGCAGCTTCATGTTTTTTTTTTTTTGTGTGTGTGTGTGTGTGTGTGTGTGTGTGTGTGTCCGGAATGACGTGTGATGCGATGTATTTCGTCACGGTATATTTCACGTTTCCTTCATTTATAAACGTGAAAGAAAACATTGCAGCACCCGTTTTCCCGAGTACGAGAGAGCGTGCTGGTAACTATCCTTAACACTTCTGACATCACACCAAAGGATTTTGTGTTCATCGCTATCAAGACTTATCGTTTGCCTACTTTGGTCCAATCATAAAATCAGAGCATATCTCAAACTTCGGTTGATGGCATGTCTGGGAATGTCACCCTACCTGGAATACTCTGTACATCCATTGAACATTAATGAAATATGCATTTTTGGATTGCGTATGCATAACTTTCTTTAGGCTGATAAGGACCACCATCCACAGTTTCTCGAATTCGAAATAGGGCCTGTTGAAATTTGGCTTTTTCGCGATTTTGGACAGCCCTAGATCTGAAACTATACACTTTTCCCCACAGGTTCATATGAACTTTTTTCTCTTGTTTTGATGTAAGGAATCACCTCTTAAAGTTTGCCGGTATAGTTCATTAACACCCTGTATGTATTCTTCAGATATAAGACCTAGAAGAAAATTTTTGATTGAAATAAGTATATTGGATCTTTTGATGCATTTTTGGATCAGGGGTCACAAAATTTTTGAACGTCCCCTAAATCAAGTTTATTTTATTTTATTTTATTTTATTTTATTTTATTTTATTTTATTTTATTTTATTTATTTATTTTTACAGAATAAGCACACCATACCCAGTCAAAAGATGATACAGCTTGAGTTTGGCTACACTATATGTAGTTCTCCAGATATAAGGCTTACAAGAAAATTTTTGCCTGAAAATTTTTGGATTTTTTGATCCAAAAAATGAACCCTGTAGCAAAATTTAAAACTGGGATTCCAACTATCCATTTAATTGATTCTTCTGATTTTTTGTCTCCCGAACGAACGGATACATGGAGAAAGAGGGTAAACATATAAGGGAATTTTGGCTGGTTAACCAAAATGGAACTGATTTGTATGTATATGTTGCTCCCATCCAAGCAAAGAACTAAGATCAAACATGTTTGCTTTCATCATTGAAATGGTACCATTTCTATATAATTTTGTTAAATGTACAAGCAGATGTTAAAATGGGTGAATTTTTTTGACAGTGGAGAATCCTGGAAAGGAGGGAGGGGAAAGACTTAAATACTTAAGATTTTTTATTTTATATATGTATACGATGAAGATTAAATGCACGCGTGTGTGTGTACTTAGCTAAGTTTATTGCTGTTCTGCTTTAAAAAAAAAGACTTTTATGTGCTCCAGTACGCCTGCAGAAAGTGACAGTTTTATTCCTAACTTCACAGTACAAACATACTCCTCACATATATTTCCATAGAACGACATTTCCGCCTTTGCTTAGTTTTCAACTCATCAGAGGTCCCCCTCTTCACAAAAGGATTCCCCATCAATTCTTTGCGTAATAATGTGACTGTTAATGTCCGCGCCATGTTCTACTCACTTAGCGGCTTCTTGGAGTGGAGACCATACGTCTGCGGCAGCCAAGTCAAGAAGACTAAAGCTGGCGCTACGGTGATGATGGAACGAGGTGGTTGGAGCGTAGGGGAAGGAAGATGACGGTGTCACTTGGACTTGATTTATCTAGCATTAGTTGCCGCCAATTCACAGTCTTCCGTATTTCCCGCCTTTTGACGAAATGCTTTTGATCTAATGCGTGTACACCTATATGATGTTCCATCCTGTTCTTTTTCAATCTTTTGCTGTTTTCTGAGACGCTGTATTCATGCTCGCTAAAGCTATACGTTGCTTGTCTCCGAAGATGAAAGCCGTTTCTCTTTGAACGAGACAAACACGGAAAGGCAGTCAAAGTCTACCAGTGTTGAAGTTATGTCGTCAGTCACATTTGCTGAAGAGGAGGAAGACATATGTCTGATGTCACTAACATATAGAGGCAAGGAAGAGTCTGTTCTAGACGTCTTAGCTACGATAAGAACTTTCACTGAGAGAATGTGTCTCTCTCTCTGTGTGCATGTGTGTGTGTGTTTCAATTTTACAAGAACGTGTGCCGCTACTTGGATCACTTGTTTTTTTCTTAAAATATATATCTCAAAGCACGCCGTAAAAAGAAGAAGAAGAAAAATATCACTTACTCATGTTGTGAATACATATCAAAGTGCATCTTGGGTGGCCCAAAAGAAAAAGGGAAAAAGCTGAACAAGACATAAGGCGAATAAGATGAAATGTGACTTCTTTTTCAATATTTTAAATCACATATAAAAGAATCTCGATTCTAGATATGGGTTAATATTTCAAACTAGTATAACTATATCCGGTACTTTATCCTATAACTGTTATTGTAATATTATTCCTTCTTCGAATTCGAATTGGAAAGTGTTACCACAGATGGACTCATTGAACATACTTTATTTCTCATCCATTTTGACCATTTTCCTTTTACGGGATTTTGTTAATACTATCTTCCAATTTGAACTGCTTAAGCCTTTAAGGCTATTCTGACAATTTTCTTTTCACAGGATGGGATTGGTATATTCTATTCTAAAATTGAAGAAAATATATATTAAGTTCGCAATGTTCCAACCATTTAAGGCAATTTTGGCCATTTTCTTTTTAAGAGCCATTTTCTTTTTAGAGATGGCATTGTTACACCCTATTCTCAAACTGATGAGAAGAGATATTCAGTACACAATGTTACAGCCATTTAAGGCAATTTTGGCTATTTTCTGTTTACGGGGTAGGATTGTTAAACCCTATTCTCAAAGTAAAGAAAAGATATATATTCATTTCACAATGTTAGAACCGTTTAAGGCCATTCTGGCCATTTTCTGTTTACGGGGTAGGATTGTTATACCCTAGTCTCAAAGTGAAGAAAAGATACGGTATATTCATTTCGCAATGTTACAGCCGTTAAAGGCCATTCTGGCCATTTTCTGTTTACGGGGTAGGATTGTTACACCCTATTCTCAAAGTGAAGAAAAGATATGTTCATTTCGCAATGTTACAGCCCTTTAAGGCCATTCTGGCCATTTTCTGTTTACGGGGTAGGATTGTTACACCCTATTATCAAAGTGAAGAAAAGATATATTCATTTCGCAATGTTACAATCGTTTAAGACCATTCTGGCCATTTTCTGTTTACGGAGTAGGATTGTTACACCCTATTCTCAAAGTGAAGAAAAGATATATTCATTTCGCAATGTTACAACCGTTTAAGGCCATTCTGGCCATTTTCTGTTTACGGGGTAGGATTGTTATACCCTATTCTCAAAGTGAAGAAAAGATACGGTATATTCATTTCGCAATGTTACAGCCGTTAAAGGCCATTCTGGCAATTTTCTGTTTACGGGGTAGAATTGTTATACTCTATTCTCAAAGTGAAGAAAAGATATGTTCATTTCGCAATGTTACAGCCGTTTAAGGCCATTCTGGCCATTTTCTGTTTACGAGGTAGGATTGTTACATCCTATTCTCAAAGTGAAGAAAAGATATATTCATTTCGCAATGTTACAATCGTTTAAGGCCATTCTGGCCATTTTCTGTTTACGGGGTAGGATTGTTACACCCTATTCTCAAAGTGAAGAAAAGATATGTTCATTTCGCAATGTTACAGCCGTTTAAGGCCATTCTGGCCATTTTCTGTTTACGGGGTAGGATTGTTATACCCTATTCTCAAAGTGAAGAAAAGATACGGTATATTCATTTCGCAATGTTACAATCGTTTAAGGCCATTCTGGCCATTTTCTGCTTACGGGGTAGGATTGTTATACCCTATTCTCAAAGTGAAGAAAAGATACGGTATATTCATTTCGCAATGTTACAGCCGTTAAAGGCCATTCTGGCCATTTTCTGTTTACGGGGTAGGATTGTTATACTCTATTCTCAAAGTGAAGAAAAGATATGTTCATTTCGCAATGTTACAGCCGTTTAAGGCCATTCTGGCCATTTTCTGTTTACGGGGTAGGATTGTTATACTCTATTCTCAAAGTGAAGAAAAGATATGTTCATTTCGCAATGTTACAGCCGTTAAAGGCCATTCTGGCCATTTTCTGTTTACGGGGTAGGATTGTTATACTCTATTCTCAAAGTGAAGAAAAGATATGTTCATTTCGCAATGTTACAGCCGTTTAAGGCCATTCTGGCCATTTTCTGTTTACGGGGTAGGATTGTTATACTCTATTCTCAAAGTGAAGAAAAGATACGGTATATTCATTTCGCAATGTTACAGCCGTTAAAGGCCATTCTGGCCATTTTCTGTTTACGGGGTAGGATTGTTATACTCTATTCTCAAAGTGAAGAAAAGATACGGTATATTCATTTCGCAATGTTACAGCCGTTTAAGGCCATTCTGGCCATTTTCTGTTTACGGGGTAGGATTGTTATACTCTATTCTCAAAGTGAAGAAAAGATATGTTCATTTCGCAATGTTACAGCCGTTAAAGGCCATTCTGGCCATTTTCTGTTTACGGGGTAGGATTGTTATACTCTATTCTCAAAGTGAAGAAAAGATATGTTCATTTCGCAATGTTACAGCCGTTTAAGGCCATTCTGGCCATTTTCTGTTTACGGGGTAGGATTGTTATACTCTATT
This sequence comes from Thermobia domestica, assembly GCF_964235325.1. Taxonomy (NCBI): domain Eukaryota; kingdom Metazoa; phylum Arthropoda; class Insecta; order Zygentoma; family Lepismatidae; genus Thermobia; species Thermobia domestica. Next base: position 43,161,478 of record NC_137469.1, read on the forward strand.
CTCAAAGTGAAGAAAAGATATGTTCATTTCGCAATGTTACAGCCGTTTAAGGCCATTCTGGCCATTTTCAGTTTACGGGGTAGGATTGTTATACTCTATTCTCAAAGTGAAGAAAAGATATGTTCATTTCGCAATGTTACAGCCGTTTAAGGCCATTCTGGCAATTTTCTGTTTACGGGGTAGGATTGTTATACTCTATTCTCAAAGTGAAGAAAAGATATGTTCATTTCGCAATGTTACAGCCGTTTAAGGCCATTCTGGCCATTTTCTGTTTATGGGGTAGGATTGTTATACTCTATTCTCAAAGTGAAGAAAAGATATGTTCATTTCGCAATGTTACAGCCGTTTAAGGCCATTCTGGCCATTTTCTGTTTACGGGGTAGGATTGTTATACTCTATTCTCAAAGTGAAGAAAAGATATGTTCATTTCGCAATGTTACAGCCGTTTAAGGCCATTCTGGCCATTTTCTGTTTACGGGGTAGGATTGTTATACTCTATTCTCAAAGTGAAGAAAAGATATGTTCATTTCGCAATGTTACAGCCGTTTAAGGCCATTCTGGCCATTTTCTGTTTACGGGGTAGGATTGTTATACTCTATTCTCAAAGTGAAGAAAAGATATGTTCATTTCGCAATGTTACAGCCGTTTAAGGCCATTCTGGCCATTTCTGTTTACGGGGTAGGATTGTTATACTCTATTGTCAAAGTGAAGAAAAGATATGTTCATTTCGCAATGTTACAGCCGTTTAAGGCCATTCTGGCCATTTTCTGTTTACGGGGTAGGATTGTTATACTCTATTCTCAAAATAAAAAAAAATATGTTCATTTCGCAATGTTACAGCCGTTTAAGGCCATTCTGGCCATTTTCTGTTTACGGGGTAGGATTGTTATACCCTATTCTCAAAGTGAAGAAAAGATACGGTATATTCATTTCGCAATGTTACAGCCGTTAAAGGCCATTCTGGCCATTTTCTGTTTACGGGGTAGGATTGTTATACTCTATTCTCAAAGTGAAGAAAAGATATGTTCATTTCGCAATGTTACAGCCGTTTAAGGCCATTCTGGCCATTTTCTGTTTACGGGGTAGGATTGTTATACTCTATTCTCAAAGTGAAGAAAAGATATGTTCATTTCGCAATGTTACAGCCGTTTAAGGCCATTCTGGCCATTTTCTGTTTACGGGGTAGGATTGTTATACTCTATTCTCAAAGTGAAGAAAAGATACGGTATATTCATTTCGCAATGTTACAGCCGTTAAAGGCCATTCTGGCCATTTTCTGTTTACGGGGTAGGATTGTTATACTCTATTCTCAAAGTGAAGAAAAGATATGTTCATTTCGCAATGTTACAGTCGTTTAAGGCCATTGTGGCCATTTTCTGTTTACGGGGTAGGATTGTTATACCCTATTCTCAAAGTGAAGAAAAGATACGGTATATTCATTTCGCAATGTTACAGCCGTTAAAGGCCATTCTGGCCATTTTCTGTTTACGGGGTAGGATTGTTATACTCTATTCCCAAAGTGAAGAAAAGATATGTTCATTTCGCAATGTTACAGCCGTTTAAGGCCATTCTGGCCATTTTCTGTTTACGGGGTAGGATTGTTATACCCTATTCTCAAAGTGAAGAAAAGATGTGTTCATTTCGCAATGTTACAGCCGTTTAAGGCCATTCTGGCCATTTTCTGTTTACGGGGTAGGATTGTTATACTCTATTCTCAAAGTGAAGAAAAGATACGGTATATTCATTTCGCAATGTTACAGCCGTTAAAGGCCATTCTGGCCATTTTCTGTTTACGGGGTAGGATTGTTATACTCTATTCTCAAAGTGAAGAAAAGATATGTTCATTTCGCAATGTTACAGCCGTTTAAGGCCATTCTGGCCATTTTCTGTTTACGGGGTAGGATTGTTATACCCTATTCTCAAAGTGAAGAAAAGATACGGTATATTCATTTCGCAATGTTACAGCCGTTAAAGGCCATTCTGGCCATTTTCTGTTTACGAGGTAGGATTGTTACACCCTATTCTCAAAGTGAAGAAAAGATATGTTCATTTCGCAATGTTACAGCCGTTTAAGGCCATTCTGGCCATTTTCTGTTTACGGGGTAGGATTGTTATACCCTATTCTCAAAGTGAAGAAAAGATACGGTATATTCATTTCGCAATGTTACAGCCGTTAAAGGCCATTCTGGCCATTTTCTGTTTACGGGTAGGATTGTTATACCCTATTCTCAAAGTGAAGAAAAGATACGGTATATTCATTTCGCAATGTTACAGCCGTTAAAGGCCATTCTGGCCATTTTCTGTTTACGGGGTAGGATTGTTATACCCTATTCTCAAAGTGAATAAAAGATTCGGTATATTCATTTCGCAATGTTACAGCCGTTAAAGGCCATTCTGGCCATTTTCTGTTTACTGGGTAGGATTGTTATACTCTATTCTCAAAGTGAAGAAAAGATACGGTATATTCATTTCGCAATGTTACAGCCGTTAAAGGCCATTCTGGCCATTTTCTGTTTACGGGGTAGGATTGTTGTACCCTATTCTCAAAGTGAAGAAAAGATACGGTATATTCATTTCGCAATGTTACAGCCGTTAAAGGCCATTCTGGCCATTTTCTGTTTACGGGGTAGGATTGTTATACTCTATTCTCAAAGTGAAGAAAAGATATATTCATTTCGCAATGTTACAATCGTTTAAGGCCATTCTGGCCATTTTCTGTTTACGAGGTAGGATTGTTACATCCTATTCTCAAAGTGAAGAAAAGATATATTCATTTCGCAATGTTACAATCGTTTAAGGCCATTCTGGCCATTTTCTGTTTACGGGGTAGGATTGTTATACTCTATTCTCAAAGTGAAGAAAAGATACGGTATATTCATTTCGCAATGTTACAACCGTTTAATGCCATTCTGGCCATTTTCTGTTTACGGGGTAGGATTGTTATACCCTATTCTCAAAGTGAAGAAAAGATATGTTCATTTCGCAATGTTACAGCCGTTTAAGGCCATTCTGGCCATTTTCTGTTTACGGGGTAGGATTGTTATACTCTATTCTCAAAGTGAAGAAAAGATACGGTATATTCATTTCGCAATGTTACAGCCGTTAAAGGCCATTCTGGCCATTTTCTGTTTACGGGGTAGGATTGTTATACTCTATTCTCAAAGTGAAGAAAAGATATGTTCATTTCGCAATGTTACAGCCGTTTAAGGCCATTCTGGCCATTTTCTGTTTACGGGGTAGGATTGTTATACCCTATTCTCAAAGTGAAGAAAAGATACGGTATATTCATTTCGCAATGTTACAGCCGTTAAAGGCCATTCTGGCCATTTTCTGTTTACGAGGTAGGATTGTTACACCCTATTCTCAAAGTGAAGAAAAGATATGTTCATTTCGCAATGTTACAGCCGTTTAAGGCCATTCTGGCCATTTTCTGTTTACGGGGTAGGATTGTTATACCCTATTCTCAAAGTGAAGAAAAGATACGGTATATTCATTTCGCAATGTTACAGCCGTTAAAGGCCATTCTGGCCATTTTCTGTTTACGGGGTAGGATTGTTATACTCTATTCTCAAAGTGAAGAAAAGATATGTTCATTTCGCAATGTTACAGCCGTTAAAGGCCATTCTGGCCATTTTCTGTTTACGGGGTAGGATTGTTATACCCTATTCTCAAAGTGAATAAAAGATTCGGTATATTCATTTCGCAATGTTACAGCCGTTAAAGGCCATTCTGGCCATTTTCTGTTTACTGGGTAGGATTGTTATACCCTATTCTCAAAGTGAAGAAAAGATACGGTATATTCATTTCGCAATGTTACAGCCGTTAAAGGCCATTCTGGCCATTTTCTGTTTACGGGGTAGGATTGTTGTACCCTATTCTCAAAGTGAAGAAAAGATACGGTATATTCATTTCGCAATGTTACAGCCGTTAAAGGCCATTCTGGCCATTTTCTGTTTACGGGGTAGGATTGTTATACTCTATTCTCAAAGTGAAGAAAAGATATATTCATTTCGCAATGTTACAATCGTTTAAGGCCATTCTGGCCATTTTCTGTTTACGAGGTAGGATTGTTACATCCTATTCTCAAAGTGAAGAAAAGATATATTCATTTCGCAATGTTACAATCGTTTAAGGCCATTCTGGCCATTTTCTGTTTACGGGGTAGGATTGTTATACTCTATTCTCAAAGTGAAGAAAAGATACGGTATATTCATTTCGCAATGTTACAACCGTTTAATGCCATTCTGGCCATTTTCTGTTTACGGGGTAGGATTGTTATACCCTATTCTCAAAGTGAAGAAAAGATACGGTATATTCATTTCGCAATGTTACAGCCGTTAAAGGCCAATCTGGCCATTTTCTGTTTACGGGGTAGGATTGTTATACCCTATTCTCAAAGTGAAGAAAAGATACGGTATATTCATTTCGCAATGTTACAGCCGTTAATGGCCATTCTGGCCATTTTCTGTTTACGGGGTAGGATTGTTATACCCTATTCTCAAAGTGAAGAAAAGATACGGTATATTCATTTCGCAATGTTACAGCCGTTAAAGGCCATTCTGGCCATTTTCTGTTTACGGGGTAGGATTGTTATACCCTATTCTCAAAGTGAAGAAAAGATACGGTATATTCATTTCGCAATGTTACAGCCGTTAAAAGCCATTCTGGCCATTTTCTGTTTACGGGGTAGGATTGTTATACTCTATTCTCAAAGTGAAGAAAAGATACGGTATATTCATTTCGCAATGTTACAATCGTTTAAGGCCATTCTGGCCATTTTCTGTTTACGGGGTAGGATTGTTACACCCTATTCTCAAAGTGAAAAAAAGATATGTTCATTTTGCAATGTTACAATCGTTTAAGGCCACTCTGGCCTTTTTTCTGTTTACGAGGTAGGATTGTTACATCCTATTCTCAAAGTGAAGAAAAGATATATTCATTTCGCAATGTTACAATCGTTTAAGGCCATTCTGGCCATTTTCTGTTTACGGGGTAGGATTGTTACACCCTATTCTCAAAGTGAAGAAAAGATATGTTCATTTCGCAATGTTACAGCCGTTTAAGGCCATTCTGGCCATTTTCTGTTTACGGGGTAGGATTGTTATACTCTATTCTCAAAGTGAAGAAAAGATACGGTATATTCATTTCGCAATGTTACAGCCGTTAAAGGCCATTCTGGCCATTTTCTGTTTACGGGGTAGGATTGTTATACTCTATTCTCAAAGTGAAGAAAAGATATGTTCATTTCGCAATGTTACAGCCGTTTAAGGCCATTCTGGCCATTTTCTGTTTACGGGGTAGGATTGTTATACTCTATTCTCAAAGTGAAGAAAAGATACGGTATATTCATTTCGCAATGTTACAGCCGTTAAAGGCCATTCTGGCCATTTTCTGTTTACGGGGTAGGATTGTTATACTCTATTCTCAAAGTGAAGAAAAGATATGTTCATTTCGCAATGTTACAGCCGTTTAAGGCCATTCTGGCCATTTTCTGTTTACGGGGTAGGATTGTTATACCCTATTCTCAAAGTGAAGAAAAGATGTGTTCATTTCGCAATGTTACAGCCGTTTAAGGCCATTCTGGCCATTTTCTGTTTACGGGGTAGGATTGTTATACTCTATTCTCAAAGTGAAGAAAAGATACGGTATATTCATTTCGCAATGTTACAGCCGTTAAAGGCCATTCTGGCCATTTTCTGTTTACGGGGTAGGATTGTTATACTCTATTCTCAAAGTGAAGAAAAGATATGTTCATTTCGCAATGTTACAGCCGTTTAAGGCCATTCTGGCCATTTTCTGTTTACGGGGTAGGATTGTTATACTCTATTCTCAAAGTGAAGAAAAGATACGGTATATTCATTTCGCAATGTTACAGCCGTTAAAGGCCATTCTGGCCATTTTCTGTTTACGGGGTAGGATTGTTATACTCTATTCTCAAAGTGAAGAAAAGATATGTTCATTTCGCAATGTTACAGCCGTTTAAGGCCATTCTGGCCATTTTCTGTTTACGGGGTAGGATTGTTATACCCTATTCTCAAAGTGAAGAAAAGATACGGTATATTCATTTCGCAATGTTACAGCCGTTAAAGGCCATTCTGGCCATTTTCTGTTTACGAGGTAGGATTGTTACACCCTATTCTCAAAGTGAAGAAAAGATATGTTCATTTCGCAATGTTACAGCCGTTTAAGGCCATTCTGGCCATTTTCTGTTTACGGGGTAGGATTGTTATACCCTATTCTCAAAGTGAAGAAAAGATACGGTATATTCATTTCGCAATGTTACAGCCGTTAAAGGCCATTCTGGCCATTTTCTGTTTACGGGTAGGATTGTTATACCCTATTCTCAAAGTGAAGAAAAGATACGGTATATTCATTTCGCAATGTTACAGCCGTTAAAGGCCATTCTGGCCATTTTCTGTTTACGGGGTAGGATTGTTATACCCTATTCTCAAAGTGAATAAAAGATTCGGTATATTCATTTCGCAATGTTACAGCCGTTAAAGGCCATTCTGGCCATTTTCTGTTTACTGGGTAGGATTGTTATACTCTATTCTCAAAGTGAAGAAAAGATACGGTATATTCATTTCGCAATGTTACAGCCGTTAAAGGCCATTCTGGCCATTTTCTGTTTACGGGGTAGGATTGTTGTACCCTATTCTCAAAGTGAAGAAAAGATACGGTATATTCATTTCGCAATGTTACAGCCGTTAAAGGCCATTCTGGCCATTTTCTGTTTACGGGGTAGGATTGTTATACTCTATTCTCAAAGTGAAGAAAAGATATATTCATTTCGCAATGTTACAATCGTTTAAGGCCATTCTGGCCATTTTCTGTTTACGAGGTAGGATTGTTACATCCTATTCTCAAAGTGAAGAAAAGATATATTCATTTCGCAATGTTACAATCGTTTAAGGCCATTCTGGCCATTTTCTGTTTACGGGGTAGGATTGTTATACTCTATTCTCAAAGTGAAGAAAAGATACGGTATATTCATTTCGCAATGTTACAACCGTTTAATGCCATTCTGGCCATTTTCTGTTTACGGGGTAGGATTGTTATACCCTATTCTCAAAGTGAAGAAAAGATATGTTCATTTCGCAATGTTACAGCCGTTTAAGGCCATTCTGGCCATTTTCTGTTTACGGGGTAGGATTGTTATACTCTATTCTCAAAGTGAAGAAAAGATACGGTATATTCATTTCGCAATGTTACAGCCGTTAAAGGCCATTCTGGCCATTTTCTGTTTACGGGGTAGGATTGTTATACTCTATTCTCAAAGTGAAGAAAAGATATGTTCATTTCGCAATGTTACAGCCGTTTAAGGCCATTCTGGCCATTTTCTGTTTACGGGGTAGGATTGTTATACCCTATTCTCAAAGTGAAGAAAAGATACGGTATATTCATTTCGCAATGTTACAGCCGTTAAAGGCCATTCTGGCCATTTTCTGTTTACGAGGTAGGATTGTTACACCCTATTCTCAAAGTGAAGAAAAGATATGTTCATTTCGCAATGTTACAGCCGTTTAAGGCCATTCTGGCCATTTTCTGTTTACGGGGTAGGATTGTTATACCCTATTCTCAAAGTGAAGAAAAGATACGGTATATTCATTTCGCAATGTTACAGCCGTTAAAGGCCATTCTGGCCATTTTCTGTTTACGGGGTAGGATTGTTATACTCTATTCTCAAAGTGAAGAAAAGATATGTTCATTTCGCAATGTTACAGCCGTTAAAGGCCATTCTGGCCATTTTCTGTTTACGGGGTAGGATTGTTATACCCTATTCTCAAAGTGAATAAAAGATTCGGTATATTCATTTCGCAATGTTACAGCCGTTAAAGGCCATTCTGGCCATTTTCTGTTTACTGGGTAGGATTGTTATACCCTATTCTCAAAGTGAAGAAAAGATACGGTATATTCATTTCGCAATGTTACAGCCGTTAAAGGCCATTCTGGCCATTTTCTGTTTACGGGGTAGGATTGTTGTACCCTATTCTCAAAGTGAAGAAAAGATACGGTATATTCATTTCGCAATGTTACAGCCGTTAAAGGCCATTCTGGCCATTTTCTGTTTACGGGGTAGGATTGTTATACTCTATTCTCAAAGTGAAGAAAAGATATATTCATTTCGCAATGTTACAATCGTTTAAGGCCATTCTGGCCATTTTCTGTTTACGAGGTAGGATTGTTACATCCTATTCTCAAAGTGAAGAAAAGATATATTCATTTCGCAATGTTACAATCGTTTAAGGCCATTCTGGCCATTTTCTGTTTACGGGGTAGGATTGTTATACTCTATTCTCAAAGTGAAGAAAAGATACGGTATATTCATTTCGCAATGTTACAACCGTTTAATGCCATTCTGGCCATTTTCTGTTTACGGGGTAGGATTGTTATACCCTATTCTCAAAGTGAAGAAAAGATACGGTATATTCATTTCGCAATGTTACAGCCGTTAAAGGCCAATCTGGCCATTTTCTGTTTACGGGGTAGGATTGTTATACCCTATTCTCAAAGTGAAGAAAAGATACGGTATATTCATTTCGCAATGTTACAGCCGTTAATGGCCATTCTGGCCATTTTCTGTTTACGGGGTAGGATTGTTATACCCTATTCTCAAAGTGAAGAAAAGATACGGTATATTCATTTCGCAATGTTACAGCCGTTAAAGGCCATTCTGGCCATTTTCTGTTTACGGGGTAGGATTGTTATACCCTATTCTCAAAGTGAAGAAAAGATACGGTATATTCATTTCGCAATGTTACAGCCGTTAAAAGCCATTCTGGCCATTTTCTGTTTACGGGGTAGGATTGTTATACTCTATTCTCAAAGTGAAGAAAAGATACGGTATATTCATTTCGCAATGTTACAATCGTTTAAGGCCATTCTGGCCATTTTCTGTTTACGGGGTAGGATTGTTACACCCTATTCTCAAAGTGAAAAAAAGATATGTTCATTTTGCAATGTTACAATCGTTTAAGGCCACTCTGGCCTTTTTTCTGTTTACGAGGTAGGATTGTTACATCCTATTCTCAAAGTGAAGAAAAGATATATTCATTTCGCAATGTTACAATCGTTTAAGGCCATTCTGGCCATTTTCTGTTTACGGGGTAGGATTGTTACACCCTATTCTCAAAGTGAAGAAAAGATATGTTCATTTCGCAATGTTACAGCCGTTTAAGGCCATTCTGGCCATTTTCTGTTTACGGGGTAGGATTGTTATACTCTATTCTCAAAGTGAAGAAAAGATACGGTATATTCATTTCGCAATGTTACAGCCGTTAAAGGCCATTCTGGCCATTTTCTGTTTACGGGGTAGGATTGTTATACTCTATTCTCAAAGTGAAGAAAAGATATGTTCATTTCGCAATGTTACAGCCGTTTAAGGCCATTCTGGCCATTTTCTGTTTACGGGGTAGGATTGTTATACTCTATTCTCAAAGTGAAGAAAAGATACGGTATATTCATTTCGCAATGTTACAGCCGTTAAAGGCCATTCTGGCCATTTTCTGTTTACGGGGTAGGATTGTTATACTCTATTCTCAAAGTGAAGAAAAGATATGTTCATTTCGCAATGTTACAATCGTTTAAGGCCATTCTGGCCATTTTCTGTTTACGGGGTAGGATTGTTACACCCTATTCTCAAAGTGAAGAAAAGATATGTTCATTTCGCAATGTTACAGCCGTTTAAGGCCATTCTGGCCATTTTCTGTTTACGGGGTAGGATTGTTATACCCTATTCTCAAAGTGAAGAAAAGATATGTTCATTTCGCAATGTTACAGCCGTTAAAGGCCATTCTGGCCATTTTCTGTTTACGGGGTAGGATTGTTACACCCTATTCTCAAAGTGAAGAAAAGATATGTTCATTTCGCAATGTTACAGCCGTTTAAGGCCATTCTGGCCATTTTCTGTTTACGGGGTAGGATTGTTATACCCTATTCTCAAAGTGAAGAAAAGATATGTTCATTTCGCAATGTTACAGCCGTTTAAGGCCATTCTGGCCATTTTCTGTTTACGGGGTAGGATTGTTATACTCTATTCTCAAAGTGAAGAAAAGATACGGTATATTCATTTCGCAATGTTACAGCAGTTAAAGGCCATTCTGCCCATTTTCTGTTTACGGGGTAGGATTGTTATACCCTATTCTCAAAGTGAAGAAAAGATACGGTATATTCATTTCGCAATGTTACAGCAGTTAAAGGCCATTCTGGCCATTTTCTGTTTACGAGGTAGGATTGTTATACCCTATTCTCAAAGTGAAGAAAAGATACGGTATATTCATTTCGCAATGTTACAGCCGTTAAAGGCCATTCTGGCCATTTTCTGTTTACGGGGTAGGATTGTTATACCCTATTCTCAAAGTGAAGAAAAGATACGGTATATTCATTTCGCAATGTTACAGCCGTTAAAGGCCATTCTGGCCATTTTCTGTTTACGGGGTAGGATTGTTATACTCTATTCTCAAAGTGAAGAAAAGATACGGTATATTCATTTCGCAATGTTACAATCGTTTAAGGCTATTCTGGCCATTTTCTGTTTACGAGGTAGGATTGTTACATCCTATTCTCAAAGTGAAGAAAAGATATGTTCATTTCGCAATGTTACAATCGTTTAAGGCCATTCTGGCCATTTTCTGTTTACGGGGTAGGATTGTTATACTCTATTCTCAAAGTGAAGAAAAGATACGGTATATTCATTTCGCAATGTTACAATCGTTTAATGCCATTCTGGCCATTTTCTGTTTACGGGGTAGGATTGTTATACCCTATTCTCAAAGTGAAGAAAAGATACGGTATACTCATTTCGCAATGTTACAGCCGTTAAAGGCCATTCTGGCCTTTTTTGTTTACGGGGTAGGATTGTTATACCCTATTCTCAAAGTAAAGAAAAGATACGGTATATTCATTTCGCAATGTTACAGCCGTTAAAGACCATTCTGGCCATTTACTGTTTACGGGGTAGGATTGTTATACCCTATTCTCAAAGTGAAGAAAAGATACGGTATATTCATTTCGCAATGTTACAGCCGTTAAAGGCCATTCTGGCCATTTTCTGTTTACGGGGTAGGATTGTTATACTCTATTCTCAAAGTGAAGAAAAGATATGTTCATTTCGCAATGTTACAATCGTTTAAGGCCATTCTGGCCATTTTCTGTTTACGGGGTAGGATTGTTATACTCTATTCTCAAAGTGAAGAAAAGATACGGTATATTCATTTCGCAATGTTACAATCGTTTAAGGCCATTCTGGCCATTTTCTGTTTACGGGGTAGGATTGTTACACCCTATTCTCAAAGTGAAGAAAAGATATGTTCATTTCGCAATGTTACAATCGTTTAAGGCCATTCTGGCCATTTTCTGTTTACGAGGTAGGATTGTTACATCCTATTCTCAGAGTGAAGAAAAGATATATTCATTTCGCAATGTTACAATCGTTTAAGGCCATTCTGGCCATTTTCTGTTTACGAGGTAGGATTGTTACATCCTATTCTCAAAGTGAAGAAAAGATATATTCATTTCGCAATGTTGCAATCGTTTAAGGCCATTCTGGCCATTTTCTGTTTACGGGGTAGGATTGTTATACTCTATTCTCAAAGTGAAGAAAAGATATGTTCATTTCGCAATGTTACAGCCGTTTAAGGCCATTCTGGCCATTTTCTGTTTACGGGGTAGGATTGTTATACCCTATTCTCAAAGTGAAGAAAAGATACGATATATTCATTTCGCAATGTTACAGCCGTTAAAGGCCATTCTGGCCATTTTCTGTTTACGGGGTAGGATTGTTATACTCTATTCTCAAAGTGAAGAAAAGATATGTTCATTTCGCAATGTTACAGCCGTTTAAGGCCATTCTGGCCATTTTCTGTTTACGGGGTAGGATTGTTATACTCTATTCTCAAAGTGAAGAAAAGATATGTTCATTTCGCAATGTTACAGCCGTTTAAGGCCATTCTGGCCATTTTCTGTTTACGGGGTAGGATTGTTATACTCTATTCTCAAAGTGAAGAAAAGATATGTTCATTTCGCAATGTTACAGCCGTTTAAGGCCATTCTGGCCATTTTCTGTTTACGGGGTAGGATTGTTATACCCTATTCTCAAAGTGAAGAAAAGATACGGTATATTCATTTCGCAATGTTACAGCCGTTAAAGGCCATTCTGGCCATTTTCTGTTTACGGGGTAGGATTGTTATACTCTATTCTCAAAGTGAAGAAAAGATATGTTCATTTCGCAATGTTACAGCCGTTTAAGGCCATTCTGGCCATTTTCTGTTTACGGGGTAGGATTGTTATACCCTATTCTCAAAGTGAAGAAAAGATATGTTCATTTCGCAATGTTACAGCCGTTTAAGGCCATTCTGGCCATTTTCTGTTTACGGGGTAGGATTGTTATACTCTATTCTCAAAGTGAAGAAAAGATACGGTATATTCATTTCGCAATGTTACAGCCGTTAAAGGCCATTCTGGCCATTTTCTCTTTACGGGGTAGGATTGTTATACTCTATTCTCAAAGTGAAGAAAAGATATGTTCATTTCGCAATGTTACAGCCGTTTAAGGCCATTCTGGCCATTTTCTGTTTACGGGGTAGGATTGTTATACTCTATTCTCAAAGTGAAGAAAAGATACGGTATATTCATTTCGCAATGTTACAGCCGTTAAAGGCCATTCTGGCCATTTTCTGTTTACGGGGTAGGATTGTTATACTCTATTCTCAAAGTGAAGAAAAGATATGTTCATTTCGCAATGTTACAATCGTTTAAGGCCATTCTGGCCATTTTCTGTTTACGGGGTAGGATTGTTACACCCTATTCTCAAAGTGAAGAAAAGATATGTTCATTTCGCAATGTTACAGCCGTTTAAGGCCATTCTGGCCATTTTCTGTTTACGGGGTAGGATTGTTATACCCTATTCTCAAAGTGAAGAAAAGATACGGTATATTCATTTCGCAATGTTACAGCCGTTAAAGGCCATTCTGGCCATTTTCTGTTTACGGGGTAGGATTGTTACACCCTATTCTCAAAGTGAAGAAAAGATATGTTCATTTCGCAATGTTACAGCCGTTTAAGGCCATTCTGGCCATTTTCTGTTTACGGGGTAGGATTGTTATACCCTATTCTCAAAGTGAAGAAAAGATATGTTCATTTCGCAATGTTACAGCCGTTAAAGGCCATTCTGGCCATTTTCTGTTTACGGGGTAGGATTGTTATACTCTATTCTCAAAGTGAAGAAAAGATACGGGATATTCATTTCGCAATGTTACAGCCGTTAAAGGCCATTCTGGCCATTTTCTGTTTACGGGGTAGGATTGTTATACTCTATTCTCAAAGTGAAGAAAAGATACGGTATATTCATTTCGCAATGTTACAGCCGTTAAAGGCCATTCTGGCCATTTTCTGTTTACGGGGTAGGATTGTTATACTCTATTCTCAAAGTGAAGAAAAGATACGGTATATTCATTTCGCAATGTTACAGCCGTTAAAGGCCATTCGGGCCATTTTCTGTTTACGGGGTAGGATTGTTATACTCTATTCTCAAAGTGAAGAAAAGATATGTTCATTTCGCAATGTTACAGCCGTTTAAGGCCATTCTGGCCATTTTCTGTTTACGGGGTAGGATTGTTATACTCTATTCTCAAAGTGAAGAAAAGATACGGTATATTCATTTCGCAATGTTACAGCCGTTAAAGGCCATTCTGGCCATTTTCTGTTTACGGGGTAGGATTGTTATACTCTATTCTCAAAGTGAAGAAAAGATATGTTCATTTCGCAATGTTACAGCCGTTTAAGGCCATTCTGGCCATTTTCTGTTTACGGGGTAGGATTGTTACACCCTATTCTCAAAGTGAAGAAAAGATATATTCATTTCGCAATGTTACAATCGTTTAAAGCCATTCTGGCCATTTTCTGTTTACGGGGTAGGATTGTTACACTCTATTCTCAAAGTGAAGAAAAGATATGTTCATTTCGCAATGTTACAGCCGTTTAAGGCCATTCTGGCCATTTTCTGTTTACGGGGTAGGATTGTTATACCCTATTGTCAAAGTGAAGAAAAGATATGTTCATTTCGCAATGTTAAAGCCGTTTAAGGCCATTCTGGCCATTTTCTGTTTACGGGGTAGGATTGTTATACTCTATTCTCAAAGTGAAGAAAAGATACGGTATATTCATTTCGCAATGTTACAGCCGTTAAAGGCCATTCTGGCCATTTTCTGTTTACGGGGTAGGATTGTTATACTCTATTCTCAAAGTGAAGAAAAGATATGTTCATTTCGCAATGTTACAGCCGTTTAAGGCCATTCTGGCCATTTTCTGTTTACGGGGTAGGATTGTTACACCCTATTCTCAAAGTGAAGAAAAGATATGTTCATTTCGCAATGTTACAGCCGTTTAAGGCCATTCTGGCCATTTTCTGTTTACGGGGTAGGATTGTTATACCCTATTCTCAAAGTGAAGAAAAGATATGTTCATGTCGCAATGTTACAGCCGTTAAAGGCCATTCTGGCCATTTTCTGTTTACGGGGTAGCATTGTTACACCCTATTCTCAAAGTGAAGAAAAGATATGTTCATTTTGCAATGTTACAGCCGTTTAAGGCCATTCTGGCCATTTTCTGTTTACGGGGTAGGATTGTTATACCCTATTCTCAAAGTGAAGAAAAGATATGTTCATTTCGCAATGTTACAGCCGTTTAAGGCCATTCTGGCCATTTTCTGTTTACGGGGTAGGATTGTTATACTCTATTCTCAAAGTGAAGAAAAGATACGGTATATTCATTTCGCAATGTTACAGCCGTTAAAGGCCATTCTGGCCATTTTCTGTTTACGGGGTAGGATTGTTATACTCTATTCTCAAAGTGAAGAAAAGATATGTTCATTTCGCAATGTTACAGCCGTTTAAGGCCATTCTGGCCATTTTCTGTTTACGGGGTAGGATTGTTATACTCTATTCTCAAAGTGAAGAAAAGATACGGTATATTCATTTCGCAATGTTACAGCCGTTAAAGGCCATTCTGGCCATTTTCTGTTTACGGGGTAGGATTGTTATACCCTATTCTCAAAGTGAAGAAAAGATACGGTATATTCATTTCGCAATGTTACAGCCGTTAAAGGCCATTCTGGCCATTTTCTGTTTACGGGGTAGGATTGTTATACTATATTCTCAAAGTGAAGAAAAGATATATACATTTCGCAATGTTACAATCGTTTAAGGCCATTCTGGCCATTTTCTGTTTACGAGGTAGGATTGTTACATCCTATTCTCAAAGTGAAGAAAAGATATGTTCATTTCGCAATGTTACAATCGTTTAAGGCCATTCTGGACATTTTCTGTTTACGGGGTAGGATTGTTATACTCTAATCTCAAAGTGAAGAAAAGATACCGTATATTCATTTCGCAATGTTACAATCGTTTAATGCCATTCTGGCCATTTTCTGTTTACGGGGTAGGATTGTTATACCCTATTCTCAAAGTGATGAAAAGATACGGTATATTCATTTCGCAATGTTACAGCCGTTAAAGGCCATTCTGGCTATTTTCTGTTTACGGGGTAGGATTGTTATACCCTATTCTCAAAGTGAAGAAAAGATACGGTATATTCATTTCGCAATGTTACAGCCGTTAAAGGCCATTCTGGCCATTTTCTGTTTACGGGGTAGGTTTGTTATACCCTATTCTCAAAGTGAAGAAAAGATACGGTATATTCATTTCGCAATGTTACAGCCGTTAAAGGCCATTCTGGCCATTTTCTGTTTACGGGGTAGGATTGTTATACCCTATTCTCAAAGTGAAGAAAAGATACGGTATATTCATTTCGCAATGTTACAGCCGTTAAAGGCCATTCGGGCCATTTTCTGTTTACTTGGTAGGATTGTTATACTCTATTTTCAAAGTGAAGAAAAGATATGTTCATTTCGCAATGTTACAATCGTTTAAGGCCATTCTGGCCATTTTCTGTTTACGGGGTAGGATTGTTATACTCTATTCTCAAAGTGAAGAAAAGATATGTTCATTTCGCAATGTTACAATCGTTTAAGGCCATTCTGGCCATTTTCTCTTTACGGGGTAGGATTGTTATACTCTATTCTCAAAGTGAAGAAAAGATACGGTATATTCATTTCGCAATGTTACAATCGTTTAAGGCCATTCTGGCCATTTTCTGTTTACGGGGTAGGATTGTTACACCCTATTCTCAAAGTGAAGAAAAGATATGTTCATTTTGCAATGTTACAATCGTTTAAGGCCATTCTGGCCATTTTCTGTTTACGAGGTAGGATTGTTACATCCTATTCTCAAAGTGAAGAAAAGATATATTCATTTCGCAATGTTACAATCGTTTAAGGCCATTCAGGCCATTTTCTGTTTACGGGGTAGGATTGTTACACCCTATTCTCAAAGTGAAGAAAAGATATGTTCATTTCGCAATGTTACAGCCGTTTAAGGCCATTCTGGCCATTTTCTGTTTACGGGGTAGGATTGTTATACCCTATTCTCAAAGTGAAGAAAAGATACGGTATATTCATTTCGCAATGTTACAATCGTTTAAGGCCATTCTGGCCATTTTCTGTTTACGGGGTAGGATTGTTATACTCTATTCTCAAAGTGAAGAAAAGATATGTTCATTTCGCAATGTTACAGCCGTTTAAGGCCATTCTGGCCATTTTCTGTTTACGGGGTAGGATTGTTATACTCTATTCTCAAAGTGAAGAAAAGATATGTTCATTTCGCAATGTTACAGCCGTTTAAGGCCATTCTGGCCATTTTCTGTTTACGGGGTAGGATTGTTATACTCTATTCTCAAAGTGAAGAAAAGATACGGTATATTCATTTCGCAATGTTAAAGCCGTTAAAGGCCATTCTGGCCATTTTCTGTCTACGGGGTAGGATTGTTATACTCTATTCTCAAATTGAAGAAAAGATATGTTCATTTCGCAATGTTACAGCCGTTAAAGGCCATTCTGGCCATTTTCTGTTTACGGGGTAGGATTGTTATACTCTATTCTCAAAGTGAAGAAAAGATATTTTCATTTCGCAATGTTACAGCCGTTTAATGCCATTCTGGCCATTTTCTGTTTACGGGGTAGGATTGTTATACTCTATTCTCAAAGTGAAGAAAAGATATGTTCATTTCGCAATGTTACAGCCGTTTAAGGCCATTCTGGCCATTTTCTGTTTACGGGGTAGGATTGTTATACTCTATTCTCAAAGTGAAGAAAAGATACGGTATATTCATTTCGCAATGTTACAGCCGTTAAAGGCCATTCTGGCCATTTTCTGTTTACGGGGTAGGATTGTTATACTCTATTCTCAAAGTGAAGAAAAGATATGTTCATTTCGCAATGTTACAGCCGTTTAAGGCCATTTTGGCCATTTTCTGTTTACGGGGTAGGATTGTTATACTCTATTCTCAAAGTGAAGAAAAGATACGGTATATTCATTTCGCAATGTTACAGCCGTTAAAGGCCATTCTGGCCATTTTCTGTTTACGGGGTAGGATTGTTATACTCTATTCTCAAAGTGAAGAAAAGATATGTTCATTTCGCAATGTTACAATCGTTTAAGGCCATTCTGGCCATTTTCTGTTTACGGGGTAGGATTGTTACACCCTATTCTCAAAGTGAAGAAAAGATATGTTCATTTCGCAATGTTACAGCCGTTTAAGGCCATTCTGGCCATTTTCTGTTTACGGGGTAGGATTGTTATACCCTATTCTCAAAGTGAAGAAAAGATATGTTCATTTCGCAATGTTACAGCCGTTAAAGGCCATTCTGGCCATTTTCTGTTTACGGGGTAGGATTGTTACACCCTATTCTCAAAGTGAAGAAAAGATATGTTCATTTCGCAATGTTACAGCCGTTTAAGGCCATTCTGGCCATTTTCTGTTTACGGGGTAGAATTGTTATACCCTATTCTCAAAGTGAAGAAAAGATATGTTCATTTCGCAATGTTACAGCCGTTTAAGGCCATTCTGGCCATTTTCTGTTTACGGGGTAGGATTGTTATACTCTATTCTCAAAGTGAAGAAAAGATACGGTATATTCATTTCGCAATGTTACAGCCGTTAAAGGCCATTCTGGCCATTTTCTGTTTACGGGTAGGATTGTTATACCCTATTCTCAAAGTGAAGAAAAGATACGGTATATTCATTTCGCAATGTTACAGCCGTTAAAGGCCATTCTGGCCATTTTCTGTTTACGGGGTAGGATTGTTATACCCTATTCTCAAAGTGAATAAAAGATTCGGTATATTCATTTCGCAATGTTACAGCCGTTAAAGGCCATTCTGGCCATTTTCTGTTTACTGGGTAGGATTGTTATACCCTATTCTCAAAGTGAAGAAAAGATACGGTATATTCATTTCGCAATGTTACAGCCGTTAAAGGCCATTCTGGCCATTTTCTGTTTACGGGGTAGGATTGTTGTACCCTATTCTCAAAGTGAAGAAAAGATACGGTATATTCATTTCGCAATGTTACAGCCGTTAAAGGCCATTCTGGCCATTTTCTGTTTACGGGGTAGGATTGTTATACTCTATTCTCAAAGTGAAGAAAAGATATATTCATTTCGCAATGTTACAATCGTTTAAGGCCATTCTGGCCATTTTCTGTTTACGAGGTAGGATTGTTACATCCTATTCTCAAAGTGAAGAAAAGATATATTCATTTCGCAATGTTACAATCGTTTAAGGCCATTCTGGCCATTTTCTGTTTACGGGGTAGGATTGTTATACTCTATTCTCAAAGTGAAGAAAAGATACGGTATATTCATTTCGCAATGTTACAACCGTTTAATGCCATTCTGGCCATTTTCTGTTTACGGGGTAGGATTGTTATACCCTATTCTCAAAGTGAAGAAAAGATACGGTATATTCATTTCGCAATGTTACAGCCGTTAAAGGCCAATCTGGCCATTTTCTGTTTACGGGGTAGGATTGTTATACCCTATTCTCAAAGTGAAGAAAAGATACGGTATATTCATTTCGCAATGTTACAGCCGTTAAAGGCCATTCTGGCCATTTTCTGTTTACGGGGTAGGATTGTTATACTCTATTCTCAAAGTGAAGAAAAGATATGTTCATTTCGCAATGTTACAGCCGTTTAAGGCCATTCTGGCCATTTTCTGTTTACGGGGTAGGATTGTTATACTCTATTCTCAAAGTGAAGAAAAGATATGTTCATTTCGCAATGTTACAGCCGTTTAAGGCCATTCTGGCCATTTTCTGTTTACGGGGTAGGATTGTTATACTCTATTCTCAAAGTGAAGAAAAGATACGGTATATTCATTTCGCAATGTTACAGCCGTTAAAGGCCATTCTGGCCATTTTCTGTTTACGGGGTAGGATTGTTATACTCTATTCTCAAAGTGAAGAAAAGATATGTTCATTTCGCAATGTTACAGTCGTTTAAGGCCATTCTGGCCATTTTCTGTTTACGGGGTAGGATTGTTATACCCTATTCTCAAAGTGAAGAAAAGATACGGTATATTCATTTCGCAATGTTACAGCCGTTAAAGGCCATTCTGGCCATTTTCTGTTTACGGGGTAGGATTGTTATACTCTATTCCCAAAGTGAAGAAAAGATATGTTCATTTCGCAATGTTACAGCCGTTTAAGGCCATTCTGGCCATTTTCTGTTTACGGGGTAGGATTGTTATACCCTATTCTCAAAGTGAAGAAAAGATATGTTCATTTCGCAATGTTACAGCCGTTTAAGGCCATTCTGGCCATTTTCTGTTTACGGGGTAGGATTGTTATACTCTATTCTCAAAGTGAAGAAAAGATACGGTATATTCATTTCGCAATGTTACAGCCGTTAAAGGCCATTCTGGCCATTTTCTGTTTACGGGGTAGGATTGTTATACTCTATTCTCAAAGTGAAGAAAAGATATGTTCATTTCGCAATGTTACAGCCGTTTAAGGCCATTCTGGCCATTTTCTGTTTACGGGGTAGGATTGTTATACCCTATTCTCAAAGTGAAGAAAAGATACGGTATATTCATTTCGCAATGATACAGCCGTTAAAGGCCATTCTGGCCATTTTCTGTTTACGAGGTAGGATTGTTACACCCTATTCTCAAAGTGAAGAAAAGATATGTTCATTTCGCAATGTTACAGCCGTTTAAGGCCATTCTGGCCATTTTCTATTTACGGGGTAGGATTGTTATACCCTATTCTCAAAGTGAAGAAAAGATACGGTATATTCATTTCGCAATGTTACAGCCGTTAAAGGCCATTCTGGCCATTTTCTGTTTACGGGTAGGATTGTTATACCCTATTCTCAAAGTGAAGAAAAGATACGGTATATTCATTTCGCAATGTTACAGCCGTTAAAGGCCATTCTGGCCATTTTCTGTTTACGGGGTAGGATTGTTATACCCTATTCTCAAAGTGAATAAAAGATTCGGTATATTCATTTCGCAATGTTACAGCCGTTAAAGGCCATTCTGGCCATTTTCTGTTTACTGGGTAGGATTGTTATACCCTATTCTCAAAGTGAAGAAAAGATACGGTATATTCATTTCGCAATGTTACAGCCGTTAAAGGCCATTCTGGCCATTTTCTGTTTACGGGGTAGGATTGTTGTACCCTATTCTCAAAGTGAAGAAAAGATACGGTATATTCATTTCGCAATGTTACAGCCGTTAAAGGCCATTCTGGCCATTTTCTGTTTACGGGGTAGGATTGTTATACTCTATTCTCAAAGTGAAGAAAAGATATATTCATTTCGCAATGTTACAATCGTTTAAGGCCATTCTGGCCATTTTCTGTTTACGAGGTAGGATTGTTACATCCTACTCTCAAAGTGAAGAAAAGATATATTCATTTCGCAATGTTACAATCGTTTAAGGCCATTCTGGCCATTTTCTGTTTACGGGGTAGGATTGTTATACTCTATTCTCAAAGTGAAGAAAAGATACGGTATATTCATTTCGCAATGTTACAACCGTTTAATGCCATTCTGGCCATTTTCTGTTTACGGGGTAGGATTGTTATACCCTATTCTCAAAGTGAAGAAAAGATACGGTATATCCATTTCGCAATGTTACAGCCGTTAAAGGCCAATCTGGCCATTTTCTGTTTACGGGGTAGGATTGTTATACCCTATTCTCAAAGTGAAGAAAAGATACGGTATATTCATTTCGCAATGTTACAGCCGTTAATGGCCATTCTGGCCATTTTCTGTTTACGGGGTAGGATTGTTATACCCTATTCTCAAAGTGAAGAAAAGATACGGTATATTCATTTCGCAATGTTACAGCCGTTAAAGGCCATTCTGGCCATTTTCTGTTTACGGGGTAGGATTGTTATACCCTATTCTCAAAGTGAAGAAAAGATACGGTATATTCATTTCGCAATGTTACAGCCGTTAAAGGCCATTCTGGCCATTTTCTGTTTACGGGGTAGGATTGTTACACTCTATTCTCAAAGTGAAGAAAAGATATGTTCATTTCGCAATGTTACAATCGTTTAAGGCCATTCTGGCCATTTTCTGTTTACGGGGTAGGATTGTTATACTCTATTCTCAAAGTGAAGAAAAGATACGGTATATTCATTTCGCAATGTTACAATCGTTTAAGGCCATTCTGGCCATTTTCTGTTTACGGGGTAGGATTGTTACACCCTATTCTCAAAGTGAAAAAAAGATATGTTCATTTTGCAATGTTACAATCGTTTAAGGCCATTCTGGCCTTTTTTCTGTTTACGAGGTAGGATTGTTACATCCTATTCTCAAAGTGAAGAAAAGATATATTCATTTCGCAATGTTACAATCGTTTAAGGCCATTCTGGCCATTTTCTGTTTACGGGGTAGGATTGTTACACCCTATTCTCAAAGTGAAGAAAAGATATGTTCATTTCGCAATGTTACAGCCGTTTAAGGCCATTCTGGCCATTTTCTGTTTACGGGGTAGGATTGTTATACCCTATTCTCAAAGTGAAGAAAAGATACGGTATATTCATTTCGCAATGTTACAATCGTTTAAGGCCATTCTGGCCATTTTCTGTTTACGGGGTAGGATTGTTATACTCTATTCTCAAAGTGAAGAAAAGATATGTTCATTCGCAATGTTGCAGCCGTTTAAGGCCATTCTGGCCATTTTCTGTTTACGGGGTAGGATTGTTATACCCTATTCTCAAAGTGAAGAAAAGATACGGTATATTCATTTCGCAATGTTACAGCCGTTAAAGGCCATTCTGGCCATTTTCTGTTTACGGGGTAGGATTGTTATACTCTATTCTCAAAGTGAAGAAAAGATATGTTCATTTCGCAATGTTACAGCCGTTTAAGGCCATTCTGGCCATTTTCTGTTTACGGGGTAGGATTGTTATACTCTATTCTCAAAGTGAAGAAAAGATATGTTCATTTCGCAATGTTACAGCCGTTTAAGGCCATTCTGGCCATTTTCTGTTTACGGGGTAGGATTGTTATACTCTATTCTCAAAGTGAAGAAAAGATATGTTCATTTCGCAATGTTACAGCCGTTTAAGGCCATTCTGGCCATTTTCTGTTTACGGGGTAAGATTGTTATACTCTATTCTCAAAGTGAAGAAAAGATATGTTCATTTCGCAATGTTACAGCCGTTTAAGGCCATTCTGGCCATTTCTGTTTACGGGGTAGGATTGTTATACTCTATTCTCAAAGTGAAGAAAAGATATGTTCATTTCGCAATGTTACAGCCGTTTAGGGCCATTCTGGCCATTTTCTGTTTACGGGGTAGGATTGTTATACTCTATTCTCAAAGTGAAGAAAAGATACGGTATATTCATTTCGCAATGTTACAGCCGTTAAAGGCCATTCTGGCCATTTTCTGTTTACGGGGTAGGATTGTTACACTCTATTCTCAAAGTGAAGAAAAGATACGGTATATTCATTTCGCAATGTTACAGCCGTTAAAGGCCATTCTGGCCATTTTTTGTCTACGGGGTAGGATTGTTATACTCTATTCTCAAAGTGAAGAAAAGATATGTTCATTTCGCAATGTTACAGCCGTTTAAGGCCATTCTGGCCATTTTCTGTTTACGGGGTAGGATTGTTATACTCTATTCTCAAAGTGAAGAAAAGATATGTTCATTTCGCAATGTTACAGCCGTTTAAGGCCATTCTGGCCATTTTCTGTTTACGGGGTAGGATTGTTATACTCTATTCTCAAAGTGAAGAAAAGATATGTTCATTTCGCAATGTTACAGCCGTTTAAGGCCATTCTGGCCATTTTCTGTTTACGGGGTAGGATTGTTATACCCTATTCTCAAAGTGAAGAAAAGATATGTTCATTTCGCAATGTTACAGCCGTTTAAGGCCATTCTGGCCATTTTCTGTTTACGGGGTAGGATTGTTATACTCTATTCTCAAAGTGAAGAAAAGATACGGTATATTCATTTCGCAATGTTACAGCCGTTAAAGGCCATTCTGGCCATTTTCTGTTTACGGGGTAGGATTGTTATACTCTATTCTCAAAGTGAAGAAAAGATAAGTTCATTTCGCAAAGTTACATCCGTTTAAGGCCATTCTGGCCATTTTCTGTTTACGGGGTAGGATTGTTATACTCTATTCTCAAAGTGAAGAAAAGATACGGTATATTCATTTCGCAATGTTACAGCCGTTAAAGGCCATTCTGGCCATTTTCTGTTTACGGGGTAGGATTGTTATACTCTATTCTCAAAGTGAAGAAAAGATATGTTCATTTCGCAATGTTACAATCGTTTAAGGCCATTCTGGCCATTTTCTGTTTACGGGGTAGGATTGTTATACTCTATTCTCAAAGTGAAGAAAAGATACGGTATATTCATTTCGCAATGTTACAGCAGTTAAAGGCCATTCTGGCCATTTTCTGTTTACGGGGTAGGATTGTTATACCCTATTCTCAAAGTGAAGAAAAGATACGGTATATTCATTTCGCAATGTTACAGCCGTTAAAGGCCATTCTGGCCATTTTCTGTTTACGGGGTAGGATTGTTATACCCTATTCTCAAAGTGAAGAAAAGATACGGTATATTCATTTCGCAATCTTACAGCCGTTAAAGGCCATTCTGGCCATTTTCTGTTTACGGGGTAGGATTGTTATACTCTATTCTCAAAGTGAAGAAAAGATATATTCATTTCGCAATGTTACAATCGTTTAAGGCTATTCTGGCCATTTTCTGTTTACGAGGTAGGATTGTTACATCCTATTCTCAAAGTGAAGAAAAGATATGTTCATTTCGCAATGTTACAATCGTTTAAGGCCATTCTGGCCATTTTCTGTTTACGGGGTAGGATTGTTATACTCTATTCTCAAAGTGAAGAAAAGATACGGTATATTCATTTCGCAATGTTACAATCGTTTAATGCCATTCTGGCCATTTTCTGTTTACGGGGTAGGATTGTTATACCCTATTCTCAAAGTGAAGAAAAGATACGGTATATTCATTTCGCAATGTTACAGCCGTTAAAGGCCATTCTGGCCATTTTCTGTTTACGGGGTAGGATTGTTATACCCTATTCTCAAAGTAAAGAAAAGATACGGTATATTCATTTCGCAATGTTACAGCCGTTAAAGACCATTCTGGCCATTTACTGTTTACGGGGTAGGACTGTTATACTCTATTCTCAAAGTGAAGAAAAGATACGGTATATTCATTTCGCAATGTTACAATCGTTTAAGGCCATTCTGGCCATTTTCTGTTTACGGGGTAGGATTGTTACACCCTATTCTCAAAGTGAAGAAAAGATATGTTCATTTCGCAATGTTACAATCGTTTAAGGCCATTCTGGCCATTTTCTGTTTACGAGGTAGGATTGTTACATCCTATTCTCAAAGTGGAGAAAAGATATATTCATTTCGCAATGTTACAATCGTTTAAGGCCATTCTGGCCATTTTCTGTTTACGAGGTAGGATTGTTACATCCTATTCTCAAAGTGAAGAAAAGATATATTCATTTCGCAATGTTGCAATCGTTTAAGGCCATTCTGGCCATTTTCTGTTTACGGGGTAGGATTGTTATACTCTATTCTCAAAGTGAAGAAAAGATATGTTCATTTCGCAATGTTACAGCCGTTTAAGGCCATTCTGGCCATTTTCTGTTGACGGGGTAGGATTGTTATACCCTATTCTCAAAGTGAAGAAAAGATACTGTATATTCATTTCGCAATGTTACAGCCGTTAAAGGCCATTCTGGCCATTTTCTGTTTACGGGGTAGGATTGTTATACTCTATTCTCAAAGTGAAGAAAAGATATGTTCATTTCGCAATGTTACAGCCGTTTAAGGCCATTCTGGCCATTTTCTGTTTACGGGGTAGGATTGTTATACTCTATTCTCAAAGTGAAGAAAAGATATGTTCATTTCGCAATGTTACAGCCGTTTAAGGCCATTCTGGCCATTTTCTGTTTACGGGGTAGGATTGTTATACTCTATTCTCAAAGTGAAGAAAAGATATGTTCATTTCGCAATGTTACAGCCGTTTAAGGCCATTCTGGCCATTTCTGTTTACGGGGTAGGATTGTTATACTCTATTCTCAAAGTGAAGAAAAGATATGTTCATTTCGCAATGTTACAGCCGTTTAAGGCCATTCTGGCCATTTTCTGTTTACGGGGTAGGATTGTTATACTCTATTCTCAAAGTGAAGAAAAGATATGTTCATTTCGCAATGTTACAGCCGTTTAAGGCCATTCTGGCCATTTTCTGTTTACGGGGTAGGATTGTTATACCCTATTCTCAAAGTGAAGAAAAGATATGTTCATTTCGCAATGTTACAGCCGTTTAAGGCCTTTCTGGCCATTTTCTGTTTACGGGGTAGGATTGTTATACTCTATTCTCAAAGTGAAGAAAAGATATGTTCATTTCGCAATGTTACAGCCGTTTAAGGCCATTCTGGCCATTTTCTGTTTACGGGGTAGGATTGTTATACTCTATTCTCAAAGTGAAGAAAAGATATGTTCATTTCGCAATGTTACAGCCGTTAAAGGCCATTCTGGCCATTTTCTGTTTACGGGGTAGGATTGTTATACCCTATTCTCAAAGTGAAGAAAAGATACGGTATATTCATTTCGCAATGTTACAGCCGTTAAAGGCCATTCGGGCCATTTTCTGTTTACTTGGTAGGATTGTTATACTCTATTTTCAAAGTGAAGAAAAGATATGTTCATTTCGCAATGTTACAATCGTTTAAGGCCATTCTGGCCATTTTCTGTTTACGGGGTAGGATTGTTATACTCTATTCTCAAAGTGAAGAAAAGATATGTTCATTTCGCAATGTTACAATCGTTTAAGGCCATTCTGGCCATTTTCTGTTTACGGGGTAGGATTGTTATACTCTATTCTCAAAGTGAAGAAAAGATACGGTATATTCATTTCGCAATGTTACAATCGTTTAAGGCCATTCTGGCCATTTTCTGTTTACGGGGTAGGATTGTTACACCCTATTCTCAAAGTGAAGAAAAGATATGTTCATTTCGCAATGTTACAATCGTTTAAGGCCATTCTGGCCATTTTCTGTTTACGAGGTAGGATTGTTACATCCTATTCTCAAAGTGAAGAAAAGATATATTCATTTCGCAATGTTACAATCGTTTAAGGCCATTCAGGCCATTTTCTGTTTACGGGGTAGGATTGTTACACCCTATTCTCAAAGTGAAGAAAAGATATGTTCATTTCGCAATGTTACAGCCGTTTAAGGCCATTCTGGCCATTTTCTGTTTACGGGGTAGGATTGTTATACCCTATTCTCAAAGTGAAGAAAAGATACGGTATATTCATTTCGCAATGTTACAATCGTTTAAGGCCATTCTGGCCATTTTCTGTTTACGGGGTAGGATTGTTATACTCTATTCTCAAAGTGAAGAAAAGATATGTTCATTTCGCAATGTTACAGCCGTTTAAGGCCATTCTGGCCATTTTCTGTTTACGGGGTAGGATTGTTATACTCTATTCTCAAAGTAAAGAAAAGATATGTTCATTTCGCAATGTTACAGCCGTTTAAGGCCATTCTGGCCATTTTCTGTTTACGGGGTAGGATTGTTATACTCTATTCTCAAAGTGAAGAAAAGATATGTTCATTTCGCAATGTTACAGCCGTTTAAGGCCATTCTGGCCATTTTCTGTTTACGGGGTAGGATTGTTATACTCTATTCTCAAAGTGAAGAAAAGATATGTTCATTTCGCAATGTTACAGCCGTTTAAGGCCATTCTGGCCATTTCTGTTTACGGGGTAGGATTGTTATACTCTATTCTCAAAGTGAAGAAAAGATATGTTCATTTCGCAATGTTACAGCCGTTTAAAGCCATTCTGGCCATTTTCTGTTTACGGGGTAGGATTGTTATACTCTATTCTCAAAGTGAAGAAAAGATACGGTATATTCATTTCGCAATGTTACAGCCGTTAAAGGCCATTCTGGCCATTTTCTGTTTACGGGGTAGGATTGTTATACTCTATTCTCAAAGTGAAGAAAAGATACGGTATATTCATTTCGC
Organism: Thermobia domestica; assembly: GCF_964235325.1. NCBI lineage: Eukaryota > Metazoa > Arthropoda > Insecta > Zygentoma > Lepismatidae > Thermobia > Thermobia domestica. Next base: position 43,188,917 of record NC_137469.1, read on the forward strand.
AATGTTACAGCCGTTAAAGGCCATTCTGGCCATTTTCTGTCTACGGGGTAGGATTGTTATACTCTATTCTCAAATTGAAGAAAAGATATGTTCATTTCGCAATGTTACAGCCGTTAAAGGCCATTCTGGCCATTTTCTGTTTACGGGGTAGGATTGTTATACTCTATTCTCAAAGTGAAGAAAAGATATGTTCATTTCGCAATGTTACAGCCGTTTAAGGCCATTCTGGCCATTTTCTGTTTACGGGGTAGGATTGTTATACTCTATTCTCAAAGTGAAGAAAAGATATGTTCATTTCGCAATGTTACAGCCGTTTAAGGCCATTCTGGCCATTTTCTGTTTACGGGGTAGGATTGTTATACTCTATTCTCAAAGTGAAGAAAAGATACGGTATATTCATTTCGCAATGTTACAGCCGTTAAAGGCCATTCTGGCCATTTTCTGTTTACGGGGTAGGATTGTTATACTCTATTCTCAAAGTGAAGAAAAGATATGTTCATTTCGCAATGTTACAGCCGTTTAAGGCCATTTTGGCCATTTTCTGTTTACGGGGTAGGATTGTTATACTCTATTCTCAAAGTGAAGAAAAGATACGGTATATTCATTTCGCAATGTTACAGCCGTTAAAGGCCATTCTGGCCATTTTCTGTTTACGGGGTAAGATTGTTATACTCTATTCTCAAAGTGAAGAAAAGATATGTTCATTTCGCAATGTTACAATCGTTTAAGGCCATTCTGGCCATTTTCTGTTTACGGGGTAGGATTGTTACACCCTATTCTCAAAGTGAAGAAAAGATATGTTCATTTCGCAATGTTACAGCCGTTTAAGGCCATTCTGGCCATTTTCTGTTTACGGGGTAGGATTGTTATACCCTATTCTCAAAGTGAAGAAAAGATATGTTCATTTCGCAATGTTACAGCCGTTAAAGGCCATTCTGGCCATTTTCTGTTTACGGGGTAGGATTGTTACACCCTATTCTCAAAGTGAAGAAAAGATATGTTCATTTCGCAATGTTACAGCCGTTTAAGGCCATTGTGGCCATTTTCTGTTTACGGGGTAGAATTGTTATACCCTATTCTCAAAGTGAAGAAAAGATATGTTCATTTCGCAATGTTACAGCCGTTTAAGGCCATTCTGGCCATTTTCTGTTTACGGGGTAGGATTGTTATACTCTATTCTCAAAGTGAAGAAAAGATACGGTATATTCATTTCGCAATGTTACAGCCGTTAAAGGCCATTCTGGCCATTTTCTGTCTACGGGGTAGGATTGTTATACTCTATTCTCAAAGTGAAGAAAAGATACGGTATATTCATTTCGCAATGTTACAGCAGTTAAAGGCCATTCTGGCCATTTTCTGTTTACGGGGTAGGATTGTTATACTCTATTCTCAAAGTGAAGAAAAGATACGGTATATTCATTTCGCAATGTTACCGCCGTTAAAGGCCATTCGGGCCATTTTCTGTTTACGGGGTAGGATTGTTATACTCTATTCTCAAAGTGAAGAAAAGATATGTTCATTTCGCAATGTTACAGCCGTTTAAGGCCATTCTGGCCATTTTCTGTTTACGGGGTAGGATTGTTATACTCTATTCTCAAAGTGAAGAAAAGATACGGTATATTCATTTCGCAATATTACAGCCGTTAAAGGCCATTCTGGCCATTTTCTGTTTACGGGGTAGGATTGTTATACTCTATTCTCAAAGTGAAGAAAAGATATGTTCATTTCGCAATGTTACAGCCGTTTAAGGCCATTCTGGCCATTTTCTGTTTACGGGGTAGGATTGTTACACCCTATTCTCAAAGTGAAGAAAAGATATATTCATTTCGCAATGTTACAATCGTTTAAGGCCATTCTGGCCATTTTCTGTTTACGGGGTAGGATTGTTACACCCTATTCTCAAAGTGAAGAAAAGATATGTTCATTTCGCAATGTTACAGCCGTTAAAGGCCATTCTGGCCATTTTCTGTTTACGGGGTAGGATTGTTACACCCTATTCTCAAAGTGAAGAAAAGATATGTTCATTTCGCAATGTTACAGCCGTTTAAGGCCATTCTGGCCATTTTCTGTTTACGGGGTAGGATTGTTATACTCTATTCTCAAAGTGAAGAAAAGATATGTTCATTTCGCAATGTTACAGCCGTTTAAGGCCATTCTGGCCATTTTCTGTTTACGGGGTAGGATTGTTATACTCTATTCTCAAAGTGAAGAAAAGATATGTTCATTTCGCAATGTTACAGCCGTTTAAGGCCATTCTGGCCATTTTCTGTTTACGGGGTAGGATTGTTATACTCTATTCTCAAAGTGAAAAAAAGATATGTTCATTTCGCAATGTTACAGCCGTTAAAGGCCATTCTGGCCATTTTCTGTTTACGGGGTAGGATTGTTATACTCTATTCTCAAAGTGAAGAAAAGATATGTTCATTTCGCAATGTTACAGCCGTTAAAGGCCATTCTGGCCATTTTCTGTTTACGGGGTAGGATTGTTACACCCTATTCTCAAAGTGAAGAAAAGATGTGTTCATTTCGCAATGTTACAGCCGTTTAAGGCCATTCTGGCCATTTTCTGTTTACGGGGTAGGATTGTTATACTCTATTCTCAAAGTGAAGAAAAGATATGTTCATTTCGCAATGTTACAGCCGTTTAAGGCCATTCTGGCCATTTTCTGTTTACGGGGTAGGATTGTTATACTCTATTCTCAAAGTGAAGAAAAGATATGTTCATTTCGCAATGTTACAGCCGTTTAAGGCCATTCTGGCCATTTTCTGTTTACGGGGTAGGATTGTTATACTCTATTCTCAAAGTGAAGAAAAGATATGTTCATATCGCAATGTTACAGCCGTTAAAGGCCATTCTGGCCATTTTCTGTTTACGGGGTAGGATTGTTATACTCTATTCTCAAAGTGAAGAAAAGATATGTTCATTTCGCAATGTTACAGCCGTTTAAGGCCATTCTGGCCATTTTCTGTTTACGGGGTAGGATTGTTATACTCTATTCTCAAAGTGAAGAAAAGATATGTTCATTTCGCAATGTTACAGCCGTTAAAGGCCATTCTGGCCATTTTCTGTTTACGGGGTAGGATTGTTACACCCTATTCTCAAAGTGAAGAAAAGATATATTCATTTCGCAACACACTTTACTGAATCTTAACGGCATCACGACACAGTTTACTGAATATCAACGACATCGCGACACACTTTAGTGAACGTCAACGACAACGCGACACACTTTACTGAACGTCAACGACATCCCGACACACTTTACTGAATATCAACAACATCGCGACATACTTTTTCTTGACTATTTTATTAATTATAAATTACAATGGTATAAGCCTACAAGTTTCTATGAAATAGTGACTCTTTGTAGTACTGAACATTGTTGCTACCGCTGTAGTCGTTGACTGATAGCCTATCTTGAATTGATTTTAACTAATCATTAAATGCTTTCTGATTTTTAAATTCTAATATTTCGCGACGCTCCCTATGAGACTATGCGACATGCCGTTTGAGAACCACTTTGCTGAACCATCACTACTTTGTACATTAGTCGTCACTTACAGGTATCTAACATTATAAGTCTATAATTTTTTAAATATACGTGTTTTTATCTTACAAATTGTTGTTTTTTTTAAACCGTAGATAGCTTTTCCTTTGAATATCCCACTAAAGATTTGCCCTTTTTGTATGTATCCATTTCGCCACTTGGATTTTTTTCTCCCTTTAATCTCGTGTCGTGATAAAAAGAAACAAAAAAAATGTGGGAGCAATTTGAAGTTATTACAGCTTTAAATCTTGAACAGAACGAAAATAGAAAAGAGAGAGAGAAAAAGTCACTGCACGCACCTATCTGTGAATATGTTAAATGATTACGTTTTTAAAAAAAATACTTCTTTTTGAACTTTCCATTTTAAAAATTAACACTTTATTTCCCAGTCTTTGTAATTGAAATTAATTTAATTTACGTTCATATGCTATTATTTAGTTTCAAAGGAAAGTGAGATATAAAAATTGGCGAAGAAAGCATAACTTGCTAAAAATTAATCAATGAAACGTGGGAGAGAAACACATTTGTTTTCAAAATTTTCTATCTGAAAGTTTATTTCATACATAGTATTCATGTTTCACACAAATATCTTACAGTATACATATATACGAGGACTGATTCATAAGTCATGGCAATTATTTTTTTCATTCAAATGAACTGGGGAGAACACGAGAAATCTAACATATACATTTCAAAATGTGAAATGAAATGAAATCTTTAAGTTTTTCGTCCTACGTGTATGCCGGCTAGACTAAAGGATACGATGATGACGAGAAATGAAGACAATGATGGAATGAAGAAATGAAAGGAAACGGGAGATCTCGAGAAAATCCACACACACGGGGTTTGTACACTACAAAAGCTCACTTGACGCGAGCTAGGATCGAGCCATGGACCCCATGTACAGTCCGCAGCATAAAACCTGCAACATGAGTATGTACGTTTATTGTTAAACGACGAAGTCTTTTGCTCCAAAATAAGTGTGCAGATAGGACGCCAAAGTTTCTCCTGGCGTGATTCGTGCCACTTAGACGTAAAGTTGATTCCCTGGGCTGTTAGGCGTAGTTTCACAATAAACTTACATGCTCAGGTTGCAGGTTTTTGCTGCGGGCTTACCAGTGGTGAACGCTCTACCACTGAGCCAGAGGTCGATCTGACTGGGTATGTGAATGTGCTGAAAGTTTTCCACTGGGGTTCATGGTTGTTGATGATTATTGCTATAAAGGCAAACATCCACTGCGCAGAGTGGAAAAAAAGGCAAATGTAAAATGCTGCCTATTACCAAAGAACATTTTGGAGTTACTCTACAGACATGATATTCCTTCTCTCTATGTCAGCGGCACATCTCGTGTTATCCATCAGGACAGAGCATCTAATCATACGGCAAAAACCACGTACGCATACATGGATTGGATGTTACATAAAACCAGTATTCATGAAATACCCTTTACGGATGTTCCTGTTAAATTCTCGAGGCCTCTCGCATTGATTTTTGTGGGGTTTTGTTGTGGCTACGGGACTTAGGAAGCAGACGTCCCCAAGAGTCTTTGAAAATCTTGTCAGGATGAATGGAATCGTTTGGACCAAAGTGTTCTTCAAGGTAGTCTCCTGCAATGGAAACTTCACTGCAAGGCCATTGCTGCAAGACAGTGGCATTACGTGGAACACAATAGCTGGTGGCGTCAAGCGATGGACGTGAAGCCTGAAAGTGACTAGTTGATCCTATATATTGTTGTTTGTCTTATCCTAAAGGTTACTTAAATATTATTGACATCGACATATACGGTCCGAAAAGTGACTAGTTGATCCTGTCTACTAATGTTCGTCTTGTTAATTCGTCGTCATTGTATGGTGAGATACATACTCCTGACAGTGTCACATATAGTCACATATAAGTAATGCACATGCTACTTTAAATTAAATAACGGTATGAAAAAAATATATAAGGTATATGAAAATTAAGTGCTTTATGGAAAATGTATATGAGGAGACAAGGTGTAAATAGTGGTACCCCAGTGATGAGGTATGTGTCGTAATGATTAAAAGAGCTGACAAGATCCGAAGCAAACAACCTTACATTATCAGCTTGTAATGGGAACGATGCATCCACTCAGATTAACTGCCTGCGGGGGCGAAAAATCAATGGTGCTTAACTTCACGACTGGAAGCACATTAGGAGAAGCCTACACTTCCACACTCCAGCGCCATCTATCTTCCACTATTTATTTACTGTGCACTCCTCCAAGCTGGAGCCAATTTTTGTTCGGTTTTTAGAGTGTATTTTAACTTTTCTTTCTTCTCATTTCCGGGAACCCCACTATTTCATTTAAGCCAACACCACTTGGTTTGCTGAAGAATACATTTTAACTCGCACACAAACACAAAACTGGCTTCAAAACAAGAACAGCTTTAGAGCTAAGGTATTTGTTATACCATACAATCACATTTCTTCTTACTCTTCCTTCTTTCTAAAGATAAAAGTTTGAATAGTTTATTTGTGGCAGTATTGTTGACCTTTATTTCGTGAATACCGAAGTTCACGAACTCTCACAATTACAGTAAAATATGAGAATAAAAACGTTACATAACCACAGATTTTTATTTCGGCCACTGAGCACTGGCATTTGCGGCCATTTTCATTGTCTTGGAGTCACTAAATAAAAGAAAAAAAAGTTAAGAATGCTCCAAGAGTATTGTCAGAACGAACTTTACCCTTTAGCGCGCAGCTTTGCATATATGGAAAGTTTACTTTGAAATTGTATTGCAGCATGTAGTTTCTAGTTCGGACTTAGGAAAGCAACTTTGCGTATCAGCTAAGATGCCCTTTCACTAATGAAGTTCTGAATTTCCTGCTAGATGTCATAGTAAGTCAGCGCTGCTTTCTTTGTATTACTTGCTGTACGCGGAGTTGTCATCTTGTCATCTTTGAGCTTTCTTTGCTCGTTTAAGTGGAAACGTTTTGAATTGTTGATTTTTTCTGCGTTAGACAGAAGTGTAATGAGTGCAAAAGTACAAGTACGCTGACAATTCATCGCGTTTTATTTGTTTTATCTGTTTTTAGTGGATTTTCCAGATGTCAATGCGCAACTTTGCATAGATCCTATATGCAAACACCATAAAATGTCCCATAGACCACATATTATTTGCATTAATTTTTTTTAAATCCCGTGTTTCCTACACATAAACCACTTTGAATTAAAAAAAAATAGTTTGATCGGAAAAAATGGCGCGTTAAAGGGTTAAAAAGACAGGAGAGATGGAGCTGGAAAAATAACTTTGATTGTTCCTACATGTAAAAGTAATTCTTTTTATACGCACCTTCTTCTGTTTCTCCGAAACTCTCGCAAAATATCATCTCTCTTGACTTACGGTTCCCGAGATATGGCTCTTAAATCTCCCGAAATCGGAACTGTTTTTGTGTGTGTGTGTGAATATCATATCAGTGGCCATCGGTTACTATTTGGTACTAAAATGTTCACTACCTCTTAGGTATTGATTAACATCAATGTCATACAGTATCTCTATGACTTATGGTTCCCGAGATATGGCTCCTTAACACGTTAGCTGCCAATGGTAAATTTTGTTGTTCACCGGTAGAGTGCCAAGCGTACTTACTTACATTATTCTTGTTTTGTTCATATTTTTTAAACATAATATTAATATTGAAAGATAATCTAAGACAAGGTATTGAATCCGCGTGCATAAAAAATGGGGGTCCGATTGGACGTGTGTATATTTTATTTATGGGCAAGGGGATAAATTACAGTTGAACTGCAACTCTGTTAGAAAGTTATTTGTTTATTACTACATGTGCAGAAGTGAGAAGTGTGGATATATTCATCTTGCTTTTAGTGCTAATAAGTAATATCTTTGTGCAATGAAAAACGAAGAAATATGCGCAGAACTCGATCTCATTAGTAATAGCAGTGTAGTGATCTAAACTTTTCTGAAAATTCACCAAATGACGGGGACACTGACACCTTGTAAAAATAAATTAGAATAAATAATGAAACCATTGTTAAACTTTTCAACATGTCACTGAAAAAGCAAACATAGGTCCGATCGGGTCTACAAAAGCAACAAATGCTTGTTACTTGGTATTTAGCACCCCTAGCGGCGTTAATAATCAATATCAAAGACCAAAACCTACATGTGTAATAAAACCACTATAGTTCATTAACAGTAGAGACAGGATTTTACAATACAAGTACTCTAACGTCAATTCGAGGAATTAGAAATTGTGGGTCCGATTGGACCTACAAGAACATTTTTTTTAGATCACTTCCGTAGGTCCGATCGGACCCACATGGCAGCTAACGTGTTAAATATTCGGAAATCGGAAATTTTTTGGTCAATATTTCGGGAACGGTAAGAGTGCCGCGAAAAATTCAGACACTTTCTCAGATAGTTTCTGATACTCTATCAGAATTGAAAAAAAAATCCCAAATAACAGACAGACAGACACACGGATATAGATAATTCGGTAACGAACTTTTTTTAAAGTTCGTTGAACATTTTGGAGATGTCCAAAATCAATATATTGTAGCGAAATTTTTTAAATACTGAACTAATTCTCAACCCCCTCATCTGTTGTTATATCCACTGTCGGATTAATATGAGTTTACAGACAAAGAAATGTATAATTACGCAATTGAAGTAAGTAAGTGTAGCAGTATAAACTATAGTCACTAGTTCATTGACACAAAATCTAATCATTAAATTTTATAGTGTGTCAAATCAATACCATAGAGATTGGTATACTTTACTTCTTGCACATTCCATTTTCTATTTTCTCCAGATCTTTTTCTATTTTTACTCAAGGAATATCTAAACTGAACTCTATTACACTTCTCTCGAGTTTCACATACTCTTGTATATGAATGATTTCTTCCGCTCGACTTAGATTCATAAGTCCTAAAGCGTCGAAGCCCTAAAAATATGAGCTCAAGTCCCAAATGTTAGGTCTTCTGCAGTTTAGGACTTCTGTACTTCTGCGGTTAAATGACTTTTAGAACTTGTGCAGTTGTATGATTTTTAGGATTTTTGCACTTTAGGGCTTATGCATCTAGATACCTTTCAGGACTTCTTCACATTAGGACTTCTGCAAATGATGCTTAATACAGTTGAGGACTTGTTCACTTTCACATTTATCTTAAGCGTCTTAAATTAATGACTTGTATAATACCGGATTATGTGAAGATACAAGTATTATTGACCTCCACATTCGATATATTTTCTCCATTCATTCATTTATTTGTTCCGGTTAGGTAAAAAAAAAATGTTCCTTAATACTATGTTTTGAAGTAAACTCAGTTTGTAATTATTTTCTTTTCAATTAGCAACTTTTGAATCGATAGGTTACTATTGGTGATAGATCTTCTCGTACAGATTTTTTAAAGTTTATCTTTCTCTATATAAGTGTAGAAACTAAAGAGTTTTTATACTGACTAATAGGACGCAGTTACCACTAACAATTTATTTCTTTCATTTTCTTTATTAATTTCCGTTTCACAATTACACTTAAATATTTATAACCTTTTTGATTCCCTCTATTTTACTTCCATCAATTACAAGGTTTCTCTCATGTTGATTAACAGGAGTCCAACCTGTCACCCTATTCATTGCATTTTGTATGTTTGCTTACAGATCAATTTCTATTTGAATATTCTCTCTCTCATCTCAGATCATTTCTTGACATGAGAGAGTGGATAAAACCATTCAACATTAGCTTCTGTTGCTATCTTGATTTATCTAGAGCAGAGTTTCTCAAACTTGAACCAACATTATTCCCCTATTTCTATCTTATGATTTGTCTAGATCAGAGTTACTCAAACTTGAACCAACATTATTCCTCTATTCTTATCTTATGATTTATCTAGATCAGAGTTACTCAAACTTGAAAATAAATTATTCTCTATTCCTATCTTATGATTTATCTAGATCAGAGTTACTCAAACTCGAATCCACATCATTCCTCTATTCCTATCTTATGATTTGTCTAGGTCAGAGTTACTCAAATTCGAATCAACACATTCCTCTATTCCTATCTTATGATTTGTCTAGATCAGAGTTTCTCAAAATTGAACTAACATTATTCCCCTGTTGCTATCTTATGATTTGTTCAGAAGAGAGTTTCCCAACTTCTTTATATGTTTTATTTTGGCACGATATTATAGTTAACCCTTTAAAAAACGAATTAATTTGGTTAGTAAGTTTGCGTTGAAACATTTTTCTCTCCTTATATATTATGAAGGTGAATGTAAATAATATACGATAATATGATTTTTTGTATGATATCAAGTTACAGGATTTATACTGTCTGCCATCATACTGGTGAAAAAAAATTGGTGCAAAAAATTGTGAAGCATTTTTTAATTAGACAATAATAAAAAAAGATTTGTAACCTATCTTAAAAATGACAATCATGCACTCATAGTGTTCTCCATGTGCTCACTATCTCTCTCGGTCAAATCTCTGCTACTAACTAGATGGAAATGTTCTGGTAGAAAATGTTCTGCATTTCTCCCCCATGGCGTTATCGTCAAATACCCTATTCGTGACAATTTTGATCAATACGTACCTCACTAACCGTTTAGTGCAATCTGTCGCCTTGTTAATTATAAATAAAGTCTTGATAAATAGTCAGTAGTTTTATCTTAATATGGTGTGGTTATCGTGTCTCTTTAATGTTTACATTTCCAAAACACGTTACTTCTCGATTTCTCGAAAACTACGCTTGAGGATTTATGCTTATCAATATTGATTTGTTCAGCTGAATGAATTTTATTGATTGGCATATGGGTGCTAGAATACTTTTGGCACACCACATTTTGGAAAATTTACAGGTAAAATTCAATATTTTGATTGAAAAGACATATTTATAAGGAAGTAATTTCTACAGGCGACACAATTAAATACAAAGTAATACAGTTACATTTTAGGTGTGCAAGTGAAAAGGGACTAATGTAAAATCATTGCAAGTGCTGTATTTGGTGTGGTATATTTCTGCACAGTGTACGGAAGTTATGTTTTATGTTTACAAGCGCACTATTACTAATATGAAACCATAACAAGTGCTATTGAAACTCGTATCATTGGAAAAATTGACTGCTTTTCACTATCCTCGCTTACTCGTAAACTCACCGTTGCTGACGCGCCTGTTCCCTTCGGACGCATTGCGCGGACTCACTAGTTTCGCCCTGTCTTGAATCGGTTAGATAACATTTGGGCTTTTTAATTGTCACCTGGCACAGGTTGGTTTGTGTTTCTTGCAGCGTAAATTTTTATGGCACACATCCTGAAGTTGGATTTATACGCAAATCGTAAAAGAATTGTAATTTTCAACGATTACTTCTAAAAGTCTCATTGAATCTTATCTATGCCAAACCAGATATTTTTATGTCGCCCAGCGTAAATATTTTAAACAACAGCAAGAAGGAAATTAGTAAAAGAATTATAATTTTTCAACAGTTATTTTGAGTGATGTGCTAAAGGTAAACCTGCACGGGTATATCTTATTTTTGGACATTTTCTTTTCCTTATTCACTTATAATATTGTGAAATACAAGGATTTCTGTTCCATTCAGGCTATATTAAGGTGCAAAACTAAAAATGAAATATATTGGTCAAGATAATTTAACAATTATGTTATACACATGTAAATACATATGTCGACATGCCATATGTAGAGTCGACATGTAAAGTAGCTTTAGAATTTTTTATCCTCTTTGTCGCCGTTTCCCATGATCTGAATTTCGCTTGAAGCTCGTTACATTTGCTTCCATCACAGAATCAACAACCTTCAGTCGTGCATTTAAATCTTCTGTTTATTTTGCTACGGAAGAGACGAACTAGATTATCGGATGTTCTCTTTGAGACTGCTGCCAGGATAGTAACACAAAAATGTGTGTGCTTTCTTTAAAACGACGTTAGTTTTGAAAAAAAAAACTTCTCACGTAACGGCGTTTTTTAAAAACAGTATATACCTATGATATTATTATTTACAATGTTATTTTTTGACTTTTTCAGTGAGATATCAATTCTTACTAGTAAAGTATGCGTCACTGTTAGGAATATGTGTCACTGTTACGAGTTCGTGCATCATTGTTAACAGTATATGTGTCCCTGTTAGGAGTATGTATGTCACTGTAACAGTATATGTTTCACTGTTAGGAATACGTCCGTCACTGTTAATAGTAAGTTTAACTGTTAGGAGTTTGTGTCATTGTTAGAAGTATGTGCGTCACTGTTAATAGTATATGTGTCACTGTTTGGAATATGTGCGTCACTGTTAACAGTATATGATCTCTGTAAAAAGTATGTGCAGTATGTACGATATAGAATATACAGTATAGAAGAACGTACAATATATTTTCTACACTGTATGCAGTGGCGTATTTACGATTTTGTTTCGGGAAGGGCTTTGCTAACTTTCGGGGGGGGGGGGTTTGCTTGGAAATGTGAAAATTCTGCAAGATATTTAATTTACTTTACTATACTAAGTAAGATTTCGGGGGGGGGCTTAAACCCGGAAGCCACCCCCCTAAATACGCCACAGTCTGTATGTAATGTATTTTCAAACGAAATATATCGTGGAATAGACTATATATTTTCAAATTTGACTCAAGGGGTAAATCTTCCTTTTATTCTTTACTGAGTTTTATCCCATGTATGAAATCATTAGGAAATCTCAAATGGAATGTGTACCATATTGCTTGTAAGTCGAATATTCGTTTTTATAACAAATATCGTTGATATTTTTTCCTTAATATGAAGAAAGTAGTAAATGAACTTTGTTTTATTTTTGACACATTTCAATACCAAGCAGTGGAATATATATATATTCGAATACTATATTACTATATATGTTCGATTTTAATGGAATATAGTACTATATGTTTTTCTGAGTCTTCACAATCATCAGCAATGTTTGGGTTTAGCCGAAAATGAAGGAACAAATTTAACTCTTTCACCGTCCCTGGCAATTTAGGAAATAACTTCCATATAGTTTTCGCAAAATGATTTAATTTTGCTAGAATATGATGTAAATGTTCTGTGAGGCTTTCCGGCAATCCCTAATATGTGGAACTAAGAGTGTTAACTAAAGAGCAAATTAATCTCTTATTTGATTCAAAGAAAACATAATTCTCAAAACTTTTTGTGAAAATTAACGATTTGTATGAAATATAATAATGTCGGTAAAGGATAGGTCGATGGAAATCTCCAATAACAATTTTAGGAATGATTAAAAAATGGATCAATAGATTGCAATCTTGATCAATAATTAGTTTTTAAATCGGGAGCCACTAAATCGAGTTTACGCTTTTTTTTTTAACGGAATAAGCATATCACTGTTGCCACACTTGGTACAATTGTACCAAATTCAGCCCTTTTTGTCATTCAACGGCCCGTTGGTACCACGTTGGCATTTTCAGCCCCTTTTGTGAAAAAGTTGGTACAATTCTACCCAGTTCAGCACCATTTAGCAAATACTTGTCAAATTTTCAAAAATGTCAGTAAGACTCTTCCTGCATCTCTTTCTTGTGATGTCTTTCAGAGAAGGTTCTAGTACCCTGGACCGGTTTTACGTGTTTTACAATTGTCCGTTTACTTACCTTATATTATTCTTACATTCTACTATCCTCCTTCGGTCGTGAAATAAGAGAGAATAAGTGCAATAAATTATATTTTAATATTTTATTACAATGTACTGTTTACACACGAACTCGGAGATCATTGATTTGTTCCTACTTTTATGTATTTTTACATATATGGCCATAACACGATTTTGGTGTATTGGTTACTTTGAAATAGAGGCGCGTTTGGTTTCCTTACAATACATACCGAAGATGATAATTGTTTTCCCCTTTAATTTGCGGCCTCTGTTATACTTTCTACGTGCGGGAAAGTTTCATCTACTTCCACGGTTGTTCGGGATCCTCTTGGATATTTTTAAAAAGTAATTTTTAAAAAGAACACTTTCTTTATTTGAACTCTTGGGAGAGGGGGCGAGTGTTCTATAACTTGACCTCTTTTAGTTTCGTGTTATAGAGCCATATACTACACTGGTACAGGATTATAAATTCAGCCCTTTTTCTTTCAATTTGGTACTATTTTTCAGCCCACTCCAGAGCTTGGACTGTGGCAACTCTGAAGCATATCATACTGAGTTACAGTAAGTGATAGTTTGGGTTTGGCTACACTATATGTAGTTCCCCAGATGTAAGGCCTACAAGAAAATTTGTGATTGAAATATAATGGACCTATTGATCCAATAAAAAGAAAAAAATCTTTTGTTCTCTTATACAACGCACAACATAATCAGTTAATATACTTGCCTACATATAATTGTTTCTTGAACACAGATATGGACCCGAGACAAAAATATTTCTAACTTTAACTTTTCGTAACAATAATTAGAGAAAGCTGCGTACCAGTCCTACAGAATATATAGTAACTGGATAAATATAATATACATATGTATTGCATTTGTAGAACATAAATTAGTATTCGACTGCATTGGCAACCAGTAGCTACATTGTTTTTCCGTGTACATGTAGTGGGGTGGTGCTAGATATGAGAAATGGTGGTGGTGGTGCGAGTGTGAAATGAGAAATAATTTAGGTAAATTGTTGTTTACTACAATACGTTTCATTACTACAGGCATCAGCTTCAGTAGAATGCTAGTAATACTAACATTATAATTAAAAAAAAAAACGAAAATGAAGAATGGTGAAATGGAAGAGCGACTGCACGCTGTAATTGAGTTTAAATAATCGAATAGGACACCTCTATTGCCCGTGCTCTGAGTGGTGCTAAATAACCAATGGTCTTGCTTATTTTTCGAGTACATAAATTCATTTATGATGGCTGTTGCTAGATGGCGGTGGTGTCGTTGATGGGCGCTGGTCGTGATGTGATATTCTACGCGTCAATGATAGCCAGCAGAACGTTTCGGAATCAACGGTGCGAAACGATGCCTCTAATTTGGGTTTATTAAATGATTGTGCACCCTTGCATTCTGTGCAGAGATAGATAGAGAAGAAGCATGGGAGCCTAGCATTTTTTAGTTCCTGGACAGTATTGTACGTTTTTTTTTTTTAAATTTTAGTTCTCATCTCATCCTACTGTCTATAGATAAAATTTTGCTTCCCCATCCTGCCCCAATTGCATCTAAATACACACACTCACACACAACCATACGAAAGCTCATTCAGTACGCCACGTACATTGAAATCATCGATGCTTGTCGCTTATAAAACTAAGCATCTCTTTTCGATTTTTTTTGTCTATATCTATTGTGTAACTTTAATTGCACGTCTGAGTTCCCATGTCCATTACTAAATAACCAGACAATTGAAATCCCTGTAATGCCAATTCTCTCCCGTTTCTACACTCTAAAACCATCTATTCCAAAACCTGTATACCTATATATATTTGCTTATCCATATATTCAAAAGGATATTGTACTATTTCTTCTGCGAATTGAGAATATCGACGAGTACGGAGATATTATTCTGATCGTTCCCGTTAAAAGGCGTAATGATTGCGAAATTAAAATACCGCTAACTTTACAGTAATTATGTGATATCTTCAAATAAATAAAAGATAGTATAAATGTGGAACAAGAGCGTGCTAGACAACATTATTTTGCACGAGGTATCTACTGTTATCACGAATCACCTAGTAGCTTTCCGTTTGCAGTCATTTACAAACGCGAAAATAAGTGCCGATTTTCTAAATGGCTGGAAACTGAAAGTAGATAAGTAAACTATAACGATAACTAATGTAAAATAATATTGTTTAGCTAGCTCTTGTTCCACTTTTCGATTATCTTTTATCTATTTGAAGATATCACGTAATTACTGTGAAGTTAGCGGTATTTTAATTTCGCCGTGTTTTGGCCTCTTAAACAGTCCTACATGTCTCCTAATGAGAGACTCGAGTTCAAAAGGTTTACCTGTAGCGTATTCAAACATTATAGGCTAAATATAAGAGTTAATGTTTGAGTTCTTGTGTTCTACATTGTTACAATTATGAAGAAGAAGACCTATTATTATTATTATTATTATTATTATTATTATTATTATTATTATTATTATTATTATTATTATTATTATTATTATTATTATTATTATTATTATTATTATTAGTTAGCGAATGCGCTGCCCATCATCATCATGCTAGATGTTCTAGATCGTTTCCCACCACACTGTTTTGCCTGCAAGAGACCTCTTTCTTCCAGAAATTGCATGCAAGTAACATGATAGTTTACACATACACAGTCTATTTCACAGATAATTAGGATTGGGATTAGAATTGGATTTCTGTGCTTTCGGCATCTATGGCCATTTAGCTCGTCACGTATGAGGGATGACGTCCCTCGATGAGCACACTATCCGCGGAAAGGGAACGAAGAAAGCGGCCTGGGTTCTAGAGGTTAGGTACCATCCCGACATTTGTTTGGTGGAAAACTCAAGAAAACCTTATTCAGGATGGCTGGCCTGAAAATGCTTTTGATACTTTTTCGACCGAGCCCCCACCGGCAATCGAACCCGGGTCCGCTCGCACCGAAAGCGAGATCGTTAGTGACTACACTACGCGGGGCTACAACAGATGATTATCAATTATTACATACAGATAATTATCAAAACGTGCAACTTACCAGGTTAATATGGCGCCGAACTATCTTACGCCCTCAGAACAGTTCTAATATCACATGGAATGGAATTATAGAGATTATTAGTGATAGCAAGTTAAATATTACACAATTTTGCGTGCTGTAAATCACTCAAGTCTTGTGAGAGAAAATCGAGGCAAACATCTGTGCCGAATTCGTGTCTCCAAAACAGTCCACATATCTTTAGTTATGTACAAATCCAGTGATTGGACGAGCCAGAGAAGGTGTTCAACTTTGTCATAAAACTATGGTGCAACAGCTCTATCTGTATGAATGGGCGCATTACCTTCTTGGAATATCGCGTCATTGCCCTGAAACAACATCTCGACCATATAATTCATATGGTCCTTTAAAATGACGACAAAATTACTGCCAACGACGTGACCAATAAGCGTCAGTACAGGACCCACTGACAATCATGACATTGAGGCCCACAGCATCACAGAAGCACCCAACACACTTGT
This sequence comes from Thermobia domestica, assembly GCF_964235325.1. Lineage (NCBI taxonomy): Eukaryota > Metazoa > Arthropoda > Insecta > Zygentoma > Lepismatidae > Thermobia > Thermobia domestica. The sequence goes on from NC_137469.1 coordinate 43,205,608, forward strand.
CACTTTCCTTAGGTTCGCACCATTTAACCGAGAGCCAACAATTTGCCCTCTTTGGAAATCGGAGAATTCACCCATTTTACACTATCATCGTTTGAGCTCACGCTGTTCTATTGCTTCTCACGGAGTATGCCCTAACACAACAATTTCAACAGTCCGACGTTGCGGTCGCCGCCTGCCCATTACCATTTGGCGTGTTTCCAACTCCAGCTGTTTTCCATTAAATTGGTAAATATCTGTATTGAGCGTTTTACATAAAAGGTATCTGCTTAACGTTTTACAGTATTTTTGGTGTTTGAACTTGAATTTGAGTTGAGTTGAGTTGATTTTAGTTTAGCGTCCCTTTCAGCAGCGAGGCTATATGAGACGTGGACCTACTGATTAACGTGGAATCCGAACCACGTGAGCTATCGCCGGGAATCGAACCCGGGTCTCCCACGCCAAAGGCGCGTACGCTAACCGCTTAGCCACGAGGGAGCTCGAACTTGAATTTGAATTTGACGCAGTGAACAGAAGCATCTGGAAAAATTAAACATTCGAAATTTTAGTACATACAACATAGTAAGTTAATGTACAACAATACTATGTATTATGAAATTAATTATATTGCCAAATTGAAAATACAGTTTCGTCTAACGTAAGTAACAAAATGGCTCCTTTTAATAAATGTTTCAGTAGATAAACATGTATGAACATGTTAGCACGTCTGATATATTTGTGTAGACGGTAAGATTGTGAATTAAAGCCTGGGACACAGTCAATGGCGTGTGGGCTCGGCGAATGAAACGAAGACTGTGATGCGACGTTGCCGTGCGGTTAAAGGGTGTGGCTTAACAGACAAGAGTGAATGATGAATCTTTTCTTTTGTGCATAAATTGGCGTGAATATGTACAAAGACTTAGCATCATCGCAAACCATTCATTTGCTAACAATGTTTAAAATGAACTCGGAGTGCAGCCTTCAAACTCCATAAACGCGGTACCTTAGTATAATTTGGTTATTTACATAGTGACGTCAGAGATACAGCTTTTACACAGAAACTGCTTTTACACAAAATATCTTCTTGTTTTATAAGAAATCAAGGATGATTTAAACAAAACCCAACCAAATTTGAGTAAGAGCAGTTGTGTATATGCTTTAAATGGTTTATCATTTAACATGGGATGAAAACATGAATCATCCATAGAACTCCTGAGTTAATTGTTCAATATGAAAAGCTAAATTTGAACATTAAAGATTTTTTTATTAAGGAAACATTAATAGCAATACGTTTATAGTTTTGAGTTTTCTTCTCTTTGGAATTTCAATAAGTACCAGACCGAATTCCCTAATATTTTGAGAGGCAATTTATTTGGTGGTTCTTTGACATTTTTCTCTTCAAATCACAACTACTTCGAAAATCGTATACAAACTAAAACTACCAATGAATTATGTCTGCTTCAGTGTTGTAATGCTAGAATTTTTTGTAGGTATATACTCTACTATTTTTTTAATATGGCATATACCCACTCACCGTATACGCGATATCTTTTATAAATTTAAACTGAGTATGAGTTGAGTTGATTTTGAGTTTAACGTCCCGTTCAGCAGTGAGACTATATGAGACGTGAAGCTGCTGATTAACGTGGAATCCGAACCACATGAGCTCCCGCCGGGAATCGAACCCGGGTCTCCCACGCCAAAGACACGTACGCTAACCGCTTAGCCACGAAGGTGGCTCGAGTATGCGCTGGAGTATAAATATAGGTTGGTATACCTCCCATTACATCCCTGGTCTATTGACTACGTAAGTTATGGCCACCTTGTACCTTGTATAGTAAAGCAGGAAACCACTAAAGTATCCTCCCAACACATACTTCAGCTTCAGCACATGTAAACACACAACAGAAAATTTACAAAATAGATGGAATAATTATGCGATACTTCGACATAAATTTCATCCTCTAAAACGTAATACGTATAAATAATAATAATAAAAAAAAACACTACTGTGAAACACCTAAGAAATTACAGTATATATGCAATGAATTTCCTTCTTGCAGTGCAATTTCATTCCCATCTGAAGATGGGAAGGTAAAACCTTCCCCCTTGGGTTTTGAGTATTCATTTATTTGTAGTTCCATTTGGAGATGGGCAACAGGATTTAGTATTGGTGTGTTTGGCTGTTTACAATACAAATAAAACAAGAAAATGCTTCCTACAACAAGCAATATGAAGCGCTGAAGTGCTGAAAAGGCTTCTTGACTCTACGGTAATAGTTCAGAGAAGAAATCAGTGAAGATGGTGAATCTGCTGAACAGATCTGCGGCGACTTTGGCATGTAGGTGCGTAGCGTGTGTACTATGTTCGTCAGGTTTAAATCCTTCAGAAGTTGAAGTTCTTTAATAGTTTGGTTGATGTCTTCGGAGGATGAGGTATCATTAAGAGACATCTTTCGTGTTGAAGCTGCGATAGTGCGTGATATTGTAGGCTTAGGTCTTCAAATGGATGTAGCAGTAGTGTCTTGAAAAGGTGTTGAATATAAGATTGTGCTTGCTTGTGTTGTTTTCGTTTTTGCTTGTAGGATTTGTTGTATTCGCAAATATCCGGAATATATGGCAGAATGAGCGCCTTTAGAGTCAACACATTTTGCTGGCGTGTCTCTGGTCTTTTTCTCTCATTGTACGTCCAATAACAGTCGGCGCACTTAGCACACCGAGATAGAGCTTGGCAAGTTGCTTGTAAATGCCCAAATCTTTGGCATTTGAAACATTGCAAGTAATGTTTCTTTGGTAGTGGTTCTATCTAAATTTTATTGTGTAGCAATAAGTATTTGGAGATTCTGGTATAGCATGGAGTCTTCTTCAATGTAATTAAGAATAGTGGGATGGGGACTTTCCCGCCTTTAGGATTATGGGTTCGTATTTGTTCGCATTCGTATTTGGAATGGAGAATTATTCCATGGATGAATTTCTACTAACAGTATTTTTTTATACAATGTATTCATTGTCCTTTCTTCAAATATTAGTCCTAAATGTAATATACTTCAAATTGCAAATTAGCCTTAAGATATGTTTTTAATATAATGACAATAATATTTTACACAAAATATACCTTTTTGTCTAATATATGCATTGGTTGATATGATAACAAACGATGTAGTTAATGCTTCTAGACTAGATTCTACCAACGTTTTGAAATTTTGCAATCTATGATTTTTTGATTTCCATCTGTATTGAAGTTTATGGTCTTTCTTGTCTTCCTTGAAGTGAGAACAACCAATATCTCAGAGGAGCATTGAAGTTTGTTCTCAGGACACAAGAGTATTAAGAAAGACATAGCATGTGTTTAGTCTTTTATGCAACTTTTGTTTAAAAGAATAGGAATAGAGTGCAATGCTTGTGATCAGTGAAAAAGGAAAGCATGTGACTTGTACGCTATTCAGTATTGATTGTGACTTTTACATTGTGTCTCCCGAAGGAAAAGTTAACAGTGCTTAATGTTTTACAAGATGGCTGGTGCAGTGAACAGAACAGTTGCTGGTGTTATGCGCAGTAGAAATTTGTTCGAAAAGAAAAAAGAGAGAACCGAAGCAAAAGTATGGTGGGAGGAGGAAATGAGACTGTGCCTCCTAGCACAAGAACGACGAAGAAAAATGTGGAAGTATCACATAAAAATTCATGCAGGTTTATTTTCATGCCTTTCTACATGCATGAGTTTTCTGACCCTTAAGAATCTTTCCTTGAAACCCACCTCTTCTTCTCCTCCCCCCCCCCTCTGGACTTCTATTTTCACATGCACACTTCTCTGGAGTCTTAACTTGAATCCTACTAGAATATGATATAGTCGTGAGCAGAGGTCAGAAAATTTAGACTCCAGTTGAGACCGAGAGATGGCACCCTTGTGAATTTGTATTATTTAAAGTCATCTATGATTCATCTTAAACCTGCAAGGAGTACGAGAGATCCCATGTTCGCCTTTTTTTTTCTAGTCCTGGGTATCTTTTTTGCTACTTGTTTTATTTTTTTCCACATCTGCCCAAAGGACTAGCAAAAGCAAGGAAAAATCCGCATTCAAGGCGTCACGTTTTTTGCAAAGAGTTTGGAAAACGAAATGAGAGTCTAGAAAATAAAATGAGGGGAAATGAAAGAAAGAAAAAAAAGACTTACATATTCTGCATGCAGTCTTCTTGAAGAAGCGAGGGCATATCGGATTAGACAGAATAGATACGGGTTTCCTCTCTCTCTCTCTTTTCTTTTGCCGTTAGAACGAAAAACAGCTATAAAAGAAGTAAAACATAAAAAGAACGTAGATTGTTCATGTGGAAATTACATTAGTGGAAAAGGGTGGGTAGGTGAAAAAAAAACTGTTTCTTCTTATCTTATTATGCAGAGATGTTCAGGTTGTAAATATTGTATTATGACAACCAATCTCCCCTCTGTAATTAAGAATAACTTAAAATTCAATATAGACCAAGGATATCGTAGTTTTCCTAGTAAGATTCTACTCATAAAAGTTCTTAAAAAATACTGCACAATACGTATTTCAGGATGGCTAAGGCTCATAGCCAGCCCAAAAATGTAGTGGGGCCGGTAGAAGTTAGAGGGGCTCGTTCCAACCATTTTATTCATTTGCAAGCCTACTGTGACCATTTTAGGGGGCAGTAAAAATTTAGGAGGATCGCCCCCTAGTGCCCCGTGAATACGGGCCTGTGATGGTTCACAACGATTTCACTTTAGTTTTGCTATCATTAGTGTTATATTTCTCACACTAGCTCAGAAGAAGAAATCAGAGAGACATTTATACAACATCCTATAGACCCCCTACTATCCTAATCCTAACTATATATAAAACTGCATAAACTCACTCACTGTCATAAAATAACGGGTATTTCCGGTTGACGTGGAAAGTTGAAATTTGGCATGATTGTAGCTTTTCGGGACAAACCCACAGGAAAATACCAAAAATTAATATTTTTTTTAAATTTTTAGAGGGTCTAAAGAAGGGATGAAGAAATTCCCAACATTATTTCAATAGGCCTTTTTTGGACCTATTATCTCATGTTATAGGTAGTTGAAATTGGAATAAAAATTTGAAAATCTTTATGCTTGTATGCTTTCTATAGGATTGTTTAACAAAATCACTAACAATAAAACTTTTCAAATTTAAAATGGATTTATGGGGAACTGAAAAATCTTCCCCATGTTATTAATATGAGACATTATTCTACACCCCAAAATTATTGGGTACTTCCTGCAGAGCTATTTTGGCATGATTGTAGCCTTCCGGAATTAACCCCACAGAAAAATTGCCAAAAGTGAATATTTTTATTTTTTTAAGGTGTATAAAGAGGGGATGAAGAAATTCTCATGTTATTTAAATGGGCGTTTTGTTGCGATAGAAAAATATCTTACCTTTTAGTTGTAATATGAAAGGAAATTTGAAATTCGGTTGAATTATGGGTTTAAGGGGTGTGAGGCCATAAGATGAGCAAACACGGGAGTTTGGGAACTGAAAGGTCTTGGAATTAGACTGGACAAAAGCTAGTCTACTATATAAAAATGGAAAGGGTCTTATTTGTGATCGCATCACGGGAAAGCGGCTGAACTGTCTGAAAAGAATATTTGAACCTATCGCCTATATCGAACTGGATTTTTATCACATGTTACTTTATGTATCCTAAAGAGTGAGCGGGGATTAAAATTTATATGAAAACTTGAGTTTTTGACGATCATATCAAGTTAGAAGGAAGAAACTTATTATTATATAAACTCCTTAATTGTATAATTCGTATCCCAGTGTGCTTCAGAATTCCCTCTTTAATAGGGGGAGGAGGAAGAGAACATTTCCAATAATTTATTCCTTCACATTGATTGTGATGTTGCCTAGTGTTTGTGGTTCCGATATAGGAAAGCAGTTGTCTAATTTCAGAAGAATTCTGGAACATAGTTACTCGTTGTACCTACGAGGGACATGCCGGAAGTTTATAGATACTGAAGTTCAAATAGCGTTGCCATTCTGAAACGTATCACGTTTAAAAGTGTATGTCCTCTAGTGGTGAAACGCATAACTGCAAGCCTGTGTGTTTGCTAAAAAATTAGAGGGATGGAAGTGTAGGTTAGTTTGAGCCTGTCAGTTGCCAACGAAAGACCTCGAGCCGTTTGATTTCCGTGCAATAATCTTTTACGATTTTAAGTATGGTTTAACGCAATAGCAGTTTCATGATCGTTTAGAAAATTCTTTCGGGGACTCTGGCCCGGACTCTGTTAAAGTCACCGTTACGCATGACGATATTAACGGCTGTACTCAATCAACTTTACTCCCGAAGATGTTAATAAATTTACTCAGTCACCTTTACTCCTGAAGATATTAACGAACTGACTCAGTCACCGTTACTTCTGAAGATATTAACGGATATATTCAGTCACGGTTACTCCTGAAGATGTTAATGGATTGACTCAGGAACCTTTACTCCTGAAGACGTTAACGGATATACTGTCACCGTTACTCTTGAAGATGTTAACGGAAATACTCAGTCACCGTTACTCCTGAAAATGTTAATGTATTGACTCAGTCACCTTTACTCCTAAAGATGTTAACGGATTGGCTCAGTCATCGTTACTTCTGAAGATATTAACGGGTATACTCAGTCACCGTTACTCCTGAAGATGTGACACATGGATTGACTCAGTCACCTTTACTCCTGAAGAAGTTAACAGATATACTGTCACCGTTACTTCTGAAGATATTAACGGATGTACTCAGTCAACTTTACTCCTGAAGATGTTAATAAATTTACTCAGTCACCTTTACTCCTGAAGATATTAACGAACTGACTCAGTCACCTTTACTTCTGAAGGTATTAACGGATATATTCAGTCACGGTTACTCCTGAAGATGTTAATGGATTGACTCAGGAACCTTTACTCCTGAAGACGTTAACGGATATACTGTCACCGTTACTCCTGAAGGTGTTAATGGATTGACTCAGTCACTTTTACTCCTGAAGATATTAACGAATTGATTCAGTCACAGTTACACCTAAATATGATAACGGATATACTCAGTCACCTTTACTCCTGAAGATGTTAACGACTTGGCTCCATCAATGAATGCGGCCGAAATAATAGCTTTAGTTATATATTGCAAAAAAAAAAAAATCAATCTCATAAAGACCTGCGTCATCCTAATAAAATAATTAGCAATATAAAAGATATAAAACTTATATGGATACAGCATCTTGCTCTCCTTCCCTCCTTCCAAGCAAAATCTGAAACAACGCTGCTGATAAGAAACTTACGTAATGTGTTAACAAAATGGTCCATACGATTATCACGTAAATTTTACAGGTATGTGCTCCCATACTTTTTTCGGGGGAAGGGGGCCGAGAGTATTCACATCTTATTCGGTTTTTTCACATTTTGTAGAAGGAAAATGAAAATGAAATGAAATCTTTAAGTTTTACGTCCCATGATTATGCCAGTTATTCTAAATGAGACGACGATGATGAAAAATGATGAAAATAATGGGATGAATAAAGTGGGAGGAAACGGGAGAACACCGAGGAAACCTACGCACACGGTGTTTTTCCACTACAAAACTCACTTGGCGCGAGCTGGGATCGAACCAATGACAACATGCACCAGAGGTGTCCACCTTATCACTGAGCCACCGTGGCCCCGCACATTTTGCAGAAGGATAGGCGGTTGAAACCCAGTAACGTTCTTCCGTGTTCCACAATATATATTCAATCCCCTTTTTAAAAAAGAATACAAAAAAGAAGTTTACTCCTAAAATCTTCACAAACATTTGTCTATATATGCTTGTTTGCGACTGCTATCGAGTTTTGTTATTCTTATGACTAAAACGTATACTGACGTTTACAGCAGGTAATTTCATTGGCTGTATAAATACGGCTTCCAGTTGGTTAATGAAGTCACAAAGGTGGATAACGAGCAAAAACCCTCGTTACGCTTTATTAAAGCAGCTAATTACAATAATTGGGATTAACAATTCAAAAGGAAGAGGTAGGTGTTTCTACCTACACGCGTTGCGTATATGCATATTACGCTATTGTGTTTACTTACGCACTAGCCGTGTATTCAACAATATGGAATGTGAAGAAAAAAGATAAGAAAAAGATCAACTTCGTCTTAACTCATCATCAAGGAAAACATTTTAACTAGGAACACGGAAGTAGACACAATGCCAACATTGAAGAGAATAACTGTATATATATATATATATATATATATATATATATATATATATATATATATATATATAACAAAGGTAATTCTGACGTAATAATGATTAGTTCCATTTATTGCGCCGTAAACGCCTGAATGTCCAATGAACTGTGAGCATCCACTCTTCCTGCTTGTTTCTGCTAAATGGTTAGGTGGTACGTTACCCTACCTTCCGTCATTGCTGGTCGTAAAATGTATGACCACACGTGGCGTGTACATCAAACGTACGTTCACTTTATACTACCTTCTTCTAACGTTTCTTTTACACGTTTTTCGTTCTCTTATCCTGTCATGCATTACATTATACTTCTTTGGCTGTATTAAGGAAACTTACAAGGAGGAGTCATGAATGTGTCACTCGAACTTCTGAATTAAACATAATCCATTCGTAAAACATAACAGAGATATATTAAGACACAAAACATTGGGTGTGATGATCAACGGAATAACCCCTTGTGGCCCATTCATCTGTGTAAGATAAGCCTGTCATATTTTTTTTTTCATGAGATTAAGGGACCCTTCGATCCTACCCCCTCCCCAAAGTTTCCAACACAATACATTTTTGGAAAACATTTTCACTGCGTTATCTGCAATTGGTACAAATAATTATCGAGCAATCTGTAATACAGTCTGTTCTCAGGAAACTTTTATACTTCTGTAGAACTTCTATGAGTGATGTGCATTTACCTAACAAGGGACATCACCCAATTGTCCGGCTCCGATTTCAATGAAATTTTTGTTGCTGATAGAGGACATGTATTCGTTACTTGTGATGAAAGAAATTTTTGCCATGGTGCATGTTTTCTATTTTTTAATAATTTTTAAAGGTTGTGATGTGGTTAATAGAGATTACTGCAGAAGTCCCTTACTACCCTTTGTAAACGAAGTGTTAATGAAAGAACAACCATGTAGATACGTATAGGGCATAGGGGGAAGTCGTATAATACGTATGACCTTGACGGCAGCCATCTTGAAATCCGCCATTTTGAATTAAGGTCAAGTTTTTAAAATGGGAATAGGGTAATATGATACATAATTTCAGGCTATAATTTAATCAGGAAGACAATGGTGAAGTTAGTTTTAAGGTGCGCCCATTTGGGGAAAAGTTACAGGCACATTAATTGTTTATACTTACTATGTGTGTAAGTCCCTTACCTTCACTTCTAACCCGCGTATTAATGATAATAAGTGGATAAAGGTTTCGGTAATACATATTATGACTAGAGGGAAGTGATACGATAAGGGTATCAATGACGGCAGCCATCTTGAAATCCGCCATTTTGAATTAAAGTGTCGTTTCGAAAAATGAAAACCATAGCATGTGGCACCTAATTTTAATAGTAAATTTTCCCCAAAAGCCAATGGTATGCTTATTTTTGTTCTATAGTTAACTAGTATGAATTTATGACTCTTCTAATGAGCATGAAACGTCCACTATTCGATCTTTCAAATTGGCAACACTCCTAATTTTCACCGCATGTTTTAAGATTCCGATTGACACTTTGCAATTGTTGCCATGGCCATGTTTTCTAAATTTATTACATTTTTTTTTAAGAGTTGCGATTTTTCAGTTCATGAATAGTGTTGGGATAAGCATCCAGCAATCTTTCTGAATTTTAAAGACTTGCCATGTAATTATTAATTTCTTAGTCAGTGTAATCATTTATTTTTAACCCAGAGTACATGAGGAACCTATGGACCTATGTGACGTAAAGAAATACAAATAAAATTATAACAAATTGGTGTTACACGAACTCAAAATTATCATGAAATGTGGCCCACATGTTGCGCAAACGATAAACAGTATTTTTTAAATAAATACAACTTTAAAGGAACAGCAGCAATGATAGAAAATATCAAAGAGACATAATATGACTGTTCCCAACACACTGTTTGTACCATGAACAAAATATGAAAACAGGTAACCTGTTTATAAAAGGTGTAACTTAATCGAGTTCCCGATCAATACCGATTATAAATCTTACAAACATGAACCATCGACAACAATCGCTAGAAAACGAATGACTTTTTTGTCTGACTAGCTAAAATATTGCCATAGAAAATAAATAAATATACAATAAACAAATAAATATAAAACAAAACAAAACGCCATTGATTTACACTAAAATCATATTTCGTTTTCTTTTTTGAAGTGAATTTTCGTTTGATTTCTCGTCTCATCTACTATCCATTACAAGCTACGTCTTCGGTATTACCTGAATGCAAAGTTGGAGTTCTTTCATTGTGTGATGATTCATGTCAGTAAACGAGTTTTTGAAGGGCAGGTATAGGAAATAAATAATTGCATTGCCTAGGAAATTAATAATTAAATTGCAAGTCTTTAAAATTCAGAAAGATTGCTGGATGCTTATCCCAACAATATTCATGAACTGAAAAATCGCAACTCTTAAAAAAATGTAATAAATTTAGAAAACATGAGCCATGGCAACAATTGCAAAGTGCCAGTTGTAATCTTAAAACATACGGTGAAAACTAGGAGTGTTGCCAATTTGAAAGATCGAATAGTGGACGTTTCATGCTCATTAGAAGAGTCATAAATTCATACTAGTTAACTATAGAACAAAAATAAGCATACCATTGGCTTTTGGGGAAAATTTACTATTAAAATTAGGTGCCACATGCTATGGTTTTCATTTTTCAAAACGACACTTTAATTCAAAATGGCGGATTTCAAGATGGCTGCCGTCAATGATACCCTTATCGTATCACTTCCCTCTAGTCATAATATGTATTACCGAAACCTTTATCCACTTATTATCATTAATACGCGGGTTAGAAGTGAAGGTAAGGGACTTACACACATAGTAAGTATAAACAATTAATGTGCCTGTAACTTTTCCCCAAATGGGCGCACCTTAAAACTAACTTCACCATTGTCTTCCTGATTAAATTATAGCCTGAAATTATGTATCATATTACCCTATTCCCATTTTAAAAACTTGACCTTAATTCAAAATGGCGGATTTCAAGATGGCTGCCGTCAAGGTCATACGTATTATACGACTTCCCCCTATGCCCTATACGTATCTACATGGTTGTTCTTTCATTAACACTTCGTTTACAAAGGGTAGTAAGGGACTTCTGCAGTAATCTCTATTAACCACATCACAACCTTAAAAAAATATTAAAAAATAGAAAACATGCATCATGGCAAAAATTTCTTTCATCACAAGTAACAAATACATGTCATCTATCAGCAATAAAAATTTCATTGAAATCGGAGCCGGACAATTGGGTGATGTCCCTTGTAAGATTTTTTTTTCATCTGAATACGCTTCAAATTGGAAGAAAAATTGCACTTTCGTTTAGACGTTCTTGTTGATACAAAATTAGAACACTTCACGTGTGATGTATTATCAAAAGCAGCTCAGCTCGTGCACTTAATCAAAGATCTCAGATTCCCTTGACTGTCAATGAACAACTGCAACTCTGCGCTGCGAATCTAGTCTATTAGTTTCTTCGCTATGAAATCAGAAAGTAGTGTAGTGGTAATCTGTTTCAAGCTGTTTCATGTTACAACTTATAGATCATTCACAAATAACAGGGTTTCTAGTCGATAAACTGAAATTAGCAACATAAATAGGACGGGACTAAACACGGGACATTTGCTTGTCCCGACTAAATTTACGGAGACGCGGGACAGTCTGGTCCAAAATCAGGACTGTGATGTCTTTGACAGGACGTGTGGCAGGCTTAATCTAAGGCAGAAACACACTTTGGAATATTATTGATTTTTTGACTAACTGCATCTGGCTTGTAGCATAACTGTTGCAGAGACATGAATCATACATAAGGTATTTACTAATAAAATAAGCTCACAAAGGGCATAAGTCACATGCACATATAGTGTATATACACCCATCAATCAAAATAGTATGTCTCCTAGATCTAGAAAATAACCTTGACCGTCTAACGTAAGATTCATGTGGTTAAACCTATTCAATTGTGATCATAATGAGAAAATTAATCTAAACAATATGTTACGCTGTAGGTAATAAAAACTGAAGAGGCCTCATCCCGACGAAATTAAAATACCGCTAATTTTACGGTAATTATGTGATACCTTCAAATAGATAAAATATAATCGAAATGTGGAACAAGCACGTCTTAGATAATATCATTTTACATGAGATACCGTTATCACGACTCACTTATCTGCTTTCGACTTCGAGCCATTTTGAAAATTGGCATTTATTTTCGCGTTTGTAAACGGCTGAAAACGGAAAGCCACTAGGTGACTTGTGATAACGGTACCTCACGCAAAAATAATATTGTCTAGGGCTCTCTTGTTCCACATTTCAATTTTTTTTATCTATTTGAAGATATCACATAATATTGTAAAATTAGCGGTATTTTAATTTCGTCGGGATGAGGTCTCTGAAGGCAACCTAATCCTTACGTGTCACAAGAAGTTGAAAAATAAAAAATGAATTGCAGTTTAATTCGAAATATACAGTACTCGTAGAAAAAAAAATATTACCGATGTGGTTATTTGATCATGCGGTTTCCTGAATGTAGCGATTACTGCATGCGATTGAAAGTGGCAGGCAGCACCATTGAAAACGTTGAAGGTTATAGAATTTGTTAAAACTGGAACCTTACAAAAAAGTCAATGCAACAACAGCATTATGCGTTATTAAAGAACACATATACCACGAAAAATACGTGAGATCTCCCAGGGCTGGACTAACCCATTTGGTGGCCTGGGGCTAGAAAAAATATGACATCTGCTGACTTCACCTTTGGCATATTTTATTTTATGATGTTTGTATCTTCATGATTCATTTTAGATAGCAATTGAGATTTTGATCGGAGTGGACGCCCTGTCCACTTGGAGGCCGGGGGTTATAGCCCCCTAAGACCCCCTTAATCCACCCCTAAGATCTTCCAAAGGTCGTTACAGAAAGGTGTAACTGCTGAAGTAAACATTGGTCAAGGTAGGAACATTTTTTACAGTGAGTACGCTGCATGAGTGCAAGATGTGAACAGTCACCTATACATGTTTCTACAAGAGATTGTTCAAAGCAGAATCAGTGATGCCAAACCCGTGAGAAAAACCCTACTTTGTGAGATTTTTTTGACATAAATTTCTCCAATAGGGATAAAGGGAATTTTCGTAGAAATTGACAGTATCTATCGGATTTTTCAACATCTACTTCATCGACGCTAACCAATTTCTCTTTGGGTGGGAAATAAACCAATGAGTCTTTATCACTTTATTATTGGATCTATGATCATTTCGTATTTATCACTCTATTATTGGAATACATTAAATCTATTTTGGATAAAACTTAGAGCGTCATATCTGTACCTTATGTATAGTTCAACAGCTGGAACGCGTTAGAGAGTAATGCTATATTTATCTCTAAACCGATTAAATACATTAAAATAAATGTTTAAGATGCACAAGATTTTTTTTCAATTAACAACAGAATCGTCTAATTGGCATATTATAATCATTAATAAAGAAAGTCATATTATTTCTTTTCGTTTCAGGTTATTTTTTTTTACGTGGAAATGACCTAGCATGTATTTTAATACTTCTTGTAGTAAATTCAAGTAAATTTCCATGTGATTTACAAATGAATTGGGTTCATATATTTAAAATTTGTTTAGACTGTCAGTGTTAACCATAATTTCTTTCTGTTTGAAGCAAATTCGTCTTCTTTTGTCTGAGGGGAAAAAAATAAACAAAATGAAACACTCAAGAAGCGCAATTAATTCACCAAGCGGCTATACAAAAACACATAATTCACTTAAAAGTGGAACTGTGTGCTAATCCTTCGTTCGGTGACTCCCTGAACACATTCACCACACATCAACAATGTAGTGGATGGGCAACTACGCATTCACACACCAAGGTGATGTAGCAGTATTTTTTTTTTCAGCAATGGCTGTGTAGTAGAGCAACAGGGTCGTTCAACAATCATCCCTTCAACCCATTTCTTTTTTTTTTTTTTTTTAGCTCACCCTCCGATGCTTCAACCCTTAAAAGATTGGTTCATTTAATTTAACTGCCATGGATGCGAGAGACAGAGACAGAATACAGTCACTATGTTTACTTCTTAAGAGAAGCAGAGAAGGAAGAGAAACCGTTACACACTTAAAGCCATGGTAAAAGTGGGAAACCTTCATTCAATGTTGTTTCTAGGTCTTTGCTCTCTTAACTCCAAATCCTTCCTCCGTTTTCTTTTCTTTCCTTCTTTTTGTTTTACTCTGTTTTGAAACCCTCTTGAGGTCTTAGCTTTCCGTTGTCTTTTGCAGTATTTTTTTTTATTTGTTTGTTTTTCCTCACCAAGATTGGAAGATTGGATTAGAGGATCCAAATTAATTTTAGAGACCCAACAAAGCAGAGCCGCACATTTTCCTTTTGACATTTTCTTCCTTCCTTCTTTCTTTCTTTCCATCTAATAAAAATCATAAGAAAGACACTGTGAGTTTATATGTAAGCATACAATCGAAAATATGACGGAGGATCAAATGAAAGCCTTAAAAGTGCAATACATTTCAGAATGTAACAATGAAAAGTAAATCTTACCTCTTATTTCTCAACGTAGTCCCCTTGACGTTAAATGCAAGTATTCCGCGGCTTCGGAAGTGCATATATACCGCGTTGGAAAAATTCTTTTGGTAAAGATTGTAGTTACTTGTTCACCGCATTTTTCATCTCTTCATCACTTCTGAAATGCTTGCCTTCCATCGCTTCTTAGAGTCGTCCAAACACACGAATGTCACTCGGGGCAAGGTCTGGCGAATAGAGTGGATGAATGAGACACTTAAATATGATGCCATCGATAATCTCAAGAGGCAGTATGCTGTCGAACGTTGTCATGCAGTAGAAGGACAAATCAGTACAGAAGTTCTTGTCATTTTACGCCTGATTGCAAGGCGAAGTTGATTTTTCAACAGGCTTGAATACGAGGCACTGGTTTTTGTCACTCCTTTTTCCATGTACTGTTTCAAAATTACACTCTTTGCATCCAAGAAGAGAGTGAGCATGACCTTTCCTGTTAGTGGTTGAGTACGGATTTGTTTGTTTGTTTGTTTGTTTCGGCAAAGAGCTAAGCCGCCATTCCTTGTTCGCTTTTTTGGTTCTAGTTGGTGATAGTCAACCCAGGTCTCATTACCTGTAACAATTTTGTCCAGAAATCCATCACCTTCGGCGTAGAAACGACGCAAAAGTTCTTCACAGGCGTCAACTGACGTAAGACCCATTTCTTAGACACCTTATTGAAATGCAGAACATTATGCACAATTTGTTCAGCTGAACCAAAGCTAACATTCGTGATTGTGGCGATTTCTTTCAGCGTAATACTCCTGATTTTCTTTACAAGCTGTTCCGCTAACGCAATATTTTCGTCCGTCACTACGCGGTAAGCCTGCCCCGGTCGAGGAGATTTCTCCACAGATGTTATTGCCACATTTAAACTTGCTACACCACTCGTATACCTGCTTCAGGGACAAATACGAATCACCACATTTTACTGCTATCCTGGGATGAATTTCAATTGTTTCACACCTTCACTGCACAGAAACCGGATTACCAAACGCTGTTCTAACGCGGCGCTTGTAGACAATCGGAGGACCATCTTGTTACTGACGCTGCCGCGTTCGTCTTTCTTCCAGCAAACATTATGCTACCTGTCGGTCATTAAGTGCAACTCAAGGTATATTTCTGTCAGGTATCGAAGCAATCATTCAATTTTACGGCATTTGACTGCATTCATAAGGTTTTCATTTAATCATTCCTCGTATGCAATGAGTAGACAGTGAAAATAAATGCATATAATAGGATAAACAGAATCATTGGAACGCAGATGTACAATAAGAAAAAATGGTTCAGAAATCGTGGTGTAGCTAGATCTTTAACGGGATACAGTGGATGTAACCTTAAAATTTTAGGTTTCAAAAATATATATTGAGCGGCCGTGGTTCAACTGGTACATTGTCCTGGGTTTGTGGAGGTCCTAGGTTCGATACCCAGCCATCATCCTTATTACGGTTTTATCAGGGTTTCCAGGCAAAGTGATGGAGTTCCATTATACAGAGTTAGTAAAAAATTGTACACCCAATTTAGCAGATTCGTATCTAGTGTTATTTTCAAAGCTGAATTAAATTATCATTACAATTTGTAGTATTACATATCCTCAGCACTTACATAAAGTTTTGAGAGATACAGCAATATTGTCTTGCTTAATTGCAAGTTTTGTTGTCAACATATTTTAAAAACTTTCTTGAGATTAAAATACGTGGTTACTCAAACCTGTACCTTATGGCCGGTGGCGTATTTAGGCGGGGTGGCTATCGGGCTCAAGCCTCCCCGAAATAAATTTGTTATATGCGAAACTTCATTAAAATTTGTCGGTACCCAAAATGAAAATATAAGTGCATATTCACATGTTGTGCATAGCCCCCCCCCCCTCCACGAAAGAAAATCCTAAAAGCGCCACGGCTGTTACTGCATTCGGAGAGACATCTAGCATAGATTATTTGAAAATAACATTCCCTTTCAAGCATATGCATATCAATCACAGTCAACTCATGATTGCAGGGATAGAGAGCTCTAAACTTAGGTTCATCTTTTGATACACGATGTATAACTGGGTTATGAATTAGTCGAAACAATCAACTGTATTTATACAAAGTCTCTAAAATTAAAAATGTCTTCTCTTTTCCGGTGTAATCTTAGTTTCTTCATAATACGAGGTGACGACCTCTGTCCCATCCACTTTTTTTTTTTTGAATTAGCAAAGTTCCACTGTATGTTGAATTCTTGCCTTGTGGAAGGTCCTTACATAATTTTGGCCTCTGTTAAACACTTTCGTTACAGTTTTGAGGTCTGGTGAAACTAATTCTTGATTTCAGTCGACGTTGGCAACGGGTCGTTTACAAATATATATATATATATATATATATATATATATATATATATATATATATATATATATATATATATATATATATATATATATATAACTTCAATCCCAGGAGAAATATTTCGGTTACGTTGCCCTATTTTGGTTATTACCTTACATTATGTTAGCAAATCCGATATTTCTGCCGCATTATATCAAGGTTATATGTAGATAATATTACGTGCATGAAATCTAGTAGCGTTGTGTGTGATTTTTTTCCCTCCCCTTTTCATTTTCTTTGCAGCTTCAGAGCGAATCACCACCAAAAAAAAGGAAATACGTTGTTTTCTTTTTGTGTATTTCCAAACCTAAAGAAGAAGAAGAAGAAGAAGAAGAAGAAGAAGAAGAAGAAAATTTCTTATTTGTAACTTGGTCTCTCGCAGTTGAAAACGCAAAGCCGCCCAATAGACCCTGGACGACCTAACCACCGCTGAGAGATGCCTTTTGTACAGGGTTTCATCTCAAATGGATCGGACTACAGCTCGATTTCAGGCTTCTTTTTCTTCTTTTCCGGTTGCCCTCTCGTGCACTCAATCCATATATATACAGGAAGTAGGAAAGCAATTGAACTCAACAGTGGTGCCAGCTCCAATCGATTGCGTGGAAATGTTCATAAAAGAGGAGGGTGATTGACTTTTTTTTTTTTTTAAAAAAAAAATAATAATTTAAAGTACGTCAAATAGAGACACCTGGTATGAGACTTGAGAAAAAACAGAAACTTCAGAAATTTGAGTCACATTAAAAGCAAGACTTCCCAATTATCAAGATAAAATTAGACGTACACTCATGCCCAAAATGATTGTCGCATATCTATAATTGTTTTCTTGTAAGAATGTAATTTGATAATGATTTTGCAGGGTATTTTTAATACTGATAGTATGTGTATAATCGGGAAATTTATATTTGTGGTAAATTTCATAGGAAAAGAATTATAAATACGAAAATTAGAATGAGTGAAACAAAATGTTGCTAAATGGACAAGAAAGTCTTATTTTCGTTTTATTGTTCTTATTTACTGCTTTTTTGACATGAAATTTGCCACAGGCATGTCTTTGCCAATTATACACATACGAACATTATAAGAAACACCGGGCGAAATCGTTATCAAATTATATTCCAACAACATCGTGCTTATAGACATGCGACAATAATTTTGGACATGAGTGTACCTATACATTAAAATGTTAGGTTTATATGTTTGTGATCAAGAAAAGTTTATATGTTTGCTGACATTTGTATATTTGTGGGCGTTTATATGTTTGTTCTTTTATGGGGCGTCATTTAGGGGGGACAGGAGGGGGCAATTACCCCAAGAGTTTGAGGAATGCATATACTTTAATCGATTGTCCACTAATACTAGTACAAAACATGAAAGTTTCTTGTTGGTGGTGCTCTTGCCCCCCTCAAGCGAAGTATGAAATGACGCCCCTGGTTCTTTTGGCAATACTATCTCGGAAACCACAAGCTTTACAAAGTTGCCATTTTCACTGATCGATTGCAAATTTTATCTAGATTGTTCAGTTCTAATTGAATACTTAAAAGAATGGTCGTTATTTATTTATTACATTTTTAAGGGTACACTGGAAGTATTGAAATTTTAAAAAGTAAAGCATCATATCCTAGGAGTTATACATTCCAACCTAACTCGGAAACACCACACATTTGCATACCAGTTAGTAGATCTCTCAGGCGTTTGTTTCATGGTCAAATGATAATGAAAAACGAAGGATAACCATTTCTTCAGTTTAAGATGAAATTTTATTGTTTGGAGTGTTTTGCCCAATGAGCACCAATTGAAATTATTGACATTATAATTAACTGTGTATGTAATGTATTTGCTTATTTTATACGGCATGCAAGATGAAAGAAAACACTGATCATACATGGATTAGAAACACCAACCGAAGTAGGCTCAAATCTTGCAAATGGTACAAGATATTGAAAAAGAATAGAAAATATCTCTCCTTTATGAAACTCCTTGCTGATTTTCATCAAGACCTCTTTCACTTGTGTCTATAAAGGGACATGTACAGATGCTGTAAGGAATGACAAAGGAGATTCATGCTCATATGTGAATGATGCGCTGTGTAGAGAGCGCAGTTTCAGCTAGTTACATTAGTAGAATGTTAGATATGGCATGACGCTTTAACAGTTATTGAAGATAAACTTTAATGTATCAATTGTGCGGCAGATACACCCTTCCAATCGAGTGCCACTACCGGGAATCAAACCTGGCACATCTGGCTCCAAAAACATTTTATATTTCAACTAGCAGCGTTCACCCCGCTTCGCTGCGGTCACCCCGGAACGCAATAAACTTTGTTACTTAGATAATTTTTACTTTTTCGCTTTCAAATTGCAGTAAATGTTAACATTATAGCGCCTGTCATTTATGTTAACCCGCCGAGTGACACGGTCATGCGGGTTGCATATAAATACGTTTATTTTTATACCTATGATGAACTAACAAAGGATTTGTACGTTATGGACACTTGAATGGTCAATTATCTCAAGACACTGGTAATTAAAAATTAAAGTGATATGATAAAAACCATCTAGGGTCCAAATCCTAATAACCCCCCAAAAATGAAAGAAATTGGTTCAGCCGTATTAGCGTGATGAGCTAACAAAGGATTTGTGCGTTCTCTTTTATATAATAGATATGAAACAAATACTGTTACCATTTCCTCACCAACTAAACTATGTTTTCGACACTAATTTTTGGCAATTTGAGACGTTTTAAGTGTATTTTCTCATACCGATGGAAGGTGAACTTGAACTTAACCAGCATGAGGAGTGTCACTATTCATGACAGAGACCTTGCAAACCGTGGATTCGACAGCAAGATCAGATCTTTATGATTCTTTGTACATGTCACCCTCTTATCATCCATATTCGTTGGATTCTAGCATGGGCGTCGTTAGTGGGGGGTCGGGGGGACGTGTCTCCCCAAACTTTTAGTCAAATGTATTTAAAGAAGCTATACTACTTTTTATATGTATATAACTTTGTCGGAAAGAGGATTTTGATTTTGATTCATCCAAATTTAAAAATCTAACGACGCCAGTGGTTCTAGAAATATCTTTACCAACAGTATGTTTTTTTTTTCTAAACTGTAAGTCATCAGCGTCAAACATTGTCAAAACGCTATATTTATGCCCATAATTATTAAGGCTCTTAAAATAAACGTGGACCAGGGAAGTAATGTCTTAGGATGAAAAACCACTAGAAGCTTGTGAAATGTGAATGTGGAGAAGAATGGAAAGAATTAGCTCGGTTGAACAGGAAACGAATGAGAGAGTATTAGAAATGGTGGACGTAGAAAAGAACAATTTTAGATATTATTAAGAGGAAGACAAACTGGTTGGGACATTGACTAAGAATGAATGGTATAATGAGGAACGTTTTAGAGGATATAGTGGCAGGAAAGAGAGAGAAGAGACGAAGGAGACTACAATTAATGGACGATATTAAAACAGACAAATCGTAGCCTACATGAAGACGAAGAGGTTAGCGGAGGACCGTGGAGCATAGAAGCTTTTCAACTGCGGCAAGTGACCTGCCAGGCAAGTGACCTGCCAGGCAAGTGACCTGCTGTATACCTTTGATGATGATGTTCCGGCAAAAGGTGAAAGAAGTCACAAATTTAAATAGGGAAGTAAAGTAGATATTATGCATAATAGAAAAAATGTAGTTTCTCAGAACCGAATTATTAATTAAAACCTATTTTCTAAATATAGTATTAGCATGACCAACCCGCAGTAGGAGGCAAAGAGGGAGTTGCTCTTTTTTAATTTCCGAAGGGTGTTCAATTCTTGGAAATGCATATCAAGACATACTAACTTACTTACTCACATACTATAGTACGGTATGTAATATATTTATATGAAATACTGTAGTACTATATAGTAGTACTGTAGTCGTTTATTTACTGGAGTTAATAAGTGTATGTGCATAAATAACTGTTGTTTTATATGATACGTTATCTGTACCCATGCATGGAAGTGTGTGTGTGTGTGTCTATTTTCAACTTCAATTGTTAGTCGGTCTTTAACCTCTCTTAAAAAAATATCCTCCTGGCATTCCAGCATATTAATATTTCATTTCATGGTATTCTTAATTACTTTTAATATATTTTACATTGAATAGATGGCAATAAAAAACGGATTTGAATTATACCTCATGTTATGTACGTTTCAGTTACAACATTTTGCTCTAGAGATAAAAACGAAAGGAAAAATCAGATGCTTCACTCAAAAATACAAAACTCTGTTAATTAATTGTCTGAAAGAAGCAAATAAATTTGTTTATTATCACAACTTACCAAAAATAAAGATCATATACTTAATATATTTCAAGTACTTCAAATTAAAGCTAAGTTGTTTCTAAATTACTCTCCATATGTTTGTGAGTTCTATGTATGTTGATTAAGTGTTAAACGCAAAATCGCGTTAGTCACTAGACAGGTTGTCAAAAAAATTCAGTTCTTCCTATGAGAGAACAAAATTATGATATATTATGATATTTATAGTAAGTAAACATGAATGTATTCCTGAAGAAAGGTAAGAAAACTACAGTCTATCATATATATGTTCGATGTGTTTACCTTTCATTTACTATACATTCTATGAGAAATTATGATGTACAGATTCATACACACACACACACACACACACACACACACACACACACACACACACATATATATATATATATATATATATATATATATATATATATATATATATATATATATATATATATATATATGACAACAAACTTTTATTTGCGTTAAGTTCATCTAAAGCATCTTCAATGTATTGTCTCAAATAATTCAAAGTTTGTGGTTTTTGCAATGGCATTCTTAATTATACCCCATAAGGGGGAAGATCACAAGGTGGAAGACCACATGAGCTTATAGCCCAGTGGAATACTCCACGAAGCCCAATTCATTCATGTAGTGTTCATTTAAAAAAATGCGAAAAGAAACTACGTAATGGGTTCCGTCTCATTGCCAGAAAATTTGTGAAAAGTTGTGGCGCAAATAGTTGAATGACACTCTGGCATCACACTATCATTTAGCATTTCAGGATATGATTTGAGAAGACGTATGACCTGACGAAAACATTCGCACAGATCCCACCCCAAACAAGGAGCTCTAGTAGATATACCACTTCACACAAGACGAAAGTCGACTTCGTAGTACATACCGTAAGACGGGGTTACTTTGCACAAAATATGAAAAGAGTTTCACAGTCTATCGGCAAAACCATGAACAGTAAAGGGAAAGTTTCAACTGCCGCCATAAAATAGGACATCTAACTGTATTTTGGCTATAATGTTGGCGGTTAACATCAGTTCTAATTACCGGGAGGGTTCGTTGTTATAGAGGTATAGAAAGCAGTCACTGTAAAGGCCGACAAAATTTGAAATATATCACCTACAAGAATTTCCGTCAAAGTTAAGTCAGTTTCGTAGAATGCTACTGTGTATAATGGGACTTGGATGCAGTAGTTGAAATTGAAATGTGAAACGTTTTAAAGTCATAAGAGATGTAAAATTGGGAGAAGGCAATTTCAGCCTGTACTCGGGATTACTTTGCACCGGTCCAAAATACCCCTTAGATAGGAAATTATTACTATTGGAATCTTCTGCATTCTAAATTTAGGTAAATTTCCCATTTAGGTAGATGCCGGAATAAATTTCTTGTTGAAATGTAAATTATGAACAATGGCGGATCCAGAAAAGTAGTTTGAGAGGGGCTTCATTTACAAAGGCTTCATTTTTTTTTTTTTAAGAAATCGCTAGACTTTTAGCGGCGTCCAGCTTATACACATAGGAATGACTAACATTATGTTTTTTTTTAAAAAAAAAAGAAATCATGCAATTTGGGTGGGCCTCAGCATGAAAATCCCAAACCCCGCTAATCTTCCACTGATTACGGTTGGGATGATATTCTTGGACATAAGGAATAACCAAGGCAAATCAGTTCACGGTTTTTTTTTTTTCTGTTCCTGAGTTGGCATTTTTGTGGGACATACGCTAAACTATCAGAATGTGGTTCCTGTGCGGGTACCAAAAAATACATAATTTTCTTTACAAATATCGATAGTTCAAACTAAGTACTAATACCAATACCATCATTCTAATATCAATATTTGTAGACTGTATGCGTTTTTGTGTCGAAAGTAGAATGTATAAATACTGAAGGGAAAACATTGCACAGAAACGTTATGTTCGTATGTTGAACATACTCTTTTGTATTGGGTTACTTTGTATGGGGTTACTTTGCACCAAAGTTTGTATTTCAATAACTACGGTCATATTGATTGTTTACAAATGAACTTGCACTAATGTTTTCCTTATATATCTAGTTATTATATGTTTAAAATACAGTGTTCTAAATCATTACGTTTGTAACTTACATTAGATTTTGTTTACAATTGCTTAAATCCTGTGCAAAGTAATTCCGTCTTACGGTACGTAAATATCAACCGTCTTCTTTCTTACTTGCTTCTGTTAGTTTCTACTGTCACTGCCTGATTCACACTGTTCAGTAGTATCTACACATATGGCCATTCTGGTTAATATAGTCTGCCCGGATCAACTCTTAAAACATTTTTAATTTTTAGAATTACGTATGCAAGTTCTTAGGGGTAACTGACCCGTGCCAAGTTAAACCAACCACCAACACTAAAACGACCGGAACATATCTCAACATAATGGGCTATTTATGGGTTAATTAGTTGCTTTAATCCCAATTTTTGGACTCCTAACGTTTAGCGGGAAATCGAAACCAAAATGAGGAAATCTAGCTTGACATCAAGCTAGAGCTCCCCATACGACTACAATGGTCCGATCGAAAAAATTCAAATGCCAGAATTATGGGCTATTTATGGGCTAATTAGAACTACTTTCTTTGAAGCTGATTACGTAAATCGGTACTTCTATGGTGGTAATGAATAGATAGAATAAAATTCGAAGAACTTTTGCTTCTCGTGTATCCTCTTCACTTGTTTGATAAAAGAAGTATACAAAAATAATTATAAAACATCCATTCGACATACATTATAAAAATTATCAACGTTATATAGAAAATTTAAAAACGTTCTGTATTTTGCCATTTTTTTACAACTTGCTTTTTCCTTTTTTTCTTTTTACATGTATAAGTTTTGTATATACATACAAAAAAGCTTTGATTTTGTATATTTTCATTATTTGCAAAAGTAAAGCCTCCACAAATGTAAAAGAATACAGGTACATTGAAGAAATGAAATGTCTAGTTTAACGTCCCTCGATTATTCACCGAGGCTAAGGAAAACGGTGATAATAAGAAATGAATGAAATGATGAAATAAATAAAGTGGGATGAAAAGAGAGAACCCCCGATAAAACGCAAGCATACGGTGTTTGTCAACTACAAAGACCACTTGGCGCGAGCTGGGATCGAACCAGGGATCATACACACAAGAGGTAAACGCACTACCACTGTGCCACTGCACCCCCCAGCAACGTCGAGGAGGCATTTCCTTTAAACGAAAATTTATTTGAAAAATAATATGATATTTCACTATATAAATTCTGTATATACATTACTTACTTCCAAACATAATGAACATAAACGCGTGAAAAGATAATTCATGGATTTACTAGTATATATATATATTTACAGTTTCCTTATGTAAATAATACGATAAGAAAATAACTTTATTTGATAACTGTCACCAAAATTATTTGATTTTGATGAAATATGACTTTATTTTTTCTCAGGCTTCCCAATAACTTCCCTGCTAGGTGTTAAAGTTTGTCATGAATGTGAGAATTAATATATCCCTTAATTTAAAAAAAAATCCATCATAATTTTTTTCAAAATAAATAATGATTTTGTAACAATAGGACACTATGGATTTAAAATCAATATGAACAATTTTCCACGATAACTTTTCTTAAAATTTTTCGGTTTTAGTGACAATTGGAAAATGTTTCTCATGATTTCCAGTAATCCCAAATGGTTGGGTAATCCCAAATGGTAATAGAGTTTTTATATAACTCTCAAATTTAAATCACTCTAAAATAAGCTCCTGATTTATACAGCGTGTCCACTATCGTCCTTTAAAGTGGTATTATTTCGCTTTGGATAAGAGTTTTTAAATGAAATTGATCACATTTGAAAAAAAATCCCAAATATCTTTTGTGCATGTCAACAATGAATAATAATGTCAATAATGGAAGGGAACAAACACAGAAAAAGTAAATTCACTCTAATTTACTTAGTACTCACTAATTGGTGAGCACAATTATGTTTACATGCTCACTAATTTGTTATTTCCACAACTGGAAGAAGTAGAAGGCAATGACTTTATTTTCCAACAAGATGGAGTACCTCTTCACTGGCATTTACATGTTCGGGAACATCTGTATGAGCGGTTTCCAGAAAAGTGGATTGGACGTACTGAAAATGATGATATGTCTTCTTACAAGTGGTTGCCGGGGTCTCCTGACTTAAGGTCTGTGACTTCTTTTTATGGGGTTACGTAAAAAGAATGTGTCTATGTACTCCCATTGCCTCAAAACCTGCACCAAGTGCAAGTTCCTATCAGTGCTGCTATGCAGTCTATTTCATCAGTTATGTTGGAGCGTGTATGGCGTGAATGGGAATATCGTTTTGATGTCTACATAACCACTCGTGGGCCCAGTGTGACCAACTTAATTTAAATACTATTTTCCGAAGCGACGTACCGGTAATACCACTTTAATGTATAATAGTACTCTCATGGACACGCTGTGTATATATAAGACAATAGGTTTAGTAAAAATTATTTGATTTTGACAGAATTTGTTATATTATATAATGTTTTCCCACAATTCTTAGTGCTTAGAATTGAAATCACTAAATAAATGGGAAATGATTTGACCTTTCCGCCTCCGATTCGATTAGACAACATTTCTTAAAAATATCTATGATTTTTATGGAACATAGCAAAATTCGTAACGAATAAGTCGATGAAACACTGCAATTAACAACAAAAAGACTTCAAAAAAGCAAAGCAACAAAAGTAAGCTATTTATTTTGTATATTTACCTTGAATCTTCAATATGGTTACGATCACCTTAAGTAATTGGTGACATTTTCCTTGAATGTTAGGTACGGTAACTTACTTCAAAATTAAAAAAAGAAATCCCATTTCCTTTGAAACTTTATATTAAACACTTGAAACTATGTGATTAATTTATGTTCTGATATTTCCTTGTTCTTTTAGAACCTAAAAAATTAAAGCTGTGAAGCGATGGAAACTCATTCCCTTTAAGATGAACAAGAACAAGGAAGAATCATTTATACCTGTCTCAAAATCTCATCAATGAAGTATCCATTAGTAACGTAATTAAATTTTAATCTCCAGCGCTGCTTCGCTGATTTTTCGTTTAAAACTTTTGTCTTAAAACTGTCACAAAAGAAGTTTTGCTTTATAATTATTATTAGTATGGACGATCTACAAATGATCTCCTTGCAGGAAGTCTACTCCAAGACTCGACAAAGTTCGTAATTATCTTGTAAGCACTCATGACAGATGGCGGCTGTGCTGCAGAAGTTGAAGTGTGTTGCAAAACTTTGTTCTCTCTGCGCTTTAACCTTTCCCTTTTCTGTCTTGTACGCTACAGATAACAAGCTCTTTTACAGTGTTTTCAAATTATTGCTCAAATAGTACACTGTTTTATTGTGATATGTTTACAAGTTTTCACAACACAGATATTAAAGTGCGACCTTTGTTCCGCAGAAGGGGAGGTTGTGCTATAATATTGATTTTAAAAATGTACATGAATTTGTAAGTTTGTTTTAGTACTTGTACAAAACTTTAAATAGTATTGTAAAATTTCTGGTAGGTAGAGCTAGGTTAACAAAATACGACCCGCTCGAGAGAGTAATGCTCCCGGAAGTACGTTCTTTCGAGCGCAACTATCCTAGCCAGTTGTCTTAAGTTGGTCACAAAATTTATATTATGGAGTACAAAGGGAACAAAACGAGCCCGGCGGGGCTTCTAACCCGTTCCTACTAATACTACTACTTATCTGCACAAAAGTAAGTAAATCACTTTTTTGAATATTATTTTCATTTTATTTTAATTCAAAAAG
Source organism: Thermobia domestica (assembly GCF_964235325.1). Lineage (NCBI taxonomy): Eukaryota > Metazoa > Arthropoda > Insecta > Zygentoma > Lepismatidae > Thermobia > Thermobia domestica. Next base: position 43,232,899 of record NC_137469.1, read on the forward strand.
TTTTATGAAAATGTAAAAAGAAAAACTTTCCTCGAGCCGGGTTTGAACTTACGCCAAAAGAGATTTTAGTTACTAGCATATAGCGCTAGCCTACTCAGCCACGAAGAGCGACAGCAGAAATCGTTTGATTTCTGCTATTTGAATGCAATGTGGCAAGAAACGACAACCTATCAGAACTGTGTTTTTCGTTCCTACTTCCGGGAGCATTACTCTCCTGAGCTATTCCCCCGAAGCAGGCTAAGTAACTGAGGTTGGGATCCCGACAGAACCCCGAAACAAACTAAACCAGGAAGAAAGGAATAATGAAGAGTTCTGAGGCAGACTAGAGGCTTTGAGGTTGGGTTCTCCTAGTGCTCCAGACAAGCAAGAGGAGGGAGATCAGAAAACTGGTGCCGGTCTGCTAGTTGTTGTCCAATACACAGGCTTTCCAGAGCGGCCGTGGGGTTGCTGCTGTGATGTCGTCATGTGATTTGTAGGAAGTGCTGGTGGTCCATCGCCTGCTTCTTGTAGTAATCCCATGTGATGTGTAGTACTCCAACGTAAATACATGTGGTTATGTATACTAAAAAGCACGTCACACATTACATTATTGTTTTGAATTAGCAAAATCCCAAGAGGGGGAGAAACACCGATACAAAATTACCTTAATTTTTTAGGTATCCATACTTATTTTGGATAACATAGTCACTTCTTTAATCAGGAAATCCCGTCTTACATTGTTGGTACTGTAGAAAGTGTTTCTTAGGCAAGAGGGAGTGCAGATTTACTTTAGGAGGGCTTACTTGCTAGGTATAAACACAACATATAGGTATATGCCATAAAAATGACAGAGCAAGAGAAATATGTCTAATAGCATGAATCAACCTGTGCTGGTAGCCTGTTAGAAGCACGAACGCTATCTAAGTCAGGACAGGAGTACAGCAGGGGCAAGAGCGATAGCGCGAGGTTGAGACCGAATCAGGCGCGTTAGTGAAGGTGAGTATCGCATAAACGAATACAGTGCAAAATAATAATCATAAGCTTTATATAGCATAAAATACATCCCTTACGTTTGTCACAGCTTTACAACACTTCTCTTTGCACAATGCCCTGAGTTCATTATGGCTTTGTTATGGAGTACTGCCTAAAAAATATGGAACTTAACATATTTTCTCTACTGAACATTTTTATATAACAAACAATTACTTATACACTCACTACGTAGTTTAGAAATTATTCTACCAACGCACTTCCCCTGCAAAATTTACAGATTTTGTCCCCCATTCTGTGGAACAAGGCCCAAATAATCACAGCTACAAATTTAAAAGTGTGTCGGATACCCTTTTCGGTAAGTATTTTTTGTAACACTTTTACAAATGACATTTTTCAGAATCAGAAGAAAGTAACACTACATACATAAGATTAACAGCAATGAAGGTTGCCCTGAACAAGCACCTTCTCCTATATGATCAAAGATGTATGCATTAATTTATTTCGGGGTTTTCCAAATTATATTATAAATTATAATTATATTTAAAAAATGAGGATAAATTATATTTAAAAAAGTTAAATTACTCGTAAAATTATACTAAATTTACAGAAATATCGAGGTGTTGATGGATCCGGACTTCCAGTACCCCCGTGTTTATCTCCTTAAAAATAACATACGCTCAACTTTATATGTAAGAAGAAACTATTTCTCATCTTGAAGCTTGTTTGCACGTTTCGTCTTATTCAACAATTATGCCATATTTTCATTTGTCAGTCACCGGTAGAAGAAATATTTAAAAAAAAAGCAAATAAGTGATTCCATCGAATAATAACAACTGTAATTAACTGTGTTAATACTGCATCGGTAGCTTATGTTATTTGATACAGAATTTTAAAAAATAATTCAATTCTGAACATTTAAATTTTCCAATTAACAGAAATTACAGAAACAGTTTACGTTTTATAATGCAATATCTTATTTACTTATTTAAGGCACATTTCTCTCTCTCTCTCTCTCTCTGGGTATATATACACATTAAAGCTTGTATTCTCCAACACGTAATTCATTTTCAGAAGCCATTTCTTATTAAAGAACATCTGTTTGTTTGCCCACGATTATTATCTTTTTCTGATGAACATATGTTCTCAAAACATAAAAGAGCGATGAGATTATTAAAAGAAACGTGCGTAAAACACCTGATATACAATATGTAAGAAGTGTGCGTGCATGTACTTAGTATAATGGGATAACACCGTTACGCAAACACAATAAAATTGCGTTGTGGAGACACTCTTTAGCTGTCAGAATTTTGTGTCTCATGGAAGAAAAACAGAGTGATATATGAACAAAGTGACTGTCACATTAGGAGGTTCATCTAATAAGCAGTGCATTGTGTACCGGGTTGCCTTTTCCCATCCATGTTTCTCCAAATGACATGTCAACCTATTTTCAAGTATTCTATGTCATATAAAGGAATTGTAAAAGCGTACGTACAAACATGTTCTTGAAGCATGTATATGTAGCCATAAGAAACAAAACAGTTGTGCCATACACGAATGACAAAAGGGTAAGATTCTTTTTTTAAAAAAAAGAATAAAGACCTGATATGGAGAAGTGGTAAAGCAAAATAGCTTTCAGATTGTATTGCAATTACAGAAATTTTGTTCGCTGATATTTGTGGCAATGTCCTGTTCTATTGGATTTTGTAGTTCTATTGTTCTGTAACACGTTAGTAGTGTGAGGTAAACACATTTGCAGTGTGTTTTATTGGAAATTTCCAAGTTTCCTTAAAGCGTTATTTCCTCCTTTAATCTAAAATGCATAGATTATTCCATTTGTACGAATCACGGGAACGCCTACTCCATAAGGAAATGATTACATTTATGTGGGTGGGTGGGTGGGGGGAGCTGAATGTTTGTGCGTGTGTGTAAGACCTCCATTCATAGTATTGTGATCTATAGAATTAAAACAAGTTTGCATATTTTCCACATAATTGTTTATCTGTGAAAGCGAGGTTGTAAATTTTTCCATGAATGTGAAGACGAGCTTGTATTTTCGCTCAAATGTGTTTATATGTGAAAATAACATTGTGTATTTTTTTCATACATGTGTTAACATGGTAAACAAAAATATTTATATTAAATGAATTTGATTTTGATGATTCATTTGTTTTATTTACTTCTATATTTACTTTGCAGGTGTTTCAAATAAAAATTTTCCACGATAAAAATTCTAAACACTAAAAATCAAGAAAATTTCTATCCATTTACGTTTATCTCTGTAAAAAGTTATAAAGTTAACCCATGAATATGTTATATTGTATAAACAAAATTGTTTATTTTCTATGTTAGTCTTTGGAAGTCAAGGTTCTATATATTTTCAAATAAATCGGATAAACGTTGATGAAAATTAGTTTCCGTACATATGTAATTATTGTGAAAACGAATATACTAATTTTTTGAAAACAAGATTGTGTATTTTTTCCATAATGTGTTAATATTTGAAAACAAGATTTTTGACCTTTCCCTTATGTGTTAATCATTGAAAACAAGATGGTCTATACGTGTATGTAACAAATATGATAATATTTAGTAGATTTATATTACCACTTCTGTGGAAATGAGGTACATTTTTTCTCATAGTTGTGGGAACTTTTGAAATGAGACTCAATATTTTCCCATTGATGTGTTAATCTGTTAGAAACAGTATTGTCTGTTCTTTCTTATTTGTGCTTACCTTTGAAATAGAGATTGTCTGCGTATGAGTTTAATAAATTTCATAATCTTTGACAGAAATAATTATTACTTCGTTACATAAATGTGTTAATATTTATATGTAAAATAATTTGTGAACGTAGGGGAGAACGGGGACAATTGTAACGTGGGTCAATTGTAACATTGGCCATTACTTATAGAAGTGAGTTTAGGGATATCGTTTGTACAAGTCATTGGAGTCACACATGCAAGGTGTATGTGGGAAGAAAAAAAGGGCGTCGTTAATACAGTGTGGAAGATTGGGCAAAGGGAAACGTGATTTTGATAGATGTAAGTGAATTTTTAACTGACTTGTTTATATTTTCTCTCGATAGACATGCGTTTACTGTAAACAAATACCCTGTGAGCGTGTAATCTATGTTCTTTTCTTGACAACGTGGATATTGCGTTTGATGCTTTGACTCAATGCAATTAATGGAAATCATGGTATTTATCACTCACCTTTAAACAGGTACAAATGTAACATGGCGATCGGGGACGATTATAACACGTTACAATTGTCCCAGACAAAGTTGTACTGAACATTATGAAAATAAACTAGATATGACCAAAGATAATACAATTGATGTAATTAATAAAACTATGTACGTATTAAGTATGCTTTTCCGGGGCCACAAGTACGTAGATGAGAACCCAACCCCCCAAAAAAACTCTTTGGCGGCCTTAGTGTGTATCATTAAGGTTACTATAGGAGAAAGAAAAAGACCTTCACCCCATATTTCATTATGGGGCCTCCCCTAACTTCTTTATACAACCTCACAAACGTTTGTGGTGACTGTTGATCACTGCTTTTCAATGTTGTATTAGAATAGGCTTATGTTTCAGTATGTTCCTTCCTTGAGATGTCTTTAAATAGCCTATAAGTTTTTAAAGACTCTTTTGTCAAATAGGCTCCCTTTCTGATTCATTATAAATAATCAACAATGTAATTTTTCACTTATTTTACTTAATTTATCTCGCACAGTATGGCATTCTCTGTTCGCGCCGTTGCGTGAGGGATGTATATAGAGGTTACAACTACAGTGTGGGTGTTTATTAGTACTGTATCATTAGAACTTGAAACAGTGGCATAACAATAGGGTAGGAGGGTACGCAATTGCCTAGGGGCGCAGTGCACTTGGACATATTAGAGGGATATGGGGCGCCACTACGGATTTTGCCTAGGAACGCCAAACGCCACTGTTACGTCACTGACTTGAATATTTATGTTACGTCATATTTGAATCTTGGCTTGCTTGTTCATTTTTAAGTTAGGCCGAAGAAAAGTTATTTCGAAGTAATATGACACGGTACCGGTAACAATTAACTCATCATTCGTGCATCTTGTTGACGCGTGAAAATTGTATATTTGTAAATACTTGGGGATGTAGTCTATTTTCTTAGTTTATTGTCCCCATCCGTTGTTAAACCTATCAGTATTATTATTAGTAGTATCATTATTATTAAACCATAGAGTCTATATATTGTTTTGCCATGCCACATATATTGTACTTTTCATTAAAAGAATCATGTTACAATTGTCCCAAAGCTCTGTTATAATTGATCCAGGCACTGGGACGTTTGTAACAACACAGATTGCTGTCAGAAAATACTTCATAACTTTCTATATTAGAAATTGTCATGTATGAAAAACTTTGAATGTAGCAACAAAGCTTCACTTAAGATATTGTATAATTTTCAGACAGACTTATCGGAGCATAAACATGAGAGAAAAACATAATAAAATGTAAAATTTGTTACAATTGTCCCCGGTCTCCCCTAAATGTACTCATATGTGAAAATCAGTTTGTTCATTTTCAGATAAATATTCTAATGTTTCAAATCAAGTTTCTCTATTTTCCAAAGAATATATTGACTATTAAAAGAAGATTATTAACTATTCCTTCCATAAATGTGGTAATAGAATATATATATATATATATATATATATATATATATATATATATATATATATATATATATATATATATATATATATATATATATATATATGTAGGAAACTACAACAGATATCGCTGGTTCTTTTTATATAAATTGAGCCATTAAATAACACACACTCCGTTTTTGTATTAATTCCATTTTATTTATATCTTGTTGTCCTGGCAACCTCCTATCGACAATCATATTATTTAAAACATATAAATATATCTTTTTTTATATATATCGATATTATATCTAACTTCCTTCTCTTTCTTCTTTTTCTTCTTCGAATAATCTAACCAGTCTAGTACATATATAAAATACTCTACGCCCAAAAATTACAAGTAATAAAAGTTTACAAGTAGTAACAATATACAAATATACAACGTACCGTTGTAAAACCACCAAGCTTTTCATTATAGATATTGATAATAGGTTGAATAATTGATCAATTGTGATCATAAAAATGTAGTGATCAAACGTAAATGAACATTGATTATCATTTTGACCTTTTTTCTTATAAACGTCATTAGTTACATTGTATACAAAAAGTTGTAATGTAATGGTAATCAAACAAAATGTTATTGTTAAATTTAAACGTATGACTGTTGCTATTAGTGCTAAAACATTTGCCATATGAAAAATACAGTATACAAAATGAAATCTTTATTTTCACGTTCTACTATTACGTCCCTTAAGAGTCTTTATCCCGGCGAAATTAAAATACCTCTAATTTTACTGTAATTATGTGATATCTTCAAATAGATAAAAGATAATCGAAATGTGGAACAAGAGCGCCCTAGGCAATATTATTTTACATAAGAAACCGTTATCATGACTCACTTATCTGCTTTCGATTTCGAGCCATTTTGAAAATCGGCATTTATTTCCGCTTTTCTAAACAGCTGAAAACGGAAAGCCACTAGGTGACTTGTGATAACGGTACCTCGCGCAAAATAATATTGTCTAGGGCGCTCTTGTTCCATATTTCAATTATCTTTTAACTATTTGAAGATATCACATAATTACTGTAAAATTAGCGGTATTTTAATTTCGCCGGGATGAAGACTCTTAAGCTAACAGGGACGGATGATTTATGAAAATGAACGACTACACAAGAATTGTTGAACTAAGCATGTGGGAGGAAAACCCCACTTAGACTCACGGGCACAACGCTATCCTCCACAAATACACGCGTGTGAGGGGATTTTTTGGGAAGCAGAAGTGTACATTCTCTCTTCATTCTTAATATTCTTCCCAACCGGAACACTTGTGTTCATAGTGTTCTAAGTAATTATGTTCAATTTTCTACTTATCCAAGACGACTGGAACACAAAACACACTACCATCGAGGACAGCTAAAAAATATGTCCATGTTCTTCAGAGGGATTTTAAAACCGATTAGAATTTAGTTGCAAAATCTTCACCTTAACTCTCTAGACCACTTGCTCTTCTACACTACACCAGGCATACTGCTAGACCATCATACCTTATTTATTATCTAATTTACGTCATGTGCCTCTTATTTTCCCAAAACGTAGTACAGATTGAAGTTACTCAAGAAATAATCGTTCCACAGCTACTATGAATACACAATGCTCATTATAAAATGTATCCTATAAATGTTTAAATGCTCACACTTTCTGTTGTAAGTAATGGCATAGAACTACATATTGTTAAACCTTACAATAGCAATAAAGAACTTTAAAAATGTTTGAAATATGGACTTTTCCAACGTATCAGCATCGCCATCCAGCGTGGGAATGTGTCATCGATCTTAGGCACATTACCTCCTGGTAAAGAACTGGACGAGATTTTTCTTCTATAACACACAATAAGACGGAAGGAGACATATCCGAGGAGGCTGACAACCACTTTGACTATGTTCATGAAGAATGTTTTGAATCCAGTTTGGATAAATATACATTGTTGGAAGTCATGGCTAATACCGGTAAATTTGGGAGTGGTAGCAACATTATCTACAGATTTTACTTTGTTACTCAAAATCGTTAAAGACCCGAATGATATTGTTTATTTGTCTGATGTTTATTTTGGAACAAATATGATAGCTACAGATAATCTATGTATTCTTAGATAACTTAAAAATGTATCAAAATATAAATATATTCTTTAGACTAAAATATAACTTTGTATATATTGCAGCAGGAGAAATATGTATTTGTAGTGGTACTTTGAACGAACTATTCAAGTTTTCCGATTTTTTTTAAATCTATGCATTGTTCGAATTATCCTTAACATTACGATTATTAGAATGCAAGTTCCAAATTTTCGAATAATTTTCAACTTCAATTGAAACAATCACTTAATATTAGAACAATTATTCATTATTCTAGTAATTATTAGAACTATTGTAGAGGACCTGGGTACAATAGCTAACCAGTAATTATTCAAAAGTGAGAAACACAGGATTAAAGTTCTCTATTCCCTTCTGGAAATCATTTTAGAGCTTATATTTGGTAGTTAGTACAACGGACCTCTCACACAATATGGCACAATGTAGATTTCTATTAAGACTTGATATTTATTATGCAACTTTGCTTTTATTTCTATTGTGGAATTATGTTGCTTAGACCAGTATTGCACCCAGGTCCATAATCATTCGTTACTCAAGCAATTACTCGAAGAGTTATTAATTACTTGAGCAATTTTTAGAATAATTAGCCAATAATCAAGAAATTGTTAGAAGACTTACTTGTTATTTTGTGAATTATTTAAACAATTATTCGACAATCAAGTAGTTATTAAAACAGTTATTCATTATTTGACTATTAATAGAACAAGTATTAGACAATCAAGCAATTATTCAGTTATTCATTATTTGATCTATTTAATAGAACAAGTATTCGACAATCAAGTAACTATTCAAACAGTTATTCATTATTTGAGCAATTATTGGAACAATTATTTGACAATCAAGTAGTTATTCATTATTTGATCTATTAATAGAACAATTATTCTACAATCAAGTAATTATTCAAACAGTTATTGATTATTTCATCTATTAATGGAACACTTATTCGGAAATCAAGTAATTATTCAAACGGTTATTTATTATTTGATCAATTATTGGAAAAATTATTTGAGAATCAAGTAGCTATTCAAACAGTTATTCATTATTTGATGAATTAATAGGACAATTATACGAGAATGAAGTAATTACTTGAGGATTTCTTCGTAATTCGAATACTTATTCGTTATTGGGCTAATATAACTTAATTTTTGATTCGTATATAGATATATACTTAAATATAAATTTCTGTCCACTTGATAACTATCTTTAAATCTTAAACTAATCTTTTTCTACAGTTAATAATACACGAAATGTTAATGTCAGAAACTTTATATACTAACTTCTTCTTGTTGAACTCTGAGTCAGAAGTTGATGAAAGATTAATTTATCCTTATGAGAATCAAACCAAAGTGTCTGTTACCAGAGTATTCATTTACTGCTAGGTAACTTCTTGAATATTAGTAAGATTTATTTCATTTTATGAATGTATGGGAAAGTACACTTGAAATAAAAATTCAATAAGTGATTAGAGGGCAAATCATAAACAAGATTAGGCATGCAGATGATAAGGTTATTACAGATAGAACCGAAGAAGGACAAAATAGTTGACAGTGGGAAACTATATGGAATGAAAATCAATATTGAAAAATCGAAAGTCATGAGAATATGCCGTGAAAACGTGCCGTTACGGGTCAGAGTAGAACAAAGAGAACTTGAAGAGGTCCATAATTTCAAGTATCTGGGAAGTATCTTGGCGGGAGACGCTTACTACACCAAGGAGATGAGGTCAAGAATTGCCATAGGCAAAGAACCATTTAACAAAAAAAGTTCACTCTTAACTAGCAGGTTTATTATCGGATTAAGGAAGAAGTTGGTCTAGTGCCATATATGGAGTATTGGACTGTATGTTCAGAGACTTGTCTATGGAAGTTAGAGAAGAAATATTTAGAGAGCTTTGAAATGTGTATTGGAGGAAGATAGAGACGATAAAATGGACAGAGAGAGTAACAAACGAAGATATTTTGAAACGGGTAGGAGAGAAGAGGATACTTCTAGCCACCATCCTTCGTAGAAAGGCCAGTTGGATTCAACAAATCTAGCGAAGAAATTGCGTTATTCATACCATTATAGAAGGAAAGATGGAAGAAAACCGAGGAATAGGAAGAAGAACACAACTGATAAATGATTTGAAAAACAGAAAAAAATATTTTGAGTTAAAAGAAAGAGAAAGCTGAAAATCGAGAAACGTGGAAGGAACATTTCTAGGTCCAAACCTAAAATTAAAAATTAGCCTTATTAGTCCCAGGTTCTGCCAACAAGCAGAATACTTTAATAATAATAATAATAATAATAATAATAATAATAATAATAATAATAATAATAATAATAATAATAATAATAATAATAATAATAATAAATGATTAGAGGTGCCAGAAAACTAGATCATATTTCATTAGTATTACATTGTATACCAAGATTAAATAAGTGTGTTTGCAGCTAAAAGATACTTACTTTAAGAGGGAGTACGTATATATTTGAGGCATTTTGCAAGATATCTGAAAACCCGTACTACTGCTTTCTGACATCATATATTACACTCTCTCACTCAGACACACTCGAAAGCAGTGCTTTCGTTAAATCTTAAATCGTCACTTCTTTAGAATTTATCCATACCTCCTCTTCCGGAGCCGAACCCCGTACTCCTATCAACTGGCTGATAAATGACCTTCCCAATCCTAGAGAGACCGCAACAGGTCATGATGAACAAACGAGGTCAGAAAGCGAGCATAGGGTTTCAGAGAAGGGGGGTGGGGAGGAAAGAGACCAAAGAACTACGGTGGCTGGATTAGCCGATCAAGAAAGACGCGACTCACACCAAGTCTACGAGAGAAAGGTTGGTTGGGAAGTAAAGTGAGTTATCCCAGGTGATGTACTTCAAGCAAGCGGTATCTTCTTCCCCCTTTCTTCAACACTGCTTCGGAAGAAAAGAATAAAAAAGAAAAAGAAGCGGTTACTCTTCATATATTTTTTTCAGCCTCAATGGAAGAGGAAGAACGTTCTTAGTTAGTCAGCCCCTTTCTTCTAGGCTCAACGTGTCACACACATCCGAATATATTGAGGCCGTACACAATCCTCTTCTTTCACCGTTTCTTTTTTCACGCTGAATAAAAATATCAGGGAAGAAAGCAAGAAAGTATGAGGTAGAAAATAAAAAGGCGAGGCCTTTGTATAAGGAACTTTAGGAGCTTAGTAGCGTCTACTCAATAAATAACCAATTGAATAAGAATAGAGGTAGGTAGTGCATAGGTAGTGGAGATTTAATACTTGGTACTTCATTAAATGCACTTCATATGTATTCATTAATGATATAGTGAATAAGAGGTTATCACAAATAAAAAGCTTAATATATGGTTGTTCACTATAAAAACCCGCAACGCTGGCTTCGCACACATCTAGGTAACTTTAGGGGAAAGAGTGTAGGTGGTTTAGAATTAGAATTAGAATCCACACTACTGGTTTGGCATACCTTTAAATAACAGTATTGGAATTATATTTAAAGCTGAAGACACACCATTGGTTTGGGATACTTCTAGGTAACTATCGGAAACAGACCATAGCCTATTTAGAATTAGAATCCACACCATTAGCTTGGCATACTTCTAAAAACTATAGGGATTATACTGTAGACTACTTAGAATTATAAACCATTTCGTATGTATAAATCTGAAACCATATCGTTGACTTGACTTACTTTTTGGTAATTATAGGGAAGAGACCGTAGGATATTTAGAATTAGAATTACGTGTACACAAACTGAAACCACATCCTTGACATGACATATTTCTTGATAGCTATAGGCGAGACACAGTAGTAAATTTATAATTTGAATTATATAAAGCTGAAACCACACAGTTAGCTAGGCATATTTCCATGTAACAATAGAAATTAAAGTGTAGGTAATTTAGAATTAGATTGAAAATCCACATCGTTAATTCGGCATACTTCTAGGTAACAGTATTGAAGAGCCTGTAAGCTATTTACATATTAAAATACATACTATTTCACACCTGAACAATGAATTAATTAATTAGTTTCATTACATTTAGGTATTACCTATTTTTCATTGTTACATATAGTAAAATATATTCCGTTCTGGACGACTTTTCATTCTTATTTATAGTAAATCGAAAGTCTAAAATTTCGTGTACCAAATAAACTATTCTCTGTTCAGCGTAAGCTCTAAACTCCGATAAACAACATATTTGTATCCTTCCGCTTGTCACAAATACGATTGGCTAGTGATGTATCACTCAAACTCCCCACGGGGAAGAGCAAATTGTACACGTGCATTTTGACAATAGTGTCTCGTGTTGCTCAGATACTTACAGCAGCAGCAGAAAAGAAAGAAAAAACTCGAAAGATTAAAAAAATATTTGATTTTCGCTGGTAAACAATTGTTGCTTAATAAGTAAAGGTTTACCTCGTTGGTGTTTCAGCATGACACTCGCGGAACCGGGATTCATGCCAGCCATCTTTCAGACTTTAAAAGCAGAACACGCGTCCACAGTTGAATTGGCGCCATAATTACTGCGCATGCTTGGTGTTTATTTCTATTGTTTCATTAACCACACTCGATTGCAGTATTATTAGATAATCCGTATTATATTTTTGTCATTTATAATAATATAGCAGTTTTATATGAAGCTTCATAGTAAAAGTAATAATCCAATCACATGAACTATTTTGCGGAGGAGTACAGGTGTCGGTAGGACAACAGCAAATCAGCGAGATTTAGTTTCACGTGGCTTTGTTTATCGCAGTTTAGAGCTCACGCCGAATAATGTATAGTGTTTCTTTATTGAACTTTACATCATGAAAAAATTTGAGTATCCAACAATTATGACAATAAACTGCACAATCTAATTTATAGCTAATGTGAGAAAATACCTGGAAATTGCTTATTAGTTTTTTTTAAATGTCATTTGCAGATATTATCTGGCTCATTTTCAAATTACTTTTTATATTAAAATTGAATTTTCCTTGTTCTGGTCTTGTAAACTATTTTCAAACTTTAACAATGTATTTTCTAATTTTCAGGTAAGACCTCTAGTGGTACCAATTGCCAACCCATGTTAGCAAAGAAGTTTAGTAAATCCAGACGACATTGTTTCTGCAATAAGGTAAGTTGAACTTATACACCCTTCAAACGCAAACTATTCTGATTTGGAGCTATGATTTGATGTTTTAGGTCTGCAGTAGAATATGTCTCGAATATTCCTATTTCCATGAATGTTAAGGACTGTCGTGGGATATAACTCTATTTCAGTCTCACATTTACTCGTGCGATTGAAATAATAACATTCTCTGTTGTTTCCCATTTTAGATTTTTATGTTATGAGTTATTTCTTGTTCATGCTTTGATTTGATATTAACACGCTTCTTCCTAGTTATTTTATTGTTATATTTTTCTATTTTGTTATTTATTCTTTAAATGGGTTATTGAGTTGATTGTGAGTTTATACGTCCCTTTCAGCAGCGAGGCTATATGAGACGGGACCTGCTGATTAACGTGGAGTCCGAATTACATGAGCTTCCGCCGTGAATCGAACCAGAGTCTCCCACGCCAAAGGCGTATACGCTAACCGCTTAGCCACGAAGAAGCTCTTATTCTTTTAAGTTTTACATGATAATCAGTTTTATTCTTTCTTCGAACTTATATTTGAATTTGATTTCTTAGATGTCTTATTTTGACTTATTATTTATTCATTTGTTTATTTTACAAATAGTATGTGTTGGTCATTGAACTTATCGTGACGAAGGTATATTGCCTAGCTGCTGATGTCACCACTAAACACTAATCAGTCGACCGATTAATTAATTTAGGCTTGCTATAAGAGAGTCACTACAAATAAACTCCTTGATCCTTCAGAAATCAAATATGATAAGTGACTCTACATTTGCTTAGATTTACTTCAGATGTGCACATAAATATATTCTTTCCAGGAATGAATCTACTTTTCAACTTACAGTAGTTTACATTAGATTGTCTACGGTGATAGAATAAAAGAGGAATATACTGAAAAACGTTTGAAAGACAATAGATAGGATAGTTGGAATCATTATGAGACATGGACGAATCATGTTATGGAAGGTGGCATATGGAAAAAATATCTAGAGGAAAAGCTCGATTGAAATATTCGGATCAGACAATACAGAATGTAGGGAAGAAAGTGTACATCAAAATGAAGGGTCTGCTTGGGCATAGGGAAGAGTGGAAAGCTGTCTCAAACAATAATACAAGATGTAGAGAAGAAAAAGTAGATGGTAATGAAGTTTGGTTCAGCATAGGGAAGAGTGGAAAGCTGCGTCAAACAATAATATAAGATGTATTGAAGAAAAAACAGATGGAAATGAAAAGTCTGGTTCAGCATAGAGAAGAGTGGAAAATTGTGTCAATTAATAATACAAAATGTAGGGAAGGAAAAGTACATGGAAATAAAAAGTCTGGTTGAGCATAGGGAAGAGTGGAAAGCTGCGTCAAACAATAATATAAGATGTATTGAAGAAAAAACAGATGGAAATGAAAAGTCTGGTTCAGCATAGAGAAGAGTGGAAAATTGTGTCAATTAATAATACAAAATGTAGGGAAGGAAAAGTACATGGAAATAAAAAGTCTGGTTGAGCATAGGGAAGAGTGGAAAGCTGCGTCAAACAATAATATAAGATGTATTGAAGAAAAAACAGATGGAAATGAAAAGTCTGGTTCAGCATAGAGAAGAGTGGAAAATTGTGTCAATTAATAATACAAAATGTAGGGAAGGAAAAGTACATGGAAATGAAAAGTCTGGTTGAGCATAGGGAAGAGTGGAAAACTGCGTCAAACAATAATACAAGATATAGTGAAGAAAAAATACATGGAAATGAAAAATTTGGTTCAGCATAAGGAAGAGTGGGAAATTGCGTCAATTAATAATACAAGACGTAGTGAAGAAAAAATTCATGGAAATGAAAAGTCTGGTTTAGCATAGGGAAGAGTGGGAAGCTATGCCAAACAATAATACAAGATGTAGTGAAGAAAAAATACATGGAAATAAGAAGTCTTACTCAGAATTAGAAAGAGTGGAGAGCTGCGTCAAACCAATCAAAAGATTGCTGTCCTGAAAAGAAGTTCTGTTGCACGTTTTAGCGAAAATTCTTGTTTTAACACCCTCTCTGCTGGTAACGAAATTTCAGTTCGAGACTCAATCTTCATTACGTAAAATGGTTAATGGAAAAGGCAGTTTACCAACATGAAATTCATCATGTATGAGAATTGGTGAGTTAGTATAATACATAGAACTTTGTGTTGGGAACTTTACAGTAATGGTAACAAAAGTTCAACTACCAAACTAATAAAAGTACAATTCTTACCGCACCACCTTCCCCATCCATGAAAATTCTTTGTAAGTAGCTGTAACTTAACTTTCCATTTGATTAAGAACAATGCAGTAGCATCACCCTTCCCTTGTTAGTCAACCTTCAGAAATTGGAGTTTCTTTCCGTTTGTAATGACAGTGGTGGACCGCCTTGTCCTTGGGCAATTTAAGGAACTTCAGTTGCATTTCTACTACAGCATACTCTCACACACACCATCCGAAAACACCCCTTTTGGTTCCTTTTACGATGCAAAGCTTTATAATCTTCTCCTAATACTCGGACTCAAACCCATTCATCTCTTTGTGTTCAATGGACGGAGAAGTTCAAGAAATCTAAGTCACTCTTCCTACAGTTGGGCCTTCTGTAAATTTAACTGGCTCTGGGAATGGAAGGGGAAAGAGGATTTACTAGAAGTGATCTACCAGTTCGAGCAAGAGAGAGACGTGGGGAGAGAAAGATAGAACTTATCTGTTTGCACAAGGCTCTAGAAATCGTTAGTGTAAGTTCATTAGATCGTGAAATTGTTGAAGGAGTCATTGTGTAACATGTTGCCGTGAATAGGCTTTTCATGCTTAAAGTGTCTAACTGGGAAATTCTGCAGCAGAAGTGTTACACTAATTAGATTTCAATTTGGCCAAAACAATGTTTTCTCTCGCGTATTTATTTCTTCTATTTTCAATTACTACCACTAAACTTTTACATTTGTAATTAAATATTATTTGGTATTGCTGTTCTATAATCATTTTCTTGTTGTTTACTGCAATTTATAGGCTTCTTGACATGCATGTTGTTCTATCGAAAGAATAGTTTTCTTGATTGTGTCAAAGAGCCTTATATTGGAGGAATATTCTCGTTGACTGTGCCAAAAAGCCTTATATCGGAAGAATGTTTTTCTTTGTCGGTGCAGCAGAGCCTTATATCGAAGGAATATTCTTGACTAGCGAAGAGTCTTAATTCTCTTTCTGTAGTGTTTCAGATATCTTTAAATCGGACGAATGTTATTCTTGACTTGTCAAAGAAATTGGACGAGTATTCTTCTTGACTGTGTCAGAGAGACTTATATCGGAAGAATATTCTTCTTGAATAACGAAGGGTCTTACATTCTTTTTCTGTAGTGTTTCAGATAGCTTTAAATCGGACGAACATTATTCTTGACTTGTCAAAGAAATTGGACGAGTATTCTTCTTGACTGTGTCAGAGAGACTTATATCGGAGGAATATTGTTTTTAATTGTGGCGAATAGCCTTACATTGGAGGAATATATATTCTTGAATGTGTCATTAAATGGGACGAATGTTATTCTTGACTTATCAAGAGGTATGCTGATGGTATTCTTGACGTATGGAAGAGAATTGTATCGGTCGAATTATCTTCTTAACTGCATCAAAGAGCCTAACAACGGAAGAATGCTTTTCTTGACTGTGTCAAGGAACAGTAAATCGGGTTATTATTCTTCTTGACTGTGTCAAGAAATTAATATTAGAAGAATGTTCTTCTTGATTGTGTCAGAAAGTCTTATATCGGATGAATGTTTTTCTTGACTGTGCACTGAGAAAAAGAACTTATGTGGCGTACGTAAGAATGTAAGTTACATGTGTACTTCCTGTAGTTTTTGAACTTAAGTACAATCCGAAACGTTCTGCAGCAAACTTATAACTGAAAACGTATGTTTTATACGTACTGTCGCTGTAAATTCCGAATAAATGTACTTTCCGTACGAAAGAAAGAACTGTATAAGGATGTTAGGATCTCATATACAGATGGACGTATATAACATATAGCTGACGTATGTAATATACGTATATGTATGTAATATATGGAAGACTGTTAGATGTCAGACATTTTGCAGGGTCATGATGCAACATCTAAACTGGAAAATGGCAATACGTATGTAGCATATAGATAATGTGTGTTTCTTATAGATTTCCGTAGTAAGCATAAGAATTCCGTAATTTGTATAATATACCGCTGTGTGGATAACTGACTTTTTTGCAATGTGTCAAGGAGCAACAAATCGGAGGATTATTCCTCTTAACTGGGTCAAGAAACTTACTATTAGACTATTCTTCTTTACTATGTGAGAGAGATGTATACTGCAAGAATATTGTTTTCCATTGTGCCAAGAAACCTTAAAACGTAGGAATATTTTTCTTGGTTGTGTGAGAAAGCCTTATGTTGAAGGGATATATTTTTCTTGACTATCAAAGAGGCTAATGTCGGTAAAAATTAATTAATGTTATAAAAATTGTGTAATACTGAGATGTACGTCTTGTTCAAAGAAAACCTGGCCACCCACATCTCTTTGAAAAGTCCTCTACTCTTGCTCAGAGCCGGAATTAAGTAAAAAAAATATCAATTTTTCTTAACCTATTAAGATCTTACTTTAGGGCCAAAGTGTTAAAACTTCTTACTTACGGTTGCCAGAATACAAGGGCACTGATTTCTCTGATTTGGGGGAGGGGCATTCAGATGCAGAAGGCATATATATATATATATGAAGATTTTAAGACAAATTGCACTCAAATTGTGCCAAATATTGTATATTCATAAATACAATAGGGGGGGCATATGAGCTTTGGGGAGGCCCGAGCCCCCCTGCCCTTAGGACCGGCACCCTTGTCAGAATATGACCTTTTAAATCAAAGGAAGTGGTCAAGATCTTTGAGCAAGACTCTGCATGAACCTTTCTTTATATAAGCTAAGTGATGTAATTGATTTCAAGTTCATACTCTGGAATACTCTTTCTTAAAAACTAGCAGAATGCCCGTTCTTGGCAAGAGGTAGAATACTTTACATTTTGGACACAGAAGGCAATGGGGGTGAATTTGGATTTAAACGGCATCGAAAGTGTCCCTGTACATCTCAGCGACTCAGAAAACTATGGATTCGACAATACTATCGATCATTTTTCGATTATTTTTAAATATCTCCCTCCGCCCCCTTCTTTGAATTGCACCGTTAAAGTGAAACGACAAAAAGCTTTTCAGACTCGAACTTCATCTATATTGAAAATTTGATCGAGATCGGTCGGATGGTGTAAGAGTTATGAAGATACAAACATATTCACTTTCAATTTTATATATTAGATTTGATAATTAGGCTATATTGGTAGTTCGGTTGATTCATCGTGTCTGTGTGTTTTCTCGGAGTTTTCTGCTTTTCCTCCTACATTTGAATTCTACCATTTCTTTCATGATTATTGACTTCCATTAATCATCCGCCTCTTTTAGCCTAGATGGCACAATTGTAGAAGGTAAAGCTAGATTTTTAATTTCATATTAATTTTTGTGTTTAACATCGTTTTCATCACCTAATTCTACTCGTATAGGAGATTGTAACTAATAGAGCTCTAAATAGTGCAGTAAAGAAAGTGTTCGGCTACCAGGGGACAAGACAAAGAAGAATTCTTTATCCCCTATTAAAAAAAATAAGTGTCATAGGTTGCTGATCCATCACGACTAGGATTTCGCCATGAGACAAGAGGTGAAGCTGTCTCAGATAACCTGTCTTGTCTGCAAAATATGTTATAAAAGTAATGTATCCATTTGCTTATACAGTAGAGCGTCGATTATCCGAACGTCGGTCAACCGAACGACCGCTTAACCGAACTGTGTACTCGCTCGCACCTGTTACTCTCCCACCCTACCGTCCATCATCCCCCTCACTCTCAAACCAAGTTTCCCACAGTAGTCGCCGCACTGAGCCACCGCTGGTGGAACATTGCTTCTAATGGGGCCTTCATAAGGCGCTGCTGACCGGCCAAGCCGCCAGTCGCTGTGTTTCAACAATCAGCACACTTCTGTCGGTTTGGCACTGGCTGTAGAAATATGGTCCTGTACAGTGCAGTACAGTACAGTACAGTACAGTACACAGTACAGTACAGTACAGTACAGTTCGATTATCCGAACAAACCAGTTTTCCGAACACCCATGTCCCCCAATTACTTCGGATAATCGGCGCTCTACTGTATTGGAAGAATTATAGCCATTCTTCTGTTGTGGAAGAGGTGAATTTTGTACTAACGTTTTCACGTAACACATCCATACAATCTGTTGTAGCTAAAGCTGTAGCATATGAGAAGGGGAAACTAAGTGCTTAAAAATTAGAGGTGGTTCAGAGATATAGTATGTGGAAATAGAGTTAGATTATGATGGAAGTTAGAATATAATTGGAGTCAGATTATATTGGAAGTCAGAGTATAATGATATAGATTGATGTGTAAGAAGATTAATGTACTTGTGAAGTAAGATTGATACAGATAGCTGTGTTATATAACGGCACTGATTGAAAGTAAAGATACACAAGAATTTAAGCGTGTATCTTTGTAGATTTTGAGTAAACTAACAAAAGCAAAATTTCCATACGTCAGCATTTATGAAAAAATGAAATTTAATTTTTCAGTTTAATATTCCACCATTATGCCCTTCAGGTTCAGGGATACAGATGATTAAGGCAAGTGAATGATGGTGTGGAAATCGGTGGAATGAGAGTGTGGGAAGAAATAGGAGTACCCCGAGAAAACCCACGAACACGATATTGCCCACCACAAACTATCTTAGCTGGGGACTGAGCCAGAGACAGCACGCACCAGAGGTAAAGGTTCTGCCACTGAGCCACCGTGCTCTATCAGCTTTATGTAGACATGTCTGCATTTTCAGAGTAAAAATTTTCATGCACATACTTTTTATGAAATTCCCTGAATTGTGTGCATTTTCTAAGCTCGAGTGTATAGTCTTCCTAACGTGGTCTATTGATGACGCGCATAATAAGGAATATAGAGGTTGGTTATCATGACACGACAATCGCTTTTCTAGCGTGTTGAGTTTCGCAACTATGCTACAGATTCTTTCTGTTGAGCTCTCCTATGCTAATATTTTCTTAACATATTGTCCGATTTAAATGGTTAAATCTAGACACGCCATGTGATTCTATTTCTCATTATTGTGGTTATTATATGCTTCGAGCATAGCACCCTAGTTGTGGAGGACACTACAGACATAGAAAAGAAACACGTAATACAAATTACTTTTTGCCGTTCATGTAAAATACAGTATTTTGAGCACAAGCTGGTTCCCTTTTGGTATTTCGAGCAGTACTTCTAAAACCATTATCTTAAGTATAGCATATTTCCGGTCTAAAAGGAACAATTTATGATTCTGTACGGTTGAGTTGCCGTCAAGAGGAAGTCATGTTTAAAATTTTCGTCAAGCATTAATACTTCTGTACTACAACTATTTTATTAAACATATTTCATTGGAATAATACTGTATTTTCGCGTGTACGAGTATAAGTCGAATTTCTAATTTTCGCCTGTAATTTCAGATATGTAAATACTCCAATGTATAGGCCACAGAGTATTATTAAGTCTTTGTTGTAATTTCAGACAATGAGTAGGATCAGCAGCTACACTGACTACTTACACTTAATTGAGTGCAGCGGGGGCGCGGAGGCTCAGTGGTAGAGCGTTCACCTCCGGTGCTTGGGGTCTTTGGTTCGGCCGTGTGAATGTGGTGAACAAACACCGTGCTCGTTGATTTTCTCGGGGTTCTCCCGTTCCTCCCACTTTCTTCATTTCACTCATTTCTCATCATCACCGTCTCCTTTAGCCTAACCGGCATAATCGTGGGACGTAAAACTCAAATATTTCATTTCATTTTTTTTTTAATTGAGTGCAGACAACACTAACCGAACAACAGTAATGAATCATGACTCAAACTGTTCTAAACAAATGCTCATGCATTACCAGATTTTTGCATTTCCCATAATCGTGTATATAAGCCTCCTTTCAAGTTCTAATTATATTTTTGGGAAGCAGTGCGTCATATTCCCTAACTAACTGACTATATACGGGAGTAACCGTGAAGGGAAAGCCGGGAGGACGTCGTTTCCCCACTTCCAAGAAATATCTACGGCATCCCCTCAGTTCCTAAAAAAATTATAATGCGTCCTGTGACCAACTACTTTTTCAGATTCACTTTTACGCCTGACTCTATGGCGAGCTCCTTCGTGGCTAAGCGGTTAGCATACGCGACTTTGGCTAAGAGACCCGGGTTCGATTCCCGGAGGATCTCATGTAGTTCGGATTCCACGTGAATCAGTAGGTCCACGTCTCATATAGCCTCGCTGCTGAACAGGACGTTAAACTCAAAATCAACTCAACTCAACCCTGACTCTATGGCAGGGGTGCCCACAAGGGGGGCTATGACGCAAACTGCGTCATTGAAATATTTGGGGGGTAAAAATCTATATAAATATGTTTGAGGGGGTGTAAAAATTAATCGAAAAGATTTTTTTTCATGGAAGAACACCTATGGATAGACAATTGGGGGGGTGCGTCATGACATAAGGGGGGGGCACCACTGTCTATGGCCTGTGGAACTCAGAGCTTCAATGCTCTTTGCACAAAAGCTTTGTATTGACGTCTTTCCTTAGCCAAATTGATCTGGTTTGTACTTTATACTCTTATTTCTGCAAGATCCACTTAATATTGCCCTCCCATCTGGGCCTAGGTCAATATACATGCAAAAATATGGTATTAGGTTATTTGTTTTATTGAGTCATTCATTGCATCTTGCAATAATGTCTTAATTTTACACAGGTATTTGATTTTGGAGTGCAAATAAGTCTATTCCTAACGGTAAAATAAATTGTAGAAGAGAACATGCACCATGGATATATGTATGAAAAGCAGAATATTTTTTAAAAAGGAATAGGTATAGTATTTGAGCATTGGTAAATACTATTTAGATACTTACTGGATCTTTGCGGCTCAGACTGTTCCGCATACTTGAGTGATCATTAATCACGCCGCTTGGCTAGATGATTCAAAACATTTCCCCTGAAACTATTCTGAGTAACTCTAATTGCTGGAACGACTCATGAAAGTGGTGACTCGTCAACAAGAAGCAGCCATACCCGTGGCCCAACAGAATCGTTGACCTGTAATCCAGTCTGACTCGAAGTGACCTGTGACGGTGTAGTGAAACATATTAAAGGTTCAAACACATTAGGGAAGTTTTACGTCCTACAGTTATGCAGGCTAGAATAAAGGAGACGGTGATGATGAGAAATGAATGTAATGGTGGAATGAAGAAAGTGGTAGGATACGGAAGAACCCCAAGAAAACCAACGCATACGGTGTTTGTTCAACGCAGAGTCACTTGGTGCGAGCTGGGATCAAACCAAGGACCCCATGCACCAGAGATGAACGCTGTACCACTGAACCACCACAGCCTCTATTAAAATTTCCAGTCGCTCTGAAGGACATAGGCCATTTTATTGAACTGCTATCCTTGATGATTCTGTGTTCATAACTTGTCGAATCTTGTAGGCATGATAAGTGTAACAAAGAGATCATGAGAGTCAGAAAGATTTAAAAAAAAAAAAAAGAAAAGAAAAGAAAGTGGCAAAATTTCTCTCTCCATTTATGCGGGCGTTCCTGGTTCGATTTCAAATCATGTAAGTTTGTAATGGACAACACCATGTTCATGAGTTTTCTTCCCGTTTACTTCTGCATTCTCATTCCACAAATTCTTTGATTAATCACCCCTCTCCTTTAGCCTAAAGGGCATAATCGTGTAACGTTAAATTAAATTGTTTTAATATTAATTTCGAAATCAACCCACAATATTTCTCTCTGTATATATATATATATATAAATGAACGTGACTATGTCTGTGACCACGTACCTCTTGAACCATCCGACCGATCTCGATCAAACTTTCAACATAAATGAGGGTGTGGAATAGTTTTTTATCTTTTCACTTTGACGGTACAACGTAGAAGAGGGGGAGGAGCGAGATATTTAGAAATGATCGAAAATGACTGATATTAGTGTCGAATCCATAGTTTCCGGGGTGGCTTAGATGAAGCGAAACACTTCGGATACCGTTTAAATTCGAATTCAAGCCCGCAACTTGGCCGAGAGGGAGGGGAATATATATATAAAAATATCGAAAATGATGGATATTAGTTTTCAGGGTCACAGAGATGAAAAGTGACACTTCTGATGCCGTTTAAATCCAAATTCAGCCCTGAAAGTTAGGGAGAGGAAGGGAGAGATATATATAAATATGATAAAAAAATAACGGATATTAGTGTCGAATCCATAGTTTTCGGGGTCGCTGAGATGAACAGTGACACTTCCGATACCGTTTACATCCAAATTTACCCCTTTATGTTCAAAACGAAATGTATTCCCCTGGTGCGAAAAACGAGAAGTCTGCGATTAGTTTTTTTTTTAAATCAGTCCTTTTTTTAAATGAAACAGTCCTTTCATTAATAGCAAGTAATTGGGATTTAAAAAAATCATTCATTTATTTATTTTATGTCCTCATCTTACATTTCTCAGAGAGATATCCTTTTCCGATTACGTTCCTTTTCTTTGTCAGTTTTCCCTTGAGCGAGATTAGGCAAAGTCCAAAACTTCTCGTGTAATCAGAGCTTTGGCAACAGTATATTATTCGTGTCTTATCCATGTCAGAGAATAGAGAGAGAGAGAGAGAGAGAGAACACAAAATGAGCACGTAGAATAAATGAGTGGATGTTGTAATTTGCCTCCAAACTAATGGAAAGGATGCGGTTGTGTGTGGTTTGGATCCCTCTTTTCGTCTGTTTTAATTTGATTTGCTCGTGCGTACTAGCAAAGTGGAGCATCCTCTCTCTCTCTCTATCTCTCTCTCTATACATATATATATATATATATATATATATATATATATATATATATATATATATATATATATATATATATAGACATATATAAGCCTGAATGATTAGTCCGCAGAGTTGAGTTAGAAGAAACTAATAATGAGGGTTGGAAAAAGCCCCTATCTCGTTACCCTGATTGGGTAGGGTTAAGAAAGCCAGTGAACAATATGAAATGAATGAATGGAAGAAGAGGTGAATGTAAATTTAATTCAAGTGGAATTTCAGATCCTAAAAAAGAAAAGAGAAAGGAGAAAAAAAATAAATTAGCGTTATGTTGACATGTTAATAAAAATATATCAGCTCTCATACTATTTTGAAAAAAAAACTGCCTCACAGAGTAGTGAAGTTGTAAAAAGCATTAATATATCTAGAATGTGATCAAGGATGCTACAAACAGACGTATATATGTGTTTTTGTCCGTTTTAAAAGAAAGGTGATCAAACGTCAGCAGTATGATTTAATTTTTAGCCAGTGGAAATTTCTAGTTCAAGGAACAGAAAAAATGAAATGAAATCTTTGAGTTTTACGTCCCACGGTTATGCCGGTTAGGCTAAAGGAGACGGTGATAATGAGAAATGAGTGAAAATGGTGGAATGAAGAAAGTGGGAGGAAACGGGAGAACCCCGAGAAAACCCACGAGCACGGTGTTTGTCCACCACAAAGTCCACACGGCGCGAACTGGGATCGAACCAGGGATCCCAAGCGCCGGAGGTGAACGCTCTACCACTGAGCCACCGCACCCCCTCAAGGAACAGAGCGGGTCTAAATCTATTATACTGTAACACCTCCCTGACTCTGTTTCTATAATTGGGGGGACACCTTAGTCTAGTACACAAAGCATTGCATTCACGAGTGCGTTGTTCCGGGTTCGATTCCCGTCCGATTGCTTCTCAATTTTCGGTGCGCACTGAGCGTCGTGAGGCAGACTGGGGAGTCACGTGAATAAAGGCCACTAAGTCTAGAAAACTCATGATACACCTGTTAGAGACAAGATGACGCAGCGTGCTGATCACGTGTTCGTCGTGAGACGAACATAGTTCAGACGGTCGCTAATAGATTGTGTTGGGGTGGCTAAACTCCACAAAAAGGCTGTTACGAGAAGTGGTTTAGTTCTATCATTTATCTCTAAACGATCTTGTTAACTATTAAACTATGTAATAAATAAAAGCACTCAAATTTCGTACGATATATCTATATGGAAAACATTGTTTAATATTCTCCGCAATACTACCAGATCAGAACTGTTAGAATTCTAACATAAAGTTGTTTTGTTTCAGGTGACATTACGACAGAGTTTGACAGCTTAATCAGAAATTTCCAATACCAAACTCATTATGTAGTGTCGTAAGCTAAAGACGCCACCTATTGTCAAACATTTAAATTTCGAAGATCTACCTGTGTAATAGCTCAACCAAGATAGACAGAGCGGTGCACATCTCAAGTACGTAGTGGTCACTGATCACGGTGTTTCGTATACATAGAAACAACGTTACAATATAGACTGAAACTGTAACATTTTAAAAAACAGGATTTATATTGAGTAGCTGCTTAGATAATTATCATATCCAATTACGTGAACGGTTTTTAATATATTTGGTCTGGGATGGCTCAATTGTAGTAGAGTGCTAACCTCTGGTACGTGTTGTTCTCCTTCCCAACCCTAGCTCTCACCAAGTGGACTTTGTGATTGACAACTCGTTTCTCTTACTTTCTTCGTTCTACCACTTCATTCATTTTCATCATCACTGTCTCCTTTAGCCTACACAAGATAAGCGTAGGATGTAAAATTGTAAAACATAATTTCATTTCTTTTTCCTTTTTCTTTTTTTAATGACTTAGAATACACGTTACATCGTAATACCGTTTAGAGAAATCTAATATCTCAAACTGCTCCGGAACTATGATAAACATGGTAAAGTTTGTAACTCTTCTTAAAATAATATAATTCCTAAAACTTGTAATTACGAGGGCTATCCAGAAACTAAGAGATGTTTTGAGATTTAAAAAAATAAAAAAGGTAACGGAACGAACAAACCAAATTGTATTATATACATTTGAAAGGTACATTCTTAAGCGCTATTTTCCACATAATCGTCATGCAAATTAAGGCACATACCATACCATGGCACCATACCATACCATACCATACCGTCGCTGTAGAAATCTGCCGTTTGCGATTTTTTGTTAACCACTGGTTTACACCGACATGTAGCTTGGCGTGTGTAGCGAGCCATGTTTTCATCGTTGGGAAGAGGTTGTATTCGCTTGGCGCTAAATCCGGCGTGTATGGTGGGTGATCAAACACCTCCAATCCAAAGTGATCGAACATTTAGACGGGCCATTTTTAAAAACAATGCATCATTGTCTTATTCGGCCTTCACTCATTATTCCATGTCCGTATACATCACACAGTTGGCGATGGATTTCAATTGGCTTCTGTTATTTTTTGCCAACGAAAATCTAACCAATGAACGACCTAACAAGAGGCGGGATTTTTGTATTGCAGCGCACAATGTAACTTGTTATAGAAAGCACAATAAGAGCGTCACAGTCCTCACCCCTACCACAGCTGGATGCGCACTGAGTGTGGCAACGTTCTGCACCAAGATGGCGACTCTAGCCCTGCCCACTGCCGCAATAGGCAAAAACGTCCGGTACTTTCTGGACAGCCTTCGTAGAAATATCAAAAACTATTGCTACAATGTAATAAAACAAAGTAAAGCAACTATCTCTTTTTTTAAAAAAAATCTCTCAAATACGTCGTTTTAAACTATAATTATTAACATTGTACAATCTATGCTTTCAGTAGATCTAAATCTGATGAAGTAAAGTAGATAGTTGGCAAAACTGTTCACTTTAAAATTTCTATAATAAATGTATTGTTTCGCTCAGCAAGTAGCTTAAATCCGTTTTAAGCTATATAGAGATCCCTATTCATAACCAAAGAGTTCTCCACACAAGCTATGGGTAACTGTAATACTAAGTTAGCGTTCATCTCCGTCTCAAAATCGCTGATTTCCGGGAAACTTAGGTTCGATTCCCGAAGAAAGCTCACGTTATTCGGATCTTATGTTGAGTTTGAATCCCGTGTTCTCTATTTCGATTATGAAGAAAATTTCTTAAATTCCGGAACAAATCAAGAAGCCATTGCACTTTTGTTTTTTACTTCTTACGGAATACAAAGATAGTAGTAAAGTGCACAAAGAAATGTATGGAAGGAAGGCAATCACCACTGGATCTAAAGACGTGCAAAGTGAAGCGATAATGCTAGTTTTTATTTTCGCTTTTACTGTCACATTGAAAAGTATTTCTTTGAAAGGGACTTCTGTAGACAGGCATTCCTTAACATAGGAGTGGGGAAAGGAATGGGGGGAAAAGCGAGTAAACACTTTTGATAAAGTATAGGTAAGGCAATCGTTTGTAACGATTGAATTTTGTAGTCAGTTTCTGTCGGTCTTTTGAAAGTTTCCTATCCTATCCTCTCTTCTTCTTCTTCTTCTTTTCTCCTTTCTCTTCTTCTTCTTCTTCTTCTTCTTCTTCTTCTTCTTCTTTGGCTTTGTCGATAAATCGTACAAAAGCTAAATCTCTCTCTCTTTCTCTGCTGTTTTCTAGCTTTCTCGCTGGGGATGTGTCCTTTCAAACACAATGTTCCCATAGCAACAAGAAATGTATGTTTGTTTGTTTTTGTTGTGAATTTCCGCCAGCGTATATGTCTGTGTGTGTGTATGTGAGTGTTAGTGAAAGAAAGAGAGAGAGAGAGAGATGAAGTGTATATATTCTGTGACACAAGCAGGAACTGTACACACCAGATGTT
Organism: Thermobia domestica; assembly: GCF_964235325.1. Classification (NCBI taxonomy): domain Eukaryota; kingdom Metazoa; phylum Arthropoda; class Insecta; order Zygentoma; family Lepismatidae; genus Thermobia; species Thermobia domestica. The sequence continues at coordinate 43,260,534 of NC_137469.1, forward strand.
TTAAGTTTTTGAAGTATGTTCACTTTTAGAATACATATAGCATAGGAAGAGGAAAATAATATATCTAGCAAACAGTAAACTCTTTTAGTGTTGGTATATGTAATGTACGCACATACACATAGACACACACACACACACACACACACAGACACCCCCACATATTGTATATATATTTATAGGTTTGTTATTTTCCTATGCCAGTATCAATTTATCTCCTTTCTGTATTTGTTTGTCACTTAAGAAATACATACAACTTGTAAAAGTCTATGATATATGAGAAAGCGTCAGCCGGTAACTGTACTGATTATGTTAGCTTCAAGAAGAAATTACTTCTTAATTTCTTTTTGAAGTTCTCTAGACAAGCAATTTACAGATGATGTCACAGGTTGCTTCCAGGCTTCTTAGTGAGAGGAGGAGGAAATGACAAGTTACCTGACGTTCATAAAGTGCAGTGGAAACAGTCAAACAAGAAAATTAATAGCGCAGTCGATAATTTTGCAGGCACATTATTCGTGGATCCATGACAAACAAGAACATCAACAGCGTAGTCGATGGTTTTGCAGGCATACTGCACGTGAACCCATAAAAAACAAGAACATCAACAGCATAGTCGATGGTTTTCCAGGCATACTACTCGTTGATTCATGACAAACAAAAACATCAACAGCGTAGTCGATGGTTTTCCAGGCATACTACTCGTTGATCCATGAAAAACAAGAACATCAACAGCATAGTCGATGGTTTTCCAGACATACTACTCGTTGATCCATGACAAACAAGAACATCTACAGCGTAGTCGATGGTTTTCCAGGCATACTACTCGTTGATCCATGAGAAACAAGAACATCAATAGCGTAGTTGATGGTTTTCCAGGCATACCACTGGATGTATGATTGGGCCTACTGCCAATACTTACACTCCTACGCCCTGTCCTCCCCTCGTTCGGTAGCTGTGTCTCTCTCTCTGCTTTTCTCAGATTCTAAAACCAATCTCGTATGGCATATGTACGTCGGTCAGCTGAAGACTTGGACATATCAACTTAATTTCCAGTCTTCTCGTAATGATCAGCGTATAAGGTAATTAACATAATGCTGAAACTGAAAATGAAATTAAAGGTAAAAAGTAGTAAAGCGTAAAAGTAGGCAATGCTGTAGGAAATATACCTAGCCTAGCCTGAAGGTGAAGCTAAATGCTAGCAAGATTGACTAACAGCAATAGTTCTTGATAAAAAAAAAAAAAAAACGATGCTGGAATGGTATCTTAAGCTTCTACAGAAGATAAGTCTAATTTCAAACTTTTCGCCAAAGATGAAGTTATAGAACACACAATATTATAAAAAGAGAGATTAAAATTTTAAAACACACCAAAGTTGGAAGACAAAAAGTATTTCATAATGTAAGAATAGATGAGAGCAATTTGGCCAAGAAGGGATTGATTGCAAGAAATATTGCAAAAGATGTGGCTAGTAGCAAGGAGTATTGCACAAATGAGACCTTACAATAGCAGAAGATAGGATTGTCTGGGAATTATGTTACAGAAGACTAGACTGATGGTAAAGAACACTGCACAATTGAAAATGAGCGATAGCAATGTTGCGCAATATTAGGCTGGGCAAGAAATGTTTCAGAAGTTGAATATAGAGGTCTGAAATGTTGTTCAAATATTAGGGTTGGTGGTGCCAATTATAAAAGGTAAAGATAAAAACAAGAAATATTGAAGAAGATGAGACTGATGGCAATAATCGTTTAAAATGTGAGGCTAAGCGATAGCAATATTGTATAAGAATTTCCTCAGAAAATGATGCTGTCGGTAAGAAACGTTTAGAAATGAAATTTGGTGATGTCTATTACAGAAGGTAAAAGTGAAAGCAAGAAGTGTGGAAAATGCACACTCCAAAAAAATAAAGAAACTAGTTTAGACACAGTAGGACACTTTACACATTACCAATATTCTTTGAACACCTCCAGATTAAACATATTCATCCCTCTTAGATACTATGTTTTCTGAGTTATGTCCTAGATGTACTTGCAAAATGTGACATCACTTTGGTTTCGAACGATTTGCAATAAGTGTTTTAAATATGTCATGCTAGATCTTGTTTGTTTTTTATTTTTTTTTATTTTTAGAATGAACGCTTTTGGACACGCGAATCACACTTTATAAACACTATTTCATCAATTTTCGCACAACATCGGCACTAAAAGTGTTTAAATGGTGTTTTCTTTTATAAAGTGCAGCTATGGATACGAGAAAGGACTTAATTTTCAGTTTAGTGTTCCTTTCAACAGCAAGGCTATATGAGACATGAACCTGCAGCTTAACATGTGATCCGAACTACGTGAGCTCCAAACCACATGTTCGGTATTGAATCCAGGTCTCGGATAAAATTGTTGTGCTAAAGATTAAACAGAGGGGAAGTCAGGCGGAGAGTTAAAAAAAAATGTCAGACGATGAGATTGAAATTAGAAACAGACACACACACACGCGCGCGCGAAAAAAAAAGTCTAGGTTGAGGTTGGGATGTTGCTAAGGATGAAAGTTGAAGCAAGAATCGTTAAGGTTGTCTCTGATATATAGCGCATCTTAAGACAAGTATTATTCCTAAAGAGGTAGTAAATATCTGCATCGAGCGGTGAGGGCTTTGAATCAATGATCAGAAAGCTAAAAGGACATCTTTTAGGTGAAATATTTATGTTTAGCGTCCCACGAATGTGCCTTTAGGCTAAGGGAGAGAGTTGATGATTAAAGCAACTGAATTATGATGGTGAAAATGGAAGAATGAGAATGTGGGAGGAAATGGACGTACTCCGAGAAACCCCACGTACATAGGCTATAAAATATACGTCTCACTAGAATGGACCAAACAGATGAAAAATAAATTTCATTATTAAATTTTCGAAACGTTAGCGTTATTTTCAGGTTTTTTCTGGAGTGATTTTCCACCGATATAAGTAGTTCACAATTTAACCTCCTCTACTGCATGATCTAATTGAGTGTTCTGACCTTAAATACCAGATTTTCAACATCACTTAAACAGCCATTTTAATATCAATTTACTCTCCCTTGGAGTTAGTATAATAAATACGATTACTTACATGTCAATGGACATTTATGTTCAAATCCGACATTTTTGTGCCCAATATGCAAACAAATCACATGTCTGTTTTTATGACTTTTGCAGCAGTGAAGCAATCTGTAAGGATATGCTATATATGGAGCCAGCAGCAGATAAAATGTTGCCTAGCATCATGCACGCACTTACACCACTGGTACGGAAGGGGTCAATTAGTATAGTACTATACTATTGTTTAAAATATATAGGGTGGGCGGAAAGTAACTTCTTTTTCACACATTTAGTTTATTATACACCATTATCTTTTCAAATGTTATAACTTAATGTGTGCTACAGTATTTTCTAGACACTATCTTAAACGAACAAAGAGATACATTCACTACAACCTTGCTCTAGATCTCAGCAGGAACCCACTTTAGACTTCACAGATGTTTTTCTCATATTCGCCAAGAGTTGGTGGTTTAAACACGACTATCGCAATTATCTGGATACAGCTTTAGGGCATAATGAGGCCTCCCTGGACATAATAAGGCATCTTTGTGGAGATTTGCACGCACAGAATAGCGTGTAATGTCACTCTTCCTTGCAGTCTGCTTTGTTGATTTTGCAGGTCTTCACTCGGAACATCTCCCTCACTGTGGCCACCTTTTCCTCTGATACCGAAGACGAGGGCATATCTGATCTCTTAATGTCCACAACACTTCCGAAAGTCATTAATTTTCTGTGGTAATTTTTTAATTGTTTTTGCACCCAGAACAGCTTGCCTCCCATCAGGAGCGTCATTTCAGATCTTTCTTGGGGGGAAGGGGACAAAACCCCTTGATATAAGTAGGATTTCGCGTTTTTCACTCATTTACTACTACTCTATTGATAAAATCTATATAAATGTGCCCTTAAATGACGCCCCTGCCTCCCATATTGACCTGAATTGTAGACTGCCACATTTCAAATCTTATTGCAATTTTGGCTCTCTTCTCAATGCTTAATCGTTCTGGCATCTAACAAAAGCTTCAGAGGGTCCGGAAAAGGTAAGAAAAAATTGCATTTTTAACTCTATAAAACAATATAATTTTTATTACTCATAACATCAATAGAAATTCACAATTCAAAATAGTAAGTTACTTTCCGTCCCCCAATATATACACGTGACGTATGCAACTACATCACTGGCAACAGCTGGCGCAAACATAAGAACGTACGTATGTACGCCACTGATACGGAAGCGGTTAATTAGCATACAGTACTACTATACTATTGGTGTGTATTTCAATTTCAGGGAGTGATAATTGACTTCTTATCCCCCAAATGACACCACTGTTTAGAAAGCATACACTCTTCTAAAGACATACATATTAATTTGTAAATGATACGATCTTCCGTTAGTCACTGAACGTTGTAAAAATCGGCGTCGATTGGCCTTACCGGTAAAAAAAAAAAAAAAAAAAAAAAAAAAGAATACATTGCAGCGATGATACAGCAATCATATGTTACACTTAATTTCATTTATAGATAATATTGTTGGAGAAGAGATATTTTCTCTCTCACACGATATACCTCTTTGTAAAACTAATATCAATATTTTGCCCATTTATCTTTCTAAATTTATACTACTAACAAATTTCTTCGTGTCCTGATTAGAATATTATCTGAGAAAAATTTGGGATAATAATTTTGTTGGAAAATTCTTCTACCATATTTTTTCTTAATCGATTTTTTTTATGGAAAGCGAGAGAGAGAGAAAAAAAAATAAGAACCTTAAAGCACCACAAAACGACGTGGTCCCTTTCCAAAAATAATAATAAAAGAAGAGGAAGAAGAAGTGGGTTGTTCATCATAAATATGGATTTTTCCAGAAGCAATTTGGGAGTTTGGGAACGTGCGAAAGATGTGGGAACAGATTTTGAAGGAATATCGTTAAGAAAGAACTAGAAAGGGAATTTGCTAAAGAAAAGAAAAAGGAAAAATAGACGAAAAAAAGTGGAAGGATAATAAATAGTGAGGCCATAAAGTAATATCACTTTTTCTTCTTTTTACTTCTTTTTTTTAATCCTTTTGCAGATTGCTATTCTTCTGGGTCTGTTTTTCGTTTGTTTTTCTTATGCTGTTTTTTCTTTTTTTCATGTTCACGGTTGTATTTATTTTGTTCTTATTTTTATCACTGGAAACGGAAAACAAGACAAGTGCTCGAGAAAATAAGGTGAGAAGAATTAGCAGAGTCAAGGATTTCTCAAGGAAACAAAAAATTATAAAATAAACAAAAAGATAGAAATGAACAATGACAAAACATAGGTTCTCCTTTTGCTGGTTTTGTTTGTTTTTTGTAATACTTAAAATATATTTAAGTTTCTCCTTTTTCTGTTTTTTCTTACCGAGCACACTGAGAAAAAAATTGTAGGTGGCGTACTTAGAAAGGTAGGTTACATGCGTAATTCCTGTAGTTTTTGGACTTAACTTACAACAGATGTACAAGTGAAAACGCATGTTTTATAATACTTTCTATATAAGTGTTCCATCTATACGTACTTTCCGTATGAAACAATATAGGTGGTCAGGATCTCACATACAATTGGACGTATATAACATATAGTTGAGGAATGTAACATAAGTATATGCATGTGATATACGGAAAACTATTACATGTCAGTTATCCTGCAACGGCATGATGTAACATCTGTGAGCAGTGTGTATGTAGCATATGGATAACGCATGCTCCATACTGACTTCTGTAGTAAACAAGAGGATTCCGTATATTTGTACAATATACCGCTGTCCGGAGAACGGATTTTTCTCAGTGCGCCAATTACTCCTTGTGGAAGCTGTTGTAGCGTAGCCAGTAAAGCATCCGCCTGTCCGCTGAGAATCTCAGGTTCGATCCTCGTTGGAAACAGGAAATCTTAATTTCTACCCATGTTTTACTGCTGGTCTGAGTTCACCTAATTAACTAACTAACTCTATGGCCTATGGGAGCCGAAGGTTCAATGCTGCGCTCACAAAAGCTCTCCATTGACTTCTATCCTTAGCCAACTGGATCCAGTTTCTACTTTGTATTCATATTTCTACGAGATTCATCTTAATGCTGTTCTCCCATCTGCGCCTAGGTCTTCCTAATGGTCGTTTTCCAACTTCATTTCCAGTTAAAACATTAAAAAGCGTTTCTACTTTCTTCCATTCTGGCAACATGACCTGCCTAGAGTTGATGACCCTAAAAATGTTGAGTAAACCGTATAAATTGTGCAGTTCCTCGTTATGAAGTTTCCACTAGTCACAATTCCCGTCCCTCTTGGGTACGAATATTTGTCTCAGGATCTTGTTCTCGAATACTTTCAGTTTACGTTCTTCCTTCAGGGTGACCATGTTTCACAACCATACATGACCTAAGGTTCACCTATTATCATTAAAATAGGTAACCTGGTGTTGACGTGAGAAAGTAAAGGTGCCACACCGCTGTGCTGATTTCACCATCTCAATCAGTGCCCGAAGTCAAGAATGAGCCTTTACTATCACATTGCTCGTCAGTGTTTATGGTTTATCCTGTAAGAGGAGCAAACTTTACGCTTTTTAAGGAGTCAGATTTTCAAAAAAGTCTTTTATATAAGCACCCTGTCTACCAGAGCGTGCGTTCATCCGGGAGGTAGAAAATCTCAAAATCTACTTGTTGGATCATCATAAATTTTAGCCAAGACCTGAAGAAGGGATGTTAGGAATCGTGTTTGTTGAACGGGCTGATATTCAAACTGGAACTGGTATATAGCACAAACGGTAATACCAGTAAATAGTGAGAAGTCATTTCCTGCAGTCGATTAATTGTTTTAAGAATAACTATCGTCTCCATCCTTAACTCTCTACTATAACCAGAAGTGATAGAAATCCACTGCAAACTCCGGTTTCAATATTTATCTACAGTAAAAGTTCGATTCTCACGACTGAGAGTTTAACGTGTGTTCTCGCGCATAAGACATACACGCTAGCTAAGTAGAGCAGCGAAGTAGGCTTAACAGTTGGCTACATTTATGTGCTAACGACTGTATGGATGTCTCCTGTGAATATATTGGAATATATTTTCCAGATGTAAAGAAATAAAACATGAAATATTATACACAGTATATTAAATATTTTGATATTTCAACATTTATGAAACAAAATGTATTATACAAGTTAGCTAAATAGTAGCACAAGAACAGTCGGGCAAATATTCTATTATTGCAACTAAGGCTATAAATTGATAAAATAAGGAAATTACGCAATAATAGATTGTATCTAAGGTAGCCTTCACACTAGGATCTTGTGAGCCGCTCGCGTGAGCTGCAGCTGTTAGTTTTACATTATCTTAAATGTACGCCTTCACACATGCGCTTCCGTGCAAGTAAGCCGCGGACTTGAGCTGCTATGAAGATCACCCCTCCAGTTGGTGGCTCAAGGAGACTATTGACGGGGGATACAACGACTCACCAAAGGTAGTCGTTAACCCTGGTTCGGCTAATGATATCAGTGAATCTTGTGTGGCAGTAATTGTTTACACATAAAAATATCTTCAATAATTATATACACTATTATTCTCACCTTTTCTATCGAAATTACAAGTCGATGATCGGTATTAAATGGTTTATTAGTTGATACTCTTTTAACGTATTTTCACTCAAAACTGTCTTACAAACATACGTGTTGATTAGGTATCTATAAACAGCTACATAGCAACCAATTATACAATAATGTATATTTTTTACATATATCAAAAACATTCTTCTTCTGTTATTTTAAATTGACATTATCTCAAGTATAGTGCTTGAGTATGAGCACTTTCTGCCCAAGGTACAAGTAATTATTAAACGATACAAAGTATCTCGTTGTATAAAAATGTCGCCCGACGATGGGACTGAATATAAAAGTTACAAGCGAGCTTAGCTTTTATATTTAAGAACCACTGGTCCGTTTACAAATAATGATGTTACATTACTTATGTCCTTTACATTTTGATCGCCCCTCGTATATATATATATCTTCCTTAAGCTTCATATATATAAATACATTTATAATAAATCTTTTATTCCATTATCATTTATCTTTTTATTACAAAAACGTCGTCGCTTAATAATATAATTACTGAAGGGTGCGCAGTCAAAATCGTAAGAGGCAAATTACCTTTTAAAAACATAAATCACAATGATTAGCATTTTCAATCATTATTAAAACGGTGATGTTAAGAAAAATAATATTTGATCTTTCCAGGGCGCATTATATGATAACTACGTTAGATGATGTTTTAAAATATACATTGTATCCATAAGGCATCAGAATATAGAAGAATCTTATTCGGGTAATATATAAAGTAGCGCATAAAGACAGTCGTCGGATAAATGACTTAATAGAATGAACCTTATTCTTAACATAATCTTTAACAACAAATTCTCAACACAAATCCATATAATATAAATAACCTTTGCCTTTGATCAATTATAAATCGAATTATAATTCTTCACATTAACAAAAGAGAATTAAAAATCATTTGAAAATTATCATTGGTTAATAAGAATTAAAGAAAATTAAATTAAGTAAAAATCAAAAATTAAACGTAACCTACGTTTAGATGAACAAAAGGAAGAAAATAAATCTATTTTTACACAAACATATTCATAAGAATCAGTAGCTGATATGGGTTTAACTCTTACTTCATCAACTGCAGTCAGTTTACATTCATACTTGCATATGATTCTATTAAAGTACATTGTACTGCACAATCGTGATTATGTCCCGTATTGTTATTCTGTACAAGAATTGTGTCATTCTCTTGATTTTGATGCGGAATGCCATCTCTTGAATTACGACTACGTCTATCCATGTAGTTTACTGCATTCCTTGAATTTCGCAATGTATTACGTCTATTTTTAAATCTATTTTGGTTATATGGTCTAACATAAGGATTGCCACGATTAATTAGGTTAGGTGGATTTCCAACATATCTTTGCCTATTTTATTCGTTCAGATTGCTTAAATTCACTCGATTTAGGTTGTGTTCCGTATCGTTCGCTTTACGGATATTTAGATTACGAACAGGTACAAAGTGATCTGAATTATTTTTAATTTTACCTACTCCCGCTTGATGATTCTGAGCGTGGTATTGAGTTTCATAACATTGTACAAGCATTAATAAATGATTAAAACTCATACACTGGGTAGAAAACAGGATCTGTTGTAGTTTAAACGGTAGCAAATTTCTGATTGATGCAATTACTCTGGATTCTGATTGCAACGGATTAACGACTTTTAATTCGTTATATGTATTTACAACAAAGTCAACAACAGATTTGTGCAAACGAGGATTGAAAGGTTGATTTCTAATCGTGGCATCTCTGTTTGCAAGCAAAAAGTCATTTTCGTAATTTGCAATCAGCGCAGCTTTAAATTCCTCATATGTATTGACGTGATCTCGTACTGCTTTAAACCATAAAGAACATGGTGGGAGTAATAAATGAGGGATTAATTTCATATATTGCGATTTATCTATACACATTATATTGCACTCATCCTGAAATTTTTCTAAGAAAGAGGTAGCGTTTTCGTTACATTTACCACTGAACTTACTCATCGCACGTATTTCACTCATCTTTATACTTAACTTTACCTTTCTTTCACCTTTCCGTGTTCGTGTTGACAATTCCTACCTACTGCATGATGTGTAGTTCCACCATCTCTTTTACGCCCATCTGTATTCCTTGGATGAATTTCTTCCAAAATAATGTCCTCATCGGATGGGTTACTAGAAGATGAGATAATGCGAGGTTCACATTGATCTGCTACAGGTGACTGCGAGGTCATCTCCTGTGAACAAGGGAACTCCAAATGATCATTAACCATGTTGTTTTGGTATGCGTTGTCCTTAATTTGTAGCATCCTGATTTCCTCTTGTAATGCAGATATCAACTGAGTATTCGCACGTATTTTGGTAGAATTATCCGTGACCTGAATCTTTTGTTGCCGTATAGAAGATTCTATTACTTCCAAATCCTTTTTTACACAGTTGACTTCTTGAATTGTATGGTTGTAATTATCCTAGCAATCTTCAGATACTCTTCTTAGCTTTTCATCGAACTGTGATGTAATGTCACTTACCGCCTGGATAATAGATTGTTTCGTCTCTCCGGATGTCTGTTCCAATCGTTTACTTAATTCCTCGTACTGTTTACTGGAAGTCTGCTTTAATTCTTCATACTGTTTACTGGAAGTCTGCTTTAATTCTTCATACTATTTACTGGAAGTCTGCTTTAAATTTTCCGACATCTGGGCTAAACTTTGTTCCAATCGTTGTTCTTGTCTCTGTAAAGCCATTAAGATTTTGTCTTCTAACGATAACATTTCGGGTACAACAGGAGCTGTATTTTGTTCTTCGTTATCACTGTCACCAGTTTCTTTTTCCATTACCTCACAGATCATCGTTTTTCTTGTGATTATTTTACCACTTCGAAGTATAGTAAAGTTCGTAGTCATGAACCTTATTACAGAAGTAAATTCACCCTTACTTTATACTTCAGGGTAAGAATTTACAAAGTTCCCGGGTGAGGTAAACCAAAAATTTTACAACGACTCACCAAAGGTAGTCGTTAACCCTGGTTCGGCTAATGATATCAGTGAATCTTGTGTGGCAGTAATTGTTTACACATAAAAATATCTTCAATAATTATATACACTATTATTCTCACCTTTTCTATCGAAATTACAAGTCGATGATCGGTATTAAATGGTTTATTAGTTGATACTCTTTTAACGTATTTTCACTCAAAACTGTCTTACAAACATACGTGTTGATTAGGTATCTATAAACAGCTACATAGCAACCAATTATACAATAATGTATATTTTTTACATATATCAAAAACATTCTTCTTCTGTTATTTTAAATTGACATTATCTCAAGTATAGTGCTTGAGTATGAGCACTTTCTGCCCAAGGTACAAGTAATTATTAAACGATACAAAGTATCTCGTTGTAGGGAGAAAATAACACTTAGTCTTATGAGAGCCTTTCACATGTGAGCGTGAACTCAGTTGGAATAGAGAAAAGTGTACATATAATTGATGTTGAAAATTTTCTCATTTTACTGTTGCTCTGATGAAATGCACACTTTATACTATTATACCGTTCGTCAAATGAAGATATAGACATCCTGAAGTAGCTGACAAATTTTCTTTCATCTCTCAGTTTAGGAAACAGACTGTAAAATGAACATCTTCCAGTCTTGATCGACTTATAGGATGAATCCACATTGTTCTACATCTTTTTTTTTTTTTGTTTCTTTCTTGCAGTTTATCGTCAAGATTAAAGATGTATCTTATTTTGGTTCTAGCAGGCTACCATTTGGGTATCACGATCTTTTAAGCGGCTCAAAAGTATTCAATGTTTTCATACTACAGGTTCACATGAGCGGCTCACAAGATCCTAGTATGAAGGTAGCCTAATAGAAAACACTAGTTAACAAATTTAAACTTTTTGTTTGTTAATGAGAAAAATCACCTGATCCTAAAGGAACTTCTTGCGCTGAATTCGAATATGCACTCGGTTTCTCTCCATCACGTACAGTTTTCCCGTAACAGAGGGATTTTCGGGAAATTCCCTGAAAAATTTCCCTTTTTCAGATATTTTATTCCCCTAGCTCCTGTCCCCTTACATATAGTAACATAGAAATTATACCTAAGTATACCTTGATTTATATTTAATAAACTCTCCAAGTTTCGTAAAAATCGCTTTGTTCTTTCTAGAGAAATAAATATATTTGTTTGTATACTGTGTGCACTGTTTATTGCACCTGATAGTAATGCTTTCAGATCTCCTGAGTTGGGGTAAAAACGATTTGCTTTATTACTACAAACACAGACATAAAAATGAATATTTACAATAGTCAACAACACACTTGTATTGCTCTCTGTAAATTAGAAACGTGTATAAAAATAGAATGTACATTTTTATGTAGAAATGAATGAATTTTCAAGCTATTTCTAATGCAAGATAATGTGTGCGTATGTACGGATATAAATGGGTTTATGGCGGAGCTAGGAATTCCTTACGTTCCAGAAGAATGGAGGTTATTTATCGACTCGTCAAAGGTCAGCCTTAAAGCTGTCCTTTTACATAATGGAAATAAAAAAACCTTCTATACCACTTGCGCACTCAGTGAAGATTAAGGAATCCTATGACACCATGTCAACTTTGCTAAATCTTATAAATTACAAGGACCATTGTTGGCAAATATGTTGTGATCTCAAGGTAGTTGGTATTTTATTAGGACTGCAGTGCGGTTACACGAAGTACCAATGTTTTTTATGTTTATGGGATAGCCGAGCTGATGACAAACATTATGAAGTGAAGGAATGGGAATCTAGAGTGAATTACGTACCTGGAGAATGCAACGTCAAATACGCTCCTTTGGTAGATCCTAATAAGATATTACAACCGCCACTTCATATCAAGTTAGAACTTATGAAAAACTTTGTCAAAGCCGTGGACACATCTGGTGAAGGTTTCAAGTATTTGCGAGATAAGTTCCCTAACCTGGGTGATGCTAAGATTTCAGCGGGAGTGTTTATTGGTCCCCAAATTAGGAAATTAATGCTTGATGATAGCTTTGACAGCAAGTTAAACAGTGCTGAGCTAGCTGCCTGGACAGCATTTAAGTGTGTTGTGCGCAACTTTCTGGGCAATAACAAAGCTGAGAGTTACACAGAAATCGTACAGGACATGATACAGAAATACAAAGAGTTGGGTTGTAGGATGTCTTTAAAAATCCACTTTTTGCACTCCCACCTCAGCTTCTTTCCTGCTAACCTAGGTGCTCTCAGCGATGAACAGGGGGAAAGATTCCACCAAGATATAATGGCAATGGAGAAAAGGTACCAGGGACGATAGGATCCTTCAATGATGGGGGACTATTGTTGGGGTCTTGTTAGAGAATGCAACATTTCTTACAAAAGAAGGAAGTAGTGTACGTTTTTGTAACCCAATGGAAGTTTCATATATTGTGATAGTTTTGATTGTCTTTTCATGACCTTTTGGTACATTTGTATTATTGTTTATTGTAAATTGTCACACTTGTAAATTATATTGTATTATATTTTATATATGTGTTTGTGGTAATAAAGCAAAACGTTTTACTTCAACTTAAGAGATCTGAAAGCATTACTATGTATAAGGTGCAATAAACAGTGCACACAGTATACATACAAACATATTTATTTCTCTAGAAAGAATAAAGCGATTATTACGAAACTTGGAGGGTTTGTTAAATATGAATCAAAGTATACTTAGGTATAATTTCTATGTTAGTATATGCAAGGGGACAAGATCTTGGGGTGTAAAATAAACGAAAAGGGAACTTTTTGAGGGATTTTCCCGAAAATCTCTCTGTTACGGGAAAATCGTACGTGATGGAGAAAAACCGAGTGCATATTCGAATTCAGCGCAAAAAGTTCCTTTAAGAACAGGTATTTCCTTTTATGTAACAAAACCTTTGTTAACTAGTGTAATAAAAGAGACGTTGACTGCTACAATTTGAAAATAGCACAAAAGGTTATAGGATTTAAATTTTGTATATTTTTTTTATTAGCACATTAGAAAACAATTATGTGATGTATGCCGATTCTAGCAACTTCAATTTAAGAATTTATAGAACCCTAGTTCTCCTGTGTGAATTGGAAACCATTATATTTGTTTTACTCATTTATAAAGTTATCTCCATGTTGTATTTATTTTATGACTTATTTGCTCTATTTTGTTAGATTCCCACTTGTTTTCCTTTATTTTTTCTTTCTTTGACGCTTGACACTGTACATAACCACGAGTAAATACAAGTTCGTGACAATAGAGGTCGCTTATTTATGCATGCAACGAGGTTAGTCAGCATGCACTCCGAAGAACGGTTATACATTTGCAATATCCGGGTGAATTTACAAACATGAAAACTGTCAGTGAAATTTGTAAATGCATTTAATGATTTCAGTAACGAAAGGATAGCTTTATCAGTTAAATAACGTGCCCGGAGAAATGAAACATATTTATTAAAATAATATCAATAAAAAAAGTGTAGAGTATAACTTTTCTAAGTCATCTCTTTTATGTTTAATTTCTGAGAATAATAAGTTTATCTTTTTATCGCTAGTGTTATCAAACTTCTCGATATTGGCACAGAACAGGAATATGGGGATCAGGGTGAGTCTCTTTTGAATATTTAGAGGTAATATATGTTAATTCACAAAGGAAGAAGGAACAGTATTAAAAAGTGTCGTTCTTATCTATGTAAAAAATAAAATGAAATGAAATCTTTAAGTTTTACGTCCCACATTTATGCCGGCTAGGCTAAAGGAGAACGTAATGAGAAATGAATAGAAATGGTGGAATCAAGAAAGTGGGAGGAAATGGGAGAACCCCGAGAAAACCCATGCACATGGCGCGAGCTGGGTTTGAACCAAGGACCTTATACACCAGAGGTGAACGCTCTACCTGAGCCACTGCAGACGAATAAATGAGACTCTGAATAAATGAAACAGATTGCCACCATTTTTTTGTAAATTTATCTCTGAAATTTTTTACAGTGTATTTCTCAAATTTTTGAAACCAAAAATGGTACAAATCTAATGCCACTTCCGGTTTCAGTGTTAATATTGATTGAGTTGATTTTGGGTTTAACGTTCCTTTCAGCAACGAGGCTATATGAGACGGGATCTACTGATTAACGTGAAATCCGAACAACATGAGCTTCAGCCTGGAAGCAAACCCGAATCTCCCACGCCAATAATATTGATAGATCAAAAGTTAAAAGTTTAGTGAGATATAGTTTTTTTAAATATAAATTTAGCATCTCAAGAGTCCGGCTTACCTATCTTTACTCAAACCAGAAATGAAAGAAAAGTACGATTTCTGGGTTTTTAACACTGATCAATTTTATCCGTAATGTCTTCTATCGTATAAGTTTTGCTTCTTTATAATCTTCAGTTTGCTAACAGGATAGAAAGTTAGTCAGAAAATGGAAAGAAGTGAGATTTATTGAAATACAACTCAATAAGTGTTATAAACTGGAACCAGTGGGGTATTTAGGGGCGCTTCCGGGCTTAAGCCCGCCCCCGAAATCTTACTTACTATAGTAAAATATATATGAAATATCTTGCAGAATTTTCACATTATCAGGCAAATCCCCCCCCCCCCGAAAGTTAGCAAAGCCTCCTCGAAACAAAATCGTAAATACGCCACTGACTGGAACTCTGGACTTAAAATTGATAAACAGTGGAAGAAGGTGTATTGAGGAGACTTAAACATTAAATAAGTTGATTATACAGGTTTATTTTTGTAAATTTAGTATTATTACTTATTTAAGTTTATTTATTATTTAATTATATTCATATTTAAAGAGGTTAATTACCTCTTATTTTGTTAATTAGTTTAGGCCTAGTTATTATAAATAGAAATGAATCTATATGGTGTCAACAAGGAGGAAGGGAACTTTTGTTTCTTTCTTTCTTTCTTTCTTTTTTTTTTTTTAATTTCGTGTGTAATGTAAGGGAATTTGCAGTAGTAGCCTATAGTAACTAATGATTAATTAGTATTTTTTATCGCTGTTTCTTATATTAACTCTTTTACTACCTTTGTATTCATACTGTCTGATGAAGCCAAAGCTTACGATTTCAATATTAAATCCTATATAATTTCTATTGAAACCGGAAGGAGTAAAAAGAAGTACAACTTCCGATTTCAATATTAAATCCTATATAATTTCTACTGAAACTGGAAGAAGTAGAAAGAAGTACAACTTCCGGTTTCAGTATTAATTCCTATGTAATTTCTACTGAAACTGGAAGTTGAGAAAATAGTACAACTTCCGATTTCAATATTAATTCCTATATCATTTCTACTAAAACCGGAAGAAGTAAAAATAGTACAACTTTCGATTTCCATATTAATTCCTATATAATCTAGTGAAACCAGAAGGAATAAAAATTTTGCACCTTTCGATTTCAATATAAGGTCCTATATAATTTATACTGCGTGGCTAAGCGGTTAACGTACCCGCCTTTGGCGTGGGAGACCCGGGTTCAATTCCCGGCGGAAACTCATGTGGTTCGTATTCCACGTTAATCAGTAGGTCCACGTCTCATATAGCCTCGCTGCTGAATGGGAAGTTAAACTCAAAATCAACTCAAGTCATAATTTATACTGAAACCGGAAGGATTAAAAGTAGTACAACTTCCGATTTCAATTTGATACGGACTCACTTCCAAAGAACATGTTCCATTCCTGACTGTATTCAAAAAATGTAGTTCAAGTACTTCTGTTTTCAGTACTAAATTCGCATAGGTCAGAAGTCTATCCTAGGTTTACAATGTGAAATGAAAACTCACGTGCATCGAAGTGAAATATCTTCTTTAAAAAGTGTTGACAAAGTCTGAGTTTGTTAGCTTAATGTAATAACGTTCTTCTCCTACAATCGGAAGTTTCGGGTTTGATTTCGGTGGACGGTCATTTTAACTAACTTGTTCAACAGCTTTTTCTCAGTTTCTTAAGGTGAACGTAAGCCTAGGTTAATTTTCTTTCCAATTGCTCTCTTCGTTCTTCATGTAAATTGGCCTCAATAATTATTTATAGTCTCAACGTGAGTGGTTACTCCTTTAAAATTTACTTTGGAATGTAGCATTTCTACAAATAGAACACTAACCCAGATTGGTATCATTAGCTCAAGGCACATCTTAAATTACCTATATTGCTAATAGTGAAATAAACGTACCTAAAATGTGAGGTACTTTTGGGTATCTCCACCATTGTTTTGAGAAAGCAAAACAGAACTGTGTATGTAAAAGAAACACAAATTCAAAGTAATATGTTAACATGTATTTTGTCTCATTATCACTGTATCGAAGTGTGTGTTTGTGCATCGAATGTCGGTTATGTGCTCTAAAGTGTTTGGCAATTCTCAAGCTAAAAGAGGAAAGGTTAACTAGATCATACCTGACGTTGATGATTATGACGACCAAAATCAAGAAGTCCACTAATTGAGTACCACTATCTCTGATGTATACACAATCAGTCTATTCGACTAACTTTATAAATATTTCATTCTAAATCTCGATGACCAACTGCGACTAAGATTTACAGTGTACTAACTATCGTTGAATATCGACGTATATCTTGTCGTTACAAAACGGACCTCAATTCTGTCTCCAACCAAGACTCTAATCCAGACTGACTGTGACGAAATAAACTGTAGTATTTATTTAACAAAGATACTTGGACTTCAGTTCGTGGCTTCCAAAATTCGGGCTGAAATAACTACACGTGCGCGAGAGATTTGTCTGAAGAAATATTAGTTAATCAATTAAAGGTCGACCGGCTTGTCAACACATAACTTACAACACGCTGTCCAATGCAATGTGTGTAATTTCACAACAAAACATACAATTTCAAAAATGCTTACATTCAAAGAATTTACAACATTAACAACATTCACAGACTGCGTTTTTATGAAACTGAAATAGCAAAACCAAAACCGAAACAATCTTTGAAAGCCCACCAAACTGAAATTAACATATACAGTGGACTCACGAGTATCCGGCCTCCGTACTATTCGCCCTAGTTTTCTTTTATCGTTAATTAAATGAGAAAGACAAGGCATTGCATTGGCAACATTGGCAAAGCATTGGAAGCGAGCGTTTGCTACGATCCTCCTACGTGTTGCAAAATACAAGTTGTGACAGGAAAAGAGCAGCGTTCTCAGCGTTGCCAGATCTAGCATAATGATGCTAGATCTAGCATAATTTGCATGTCTTTAGCATCTAGCATCTTGCTTTTAGCATCCTGCCCAAATCTAGCATAATTTCAGCAAGTTTATCAAAAAGCCGTAAAACCTGGAGATGAGAAAGAAGTTGGTCGTGGGAAGAAAAAGAACGGCAAAAATGTCTCCTCTCCCATTGATTCATACAGTCGGTAAACCATACAGGCAGTCTTATTTTCCGAAGTAAGTTAGAAAAGGCTCTGGGCTTTTTTGTGTGTGGCTCCACACAAGGTTCTCTAATCCTTTAACTGCGAGGGATGGGCGGAGTTATGGGGGCCATTCTCCCCCAACTTTTTGACAACTTCACCATCTTTATTTCTGACTTCATGACCATCTTTATTCCTGAAATGAAAGGTCCGAGACCGACCAAAAATCTGCCCTCCCACCAGACAACTCCCAACTCCGCTTATGCTGCGAGGTAATTTTCTTTCAAAATATGTAAACAAACACTTTGCATTCATTTATACGATATATACGCCATTCAGTCTGGCAACGACTGCACTAGTTTAGTTGAGTTAAAGCTTTGGTGCGTGAAGTATTGAGTTCTATCCACGCATTCTTGCGCTCTACGTATTTTAAGTTACGTTATGTATGAGTTTAGTTGAGACTTCGTTTTTTTCTTTTAAAACTCCTGAATTAGTAATTATGCGGATCTAGCATAATTTGACCAAATCTAGCATAATTTCGATCAGGTTTGCTGGATTCGATCGGAGAATTCCGAGCTGTGAGTCTGGCAACGCTGAGCTTTCTTCTCCTTGTTCATTGTTTCGTCAGTGTTTAACGGACCTTAACACAGTACGCTTGCCGCTGTTCCTAATTATAACTGTACAGTACGTATAGTTCTTGGGGCATGCTTAATGTTCATAAAGAAATAAGTTCATAGCCTATCCGGCTTTTTTGTTATCCGGCCTGCCCTTCCGGCGCATTAGGCCGGATATTCAGGAGTTTACAGTACAATATTTCCAATAATGAGAGTAGAATACTAAGATTCCTTGACAATATAGTAGAAATTTGTTGCATAAATGAATACATGACAATCTAAATTTTAGTATAATCAATTCCTTATACATTAGTTAAGGAAAATAAAGCAATACGCTTAATTCTTATGTTAAACACAATATTCTGCTAAATTCTACTTTATTAATATTCTTATTGAAAACGAAAAGTTACTGAATTTATAAATTTCTTATTCGTTTAGGAAAAGAGAATTAATAGGAAAAAATGAGAACAAATAGAAATATTCTTATTGGTTTAATAGGTTACCAATTGCATGTTCTTAAGACGTTAGACGTTATACGGTACCAGTTTCGGGGTAGATGAAGAAGAGTTAAAAAAAAAACTTTGGCACGCAAATTTATTTATAACGACTAAGTTCCGTGAAATTTGAGAAAAGGAAGAAATGAAAAAAAAAAGATAGAAAGAAACGGAAGTGGAGAAAGTTCTATAGTAGTAGTAGTAGTATTTTTCTTGGGGGGAGGAGAAAGGAAATACAAGGAATTCGAATTGAGCATATCAAGGGGGAGGGGGAAGGGTCACTACAAAATCCTATGAGAATGAGACATGAATTCTTGCCAAAAATATGTTCAAAACTGGCATATGCGCTACGCTATTATCGATTTTACAGAGTATCATATTAAGTAAATTGGCCCACCAAAATTAAATACAAGTTCACACACACACACACACACACACACATATATATATATATATATATATATATATATATATATATATATATATATATATATATATATATATATATATAAAGAGAGAGAGAGACAGAGTCACGCGATATGAATGGAAAATTAAAACTACAGATACGCCCTAGAAATCGAGTTTCAACTAGCAGTCGCTTTTTTCTACTCTTTTATTTTACTTTTACTAAATTCAATGTTTTGAAACTATGATATATTGAAGTAGCTCTACTTTTTGTTTTCCAAATTCCGACGACGATTTTCTCCCTAGCCGCATACTTGCCAGCAGATTCGTTCTAGAGCCAAGGGTGCGTAGGGTAGAACCTCTGACCACGTGTGGCGTTTCTTGAGGCCTATTTAGTTACAAGCTTTGTGTCAACAGCAAGTGAGCAAGAACCCTCTGATATAAATATTATCCTCTTGATTCCTTTTATCTCTTAACCCTTTCCATTGCTTCTGTTATATGTATTCCCATAATTCCTGTGGGGTCCTCGTAATCCATTTCATTGGTTGGTTACATTTGAGTTTAGATTTTCTTTCAGCAAAGAGGGGGCCGCGGTGGCTCAGTGGTAGAGCGTTCACCTCTGATGTTTGGCGTCCCGGGTTCGATCCCAGCCCACGCCAAGTGAACTTTGTGGTGGACAAACACCGTGTGCGTGGGTTTCCTCGGGATTCTCCCGTGTCCTCCCACTTTCTTCATTCCACCAATTCATTCATTACTCATCATCACCGTCTCCTTTAGCCTAACCGGCATAACCGTGGGACGTAAAACTCTAAAATTTCATTTTCATTTTCTTTCAGCAACGAGGCTATATCAGATGTGGACTTACAGCTTAACGTGGGATCCAAACTACATGTGCTCCGGCCAGGAATAAATTTATTTCGTTTTTAAAGAGGTTTACGAAAACCTTTTTTTATGTAATGTCTATTTACTCTTTCCGTGCGTGTGTCCGTCTGTTCGGGGGGAGAAAAATATGGAGAGAAACATTTATTTCGAAAAGAAAGCAATGAACACCGTTACTCGAAAGCAGTGTTGCTGATTTACTGGCTAGTTATTTTAAGAGGTAAAAATGTCTCTTTCGATTAGCAAGAGAGTTGACTATGAAAAAATAAATACAAGGTTAAATTAACATAGGCCTATATATCGTCGCACGGGAACCAGAGGAACGTAACTCCATAAATGCACGTATCGTTTTCTTCATGTTTAGGCATAATTTTCAAAGCTCCACTTGGTGTAAATGGAATGGAACGCTATCTGTTCTCTTTGTCAATCATCTGTTGTAATGTAGCACAGTTACCATTTTATTAAAAACACATGTTTCTAAGCAAATAATATTTTTGTCCTCTAGCCTGTAAACTTACGAAAATGGAGTTACGTTAATCTGGTTTTCATAGGACGATAACAAAGTAATAAATGTCTTTAACAACTCTAGACGAGTAAAGATGTGAATAAACCTTAAATAATTAAAACCAGATCTGGAGACGTTCCCGAAAAATATGTACAATATTTTTTTCTTTGGATAATAATCTTTATAATTTGGAATAATACACAATTATTTATACAAATTACAATATAACTTAATAATAACAACAATGAAATTTAAAAATGATTTCTAAGGAGCAAACGCAATTTGAATAAATATTATGCTACAGGTGGATGGATCAATATTTAACAACAAGAATATTATATTTACATACTCAAGATTAGCATAAATGAACTTAAAATTAATTATTCGTAAAAAAGTCCAGTAAGGGACACGGAATTTCACTTACACATACAAGTTGTACTGATAAGGGGAATATTTTGTACGCAGTCTATAGGTTTAGGAGACAAATTTTAATTAATAAGTGTTAGTCTGTATGTAGCGTGTGGATATTACAGACAAATTTTAACTGATAAGAGTAAGGCCTTGTACACAGACAGTAGACAGTAGATACAAGTTTTAACTGATAAGAATATGACCTTGTACATAATCTGTACACATAAGAGATAAGGTTTTACTGATAAGGGTAAGATTATATGCAGTCTGTGGATATTGCAGACTAATTTTAACCTGATAAGAGTAAGACCCTGTACACAGTCTGTAGACAGTAGATACAAGTTTTAACTGATGACTTTGCACATAGTCTGTAGACATAAGGCAAATTTTAACTGATGAGGGTAAGACTGTATGCAGTCTGTTGATATTACAGATAAATATTAACCTGATAAGAGTAAGACCTTGTAGGCAGTCTGTAGACAGTAGAGACAAGTTTTAACTGATTACTTTGTACACTCATGTCCAAAATTATTGTCGCATGTCTATAAATATGTTGTTGTAGGCATAGGCGCCGACTTTGGGGGGGCAGGGCACTTTTGGCCCCCCCAATATTTAAAGGTGGGGTCCTCGCCCCCTCAATATAATCCAGTTGAGGAAGAATTACCAAAGAGGAGCAAGAATTTATGTCGTAAATTACGTCGTGCCTTTAATTCAATATTAGGAACAGCATTCTTATTCGATAAAAAGCACCGTTTTCAAATCTTTTTAGGATTTCCACTTTTTGAGGTAAATTTTAGACTCACTCAAACAGCTACTGCTTCCTTACTATTTATCGTAGGATCCTGGTTCATACCTCGTTTTTCTCAGGATAGATCATACTTTCCAACGGTACCACTTTCTTGTCCAGAAATATATTATACACCAGAAATAAGAAAATTGAAAGAAAAAATTAGATTTTTCGAAAAAAATTCGAAATTTTGGCCCCTCTGGCCCGGGCCTGGGTTCACGTAGGAATCTGAATCTTTTAAAAAAATCTTGTTATATACATAATACGTGCGCAAAATTTCGTTCTTGTATCTTGAAAACTGAGGTCGGGAGAAATTTTTGAAAGTCTGAAGGTGACCCATCTTTTCATATATGTATATAAATAGAGGAAGTTCGGGCATTATGGAATAGTCGGATAATATGAAATACCTCATTAGCTTGCCTGTGATGTGTTGCTTCCAAGCGGAGAGGAAAGAAACTACTACCTCACGTCCCTATGATGCTCTACAGTCAGTCTCCATGTGATTGTGACATTCGTTGTGTTAGTAGACGTGAAAATCTGATTTCTTATTCAGGAATACTTTTACACTAAGTGGTTTACAACCTTTATTTTCCTATTGAAATGTAATAGAACAACAATTCTTTATTTACTATGACGTTGGATATACAGAGTGGTAGTTTGATAAGCGCCATTATCCTATACGCCTTCGAATGTGTTTAACAGCTCTTTCGTTTCCAAGCTGGCATGGGGGCAATATGGAATACCCGCAAGAAAAGCATGGTATTCCGTATTCCGTATGGTATTCCGATTACAAAAATATCTATCGGTATTGGGCAATTAAACATACATTTATGATGACAACAATGGTAAGTGTATTTTTTTTATTACAGCAAATTGTCTGATGATACAAGGGGTGAGCTTGGGTCCAGCGTTCATCATGTTTAATGTGAGCACACAATGACTGTGCCGATCCTGAAGCAGAGTATTATATTTATGTCTTTTGCAAGTAATCACAATAAGTTATGGCTTGGCATTCAGAATTTTCATATATCATCACTATATTCATTGTATGTTCAACAGAAAACTTTTTCTTTTCTATATAGCATTTGTATTCCGTATTACCCGACTATTTCATATTACCCTCCAAAGTGGTTTCTTTAGAAATTATAAATTTTACCTACTCCTATAACGAAACTTCTTTATCAAGATATACATAAATAAAGCCAAATATGTAAGGCGTATACTCGTTTTCCTTTTTGTTTCAATGTGCAATTATTAACTGAGTTACAAGCGAAACAAAAATGGTATTCCATAATACCCGAAGTTCCTCTATACATATCTAGGTATAAAATATTTTTAAAAATGTACTGCGTCATTCCTATTTAGCCTAGAGTCATGGTTCAAACGCCATTTTCTTCAGTATAATAAGCCCTTTCCAACGGTATCACTCACATGTCCGTATCATACATCTAAACCAGATAATTAGGGAAAAACTCGGAAGTATTTTTGCAAATCCAACCAAAACATTTTGCCCTTCTGGCCTAGGCCTGGGTTGATGTAGGGACCTGATTTATTTTCTAAAAATACATTGTTATGTATATTATACGTGTGCAAAATTCCAAATTTGTATCTTAAATTCAAAGGACAGAAAAATTGTTGAAAGTCTGAATTTAGGCTATCTCTCTTTACACACACATAGGTATATACTTATTATAAAAATTTACTGCGTCATTACTATTTAGGCTAGAGTTATGGCTTAAACGTTATTTTCTTCAGCATAACAAGCCCTTTCCAACGGTGCCAAACACATGTACGTATCGTATTCCTGAACTGGAAAAATCGGAAAAACACATTTTTTTCTGAAAAAATCAGCCCCTCGGAACATTTGCGGCCTTCGTGCCCGGACTCGGCTTCACATAGAGATCTCAGAAAAAAATGAGAAATATCCAAAGGTACATACAATTCCAATCTGATATCGTGAAAACTACAGGCGTGAAAAATTTTTGAAATTTGCCTTAAGAAAAAGTAAAAAGTCACGCACTTCTGCACCCACTTGGCGCACCCAAGTTGACCATCTGGTTCCAAAACGCATCTGGAGTGTTCTTTGGTCCATCCTTGACTTGACTTATAAAAAAAAAGACTTAAGTACCTTTTATACAACCTAAATAAGAGGTCAAAGACCATAGTACGCCATGATAACAAAAGTTACCAAAAATCTTAAAAGAGTTAATAGAGCGCTGAAGTTCAATCAACACTATGGTAACACTGATATGAAAAGTGAAGATCAATGTGATGCAGTGAAGTTCCCAGAATTTGAACTTGAATTTGTTTTAATGCGTTTACACAAAATTTTACTTAGGTCATGAATTTAACAGCGGAGCGGATGCAGCAGACCGAGATCTGGAGGGAAGGGGGTCTTTATCCAGCAGTTGATAGAAAACGCCTGAATATGATTATATATTTATCCATTGTTTTGGCCCCCCCAATATTTTCTTCAAGTCGGCGCCTATGGTTGTAGGAATATAATTTGACAACGAATTCGCCCGGTATTTCTTATAGTGTTAGTATGAGTATAATCGGCAAAGACATGGACGTCAAATTTCATGTCAAAAGAGCAGTAAATAAGAACAATAAAACGAAAATAAAACTTTCTTGTCCATTTAGCAACATTTTGTTTTACTCATTCTAATTTTCGTATTTATAATATTTTTATTATGAAATTAACCACAAATATACATTTCCCGATTATATACATAGTATCAGTATTAAAAGTACCCTAAAAAATCATTATCAAATTATATTCTTACAACAAGACAGTTATAGATACGCGACAACCATTTTGAATACGAGTGTACATAGTCTGTAGTCATAAGGCAAATTTTAACTGATGAGGGTAAGACTGTATGCAGTCTGTAAATATTACAGACAAATTTTAACCTGATAAGAATAAGACATTGTGCGCAGTATGTAAGTATTGGAAACAGGTGTTAATTGATATCAGTATGGCTTTGTACATAGTGTGTATACATAAGAGACTAGTTTTAAATAGTAAGAATATGACTTTACACACAGTCTGTAAATATTACAAGCAAGTTTTAACTGATAATTGTAAGACTCTTCGCACAGTATGCAGATATTGAAGGCAAGTTTTAACTGATAGGAGTAATACTTTGTACGCAATCTATAGACATGACAATATATACAGTAGCTGGTAAGGTTAACAATTTACTTTTACCTTGGATCAAAGCGAAGAATCTTTTTTTTTTTTTTTTTTTTTTTGTGCAACTCTGCCGTTAGTGACCTAATTCTGGGAAAAATTTTCCATCACATCAACAGCATTTTTTTTTTGGAAAGAAGAAAAGAGAGAGGAAGTAGCATTTTTGAATTTAAAAAAAAAAAACTTTTTTGCCACGTGCTTTCCTTTTCATTTTCTACCCTTTTCTTTCTTTTATTATGTGAGTGTGTGTGTGTGTTTCAGTTGGTTTGTCTTGCTGTTACCCGTTTTCCTCCCCTAGTCTTGGAAGCAAAGGGTCTATAACAGCAGCATCTTTCTTTACTCACCTCTACCGTTCGTTCGTTCTTCCAAAAGGACACCTTCATTTATTTTAGTCAGATGATAAAGTCTGCACACACTAAAAAGGGGGAAAGTCAACATTTTTTTTTTTCAGTTCTCTTTGGCTCGCAGCTGTAGTAGTGGAAAGAACCAACTAAAACCTCTTAACTTTGAGGAAAAGAAACGTGCATTGCAAAAGAGATGTAACCTTGGGAACAGAGAACGAAAGAAGGGAACACAACTTTTCTGATGTTTGTAGAATACATTACGTTTTGACAGAAGATTTTTTTTTTAAAGGAACGAAAATAAAGTTGTGGTCACCGTTACGAACGACTTAACTTGGTTGAAACAGGAAAAAAAATGACGAAGAAAAAATATTATATGTATATATATTCCCTTGTCTTCGTCTTTGGCTTCATTTTATGGCTGAAAATTCTAATGTAAAAAAAAAAAACTATCTTCATACCTTAGTAACAGTAGAAAGTTACAGAAGATGGCCACTGGGAGAAAAAATACAAGACATTATCCTCTTATTCTGAGTTTGTTCCTTCAAGTAAAAAAGCACGAATATACACAGAGATTTACAATGGGTGTAAAAAGATATATTCTGTTCGTAGAATTGAGCTTATGAGTACTTTAACACTGTAAACCTTTTACTTTTAAAATCTCTCATGGCCAATTTACATGGCCATATAAGGCACTAGGGGCCTGAACAAACTAAGAACCATATTTGCGAACCATTTTCCATTTTACTTTTCCCCGCTTAGTCAACTTGAATATCCAAAGTTGGAGGATTGGTGGAATGGGGAGGCAAAACCAGATGTATTTTCCTACTTAAAAAAAAAGGACGCCAGGGACTAAATTATTATTATTATTTTGATGCTATGTATATCTAAATAATTGTTAATCCATTTTGCCAGATTCATATCGAAATGAAATGAAATTTTTCAGTTTTAAGTCCCAGAATAATACTCATTCAACACTACTTAGACATAGTGACTTGTTGTATTGGACTCTTCAAAACTTGGACCCCTCTCATCAAAAAATTCTGAGTGCGTATCTGACACCTTTCAGTTTTTATTCGAAGGTCTGATGAAATATACTCGTGGCCCACCATTTGGTCATCACTTCTCTAAAGTGTCGAATGTTTCAATGAAATCAAAGATACAAATCCTTTAGTTCAAATACGTACTCAAGTATTTATCATGTCAGTTAAATGAGACAAATACATTCATCTCGTATCGAGTTTAACTAGACGTTTATATGTGAGTGTTCCAGGAGTTATACTGTTACACATTGTATTAGGTACCGTTAGACCTAAACTCATACATTCAGTGTAACTTGTAAAATATCAACATTTTTAATCTGACAAGCAATAGAAAAGAAAGAAAAACAGAATACATTATCACAAAAAGCATGATATATCCGACAGAAAATGAATCGAACAAGCATTAACATTTGGACCTGCTTTAAAAAATATAAAGTTGAACTCTCTAAATATATATAAAAAAGATATGAAATTTGGGCCTCTTATAGGATTTGAAGCCTTAGTAAGTATTTACGTTTTGTATTACTTTGAACAGTTTGTGTTTTACTGAAAGAAGGTTCAAATTACATTTATGCTCCACCTTAGGAAAATATATTTAGTTCAGATTATCTTAGCCTCAATTGTCTTTAGTACACTGAGTGGACGCTACAGTGTTAATACTATATAGTGAGCA
This sequence comes from Thermobia domestica, assembly GCF_964235325.1. NCBI lineage: Eukaryota > Metazoa > Arthropoda > Insecta > Zygentoma > Lepismatidae > Thermobia > Thermobia domestica. The sequence continues at coordinate 43,287,904 of NC_137469.1, forward strand.
TGAACGGTCACCAATCTTTCACTGATCTGGCCTAGTACTGCTTGTATTTATTGTTCTCACGCGAAGCAGTATTCCACTGCGACTAAGGCATTGGCATTCTGAAATACTACAGCAGCAAAGACAAAGACAAATCAATTCACTGTCGCTGTAAATGACTCACATTGCACAGAGAGATTTTAGGTCATACCCTATATATATATATATATATATATATATATATATATATATATTGTAATGACTTTATGGGTAGAGTCAATAATGGAGCGAGATTTATCCCTTCACCAATTTTATTATAAAATTAAGTCTTTCGTGTCTACAAAAGTTCTAATAACAAACCTTCTCTATAATGAGCAAGGTTTGCAGGCTATAATGTTCTGTACGGGTAACCCCTTTGGGAAGTGATTCTTGACACCCAGATAAGACAAAAAGTATAGACCAACATGGGTGCACAAATGCTTCCTTTCGAAGTTATAGGCTACCGAAAACAAGGAAAAATCAACTTTAAAGTTCCATAGTTCCACAAATATGGGACCTTTCGCGGTCGGGTCAAGACTTCACTTAGAAACTAATATGTGCATTATCCAAAAATCCATGTTTCAAAATTCTAAGACACTCACGCAACAAATTTTATCTAGGGAGTTTGGCTACGGGCATATAATTTGAAATACTCACCAATTCTCTATATAAAAATTGTTGTGGAAGTACAGGAGGATTCAGAAACACGGATAGGGCAATACTAGTTCCTAAATGAAGTCTCGACACAACTACGAAGGTCCTATAGTTTTGGAGCTATGGACCTTTGAAGTTCATTTTTTTCATGTTTTCGGCAGCCTATAGCTCCGAAAGGAAGCATTTGTGCACAAAGGTTGCACTATGCTTTTTACCTTATCTTGGTGTCAGGAACCACCTTCCCAACGTTGTCAGTGTTGTTTTGAAACACCATGTATATATATGAAAGTGAAGTTATGTTACATAAGAGCTCATATTCCACAAAACGACTCTCAAAGGATTGTTTTCTGCCATTCATAAAAGTAATACCATAGAAAGTTTTATACTTTACTTTAACGTAATTATAGTTTCTTTCCATTCACTTTCAAACGACAATATTCTTATAATATGCCTTTTCTCATTACTGTCCTCCCACAGCCTGGTTTCTTTTAAGTTTTCGTCTACAAAACTCTTACGTAAACTTTTGTTTATTGTCATAAGAAACAAAACAAATAAGAAGAAGAAGAAAAGGAAGAAAATGTTGTAGACGTCATAGCCAGAAGTAGGACAATATGAAACGAGAAAAATCTCAGAAAAACTTTCTACCTCTTATCTTAAGTTCGTAACAGCTCCTTCCCTCCTGCGTAAGAGTGCTAGGACTTTCCAAGAGGAAAACAAATTGGAAAAACAGATGTAAAGAGGGCTAACAGAAGAGAGCGTCCACAAATTTCTAATGTCGCTTCTTACAGCCGTTCTTCTTCTCTTTTTTTTTTTATCGTATTTACAAAAGACTTACAATAGAGCTCCCTTCAAAGTACTCGAAGTGCCCACCGGACATTTTATATCTTCTACATTTACAATATTGTTTACACCCACACAGTTTCTTTTGGTATAATACAGGCTCAACAATACCAATATGAACTTCTTACTTTATATAATAAATATGAATACTTTGAGGTTGTTTTAGTATAATCCAGTCTTCAAATGTCAATACAAAGTTTCTACTTTAAACAGTAAAAATGATTTTTTTGTTGTATTTTTGTGAAAGTGCGTTTCTTTCTTTTTAATTTTATAATATATTCAACTGAAATTTCGTTTTCGTATACTCCATCGTTATCATAGGTATTCTACCATTATTAACAGATCACTTGTTTAAACTGATCTGATCTAAACTGAACTGAAGTGCTATTAATAAACCCTAAACCACCGTTAGTAATAGACGTGAGTCTGTCTCCTGTCTCTGACTCTAATTTCTGAAGAGGTACTCGGACTTCTCTTACATGTGAATTAACGCATGAAATTTCGAGAAATGGGCAGGAAGAAAGGTCGTGTGTGACAATATTACATGCACAATTATAAAGATAAGAAAGTATCTTACAAATATTGTGAACATACATATTTATGCGCAAATGTTGACAAAATGGTGGGACATGTGTCTTCTGGCAGTCACCCAACCTAATTTGTTTATAACATTTAAAAATTTAATATGTTTATATCAGTAGTGGAGTCAAGTTTAGAAAATCCAATTAAACATGTAAATTTAAAGTTTTTAGCGGTTTAAAAGTTTGTGGCCTTACTATACCATTTTTGAAACATCTTTACTTTTATGGAACATATTGTAAATAAATATTCATTTATGCGTACTCTCTAAATATAATAAAATATTAATAAAATAACATAACATCGTTCAGAATATACATTTTAAAGACTCCTCTGGGGACAAAAGTAATAATATACTGTGATATAAAAACGAATTTAACTTTGAAATCTTAATATAGTAATAGAATGCAATTTTTATTTATGATTGTACATAAATTCCCGTTTTGGGGGATCTTCCCAGGGAATATTCCAGAAAAATATCTTCCCGGGAATTTACCCATCACTATGGTTGACAACATCGTTTCCGTGGGTTTTCTCGGGGTAGTCTCGTTTCATTTCACCAATTCTTCCATCATTCATTCATTTGATTTAATCATCGTCTCCATTAATCGAAACGGCATAATCACGGCACGTTAAACTGAAATATTTCATGTCATTTTCCTAAAATAACAACTAATATTGATATTTTTTCCTTTATCATCATATTTCAAAGATTTCCTGATGCATTTTCATTTTGACCTTAGCAAATTTTCTCGACTCTTTTCCATATCTACATTTCAAAAGCATATTCATGACGAACTTATTAGATAAATTAATAAAAACTTTTTTGGCCTGAGTAAAATACATTAATTATTAAAACTAATAATAACCTCTAACAGTTTCAACAACTTATCGTTGTCTTCCTCAAACACTGAATCTTTGGGAAAAACAAAGATAACTTGCTACACATTATTTTAGTTTTTATAAATAAGTGTACTCACTCTTATTTATTTTTCAAAAGCCGTAATTACTTGCACCAACGACTAAAGTACAGGGTGGTCCGGAAATGGGCGTACCGTTCCTTTAGTTTCAACAGTATATTGTTAGTTATGGTAGAATGTCTGTACACAGTTATCTTGAAGTCTTAAGAGTCATAAACATCGTTATGACCACCATCCATGTAACACAGCTGAATTCTGGGCCAAATTCTCGCAAATGTATTGCGGAGATACACCGGCTACACGAGGGTGAAGGCGTGTTCTACAGCTGCTTGTAATTACTGCGTTGTGTGATATCGAGTGTTTTTTTACGTGTTGCTTTATGAAACCCCAGAGAGCATTGTCTGGTGTTCGCAGATCGGGACTTCTTGGAGGCCAGGCAAAGGGAGCTGGTGAAGATACACAAAGTAGGTGATTGTCACCTGACCCCCGGTAGCTGAAAAAACGCCCTTTTTTCCAGGGTCTCCTGAGAGCAACAACTCAATTTTCCACCGTCTCACGATACGCTATGACCCACGCACCGTCAACGCATGGTCTTTTACGACCTCTATGTTAGGGGTGTATTTGTTCCCTTTTATGAGCCCTTTTAAGGGGGTGAACTCGTTCTCTTTTATGAGCACTTTATAGGGGTGTACTCGTTCCCTTTTATGAGCATATTTTCCACCCCCTATTTTAACATAGCAGAACAAATAATACATAGCAAGGGTGTATTCGTTTTCCTACCCCTATTTGAACATTTTATCTTAGCAGAGAATACATGGAGACTATAAACACACAACAGAACAGATATACATAGCACAGCTAATAAAAGAGCATGGCTTATTTTCCAACCCCTATTTTAACATAGCAGAAATTACACTGAGACTATGAACACATAGCAGAGCATAAGACTACGTAACACACAACAACCTCCATTTTAGGGGTGAACTCGTTCTCTTTTCCAACCCCAATTTTAACATAGCAGAAATTACGAACACACAGCAGAACCGTAACATAGCAGTAGGGGTGTATTCGTTTCAACCCCTAAGATTACGAACACAAAGCATAGCAGATTATACATAAGACTACGTAACACATAGAAGATCAGATAACAGATAAAGGGGTGTATTCATTCCAACCTCTATTTTAACATAGCAGAAATTACACTGAGACTACGAAACATAGCAGGGGTGTACTCGTTCTGTTAGAACCTTCCCTCCTCCTTTCTCATCCAGGGTTTGGGACCGGCAATGGCGGAGTTAAAAGGTTAGGCTATTCATTTTGTAGACATTTTAGCAGAGTTTAAAAAAAATAACGACGTCTGGTTATTCACACACATATATATATAATCTCATGTCAACCACCATCACACATACATGGTTTACGGAGAACTTAATCTCGCGCCAGTAACCATCATACATACACGGTTTACGGAGAACTTAATCTCGCGCCAGTGACCTTGGTTTACGGAGAACTTAATCTCGCGCCAGTGACCATCATACATACACGGTTTACGGAGAACTTAATCTCGCGCCAGTGACCATCTCATAAATGAATAGAGCATAATATCATTAGCATCAATAGTGGTAAATGAGAATTTGTTTAAGAAATTGCGTAGTGAATAACCAGACGCACGGCATGCTAGATAAAAAAACAATAATGTCCACAAAATTGAGATAAATCACCTTGAATTCGTCTATTATTCCCTTTATAATACAGACAGTTTAGTTTTAAAAACCTTATATGATAATGTATATAAGGTGGAATACCATAGCTATCGAAATACTCCCCCACACGCATATTAGTTATATAAACAGCAACCCAATGTTCCCCAGACTTATCACTAGAATGTGTATTTATAATTATGGCTGCTGGAAATGTATGAATAAACAGCGGTAGCTCATCTGCAGCATATACTCCAATAAAATGTTTTTTAGGCAGATTTTGTTGTAGCGCCTCATAAAGTTCAAGTATATTTAACATTTTTTATTTAATTAATATATATTTTCCTCTGGAAATCAATTTCTAATTCTGAGGAGAATTCACCGCAAATAATCGCTGTTACAGGAGATGGCAATGCTTCTTTAAAATGAACCTCTAGGCGTGCACTTCCTTGCCGTTGTGGACTAGTATGAAATGCAGCACTAGCACTAGAATCGGGAGTTAAATCAAACACCAGTAGAGTATAACCATTAGGATATTCGGCGAGTGAAATATTATTACCTTGATTAGAATAATAAATACCTGAACCTGTAAATAACGTGGAATATGACTGTATATATAGCTTATTATCAAAATCCGTTTGTAGTGGTTTGGATGGCACAGGCGTTCCATCAACATACAATGTAAAGAATGACATATTAAAATGTTGAAAATTGAACGGATTTGTCTGATAAGTACCATTAAAAGCAGTATTACTAACAAACCCGATAATAATACGTTTAGGCACTATGCCTGAAAACAGATCTGGAAGTGTACTATCCATAATTCCTTGTGGCAGAGTTTCTGTCTTCACCTGCACTTTTGTTATAGGATATTTTATTCTAAATTTAGGATTTTGTAATACTTTATTTTGGGCTATTTTAACGGCTGGTGACACATCAACCTTTTTCACAAGCAATGTTGCATCTGTAATTACAACTTTTCCATCAGCATCTGCGTCACCCATTAGACAAAATGTAGGTTTAGCTGGAATTAGTTTAATACGCAGTTGTACACCATTCAGTAAAAAATTCTCCTGATTAAATATATCAGCATGAATATAACCCAATAATTCAAATGACTGACTTAAAGTAGTGAGAAGAAAACGTTGTTTAAATCCTACATTACTATCGGCCACGCTGTCCATATGCCCTGCAGTATCTTTAAACCACATTGATGTTTGAAGATGCGTTGATTTAGTTTCAGCATTATAATTTAGTAGTTTTTCAATATACGATCGATATGGATATGTATGTGAAGAGTAGGAAATAATTTGATTATTTAAATATAATTGCACTTCACTGAACATTGCATTGAGAAAATCATTTACAGGGCCGATTTTCTTATCGGCAGAAGTTAAATTAGAACCATCTGATTTAGTAATTTTACCTTTAATATAAAACATTGTGTGCGGTAAGTCTATATAGTCATCCCCATGGCCGGGGACAACAAATTCTATTGGTGCATTATCAGTTATCGAAGCCACAGGCTTATATGGAACTATTTTATTACCTATAATACTGATTTGAGTGGGTAAACCAGGAAATAAATCTAATTCTGATTTCATACACTCACACTGCATTTTCGTTTCTTACTATTAATATTCACACATGGTAAAATTTATAATATCGTATTACGTTTGCGAAAATGTAATTTTACACATACACTGCCATGTTGGAAAGGAAGTGGATTACCTGTACTATCTCTTAAATCAATAATAATTTGATCAAATTGTTTACGTTGCACGGGGACATAGTGAGGATTGTCAAAAATATGTACATTATTAATACCATACTCTGTAATATTTGTATTTATAATACGTAACAATGGAGCTACGGTGTCACCCACCATTTGTGGTTCTACAATATCACTGTAAATATACATAAGTGTAGGTAGCGATTTTTGTAAATCAGGTGGATAACGAGCATGATGCACAATTGCAATATCTTCTTGTTGTATGTAATCAAAGCCTAGTATTCTGGCTAGTTCAGGAGATAGACGTACTTCTATATGCCTCTCTTGATCTTTTATTACTCTACTGACTTCGATTCGTTTTACTGATGCTTTAACTTTTAATTGTAAATTTAATATATCACTTTTATGATTAATTTGAGATAGAATATCATCAACATTATAATAGTGTCCTGGTAAAATTTTAGTTATGTTCCAGCTTTTAGGTGGAACGGTAATAAATATTATTCGTATATTTGGAAACATTCTGAAATGAATTTGTATAATGTACTTCAACAACTGCCGTCTCCCACTCACCTTTCTCTAGCACCAATGGATGATATAATTTGGTAGTATAACATGACAAAGTATTTTGTGGAAAATACTCCATAGAACTGTTACTCGGTAATGTAAGATAAATGTTAGTCTGTTCCATATTAATCAAAAATATCACTCTCCCTCTTCCTTTTCTTTTTACCACCAGTCTTTGCAAAATGAACTTTTCTTCGTTTTCTTCCAGATCCTTCCAACACTTGATTTATTTTATTTTGAGCTTTAGTTTTTAAATTATTTTTAGCTTCTTGCCAACGTGATGTTAAAGCTTCGTCAATAGGTCTATTATCACCTAATACATCTTCAGCTACATAATTCCTGTACGTAACAATTCTTTACCAACAATTTTTGCTCCTTGTTTAATTAACGGAAATACACTTCGAAATAAACCACCTAAAAACTTCCAATAACCTTCTTATAACCTTCTTGATATGGTGCACCCCTATACACGTTATAACCACTTTCTGCTTGATGCGTATAGTATTTAAAGTATGGATCATTCATTATTATTTTTTTCCTATATTCACAAATATAACAGTCGTTTATAATATTGTATTGTGGCTAAATGTTTTTTAAATGTGACACAGGAATCCATTAATTAAAGGAAGGGGGGTATCTCCGCCAACGAACAAGTACACGTTTACCTTTAACTTCTAAAATTTCATCTATTTCATAAAGTTTCGGCAGAGGCACTCCTTGTAATTCCTCTTCGTAAAATGTACCATCAATCACTTCACCATTTAAGTCCTCCAACACATAAACCACTTTCTTTTCCTTATGTATCACCTGTTTTATTTTAAATATTTCTACAGTCCACTTTTCTTTGTATCCTTTTTCAAAATGCCGTTTTGCTTTAGTAATGCGCACCGTATTACCTTTTTTATATTTTGCAATGTTAGTATGTGGCATCGGTTTTATTAATTTATTCCAAACTTGTTGAAAAGTGTCCTGGTTCACACTGGCGGGTGGTAATTGATGAGCTCTATGTGGTCTAGTATTATATGACTGAACAAGTTTCGATAGCACATCTACGTACCGGTAAGTCTTCTTTGCTGTAAAATTTTTCCACATTCGTTCCTTAAGAGTTCGATTAAAACGTTCCACTACACTTGCCTTAATATCGGAGTTTTGTGTTGTGAAGAATTTAATATTTTGCTTTTTTAAGTATAACTGAAATGGTTTATTAACAAACTCTGTACCTTTATCTGTCTGTAGACGTAAGGGTCTACGCCGGGTAGATGCAAATATTTGCTTACATGCATTTATAATATTTTCACCAGTTTTTGTACGTACAGGCACAGCCCATGCATAACGACTAAACAAATCAATCACTGTTAAAATATACCTATTGCCATCATTATACTTTTGCAGACTTTGCATATCGTTTAAATCAGCTTGCCACTGATCGTCAATATTGAACACTAAATAGGGATTACGTGGAAACTTTTTGCGTACTGGTTTATGCAGTGTATAAGTCGGATGTTCTTTTACCCACTGTTGCACCTTATTTAAACTAATTGACTTCTTCACAGCTCTCCATAATGACGTAGCAGTTGAAAACGAGGCAGGGTGTGAAGGGTTATAATAAATATCGGCCAGCTTCTTCATATTTTATAATCACGCCATCTGTTGACAACTTTACGTTTACGTGGTGGCTCCTCCTCCTCTTCCTCCTCTTCTTCTTCCTGTTTTGGATCAGCGGCAGATGATGATGTCAGCTTACGAATATATTCTATGCGCTGTGGGTTACCTATATACTCTAAAGGTATATTGGATTTTGCTAACAGTACAGCAAAGGGTTCCCAACCTGTAGGGGGAATATTTTTCTTACGACACCTGACAAAATCTGCTATTAGATCTACTATATTAGCTCCAGGAATTAATTTATTATAAATATTAACATTACCATTGTCATCCCAATGAATGTTGGAATTTTGTTTTAATTTACATAATAAAGGTCTTGCTTTACGCAGACAATTTTCGGGGAGAGTAGATAGTATTTCATCGTCCTCTTCCTTCTCCTCTTCCTCCTCCTTCTTAGTACCAACACTAGTTGATGTTGTTGCAGTAGGTTTTTGCACAATGTGTAAATATTTTTGTAACACCTCTTTATAGCGTATCCATTTTTCTTCAACACTCATATTTTTATTATTTAAAATATTTTTCATCTCATCATCTAAATTAGATAGTTTGATATTGGTGCAATTTTTCTGGTGCAATTAAAACAAGCTTTTGTGCATGCTGCATAATTATTTAATTAAACTAGATAGTATACCTCCAATAATAGGTGCAAGCAAAGCAGTAAGAAACCCACCTTTTTGTACAATTATTCGTTTTTTCTTTTGTTTTAATGATGGACCTTTTTTCGCTAAATACCTCAATTCCTTTCTATATCTTTTAATCTATTTTTCTCTTTTTTATTTAACGGAACATTTCCTTGTAATACGTTATAGGAACATTCACAAATAGAGCGAATTAATTCAGGATCAGCATTTTGTAAAATTGCTTGGTGTACTTTAGGTTTTGCCTTTGCTAAAAGTTTTAGTAAATGTGCACTCTCTTTGTTAATCATTTTTTGTAGCTATTATACTAAAAGTGAGTATTAAAATATAACAGTTATTGAGATTATTTTTTTACTGGTACATAAACATAATTGTAAGAATCTGAGGGGAAAATTTTTGTTCGAACACGATGTTCGTCGGGAGTGCCCTGTTTTAAATCAAAAACCAAATAACTATGAGGATCTCGTGTTGCGTCCTGACAGGCCTCCTGTACAAATTTTGTGTTACCAGGATATAATTGTCGTGCTAGATAATTAATTTGAGCCTGGTCTCTGGGGTTTTTAAAACATATTATATAATGGCAATTTAATTATATGTCTCGCATACCTTTAGCTTGATGAAACATATTTTGTGTTATAAAAATAACACTTAAATTTCGGGGTTGGCTACCTTTAGTAAAAAAGTCAACAATTCGTGTATCACATTCTCGCATTAAATCATCAATAATTACAAGATGTGGGCCAGCTTTTGCTGAAAAATCATCTATTTTGGGGAGCCCGTCTTTAAATGTAAAACCTGAGGATAGAGTTTCATACAGAGGTTGCCACTCACCATAACACCATACTATATTTTTCCATTTTTCGGCATAATGTTTTAAAAGCTCTTTTACAAAATATAATTTACCACACCCAGTGGGGCCTGCAATAATGCAAGTGAAAGGATGGCGAAACTCCATTTTCTCTCTATTTTATATTTCTTCAAAAAATAAAATATTTATCATTCACCCAATAACATAGAAACTAATTCTAGTTGAATACGATTTGCTGTGACAGTATCTTCAAAAAAGTAACTTTAGAAAATTTACCCTTCACAACACATTCATATAGATATTTACTTATTAGAGGAGCAAGTGTAGAACATGAAGAAATTGCTTCATCAATACATGGGAAATAGTAACATATTTTTTCCATGTAGAAAAATCTATTTCAACTCTACTATTATCATCATTTGCACAAATATACATTAAATTATCATCGTCATTATTAGCGTCAAGTATTACTTCCGTTTTCTCAATTAGTGCGTATTCAGTTGCATTTTCACCTTCTCTAAAATAATCATTTATATACATGAAATATGATAAAAACCTGGACCATTCATTAATTGATAACACAATACATTCATTAACAATGCATTATTTTACAAACACATAAAATTTATAATCACTACTATATTTCAAATATACACAAAGATCAGTGGAATTATCGATGAAGTAGAAAGAACTTAAAAGTTCTTTTTTATCCATAATGTATAATTATCTATTTACACAACTTATTCTTTTTTACAATAGTCTATTTCTCTTAAAACCATAAGGCACTGTATCATAACTTCCTTCAACTCTTTTGCGTTTTGTATGTACCAATTGATAGGTTTTCGTTTCCACTTTGCTGATAATTTTGATGTCTTTTGTGCGAGCAATTTTGCAAGGGTTTGACACAGTTACAGGAGGGGCATCATTAAGAACCATATTTCTAATTTGTTCGAAATTAACAATTTTCATTGTTTCACTATTTAGAGTAATTCCCCTCACCTTACAACAGGTCTTTGTTGTACCTCCAGTGAATACCTCGTACGCATAATTTTTTGTCCCGCCCCTGAAAAATTCTCTAATATATGCATTGGGACCTACATTATCTATTTCATTTTTTAACTCGCCAAAATAATCCCCAAGATTTAATTTTACACCTCCAGCTCTTACTATATAAATAAGACTATCAGTATCCATATATAACACATCTTTATCTACCTTCTCTAAATAACTGTATAATTCTAATCGACCATGCATAGTGGTATATGCAGCCATTATTACATTAGTATTTTTAATGGAACAATTGCGTCATCCAAAATCTTGTAATTTAATAATAACGCATCCTCATCAATTGGAATTACCTGGGTTACCTCAGCATTACTGTCTGTTAATTTATCATAAAATATGGCAGGTTCTCGAATAATTTCTGTGTGAGTCATATTATCATTTTGAGCAAACTTGCCCCATAAACAATTTAGTGCTAATTTACAAACACTTTTTCTTGCTTTGTTTTTATTTCCAATTTTCCAACTGTCTAGCTGTACTCCCTCTCTTTCATAATAATTCTTAATATATTTACTTTTCTGTTCTTCACTTTTACACCATTTAGGCCAACCATGAGCTTCTGTTTTCAATTTCATGAACATATTTATATATTCTGTAAAAATGCCACCTTCTTTTTTAACAGGATCATATTGCACTACTTTATATTCCCATACTTCATGCATTTCTAATATTTTATAACCTTTCTCTTGGGCTTTACGTACTTCGTCCACCACCCACGTCCCAGTGAGGGCCCTCTCCTCATCACTATGCACACATTCCCCTGTATTTAAAGTGTCCGCGCATCTGCGACACAGAGGGAACAAAAGTTTATGATTGCTGCGATATGGTAAAACGGGATGATACAAATCCCGGGGAGGAAGTACTGTACATTTCACGATACCCTCAAATTTATCTATTGGTGGACATTCAGCACCCACATAGATTTTTGGTTGCCCTATGGGATATTTTTTCACCTTGCAGCAGTAGGGGTATAGTGAAATGACGTCCACGTAGTGCACCTCCTCCCCGGGGGCAGTCTTATAATAATATTTAACAGCGGAACATCGCCCCCCATATAGAGCATCTCTAGGTTTGATAGGATCTTTTCTACATAGGGGGTGATGTGCCACCAATTCTGCAATTTGGGGATTTTTACGTAGTTCGTTCTTCCATTCACACCCCCACATTTCATGAACTACGTAGCCCAAGTTTTTTAAATGATTAATTTTTCTAATGGTGTTTTCATAGCGTATTTCAAGAGTAGTATGCGGATCATTATATATAGGTTTATTACGCCCTATTTTAAAACATTTAACACATCCGTGATAAAACAACCTTCATATTCCCATATATGGATCTGTTCATCTATACGTGCGTAACAATCTACTTTAAAAACACCCATTAGAACCATTTCCTTTCCATTTGCTGCGTGCTTGATTGTAATACCTAGTCTTTCTTGTTCGTAAACCAATCATTGAATCGCTTCGATGGACTGTTGATCTGACCAACGATAACCATTATGAGGAATAATACCTATAGTCTGTTCTTTGAGAAACTTGCGTCGAAATACCAGATTACAAGCCGAGGCTATACTAATTGCTTCGACTAATGGATTAACATCAGTTATTTGCTGGAATTCTACTACGAATTTAACACATGCCTTCCGTAGAAGGTTAACATCCATGCGACAATAACGAATTAATTCTTCTTTAAAATTAAATGTTTGATTTGAGGATTTTTCATACCATTCTATAAACTGTTTTTGTTCTTTTTCCTTTATATACTGAAAACCATAGAATTTAGGGTCGGGCATAGGCCCTTCATAACTTTGATTATCTTTCGTATTAAAATAGTGCGGAAAATAACCTTTTGTTTCTTCTATGTCAAATGCATCAGATAATTTTGATAGAGCCATCGGAAAGAAATTAATACTATCGATAAATTTTAAATATTTACAATCAATACTCATTATTTTACACCCCTTCATTATGACGCTTGGAGTCCATCGTTTCGCTGATATCATTGCACGCAGAATAAAATGTGCATCATATCCTTTTGCATTATGTGCAATGCATGTAACTGTATTAATATTGGATGGTTTACTACATAAATACTCCAGAAAATCAGTAACGCACTCTTCACCATAAAATGTTTTCATTTCTGCTGCAAATAGTACATGAATTACCCTCGCTATTCTTAAAACAATGATAACATACTTGCTGTGTGATTAGCAAATTAGGCACATGTTCACGGAATATTTCATCTTGCCTACACTCAATGTCATAGAATATCATCATCCATTTTCCTACGTTTGAATATTTTCGAGATTGATATAACATAAATGACGGGGGCATCATATTGCCACAGTTTATACAGAATGTTTCCCCCCCTGGTGACGATTTCTATTTTTCTTGATAACCTTCGCTTAAGGCATATTTTACATACTTTTAGCTGTGAGCACAAACCTGATTTTATATGATACGCCTTACATTCGTTACCGTAAAAACATCTGTTACAATTATTACAATTTAATACTTCATCTGCCTTCTTACATGGAGGATTTTTTCTACATTTATTGCATAATGCCTTACAGTGCCCTATATGCTTTTCTCTATTATTATATTTTTATGGCATGTTTCGCAAAAGTACGCACAGTTAAATGCAGCACATAAATTGGCAATAACGTTATAATGATTATTTATCAGGAGTAAATTAATTTTCTTCTCACCACCGATGCCCTCGAAAAATGTTTTCTCCCCCGTCAAATCGTCGTACACTGTAATCGTATAATCAGTTAAATATGTTTGAATTAGTTTTAATTCAGGTATGCCACCACCATGCATCAAATTAACGCCAGAACTCTTACACAATAATTTAGCTTCTAAAGACATAAAGTTCTTTTTTGATTATAATAAGGCTTACATGCATTTTTATTCCCTTTGTTATCAATGAGCCCTTTAGCAACTACAAGGGCGTGAGCAAGGCAACTACTATCTTTATTTTTAATAACGACTATACCATTGCATTTTTTCATATATTCTTCATCAGAGGTAAAATTTTGACTTTTCCTCCCTTCCCCTATAGGTAAAGCCACATGATGAAAATCAATAACAAAACGATCTTGTTCCATAAATTTTGCATTAGACTGTATGACTCGATTCAGAGCCTCCCAGACGAAGTCTTCACCGACATTCGCTGCTTCTCGAAATGAAAACCAAAACGATCTATCTGGATTATTCTGATTCCATAATGTCAACCCTACCTGATGGTGGGAATCTACATCTACCATCAACATATTCAATAGTTGAGCAATTCCACTTCGCAACCAGGTAATTGGGTTTTCCCCTTCAGGGGTTCTCGCAAGTTGTGCAGTTATCATTGTACCATTCATTCGGAATTTTTTGTATTTTCCAGTTATTTTGTTAATGATTGTAATTTTACTAGAACTTTCCATTTTTTTATTGCTTAGAGTACTATAGTATTCTATCAACTAGCAATTATTATTAGTAGTTTTTTTTTACGAAAAACTATAATTCACGTATTTCCGCTGTTTGATGCTTTTACTGTAATTGGGGCTGTTCCCACTATAGAACACCAAGAAGTGTTTTTTCCAATAACGTATTTAGTGATATTTTCTAAACCTGAAAATAGTATTCTATCAACTAGCAATTATTATTAGTAGTTTTTTACGAAAAACTATATCTCACGTATTTCCGCCGTTTGATGCTTTTACTGTAATTGGGGCTATTCCCACTATAGTACACCAAGAAGTGTTTTTTCCAATAACGTATTCTTCCTAACGTTTTTAGTGATATTTTCTAAACCTGAAAATAGAGAAGAAAAGCAAATTATTACATTTCTTACATTTCAAAATCATCGAAAAAAAATCGCTTATTAGGCCTATCTCACATAAACTATTATTTATGGGAAAGAAGATATAATATTCATAATTAGCATGATAGAAAACATCGAATATTTCATCAACCAACCAACTATAGGGCATGTTATGAGGAACACTTACAAATCACCACCGAAAATTTTGACAGTCCAGAAATACTTAATTTTTTAAAAAAATATTTCACTTATTTTTGACCGCTGTGACCCCTGGTTTTCACGAACGTATTCAACACAACGTATATTTCAAAAAATAATCAATCATGGGTGCGGTCATGAGGAACACTTAAAAATCCGCACCGAAAATTTTGACTAAGTTCAAAAGTACTTAATTTCTTTAAAAATCGATATTTTGCTTATTTTTGACCGCTGTGACTTCGGGTTTTCATGAACGTATTCACCACAACGTATTATTCAAAAAATAATTGGTCTTGGGTGAGGTTAAGAGGAACACTTAAAAATCACCACCCGAAATTTTAACAGTTCAAAAAATACTTACCCTTAATTCACATTTAAAATTCACTTCAATGTTCTCTCACTTTGCACACGATGTTGTCTTTTTGCAATCCAACGAATAACTGACTGAGAATTGCTCCGAACCTCAGCCTTTATATAGTTGTTCTGCTTTCCTCTGATTGGCTAAAATAAAACTCTTTTTCATTGGAGCAAAATCTACAAGTCAAGTATCTCATTGGCTAAAATAAAACTATTTACTATTGGCTAAAACAAAAACGGCTAAGATATGTGCTAAATATTTTCTAAGTTCATTTTGAGTGTCCAAAAATCATAAAATGGCCTATATCTCGAAAACGGTCAAAAATATCAAAAAAATAATCAAAAAAATCTCCCCGTACCTCGCCCCTTGCCGTTCTTACACATGAAGAACCCATGGAACCATGTTTCAATCTTGTGCGACAAGGGTGGGCCAAGTTGCCCATAAAAAATTTCGGATCGTCATATCTCGAAAACGGTGAGAGATAGAAATAAAATTTTAACGGCATTCGATTTAGGATCATCAAATGTATAATCTACCGAAGTTTGGTAAACATTGCTTAACTTTCAACTTTTTCGAAAATCGAAATTTTTGCCTCTAGACCGGCAAATCTCGAAAGCGGTAAGAGATAGATCAAACATAACCACATTTTTGACCGGTCTTTCCAGTGGAGTACACATATACAGAGTTTCAAAAACTCAGAAATCAGATGGGTCGAAGTTAGTAAAATTTTGAAAAATTCGAATCGTTATATCTGGAAAACGGTGAGAGATAGAAATAAAATTTTAACTGCATTCGACTTAAGATCATCAAACGTATCATCTATCCGAGTTTGATAAACATCGTGCAACTTTCAACTTTTTCGAAATCAAAATGTTTGACTCTGCTTTGTTCATACAAAAGAACAAGTTTTCAATGTGTTAGATTGTCCACCACTTTCTGTTCTCATCTGAGCCCTGCTGTGTTGAATGCTCCCTTATTATCTGCTATGTTAAAATAGGGGTTGAAAAATATGCCATACTCTTTCATTACCTCTGCTAGGGGTTGAACTAGTACACCCCTCTATTATGTCTGCTATGTTGAAAAAAATGAATCTTATGTAATATCTGCTATGTTCAAATAGGGGTTGGAACGAGTACACCCCTGCTATGTTAAAATAGGGGTTGGAAAATATGCCATACTCTTTTATTACTTCTGCTATGTATAAATAGGGGTTGAACGAGTACACCCTCTTTGCTATGTTACATAGGTGTTTGTCTGCTAGGGGTTTTATTAGCTCTGCTATGTAATCTGTGCTATGTTTGTAATCTCCATGTATTCTCAGGGTTGGAGAATGTGTTCGTAGTCTCTGCTATGAATGCGTCTTATGTATTATCTGCTATGCTATATGTTTCGTAATCTTATGTGTTATCTGCTATGTTAAAATAGGGGGTGGAAAATATGCTCATAAAAGGGAACGAGTACACCCCTATAAAGTGCTCATAAAAGAGAACGAGTTCACCCCCTTAAAAGGGCTCATAAAAGGGAACAAATACACTCCTAACATAGAGGTCGTAAAAGACCATGGGTTGACGGTGCGTGGGTCATAGCGTATCGTGAGACGGTGGAAAATTGAGTCGTTGCTCTCAGGAGACCCTGGAAAAAAGGGCGTTTTTTCAGCTACCGGGGGTCAGGTGACAACCACCTACTCACAACCTCTTCTACTTACTCTAACTTCACTGCAAATAACTGTTATCAAGCAGAAAACAGCAGAAAACAAATGAACATGGATAGCAATGTTGCCAGACAATGCCAAACAATGTTATCAAACAAATGTGGGTAAAACCTAAAACAGTCAGAAAACACCAATTATGGGTACGCTCACTTCCGGACCACACTGTATATCACGTCAACAGATAGTCAGTTATAAAATATGGATAAGCGCGTAAAAGCAAGTCAAATTCACCAACAATTCTGACATTAGGAAGACAATAGAGAACAGAATTATTAATGAGACGTAACCATAAATTATAATTAATTTTAAAACTGTAGTGTTTGTTGAACTCTGATACACGCAAAGATGAGGAACGTATCAATTGATAGTTGGGATCGACGTAAGGCAACCAAACATCCCTGTTTTAGCCCTGACAGTCCTCTTTTTCTCCAACCGTTCTCCTGTTTTTCTTTCCTGATTCTGAAACATGACTCCTAAATATTCCTTTCTTCAGCAAATATGAACAAAGTGAGCCTTAACTGTTATTCAAAATATAAATGATCAGAACAAATTTTACACCCTTTTGTTAAAATGACTGTGTGTAGAGCTATTTTGAGGTATCAACAGTAATTGGAATTTTTAGGCCGTGCCTAAACCTGGAAATTGTTGGGTATTACTTAAGAAACGTCGCGGTATTGCCCTTACTTACGTATTTTGCAAAATAATGCTGGCACTCAAAATGCAATCTGTGAATTTTATACAGTAAAGCCACGATTACCCGCGGAATTGGGTGGCAAGGGCACAGGAGATAGCGAAATTCGGGAATAACCTGAGAAAAGACTAAAATGAGGTAGAAACAAAAAATACAGTATTTCAGCATACAAACTTTGTTTTATTGTTTGTATTGTTCGGGTTGTCAAGGTCAGTGATCGTGAAAGCTATCACCAAAACAAAAGAATTAGACCCTACCATCAGGCCCATAGCGAGCCCCAAAATGTAGGGGGGGCCGGTAGAAGTTAGGGGGGCCTGACCCGATCATATTATGCTTCATCACCATATTATAGTTCATTTGCAAGCATACCGTGAAATTTTATGGGGGGCCAGCCAAAATTTAGGGGGGCGGCCCCTCTTGCCCCCCTGTGGATACGGGCCTGCCTACCATTCATCCACAAATTCCGAGAAGGCTATACGATTACGATGCACAATAAACCTGTCAGTAATTTTCGACCTTCGCACTGGAAGGTCAATTATATTTTCCCGGTTGTTGGTTGGATTATTATTTTTTTATGTTCGTAATTAACTCATCAGGGATTGCCCGCGCTCTCTCACTCTGCAGTGAACAATGAATGTAATTTTCTACCACGCAAATCACTTTTCCCAATTCCTGTTTTTCATACCTTACAATAATCGACTACTGCTTATCAGAGTAGAGTTACACTTCGAAACGTGAACTATTGTTGGAAATATTGATTTTTACAACAATGCAATTTATTTTTATATTTTTTAGAACATACAACACTTATTTGCACGCGTAGTGTTAGTCCGTAGCGACTACGCTTATGAAAAATAATTGGGCTCGACTCCAGCACGAAATTCTTTTTTCGCGCCACTCGCGACGTACCGAGGATAATCGGGGCTTTACTTAGGGTTGCCATGTCCATATTTGGTACGGACTGTTTGTATTTTTGGGCACGTTTCCGTGTATCCTCCAAAGCATGAATTAGGGAAGTATCTGTATTTGACAGTTTTTGGAGCTGCCCGAAAATTTCTGAGTCGGGAATCGCTAAAATCTCGGGCGAAAAGAATCTTGTTTTCATCATATAACATCCCACATAGCACACTACGTTCCTGGGATGTCCCATTTTGATCCCAATCATCCCATTCGGTTCCCGGGATTATCGGGACAATGAGAAGACATCCCATGGACGTCCTGCATGGGACGTCCTGAAGGATTCCCATGTAGGATGTCACGGAATGTCCTAGATGGGACAGGAGGTCCGAGAGAAAACAAATAGACATCCCTTCGTGGTCCCGTTGAATATCCCGTATCCCGGGATATTAGCGGACATCTGGATCTCCCGCGGATATCCTGTGGATGTCCCGGGAGCATATTCGGATATCCCGGGATGTCTCGTCGTCCGTTGCGGGCTCAGTCTCGGACATCCCGTGGACGTACTTGTGCTAGTGTGATAGTTTAGTTACTATTAATAAAGTATGTTATATTTATAAAAATTGTCTCATTTTTCCATTTTAGGGCTCTTTGGTTAGGTTTAATATACGTAATCTAATGGCATGATTTATTATATTTGTGTTAACAAAAAATATAAAACATGTTAGTTTCCAATAGTGTTTTGAGTATTACAGTAAAAAAATATGTGATAACCTAAAAAGGTAATTTTTAGGTAAGAAATTTCAAGATATTTGTTCTGTGTTTGGGCACCGTATCTTTGATGGGTTTTCATTTTAAGGCTTGTCCGTATTTTGGATCAAAAAATTATGGCAACCCTAGCTTTACTGTACCTTTTTTACCTGCCCTCCCATTGCGTCCTGTATTTGCAAGTTAAATTTCTGGTCATCTTAGACTGAAATGAGAAAAATAGTATGATTTTAACCACAACTAAAAACAATGTCGTTAGCTATCAATAATAATAATAATTCACTATTTTAAATCTGGTGGAACAAATTGATTATTTACTCACATACTGTATAAGAAAAAAATTATGTTGAGTAACAAATTGCATCTGTTGTGGTTATGCATTTTCGCAACACTGACACACAGTCATAATAGGACTAGCTCAGGTGAGTAATGCTCTTGGAAGTAGGAACGAAAACACAGTTCTGATTGGTTGGTGTTATCCGTTTCTTGCCAAGCAGAAATCAAACAATTGTTGCTGTTGGTCTTCGTAGCCGAGTGGCCTAGCGCTTTGTCGTAGTAATGAGAATCTCTTTTGGCGTGAGTTCAAAACCGTCCCAAGGAAAGTTTTTTTAAAATTTTATAACACTTTTTAAATTAAAATAATATGAAAATAATACTCAAAAAAGTGATTTACTTACTTTTGTGCAGATAAGTAGTAATAGTAGTAGGAATGGGTTAGAAGCCACGCAGGGCTCGTTTTGTTCCCCTTGTACTCCATGATATAGGGCTCGTTTTGTTCCCCTTGTACTCCATGATATAAATTTTGTGACCAACTTAAAACAACTGGCTAGGATAGCGCGTAAAACAGCTGGCTAGAGTAGCGCGCGAAAAACGTACTTCCGGTAGCATTACTCTCCCGAGCGGTTCGTCTCATAATCGTGACCCTCATTCTACTTGTAACATTTTTTTAACTATTCGACAGAACAAATAGGATACATTTTGTATGTTGATAAAAGCTTATTTTTTTTGTTTCAAATTATTTTTTATCTCCTTTCAAGGTTTCTTTTTAGTTTCGATTAATTTTCTTCCTACTACATTTCTTTGTTATTTTTATTACTCTTCTTCTTCTCCTCGTATCGGTCACCGAAACTTCATAATATTTGGTTGAAGGTATCAGTTTCCTTCCAGCCAGTATCCCTCTTACAGGGTAGAGAAAAGGCAATTTCTCCCTCCCAATTATTTGTAGGCGTTACGTTACCACAAGGCTTTATTATCTTTTGGTTTCAGGTGCGTTTAGAGTTGTGTCGTGGGATCTGTTGGCGTTGGATGGAACAAAAGAAGATAAGAACTTTTTCGTTCTCGCTTGCTCTTTCTCTCTCTCTCTCTTGCTTGCTTGTTTGATACTTAAGTACCAGGTAACATGAGTCTTGTAGAAGAGGAAGTGTTTAAGAACTTTTGTTTGGTTTTTGATAAAGTTGAAACTTGTGTTGGAAGGATAAGAAAACAGGCTCGTGGCAGAATTTGTTCCTGTTCTTTAGAACAACAGGTTTCAATTTGAAATACAGATAAACGTTATGTTTGACATGTAAAATTGTTAAGGCTTAATTCTGGTAGGCTATGCTTCGATTATTAATTACTTTCGTTCTTAGCTAAATAAATACATTGCTAAAATTAGGTCCATGTCTTATCTCCAATATATCCGTGTAACTTCTCCAAAGACTACAACATAGAAGATTTGTAGGAATTTGGACACTAGAAGTGTTCAAAAAGTAAGGTTACAAGTCTTACAGTGAAACGTTCATATATTATTTCATACAACCAATACAACCAACAAAAAATAAATAAAACCTTTAAGTTTTACGTGCCACGTTTGTCCCGGGTAGGTTAAATTAGGCGGTGGTGATGAGAAACGAAAGAAATAGTAGAATGCAGCAAGTGAGAAGAAACGGGAGAACCCCGAGTAAACCGACGCACACGGTGTTTGTCCACCACAAAGCTCACTAGGCGCGAGCTCGGATTGAACCAAGGACCACTTGCACCAGAGGTGAAGCTTTAACATTGAGCCGCCGTGGCCTCCAATACAGCCAACAGATAGTATATACCTTGAATTATTTCTCGACATAATCTCCATTTCGGTTGAAGCACTTAGCACATCGTGGAATGAGTTTAAAGACTATCTCCTGATAAACATCCTGTCTTTGCGCGTTCAGCTACATTGTCACGAAGTGTTTCACCTTCTTGCCCAGTACTGCAGAATATTGTGCACAAATCTGACGAACGCTTCCGTACGAAATTCTCACTTCTGCCATCAGATACTGCCAAAGGCGCCGATCCTGGGGGCCAAGGCCCCCCCCCAAGCTCATGTTGGCCCCCTATTGTATATTTGAATATACAATATTTGGCATAATTTGAGTGCAACGTGTCTTAAAATCTTCATATATATATAGCTTCTGCATCTGAATGTCCTCCCCTCCTTAAATTTACAGAGAAATCGGCGCCCTTGACTGTAATGTCATTCTCCTGTTGTTCCGAATCAGCTCCTCCACGCGAGCTGTGTTCAAATCAATTTTCTCTACCAGCCAGAAACTTTCGGCAGCATTCTGCGACATACTAACGAGACATTACAGTCTCTCCGTAGAAACGTCTACAAGCTGCCGGTGAATTTCAGCCGCGGTTACATGTTGTGCCCACAGAAATCGAATAAATGAGCTGACTTCGTCGAGAGACCAGTTTTCCAAACGGATCGTCATTTGTGTTTACCTACAAATCAAGAATGTTATAAAATAGAGGATCTACCCATACAACAAAATCGTGAATACATACGTCACAGCTTTGCCACACCTACTCTGCCAAATCCGAGCCACTAAGATCGCAATTTTTTGAGCCAACAATCATAGCGGAAACGAGAGTAGCCAATCAAGCGTGCCCGTTCAGCCGATGCTCGGTTGTTTTTTTTGGCTTCATTAAGATCATATGATGAACATACGTATGGGCGGATCCTCTATTTTATAACATCCTTGCTACAAATAATGCCGTAGGTGGTGGGTGGGTGAAACTTCGCACAGTTGTCAACTCCATGCATTAAAATTACCCCACACCCCTCATTGCTTTATAACAAATGAAAGTGCAAAAATATCGGCTTTGTAACCTTAGTTTCTAGTCCTTCCTCGTATCTATGGGGTTTCTCGTTTCGTTAAAGAATACTAAACATTTTTTATTCCCAATTCACAGTTAAGTATTCTTCGTTGGTTGAAAAGATAAACGGAATGAGTACAGCAAATTACTTACTTGGAAAGATCAACTTCTATGATTCTGACATTAGAATCCTTAAGAACTAAAGTTTAGAATTTAAGATCACTCAAGGAATTTAAAGAACAACAAAAAACATTACTTTCAAGAAATAAAAACAAAAAGGATGAAAATAAGTTACTTTACCCTGCATCTTTCTCATTTCGTCTTGATTACTAGTTCTCTGTAAGGATAGTTTAACCCGTATGTCTAGTACATGCAGATCGCGTTCTCATCCTGCTTTCAGCTGTTTAGCTTCCGTAATAGTATCCGTTAGAGAGAAGAAAACTTTTGTGCTTCTAAATTGGAAGAGTCGAAAATATTCGAGGAAACTTTCGGGTTAATCGCCTCATTGTTAATGCCTGACCACTTACGTAAAGCCTGCCCATCGCTTGCCCCGTTAGAACTCCGTTGTGGCCTGTTTTACATACTGAAGAGGTCGTGTCAAATTACAAATCCACGCCAGCTTCACTCTGCACAACCCAAGGCCCACCAAACTCCCTTTCATCAGCTGAGAGCAACCTTCTCGATTTCCCTCCGCCAAAGTCTTTAATGAGGTCGAACACCCGCTAATGAAAATCTGGCCGTGTCATAGGGTTATTATCGGAGGTTGTGTCGTCTCTTCGTTAAACCTGTAGACGAAAGCTTCGCTTTAACACGCACCACTTACCCTTATGTCGAGTGAATAAGTATGAGAATGGGAAAGAGAGAGAGAGAGAAAAAAGTTTACCTGCAACTCGGGTTGGTAAAAAAGATTAACTCTATACAATTATTGAAGCGTAGCGACCTTCTATCTATACTTCAACTCCATCGGCATTTGTGTTTTTTGTCTGTTCGTGTGTTTCAAGATAACTCCTGTAGAATTTATCGGATTTTAATGAAGCTTGGCAGGCAACTTTGTCCAGTCTTCCGAAATGAAATGAAACGAAATATTTTAGTTTTACGTCTCAGGGGTATGTCGTGTAGACTAAAGGAGACGATGATGATGAGAAATAAATGAAAAAGTGCTAGGAAACGGGAAAACCCGAGAAAAGCCAACGCACACGGTGTTTATCTCCCACGAAGTTCACTTGGCACAAGTTGAGATCGAACCAGGGACCTTATGCACCAGAGGGGAACGCTCTATTACTGAGAAACCGCAGTCCGTCTTCTGAAATAATTTGCAGTTGTAATCCCTTAATAAAGGGGCAAAATCTAGGTAATGTTACAAAATTCGAAACATATATACAAAACATTTTTTTTCTGTATAAACGAAGTAAAAGCTATTCGACATTGAAAACAAAAACATAGATCATATTCTCTTTATAGTACCTCAATCATTCCCGTTGGTTACTGTTGAGGTCGATCAAAAATAAACTAGTTCGAAGTTTTCTTATTTATGAGTTATGATAAGAAAATTGGTTTCCCCGATAACCTCACCAAAATTATTCCAATTGCAATGCAACATAGGATTTATTTATTTTTTAGTCTTCCCAATATTTTCGACTGCTTACGGTTAAAAATCTGAAACAGTTAATTTTACCGCTCTCTCTTTCATTGAAGTATGTTCTATAATAGTATAAGTGAACAATGTATTTGAATTTTAACAAATATGTCACATGTTTATTGTGAGGTTTATCAATGATCCCCATTATATATAGCTAAAATCGGTGAAGAATAAAGAAGTGGTCACTTTGTTAAAAATATTTGATTTTAGTGGGATGTGACGTGCATTTTTCTGAGGCTTCGCTTGGGTTAAAATATAATTGAGAATGACGGAGTGAATTTAACTCCCACTTCCGCATGCAGTTTAGGAAATACATTCCACGATAACTTTTGTGAAAATTATTCGAGCTTTATTGAAATCTATTCTATATGTTATGTTTTATATGTGTTTTATGTGATTGTTATATGTGTTTTATATATGTTATATTTGTTTTGTCTGGTCTACATGTTATATGTTTTCTCATAATTCTAACTCCTTGGCTTTGAAGTCGGCGAATAATGAAACACTGTTAGAAAATAATGAGTTTAATTCCTTATTTTTGATTGATTTTAGCCTTAAGCAATAGAGATGAATCTTGTTAGAACATTCCGTCGCCTTGATGTAGAAAATGGACGACTATCATTACATTTTAAGAAATCTTTCCTTCTTCTATTTTTACGTGGCATAATAATAAATAGATTTCCGCTATACATATGGAATACGTTAATATAGTAACTTGTCGTGTCACTGGTTCCTTAGAAAATTCTCTGTCGTGTCATTGGTTCCTTATAGAATTCTTTGTCGTGCCATTGGCCCTTAGAAAATTCTTTGTCGTGCCATTGGCCCCTTAGAAAATTCTTTGTCGTGTCATTGGCCCTTAGAAAATTCTTTGTCGTGTCATTGACTGCTTAGAAAGTTCTTTTCATGTCATTGATTCCTTAGAAGATTCTTTGTCATGTCATTGGTTCTTTAAAAAATTCTTTGTTGTGTCATTGGCTCCTTAGAAAATTCTTTTCAAGTCAGATTTTTACCACTTGCATGTGTTTTTCATTCATTCACTTATTCATAGTCCTCTTTAGTGATCAAGGACCTAGCTCGTTTGCCTTTGGTGCACGAGATGCCGGGTCCTATTCCTGAAAGAAGAGCAACATAAAAATTACAGTGGCTCAGAATACACTTTAAATTGTAGGTCTTGTCATATACAGTCTCGCTGCTGATAAAGTTGTAAATAATAAACAAGTAATCAATTACTTATCCACAATATTTTTAAGCAGTATGCTTTATCAACCAAACAGTGGCGGATCTATACCGGGGGCCGGGAGGAGTAGGCTCCGAAGTTTTTTTTGAGTGACAAAAATAATTTAAGCTATTATTTATCTATTTTTGAAAGTTTCTAGTAAACTCATGATGTAATTATCACAGTCTGGGTTCTAGCTGCTCCCCCCCCCCAGTCTTTACATTCTAGATCCACAACTGCAAGCAAAAGTCCTTTATATAGGGTGACGCAAATAAACACCTACATTTTAAAAGTTAATAAAAAGTACTGGAGATAGACAATGGTTTATTCAAAAATATAAAATTGTATTGAAAACAGGTTGTAATTATTTTGTTCATTTGTGTGTTGAAATTACACAGCAATCGACAATATAATTGTTGTAAATAACACCCAATAAAACCACTCATGTTTTAATCTGCTGAAATGTTTACAGTAGAGGAGCAGAAGGAATGGGGTCATCGCTTCCGCTCACCTCCCCTACAGTTTTCAGCCATCAGTTACGGTTTGGCCAGAAGCTCATCGCGCGTACATAATCTAAATGATTTTAAAAAAAACAGCGGTTCTGTGATTACAGTACAAAAAGCTTTCCGTTTTAAGTTTGCTATTCCAAGTAGTAAAAAAGTGTTCCTAATCTGAAGACTATCTTGCACCGAGGTCGACAACTTTTGAACAACAGTCACTCTGTTGGAATATCGAGACTATGAGACAGTCTATTTTGCAGTCCCAAGAAGGTTCTGCAAGGAAGCATAGTGCAGCTGTTGGAATTTCTAGGCAGAGTGTAAGAACAGAACAAATCCAAAAATAAAAAGTAATTACGAACTGTTTTAAACACCTTTTTTTTATTTTTCGGTAAACAAATTTCTATCTGCAATACTTTCTATTTTGTTAACCTTTAGAATATGGGATGTTTTATTGGGTCACCCATTACACATTTACACTGTCTGTCCGTATATCCGTCCGGGAGATAATGGGTCTTATGAATGAAGTGGAGCAAGGTAAGCATGCTTCAGTATTTGTGGAGTTTACTCCTTTTGGTATGAATAAAGAGGAGCAAAGAGAGCATGCTCGCGGAGAGGTTACTCAGTGCTGGAGCATGGTCTGAAAACTATCGAGCATGCTCACATTTCATATGAATAAAAAACGAGTTCGTGCTCGCACTTCGGAGTACTGTCACCAAAAATCTGGAGCCACCTCATTAGCTGACTCAAGTCGTGCACTGAAGGTGTGTTGTGAAAATGGCTTCATTCATGAATTTACAACGACGTAAAATATACAAGGAGCGCAGAAACACATGGGAAGTGGACTATAAAACTCTGTATCGCTTTGATCAAGAAAACGTGGAGTGGTTAAGTGATTATTTCCTTGGTGCAACAAATGAAACTAGAGGCGGGGCACTTACTAACGAACAGAGAATGCGAATTTTTTTTAGATATTTGAGTGATCCAGGGTTTCAAAGTGGGGTAGGGGAGGATATAGGTGTGGATCAGAGTACGGTGTCCGTGACGTTTGCAAATGTTCTAGACAAAATAATCGAAAAGGCTCCCCTGTGGATAAAGTTCCCAACAACTGTTGCTGAACAGCAGGCAGAAATGAATAACTGGCGTCAAAAATACAATTTTCCCTTTGCCATCGGGGTCATCGATTGCACACATGTGGAAATTAAACGACCTCATGTACACGCGGAGGAGTACATAAATCGTAAAGGACGTTTCACCTTTAATGTTCAAGCCACTTGTAATTGTAACGAGGAATTCACGAGCGTTGATGCTTCCTAGCCAGGTTCGGTGCACGACTCCCGAATATGGATGAATTCAGCTGTTCGTGTGGTCATGCCAGAAAACAGATCAGGAGCCTTGCTTCTGGGCGATTCTGGATACGCCATTGCTCCTTGGCTTATGACTCCTTTCCAAAATCCAGCTACAGAAAGAGAAAGAGAATTCAACAACTGCTTCAAAGGAGAACGAGTTATAATAGAAAGATGCTTCGGTCAAGTCAAGCAGCGATTCCCTATACTGGAAAATAAAATACGATTGGCGACCAACAAAGTGCCTTCGGTGATTCTAGCCTGTTTTGTCCTTCATAATGTGGCTAAATATCTGAAAGACGGCGAGTTTTACATTGTTGAGAGAGCGTTTGAAGACGATGACGACATGGAAGAGGATAACGAGGGCATCCCGCGCGTGAGACAACGTGGGCAACAAAGGAGAAATGAAATTGCCAGGATGATAGTTGGTCATTATAATGTAAGAACTTTCATGAAAAGTACAGTTTATTTACAGTAGTAGTTTGTCAAATACTTGATATAAAATATTCATGTTATACTACAGACCTAGTAATCCTTATAAATCTTATAGCATCTATGAGGTTTTATAGAAAAGTTAAATACAAATTTTTTGAAATAATGTCTCTCTCTCTCTCTCTTTTTTTTTTGTTTCATTTATGTCTGTTGACACTTCTTAAAATAAATGACAATACATGCTATGACGAACAAATATGTAAAAATAAGTTACAAATGGAAATAACATGGAGTAAGCGTGTCCTGCTCTGATTGTTGTCTTGTACCTGTGCTAGCACTAGGATTGCCGGCTTGAGCTAACATATCTATCTCTTTTTCCTCGATAATAGTCCCTCTGCTCCTTTAGAGTGGCCAATTGCTGCAATAATAAGAGCCTTTGTAGCTCAGTTGCCGACAATTTCTTTGTTTCCTCTGTTTCATATTGTTCAAGTACTGTTGATGCCGATGACTTTTGACGGCGAGATGCTGGCGGTGTAGGAGGTGGTGGAATTGTTTTACCAGAATCGAATGATTTGGCAGACGTAGAAGCTTCGTTCCGGATAAGACTCACACCACAGCTTACGGCTCCTTTAAACAAAAAATGAAAAGAAGCTTATTAAAATCTCATTCAAGTCTATTTATTGTTGTCTTTAATCGGCACAATCAA
The DNA here is from genome assembly GCF_964235325.1 of Thermobia domestica. Classification (NCBI taxonomy): domain Eukaryota; kingdom Metazoa; phylum Arthropoda; class Insecta; order Zygentoma; family Lepismatidae; genus Thermobia; species Thermobia domestica. Next base: position 43,316,470 of record NC_137469.1, read on the forward strand.
GAGCCCTTGGGAGCGAAATTAAACTACCGCTAATTTTACCGTTTTACTGTACTATTTTCAAAATCAATAAAATTAGTCGAAAAGTGTCCTAGGCCCTCCCAGTTTTCTGAGTGACAAAAATAATTGAATCTATTATTTATATATTTTTGAAAGTTTGTAGTAAACTAATGATATAGAACCTACCTTCATAGTCAGGGTTATGGGAGCCCCCAGTTTTTACAATCTAGATCCGCCACTGTTTGAAAGGATTGTTTTGTGGATCCTTCCAATATAAACAGGCCATATGTTATTTGGCTGAAATATTGGATGAAAGAGGTAATATTAATATGCAGAATGTTAAAGACAATGACAAGATATTGAAAACGACAGTGCATTCAAGACATACAAATGCTTAACCTAAAACCAAATACAGAAGGTTACAAAAGTGTCAATAGATATTGTTGCCACTGTGCAAATGGATTGCAAACAGTTGGCTCTTGCTCCCTTGTTGCAGCCATTATTTATTACCTTAGTTATGGAAGACATTTGTCGAGGATCCCAAAACCAGCACAAATATTGAACAAAATATTCGATTACGACATTTGTGTGGTCATAATTGAAAAAAGTGACAAGGACTGAAGTACTTACTACAATGTTCCTTTCATCCTTACGTGTTTCACACATTGAAATACTTGTACTTCTTACATGTAACTTACTTTCCGTTTGCGTTATATTTTCTTCTATTTCTTGGATGAAAATACCTTTTATTCAAATGTTTCAGCAGTTTTCCTCTACTCTACTTCTTATCTCAATCCCCACTCTCAGAACCTATGGGAGACACTATAACAAAGGATGCATTACATTATGTTGTTGTTGATGGTTATTCTCTTTCCAGCTGAGGTTATTTCACTTTGATTAGACACAGTAGGTATAGGTAACATTGATTTATTTTTTATATCTACACTCACACTGAAACTTCAGGCATCCTCAAATGGGATATTTACGGGAGTCTAATGGCAATGTTAATCTCATATTCATATTCAGGCTGATTGAATCATATGAAATAAACACCAATATCAACAGTTTCAGTTTGGCTCAAAATGGGGCTGGGGACGCCACAGGCCATCAAATGGGGCCTAATTGAGTTTGCTGCTTTTCAGGTTTGATTTCTCATTCATTCACGTAGCAAATATGCTAAAGTTACATCAATAGTTGTTCGTTTTGCAACTGCCCCGTTGGTTTAGTATGGTTGGTTTCGGCTACTTTTGACCATGGCGTACCTGTGATGCAATTTTGGTAGTGTTAAAGCAACATCTAAAATTATTTTTTTTTGAATTGTACTCGCAGACCATCATAGGTCAAAAGGAGCTCAAAATATTGAATCAAATTTTTTGAGGGGGGAAATGGTCGGGGGAACTGTTATTTCTTTTTCAGACAAAGTTCTTGTATACACTTATACATACATCTAAGTTTGAACAAAATCGATCGAGCCATTCTTGAGAAGTAAATTAATCCCACTTTTTCGATTTCGCGCCATTTCTCATGAGAGTTGAGGTTTGAAACGTGAAGGATTAATGTATCTTGGGGGCACCTACATATTGGTACCACCCACTTGCCATTCCAAGATTCATCTGGGGCTATTTCACTAAAAGTATCCACCCACGCCCTCTTTTCAATGTAGTTTCGAATCACCTTGTATATAACTTTGCTACTGACAAAAGGCGTAAATACTAATCAACAATTTACCCACAATGCACATATAGTGGATTTTTTTTTAAATGTATTGTCAAAATTTCCCTTTGTGAGTTCAGGCAATATGCCAAGAACTAGGGATACAGACAATACAAAAAATTGAAATTTATAGCTTTACGTTCCACGATTATGCTATTTATGCTAAACGAGGTGGAGGCTAATATAAATGAATGATTATGAAAGAATAGGTGGAATAAAACTACAGGAAGAAACGACAGAACCACTAGAAAACACATGGATAAATTTTTTGTCAATCATAAATACACACGACTGAAATCTAACCAGGAATCCCTAGCATCAAAGATGAGAGTTTTATTATCTTTTTAAAACTCTTTCTGACTTTTATTTACACTATCTGCACTGAGAGAAAAGAGAAAGCTAATTTTTGTCTACAAAATCCAGAAAGAAAAAAAATTAGCAAAATTCTGTGAAGATTTTCTGGGCTAGATTACGTACAGGTTTGTTTCTTGGCCAGGACAGCAACAAATAGACGGAAATAATGTGTGTTGTTCTCCATCGGTACTTGCACAATACGTAAAACCATGCTTTCATACTTCGATAAAAAATTATGAGGTTGTATACTAGCAGTACACCGTTCCATTCTTGTGTACGATCTAGATTTTGTTTGAATCTCAAACTAAACCCCTAAATTATCATAAACTTCATCTAGAAAATCTTTACATAACCTACGGAGAAAAGAGCAATACTTAGCATCATCTAGAAAATCTTTAGGTAACCTACGGGAAAAAAAAGGAGTACTTAGCATCATCTAGAAAATCTTTACATAACATACGGGGTAAAAATAAGTAGGTAGCATCATCTAGAAAATCTTTACGTAACCTACGAGGTACAAAGCAATACTTAGCATCATCTAGAAAATCTTTACGTAACCTACGGGAAAAAAAGGAATACTTAGCATCATCTAGAACATAATTACGTAACTTACGGGAGAAACAAAAGTACTTAGTATCATCTAGAAAAATCTTTACGTAACCTACGGTGAAAAGAGAAATACCTAGCTTCATCTAGAAAATCTTTACGTAACTTACGATGAAAAGAGGAGTACTTAGTATCATGTAGAAAATCTGTACGGAACGTACGTGCAAAACTAAGGGGTAGGAATGCACCATCTAAACTGACCTGGCTCCAACACAGTACAGAAAACCTGCATCACAACACTAATTGGAGCAGTGTTAGGAAAGCTGCCTAGAATCGACAAAATCGACTGATTTTCCTTCTAAATATACTCGAGTTTTCTCTCCGTTTGACTACTAGACTCAACAGAGACACAAAGAAACATACATGACGTTTAGAAATTCACATGTTCTTCAGAGGGACTCAAATCCCTGATGTCTTCCGCCCCATGATCCGAAGCAGAAAATCCGAGACCACTCGGTTATCGACACCGGCATCACTCAGCAGTCATACCCTTCCCCTCTCACCAATATTCATATAATTATTATTTTGATACGTCATATGAAATGTTTAATGTATTGTGTATGGCAAAACCCAATACAACAGATAAAAACTGTTTAATGTTTCAAGGGCAGAATAACAGTCCTTGCTTTAGAAAAAATCAACATGACATTTTGTCCGGCTAATTCACAAAATTGAATGAAAAAAGAAAGAAACAAGAAAGATAACACTAAACCTTTCAGTTTGATTTAACAGTATTTTGATTGAATGAACCTTTTAATAGTATGATACAAATAGTGTTTGATCAATTATCTGTTTGACTGAGGAAACCATTATATTGGAAAACTTAATTTTCTACACGTGTAACCAATGTAATACTCTTTATGTATTTAATGGTTACAATATTAATTGCAACTCGGTTTGGCTTATGTTTCCTGTTTCATTAAATTATGTGCCTCCAATATGAAGGATTAAATTTTATATCATTATTAATATACGACGAAAAAAGTGCCCCAAAATGAGAAATATGTGACGTTCAGTGCACAAGGGAATCAAGTTCAATTACCTAATTTATGAGAAAAAGAGGCATAAAGTTTCTACCTTACACTTTAGTACATAGAAAAATTAACACCGACTTTTTTACATTATAAGAAGTATTTACAATATTTGAACATGAATCTTTTAAGCTCTGAAGGGTGTTCAGATAAAGATAAACTCTGAAAAGACTTTCAGATAGAGATAACTTCTGAAAGAGACTTCAGATAGAGGTAACCTCTAAAAGAATATTCAGATAGAGATAAACTCTAAAAAAGATTTTCAGATAGATATAAGCTCTGAAAAAAGTTTCAGATGGAGATAAATACTTACACAAGCTTTAGATAGAGATAAGCTCTGAAAGGATCTTCAGACAGAGATAAGCTCTGGAAGAGGCTTCAGACAGATAAGCTCTGGAAGAGGCTTCAGATAGAGATAAGCTCTGAAAAGAGCTTCAGATAGAGATAAGCTGTGAAAAAAGTTTCAGACAGAGATAAGCGTGAAACAAGTTTCAGATAGAGATAAGCTCTGAGAGATCTTCAAATAGATATAAACTCTGAAAGGAGCTTCAGATATACTTGTAAAAGATCTGAAAGGGGTCTCAGATGGAGATAAGCACCTACAGAAGCTTCAGATCTAAATCTATTCTGAAAAGAATTTAAGAAAGAGATAAGCAGTCGAAGAAGCTTAAAATAGAAATAAGTTCTGAAAGGAGGTTCAGACAGAGATCTTAAAGATATATGTCCAAAATGACCAAAATGTGGACTAATACAATATGCCAATCGATCTATCTCATTGAGCTGAAAAATATGAATGATTGTATATCATTATGCGTAGATTTCGAGATTTTTGTTTTTGTAAATCTAAACAATTGATGTTGCAAAAGAACTACATCAGCTATTAAGATGAATCCTATGGTGAAATATACCCTCATCCAAAGCAGGCCTGAGGTGTGTGCGATGTCTGTAACAGCACACACAAAGGTTTTGATGAAGGACAGAAAGAACTAGAAAATGTAATGAAGTTAATTGTTTTATATAATTTTAAAGGCAAGCCCATATAGTAGAGTATTCTCTAAACTTACTATAATTTTGTAAATATTTTTTATGTACTTACAAGTCTGCTGTTTACTGAAATAACTTATGCAGTACCCTTACTATTTTCTAAAATAAAATTAATATTATAGACACGATCCCATTTTCAACTATATTTAATTTATATTATTTGTATATTCAGATTACTTTACATAACAATGTTACAAATAAACATTGTACTAGGAGATACTGACAGCTTTATTTTCTACCATGACAAAATTGTAAAACATTGAGATGATAAATTACTTACTTACTTACTTTGTTTTCAATAGAATGTGTGTTACAGTAAACTATGACTGAGTTTTAAAGTTTGATTACAGAAAAGTATTTTGAATTTAATAACAAAGTCTTAATAATAAATTAGAGTTTGCGGTAGATCACTTATTTTATTTAAGCATTCCTTAAAAAATAAAGAAACGACCTGGAATTGTATGCTAAGTACCATCCCGATATTTGCCTGGTGCGAATGAGAAAACCAAGAAAATTCTGACTTAGGATGACTGTTTTGAAAATACTATTACACCTTTTCAATCGAATGTTTCCCACGGGAATCGAACCCGGGACCACCTCCATCAATAATAATAATAATAATAATAATAATAATAATAATAATAATAATAATAATAATAATAATTATTATTATTATTATTATTATTATTTCCAATAACTCTTGTCAATGCATTCTCGAAGATATTTGAACTAATTGTCCATAAACACATATTTTAATGTAAGAAATATCTTAAATGAGTCTCAACATGGTTTTTATAAGGGCAAATCAATTGTAACAAATCTAATTCATTTTACAGACTTTACCTATAACGCACTGAAAAATAAATTGCAAGTCGATGTAATATACATAGATATATCAAAAGCTTTTGACTCTGTCAGTAATAAGTATCTCATTAGCAAGTTATCAAATATTGGTTTGTCACCTTTGAACATTCGCTGGTTTGAAAGCTATCTGTCAAACAGAACTTACGAAGTTAAAATCGGACCTGTACATTCTAGTGTAGGCTATGTAAAAAACGGAATACCACAAGGGTCGCCCTTGGGCCGTCTCTTATTTTCTTTATTTTTAAATGACCTGACAGAAAAAATAAAATACTCTAAAATTCTCCTATATGCTGACGATATGAAGTTATTCAGATTAGTCAACAATGAGTTCGATAATTATTTACTGCAACAAGAATTAAATGCAGTAAACACGTGGTGTAGAAATAATTTTCTAAAAATTAATGATAAGAAAACAAAATTTATGACATACACCAATAAAACTCAATATTATGTCAGTAAATATGAGGTCAACGGTGTACAAATTGAGAAAGTAAGCATTATTAAAGACCTAGGTATTACATTTGACAGTCAGTTAAAGTTTTCTAATCATATAAATCGTATTGTACAAAGTGCCAGAAGGATAATAGGTTCTATTTTTAAACAGTGGCCTGTATTTCAAAGAGATAAAACTTATGTATTTCTATATAAATTACTTGTGAGACCAAAATTAGAATTTGGTTCGGTAATTTGGAACAACATTTCTAAAACTTTGACAAACAAGATTGAATCTGTGCAAAAATGTTTTATTCGACTGCTCTGTTTTAAAATGAAAATGAGCTATTACTCACATAGTTATGAATATTGGATTGATTATTGGGGTTTAGAAAGCCTTATGAATAGACGAAAAAATTTCGACAGAGTATGCATGCAAAAAATACTAGATAACATTTATATCAGTGAATATTGTTTACAAAACATAGGTTTTAAAGTGCCAAATCATAGCATAAGAAATACCATGATTTTAGTTCCTCTGAATTGGAAATGTGAAATTTTAAAAAGATTGACATATTCTTTAAGCTCATTTTAGACTTATTGTATTAAACAATGTGAAAGTTTTATGTGATCTGACTGATAGTTTTTAATCAATGACGTTTAGAAATATTAAGCCAAATGTAATTTTATGACTGCTGTTCTTAGCTTCTTGTTGTTTTAGATGGATGGAAAACTTGATAAGTTTTACTGCGTTGACAAAGAATTATTTCTGCTTAGCTGACTTTTAGCTACATTGTGTTTTATATTAGTACCATTCTTTTTATTGTTTTCTTTATTATTTATTTTTAGTAGTATTATTATTCCATCGCATACTCTGATACCAAGTGCTGTATTTTTGCCAAAAGCTGTTCGCGGCACTAAAATAAAGATTATTATTATTATTATTGAAAGATAGGATAAAACTATCAATAGTAATTACCAATTACAATAGTACCTTGGAAATTCCAAATGTAGAAAAAATATACGTACATACAAAAGTAGAGTATGTAGTTGAATTATAAAATACAATAACATAAGAACATTATTTAACCAATACAGGAAGGAAAGAACAGAAAGAAAAGAGTTACCATTAATCAATGGAAATTGCTAAATCTAAATTTCGTCTTTTAAATTTTACTTTATTAGGTCTATTATTATTAATATTTGTAAAAAAAAAGTCTAGAACAAGTTATGGAATCTCAACCATCTCCATTTACGGTGGTGAGTCCTGGTGGTCTCGACTTTCCCCTGAAACTCTCGACTATTCTGTAAATTTAGTCTAATTTTTGGAGTCTTTAATTTTAGGAGTCTTTTTATAAACTTTCATATAATTTATCCTCATATTGAATTTAGAATCCCCCGAAATAAATTCCTGCCTACGTGCCTGATGTTCCATCATCCCTTTGGAAACGATGACTTTTTCCTTGGGGCTGTTAACGAACATCCACGTTGACAATTACTGTTCTACAATATACAAAAATATTGTTTATAATATTTTTGGCACTTTTTAATCCAGTGCAATGATGTAAACCTGAAACATAGGATCCCATCTCGAGAAGCAAAAATTCCCATTTTGATCTTGAATTTCCTATGTTATACTAATTACAAAATTTACCTATAAATATTGTATGCCTCACACGTTCTTCAATACTATGTCTTTAAATTGAAATCTTCTGCGTTTATAAAATGAAAAAAAACAAGTTAATTTTATTATCAGGATTTAGTATTTGCATTATACTTTTAAGTCATTGGCTTCTAATGAATGGAATGATACTATAAGAATTTAATTTTTTCCGACCATTTTGTGGGGAACATTTTCCAAGTTGGTTATTTCTCATTTCGTTTTATTCCTTCTTCCAGTTAATTATTCTTTTTCTATAAAGAAAGTTACCATAGCAAGATTTCCTTTTCTTGGAGCTTTCTTTTAAAATTTTAAGTTATTTCTGCACTAGTATGTTTGCATTTTCTTTTAACAAAGTTTTACTGATTTCAAGATTATTAAGGACTCATTAGTCTTCATCCCTTCCATAGGGAATTTTGTTGTTGTCGATAAAGGGTCGACAAAAATTGCCTTTATCCCTTTAAAAAAATAATAATGTAAAAATTCCAGAAAATTGGATTTGAAAAAATGAAAATGAAATCCTTGAGTTTTACGTCCCACGGTTATGCCGGTTAGGCTAAAGGAGACGGTGATTATGATAAATGAATGAAATGGTGGAATGAAGAAAGTGGGATTAAACGGGAGAACCCCGAGAAAACCCACGCACACGGTGTTTGTCCACCACATAGTACACTTGGCGGAGGCTGGGATCGAACCCGGGACCCCAAGCTTCAGAGGTGAGCGCTCTACCACTGAGCTACCGCGGCCCCCAAATTGGATTTATCCCAAGGGTTGGCATCACTGATCCAGTGTCAAAATCGAGGTGGGCTTAGTGTTCATAGATTGAGGGAAATTTCTCTAATCTAGCTAAATTTCGTACGGTAGGTTAAAGTTAGCAGAAAGGGAAAAAAGGGGAATTTTTCGATAAGATATGAAAATCCAGGGAAATTCTGATTGACCTAGATAATCGCTTAAACTTTTCTGTGTTCTTCAGAAATAAACCAATACGAGTACAATAGCAATAGTTGATGTGCTTGTGTGTTCAAAATAGCAGAATTTGCATCCGTTTTTGGCTGAGTGTATTTTCTATGTATTGTTTTGGAAAAAAAGTGATGTAAACAGCAAATGAACAAACCAAATATGGTTGGAACTTCTTGTAATATAGCTAAATTAATGTTCTCACATAATTTTTTGTTATAGGAATTGGACAGTCAACAAATTAGTGAGAATCTGATAAGAAAAGGGAAAATTTTGAGTCAATTCAGGGAAATTATCTTAAGGAAATCTATGAACATTGGTTGGGCTATTTTATATGGCAATGTGAGTAGCTTTGTACAAAACTTGATTCATAATTTTAATATGAAAGAGTACGAATCTATGCACCCAGCAACGTTAATGCAAATAAAACAAGCGAAAATGTTAATGATACTCTTTTTCGATTTAGTTTTTAATATATTTTACAGATCTTAAATTTTTGTGGTCAACATTCTTTCACTTTTCTGTTTCTTTCTTTTTTTAACGTTTTACCATTCCAAGAGATGTAAATATTTCACAGTAGGGCATACCATTTGATGTATTTATGTACGTTTATATAGAAACAGTATATCATGTTAAATATATGACCTTCAGTGTTTTTATTTTTTATTATTATTTTTTTTTCTTGTGTATTGTATGTCGTTGCATGCAATGTGGCGTGATTTATCTTTCGACCAATCATCACGTTTCTGAAGTGGGAGGGAAATAGTATTAAAAAAACTGTAGAAATAAAACCAAAAAAAGAATAACTTCCTGTGTAGATACCTTTCGAGTAAAAAAAAAAAATCTTATGCTTAGGCACTCGTGCGATATTATAAACCCTTGAGGTACGTAGATAATTTGTGTCATATATCTAAGTACCACTTTTTGTTTTATTTTCTACGTTTTATTTTTATTTTTTACTGGTTTGAAAGAGTGAACAACTCTGGGAAGATGAAGTAGTTTAGATAGAATTCTGATTTGTTTAAAACTCTAAGCGGAATGATAAATGAACAATATTTACTCTTCCGTTCTATAAGGCAAGTAGAGATGCGCAAGAGACAAGATTTGAGGATTTCTCGTCTCGAATACTATTTTGTCTACACTCAAAAAATGTATATTTCTCTATTGGAAGAGCTGTGACTTAACTCGAATTTTGTCAGGAAAATTCTGTCTCATTTCGAAAATGTGCTGTAAAAGTGATGTCTCGGCTCGAAAAATGTATATTTCTCTATTGGAAGAGCTGTGTCTCGACTCGAATTTTGTCGACAAAATATTGTCTCGTCTTGTTTCGTGTCCACTCCTAGAGACACGAAATCTAATAATAAATTAACACTCACTGCAACATTTCATGAAGTTGATTACTAACAAATATATTACAATCACATTCTCTCAGACTATATGCAACAGAGAGTTATTTGGGTCAATGAACATTTAAACTGAAAGATACGGATCACCGCACTAAATTTTCTACTTAAGCAATACCGCGGTTACTACTGAACCATTTGCGCATTTATGAAATATAAATAAAATTATAATACGCGTTTCTCGAAAACTTGGAATAAAACTTACTAACAAAACATCGGGGTGATGAGGGGGACTGTCGCCTTGAAGCTTGGAACTGTGGGAGACTGTTCCCCCAATAATCCGATTTGAATTGTGCTTTTTTAGGGAGGCAGAAATGTGATGATTTGTGTCTGATTGTCTCAAAGGAAAGTGAGATAAAATTGATGCCCCCCCAGAATAAGCCTCAAATCTGCACACCTCAAAATGTTGATGACAACTCTGCTCCCTGATCCTCCAAAGCATTGTTTTTCAATTTCATACATATTTTGAACATCGCTTTTTAAAACAAGAAGAAAAAAAAAAAAGATTATGGAAGACCCGTTCCCCCTAATATTGAAGACAGATTTTCGTCCTACTCCCAAAACTAAACTATTATTTCTCTAATTTTCATTCTAAATAGCATATGCTAATTATAATCTAATGCTGTTATTGCAATATTTATTTAAAAATTATATGTATTTATCAGACTTTGTTTCCGTATTGTCAAGCTAAAGACAACAACACACAGAGCAAGGTTAGAATATGTGATAAAAATATATGAAAACAGAAACACGTAACAGTTTCAATACACTAACTGTGTCTTCATCAGATTTCCACCAGAAAACAAATGGAAATATGATGAAAACCCAGTTAAAATGTCTAAACTGTTTATATATATTTTTATCACGTAGGCTTGCTCAGTGTATAACTGTGTTTAGTTATAAATTATGTACGAAAATCGCCTACTTAATTTTTAACAAAATCATCTGAAGAAGCTTACCTTATGAACAAACTACTCTATACAAATATCTTCAGGAGAAATCCACAAGCTTAAAGCACATTATATAGCTATTAATATATTTATTTATGAAATGTAAGCCAAAACGCCTGATCAGTTTTTGATGGAACCATCAGCAAAACTTCACCGCAAGAGTAAACAACTGTTTGTGGGCTTTCCCAGAAGAAATAATAGCTCTAGAGAACACTATGATGTTGTTAAGCAAATATTTGTTTTAAAATATGAATAATCGGCTAAGGTGAGGCTTTTGAGGAGGATATCCGGAACCAACTTGCCTCTAAGAGCAAACTATCTATTTTGAATGTTTCTTATGTTAGAAAAACACCATGTCACAAAAGTGCTTAATTATGTGTTAAGTGTGAAGTCTATACAGGCTTACATAAAAATGAAAGTGACGATGTTTGTGACTTCATAACCCTTGAACCAACCGAACGAACTCGATCAAATTTTCAAAATAGATGAGGTTTGGGCCTAGGATATTTTTTTATCATTTCACTTTGAGGTTCCAAATTATGGTAGGGGCGGGGGGATATATTTAAAAACGTTAAAAAATGACCGATATCTATATCGAATTCATAGCTTTCGGGGTCGCTGGGATGAATAGTGACAGTTTAGATGCCGTTTAAATCCAAATTAAGCCCTTTATGTCCAGGATGAAACGTATTCTCCTCGTGCGAGGAACGGGTATTCTGCTAGTATATCATAAAATCGTTTGAACCATTTTTGAGAAAATCATTTGTATTGTTTTTTTATCTTCCACTAAACTACTCTTATTTTTCGGGATAGGAAGAAAATTAAAATAAAAACATAGAGAATCTCATTGAAACTTTAAGCTTAAAATTGGACCTGGATGTACTGAATGACATAGCTTCTAGGTTAATGTAAATATATCGAAACAGATGAACATAGAACAATCCCCTATTCGACATGGAGAGACCATGAAACTTTTACATTTGTTGCAATCTTTACTTCAATCTTCTCTCCTAGTGCCGTTCAAAAGTGATAGAGGAAGAACTTTAGAAATAATTTAATTCCGTGGGCCTATTAATGTCATAAACTGAAAGCTAACATTGTGGGTGTTAAAATATCGAATAATACTTTTGATAAAGTGGATACTTTCAAATATCTAGGACAATTTATTAACAGACGAAAACCATATTCACGAAGAAATTAAATGTCGACTAAAAGCAGGAAATTCGTGTTACTATTAAGTTCAAAATCTCTTGTCGTCGCGAATTCTGTCGAGGAATTTGAAGCTTAAAATATACTGTATAAAACTATAATCATGCCTGTTGTTCTGTATGGTTGCGAAACATGGTCGCTTACTTTAAGAGAAGAACATAGATTAACAGTATTTGAGAACAAGATCCTGAGACGAATATTCGGACCCAAGGGAAACAAGAATGAAGAATGGCGGAAACTTCATAACGACGAACTACATAATTTATACGGTTTACCAAATATTGTTGAAGTTCTTTAGTCTAAGTTTAGGCTTAGGTGAGCAGTTCATGTAGCTAGGATGGAAGAAAGTAGGAATGCTTTCAAAGTCTTGACTGGGAGACCTAGGCGCAGATCGGAGGACAATATTAAGATGGATCTCGCAGGAATAGGAATACAAAGTAGAAACGGGATCCAGTTGGCTAAGGATAGAAGTCAGTGGAGAGCTTTTGTGAACGCGGCATTGAAACTTCGGGTTCCATAAGCCATAGAGTAAGTTAGAGTTAGTTAGTTTAGCGATCAAGAAAAATCTGGAAATTACTTTCGAAAAAAATTATTAAATTTGGTCTTGAAAACTGATTTGTTAGAATTAGGATTAGGAATTAGATTTCTAGCCCTTCGGCATCTATGGTCATGTTAGCTCGTCACACACATGAGCGATGTCTTTCCACATCACACTGCACGAGTAATTCGAGAGGAAGAAAGGAATGGAAAAGGAAGGAAATGGACTGGGACTATTATGTTAGGTACCATACCGGCATTTACGTACAGTGGCTGAGGAAAAACCCAGGAAAAACGTTGGTCTGAAAAAGTTGTTACACCTTTTTGACCAACTGTCCAAACCAGGAATCGAACCGGAGACTACTCACACCAAAGGCGAGAGCATTAGTGCCTGCGCTACGCGGGACCACGAAAACTGGTTTGTGTCTAATCGTGACGGAGTCTCTAAAGCTTGATTTCGAACTTTTTTTTCTGGTGGAAATACTTATCTCGAAATAGAAAGACTTATTTCTTAACCCTTAAGTTTGAGAATGTCAGGTTTAATTAAAATTATATAAAATTTACAAAAGTAAATGCTAGAACATAAAACTATGTTTTATGCTACAGTAGAAAAGCCGAGTGTAAAGGAGAGGAGACAACAATATGAAAGAAAACTTTGCACAGAAATGCTTCCATAAAAATCATTCACATATTTGAACACGAATAATCCTAGCTTGCGTCAAGTGGGCGTTGCAGTAGACAAACGCTGTGTAAGTGGGTTTTCTTGGGGTTCTCCCGTTTCCTCTCAGTTTCTTCATTCTACTATTTCATTCATTTCTCATCATCACTGTCCCCTTTAGCCTAGCAGGCATAACTGTTTGTCTTAAAACTGAAAGATTTAATTTTTGAACATCCATAATTATTAAACTAAGGGGAATCAGGGATACCGATAACGTAAATTGCTGCATAGTACAGAAAAATGTAAAGAAGCAATTACAAATAAATGCAATGTTCGTTTGATTATTCATTTATTGAAGAGTAATGTCCCTTTTGTCTATCGAGGTTACATGAGATGTGGATCTATAGTTTGATATGAAATCCGAACCAACGTAATCAAATTTCAAGACGAATCAAACCCAGAACCACATGTATCAAAGGCACGCTCGTTAGCTACTACACGTACAGAGATAGTATATGAAATACATGTCAATCACGTATACATTACTACTACTTATTTGCGAACTTCTGACAATAGCGTCACTTTATTCTTTTCCTAGTAACTTACTAGTGGTAAGAAGAAATTTTATTCTATAAATCTCAAGTAGAGAGGGATTCCTCCATCCCTCAGAATTTATCACACTGCACAAAAGTACATGCTATTACACCCACACGAACCCACAGTCAGATACATAAATACATATTAAGTAGAATGAGAAAGCTTTCCTAGCGCCTACTTCAATTATATTCTAAGTGAATTTAAAAGAATTATTATTTTTATTCGTAATAATATTGCTGCCAAGACGGAAGAAAAAAACTTTAAAAAAGTACAGAAATAATCAAACAAATTTACATTGTATCATCATCGTCAACTTCTTTCTTTCTTTTGTTAGAAAACTATTTTGTCTTAATTTGTCCTCCGCCTTTTCCCAGTCTTTGTTAGCATAAAACGAACATTAAAAGAAAAGGAAAGCTGAAAAGTGCAATTTGCAACTTCCTTCTTCTTCTTCTTCTTTTTCTTTCTATCTATCTACGAATTAATTTACTGAAGTTGGATTCTGCTGAAAGTATTTTCTCTTTATTTTGTCAGTTCTTTCTTTCTCTCTTTATCTTTGCTTTTCATTCTATTCGTTCATTCACTTATTTTGCCCGAATTAGTATTTTGTGTGTTTGTGTAAGGACAAGAGACAAGAGACGAGAAAAAGGAGAATACGTACTAGAATAGATAAATGACGTAAGAGAATAAAGCCAAAAGAAAAAAAATTATTGACTGGTGAGGAAATGTAAAAAAAAAAGGAAAGAAAAAGAGGAAATGTTGTAAAGCGGTAAAAGATGAAAGAAATGAGGATGTAAACAAAAAGAATTTTGAAAAAAAACAGCATTGTGGGTAAACTATTAACATCCGCATTGAATAAGAGAGAGTCATTATAAAAGGCAAAGAAAAACACTAAATAAACAACACAGATAAATATATATACATTTTTTTTTTTTAAAAAAAAGAAAATTCAAACGAGATTCTCTAAGAAGTATTTCTCTCTGTCTGTTTCTCCGATTTGAACTAGCTTTTCAGAAAATTTCTCACGTTTTTCGTTCGTCACTACTACTTTTTTTTTCTCAACCATAATTAAAGGTGGTTTTGTACAGTACCTCAAACACTAAAGGATTTCCCTTCAACTTAGCTTTCTGAGTAAAATCTTGAGAATTTATAAAGGGGTAAGTAAAGAACGGGAAAATAAGAAGAAGAATGAGGGTCCTTTTTTTGTTCTTGTAAGAAATGATTTTGTAATTACAGAGAATTGAAAAGAAAATACTGAAGTGAATTATAACGAAACACGGTAATGAAATTTACGTCAGCGTTTGCGTAAAGGTTGCTTCTGTATTTGTGCTTTAAAATTTGTGCAGAAGAAATGTATTAACTCATAATATAAACGAGTGGGCTACTACATAAGATGTCTGAGCTTGTTTGCTTACCCGCTTCTGAAACTGAAGAAAGTAAAAATTTATCAAAAACATCAAATATTTTGATGATTGAATCGAAAATGCTTTACCCAAAGTGGTATTTAGTGAGCACGATGGCTCTGTAGTAGAATTGTTACCTGTAGTGGGTGAGGTTCCTGGTTCGATTCCCAAACTAAGTAAGTTTATGATAGAGATCATGATATCTGTGAGTTTTTTCTCGGGATACTTCCGTTTCCTCCTACATTCTCATCCTACTAATTCTTCCATCATCATTCACTTACCTTAATCATCGTCTCCCTTAGCCTAAAACGATAGAATCGTGAGGCGTTAAACTGAAAGATTTTATTTCATTTACATTTCACAAAGTTACAGTATTAAATTAGATTTGACGAAGAAATCAGTAAAAATAAAAACCATTAAAATTAAAATTCCGTTCCAAGAAATAATAAAAAAAAACAATTTCTCATACAAAAGAATGGACTGAAGAAAACAGGTTTGCAAGAATTAAATACCGTTATATGTTTATACATGTTTCTTTATATTGTTAGGTATTAAAAACTGGAGACATTGCAAGTATTGAACACTGTTTTATATTTATACATGTTTCCTTTCTATTGTTGGGTATGACAAAAACTGGAGACATTACAAATGTGTATACATGTTTCCTTTTTATTACTGGGTATGAAAAACTAGAGACATTGCAAGTATTGATCTCCATTTTATGTTTATATATGTTTCTTTTCTATTGTTGGGTACGAAAAATTGGAGGTATTACAAGTATTGAACACTTTTTATATTTATACATACTTCCTTTTTATTGTTGGGTATGAGAAACCGGAAACATCACAAGTATTTAACACTGTTTTATGTTTGTACATGTTTCCTTTCTATTGTTAGGTATGAAAACTGGAGACATTGCAAGTATTGAATACTGTGTTATGTTTATACATGTTTCCTTTCTATTGTTGGGTATGACAAACTGGAGACCTTCCAAGTATTGAACACAGATATATATATATATATATATATATATATATATATATATATATACTAGCAGCGTTCACCCCGCTTCGCTGCGGTCACCCCGGAACGCAATAAACTTTGTTACTTAGATAATTTTTACTTTTTCGCTTTCAAGTGATATGATAAAAACCATAGAAGATTGCAGTAAATCTTAACATTATATCGCCTGTCATTTATGTTAACCCGCCCCGCTTCGCTGCGGTTATCCCGGTGCTGGCATATTGTAAAAGTGTCTGTAAAAATAAGCAAATCAATTAAAAATTTTTAAACAGAAGATTCAAGCTATTTTCCGCTGTATATCGCCTGTCATTTATGTTAACCCGCCGAGTGACACGGTCATGCGGGTTGCATATAAATACGTTTATTTTTACCTATGATGAACTAATAACAAAGGATTTGTACGTTATGGACACTTGAATGGTCAATTATCTCAAGACACTGGTAATTAAAAATTAAAGTGATATGATAAAAACCATCTAGGGTCCAAATCCTAATAACCCCCCAAAAATGAAAGAAATTGGTTCAGCCGTATTAGCGTGATGAGCGGACAAATTTTTGTACGTTCTCTTTTATATATATAGATTAAAGTGATATAATAAAAACCATCTAGGGTCCAAATCCTAATAACCCCCCAAAAATGAAAGAAATTGGTTCAGCCGTATTAGCGTGATGAGCGGACAAATTTTTGTACGTTCTCTTTTATATATATAGATATATATATATATATTGCCTTTTTATCGTTGGGCATGAAAAACTGGAGACATTGCAGGTATTGAACACAATTTCATGTTTATAAATATTTCCTTTTTATTGGTGGACGTGAAAAGCTGAAGACATTGCAAATGTATATACATGTTTTCCTTTTATTACTGGATATGAAAAACTGGACACATTGCAAGTTTTGAACTCCATTTTATGTTTATATACGTTTGTTTACTAATGTTGGGTATGAAAAACTGGAGACATTGCAAGTATTGAGCCCGTTTTATGTTTGTACATGTTTCCTTTTTATTGTTGGATATGAGAAACCGGAAACATCACAAGTATTGAATACCGTTTTATATTTATACATGTTTCCTTTCTATTGTTGGGTATGAAAAATTGGAGACATTGCAGGTATTGAATACCGTTTTATATTTACACATGTTTCCTTTTTATTGTTTGGTATGAAAAACTGGAGACACACTATTATATGCAGAAATATTTTTTTTTCGTACACGTTATGACAGAAATATGTATATGCTGAGTGTGAAGTTAAAGATAAAATGTATTTTTAACATTCTTTAGAGATACTTTTCCTTCGAAATTTTTGTCTCTTTTTTTCTTGTTTGTCTAGTAGATTGAGGCAGCACTCGAACCAAGGACAAAACGAGTGGTATGCTCTTGATGTTTGCTTGTTACACTGTTTGACACAAATGGCCCAATGCTTGTCTCTCCGGTTGCAGGCTGCACATTCCCTCACACAGCTGGTGGAAGCCTCGATATTGGAAAACTTCCGGGTGTTCTCCAACTGCCATTAATCTAATCTGAAATCTTCCTAAACGGAGCTGATGACGTTCCGCTTGTTGTACGAGAGAAGCTTTCGCAAGTTGTTTTTCTTCTTTCTTTATTTGCTGTCATCCAAGAAATTACCTTCTTCCTTTCTTTGAAGCAGTTATCTACTTTGATACCCTTTGAGTGCCATATTTATTACACGTATGACTTAATGGGTATTTTGATATTAACAATAGTTATGTATTATAAAAGAATTACTAACATTTGAAACAGTAGAACTAAAGTAATGAATATGTCTTGAAAATATTGTGTGATGCTGTAACATAGCTTGTCTTAGCAGCAAAAATGTCTTTAACCCTTTCCGTTGGTCTAGTGATTAGTGTGTGCTTCTTTGATTCACGTGATCCCTGGTTCGATTCTCGAAACCGAGATCGTTGGCCGAATTACCGTGGTTTGTATTTCGTCTTAAACTGTTAAGTCCATGTCTAAAACGTTGGCAATTTCGTTGTAACGATTTATTACCATAATATAGATATACATTTTCTTAATCGCCTTCAAAGTAGGCTTCTTGGGAACACACACACCTGTTTTGTTGCTCCTGCCGTTGCTGGAAACAACGCTGAAAGTCATGTTTTGGTATGTTCAGAAGTTCAACCGTCGCGTAGGTTGGATGTCTTCTATAGTGGTATTCTGAGAGTTCTATACATAAAACAAAATTTATAATAAGCAAAAGCTACACATCATTGAATTCACCATTTACGATGCAAAATCAGAAACACTAACCTATATATACTGTGATGGGGTATCTCACAGGGGCGTCATTTGGGCAGAGCAGGGTAGGCAATTGCCCCGTAAGTTTGAGAATTCCATCCGGATTGAACGATTGTATGCAAATATAGTAATAAAAAGTAAAATTCTTATGTCGGGGGGCATCTTGCACCTCCTGGCAAAACCTAAAATGGTGCTATTGGTATCTCAGATTCCAAGCAAGTCACTTTCCGAAAAGCCACACAGTATTTGTCTTAGTTCCTATGACACTTCGCTCCAAACATTGAGGGTAGACAAGAAACAGGCGACATCTATCGAGTACCTCTAAGTTTAGAGAGGGAATAATTTATTTATTTATTTGTGAAGAACACAACAGCATAAGCCCAATTACAGTGTTGGTGTATTACAAAATAATTTTACAATAATTTTCTCGAACATATTATAGTTCATATTACAGATGTTAATTTCTTTGTCTTCGCTACATATTCTGTTATAAGAAGAGCATATTCACCAGATTAGTGACTTCGATCATACATTGGTCCTTGCCATTATTTATAATAAAATAGGCCAGAATTGCCAGAACACGAAAATTTAGTGTCGATATCAGATACCTGCCTTTGGCGTGGGAGACCCGGGTTCAATTCCCGGTGGGAGCTCATGTGGTTCGGATTCCACGTTAATCAGTAGGTCCACGTCTCAATAGCCTCGCTGCTGAACGGGACGTTAAACTCAAATTCAACTCAACTCATGCTGTTGAACCCGTTTCGTTATTATTTTATGGAGAAAGATCAAATCTATCACATTTCACCTTTGTTCAAGTGTGGGAATATAGAAATTGTCTATTAATGTAAGATAGTTTTCGTAAGATTGGTAAATTCCACTTCTCTTGTATATTAAATACTTGATGAATTTAGATTGGGATTTTTCCAGTTGGTTTCGGTTTTACTGTTGACCCGGCCGGCACTTGTGAGATCTCATCAAAGTAGTGAAAATTTAAAATTATGTCCATTATTCTTCCAGATTAAACCGGTATTCAGCTTTACGAAGATTGATCTGCTAATTTCTCGCAATATGAATGATTGTACAGAGAAGGAAGCATCATCCAGTCGAAGAATAAGGCGTCGTAGTTACGTGAGATGCCCCTGAATCTACTGGTAAATGATTAGTGGTGTTTTCGTTTGTTCCCTCTTCTTATATCCGAATATTATATCGTATTCTCGTACGTCACTAATACGGAAGGGATTATTTTTTCTTTTCGGTTTCTTCAACTGTACGGTGCAACTTTTTCCGGGCTAATTCGGAATTTTTTAAAATATAAACAATTCAACCAGACTTTATGTACAAGTTAGTTAACATAGTTTGTATGACGCGTCTCATAATTACTGTGGAAACTTCATGTATAGTACTACTCTTGAATAGTAAAGAAAACGCCATTGTTTATTCACATCTTGTTCGAATTGGTTAACTAAAGTACACCCTGGCGCCTGTCGTTATGCAACCAATTTCCTTTCGATGATATGTGGGTTGACTTGTATAAGAGCGTAAAGAACATGATATTATTTAATTGGATTGATCTGTTTACCCCGCCAGAAAAATGTATAAACTGTTTTTAAAAAATCCTATATACACCATATTTCTTAATTACATTTAATTGTTGTTCAAACATGTGTTACAAATCTTCAAGTAAGCATATGCTTACATTAAATGTTGAAATTGTTGGCCGTTGGCGGCCAAATACCTAACAGAACGACGACGTAGACAAAGGTACAAATTGAGGAAGACAAATAGTGTATACACTTTTCTGGTGGACTCTTCTATTAGGGATAGCTAAAATTTTTTGGAATCGAAAACTTCACTTTCGGGATTTCGGAAAATTTCGGAATTCAACAATATTCTGAATTTTCCTGAATTCTTGAGTTTTCTAAATTCTGGTTTTTTTCCGAAATCCAGAATTTTTCCGATTTTACTTTCCGGAAAGTAAAAGTTCCGGAATTGGCCATCCCTACTAGTATACATTTCAAGAGAGGAGAAGCAAATATCTCAAGGACACATTTTACTGACTTGTTATGCAACCAATTTTATTGTGTAGTATTGTGGGTGGACTAAGAAACAGGGGCAAATAGCGTATCCAATCTTTTTACAGGATGTAAACGTGTCAAGAGTGTCCAGCAAGAGTGAGAATAAAGAAGTCATGTGCTAGATTCAGGGATTTAATTAGCTCACCACAGTATCTAGGTTTACGTCTTCCTTTACATAAAAACTTGAAATGACATTTAAACCTTGTATGGTAAATGTTCTGCTCCACAAACTAACTTCAGGCTGGAATATAATGGCAATTTTTTTGTAGCTAGTTTGATCAGTGGAAATGAGGAAAATGGATTCCCCCAATAGCTAATGGGGGTTATTTGCACTGGGGACACACAGGGGATGGACGAGGAAGGGACACATGTGCTGGAAACTTTATACACATACATATATATATAGAGCAGCTAGAGGCAATTACCTCAGTCAATTCTAGTTTGGGGTAAAGCTAAGATAGGTGCATGAGATTGGAGGTAGCAAAAAGCGTTCGTGTTGACGTAATTCAATTATGCCCAGGGTTCTCTCACAAACCACAGACTCCACACTATGTCACGCATCTATCGTTTCTCTAAAAATAACTTCCTCCATTTTTCTCTCCTTTCCTCTTTCTCCTCGCTTCTTCCTTTTTTCTATCCTTGAAGATAGTAGTAGATTAATTAAAGGAATCGGAGCGTTTTAGATTCGGATTCAAGTTCTATTCTCTCTCTATTTTTTCATAATTTCGTTTACAGGATTTCATATTTGTCGTTTATTTATTATGCTTTTATTGGAAACTGTTAGTATGGAAGGACTGACTAACCACAGTGCGATAAGTGAATCAACGCCGTGCTTATTTATGATTCTTTGATTCTTAGGCTCTTCTTTATTGTTTATCACGAAACAAATTCTGGAACTATTGAATATATATTTATATATATAAATGAAAGTCACTATGTTCGTGACTTCATATCTCTTGAGCCAATCCGACCGATCTTGTTCAAATTTTCAACATAGATGAGTCTCAGGCCTGAGATGGTTTTTATTATTTCACTTTGACGGTGCAACGTAGGAGAGGGGAGGAAAAATATTTAAAATGATCGAAAATAACCGATATTAGTATCAAATTCATAGTTGTTGGGGTCGCTGACATGAACAGTGACACTTCCGATGCCATTTAAATCCAAATTCAGCCCCCGTTGTTCTTTACGTTGAAAATGAAACACATTATCCCCGTACGAAGAAAGGGTTTTCTGCTAGTCTGAAATAATCTAAGTACTAAATTTCGTTCAATAATGCAAATTTGGAAAAATATTAATGTGATGTACGAAGCAACTTCACCAGTGTAGATTTTCGACACCCCAAGCAGCAAATGAGACTTTATTTTCACATTCAAAGAATTCAGTGGTATTTTGCCTCGGTAGTACAGGTCTCAGTTCTGATGGTTCGGTCCCAAGTGATGTGATTATGTGGTGGACAAAATCACATCCGTGATTTTCTCTGGGTTGTCCTGTTTCCTCCTACATTCTCAAGTCACCAAGTCCACCATAAACGTTCCGTTCCATTAATTATCCGCCCCCTTTAGCCTTTAGAGCGTAACTGTTAGACGTAAAACTAAAATATTCTATTTTCTGGTAGTATTGTCACTAACGTTTTTCTTGTAATAAGTTAGAGACGTTATTTATGAAGAGAAACAATATTCAGAATATGATACATCCTGAATGTCCAATTCATATAGAATATCATCATAATAACTATCTAAACGGTATTTCTGAACGTAATTCGATTGTAAATGGAACGAAATCTTACAGTTTTACGTTCACGGTTATGCCGGCTAGGTTAAAGGGGACGGTAATGATGAGAAATGAATGAAATGGTAGAATGAAGAAAGTGGGGCGAAACGGAAGAACTTCGAGAAAACCCACGCACTCGATATTTGTCCAGCGCAAAGCTCTCTTGGCGCGAGCTGGGATCGATCCAAAGACCAGAGGTGAACGCTCTATCACTGAGCCACGTCGTCCCAAGTAATTCAATTGTCTCTTTACAAAATTAACTATCAATGCCATCAAGAATACCCAGCGATAAACTAGTAACAGAACGAATTTTAGTTGAATATGGAAATTAATTTTGAAAATATTATTTCGAGAGAAAAATAAGGAGCGAATAAGAAAAAAACTTAGAAATACCTGCTTTACAGAATGTATAACTAAATCGATGTATCTATACGTTGATTGCATTGGAAGTATGGTAATGTGCACTGAATACTCGTTAGAAAAAGAACACATTAACGTTCCACGCTCATGCTGTTTAGGCTAAAAGTGACAGATAATTACTGAGAGTGAATGATTACGAAATTACTTTTTTGTGCTCTCCCACCGGAAATCGAACCCGAGACCACTTGCATTAAAGGGTATTTCTGATTTTCATTGCTTGCAACTACTTAGTTTCTCAGACCATAGCCCAAATAGCACAGAGAGTAGGAAATGGTAGGCTAGGCAACTGTCAACGTTCGCCCTACGTTATAAACGAATTTTTGCCAACGAACTCAATTGTCAACTAACCTGTACCAAAGAAGTAACAGTGCAATTAGAAATGGAAGGTCCAAACTGTTGGATAAATGGCGGCAAACTGTTGATCAACCAACACTTTAAACTAAGTTCGGCCGAAGTATTTTCAACTTTATATTTGCGATTCCCAATCATGCCGTTCATTACCCTAAGTAACTCTTTTATTTCATTTTAGTAATTTCTAATTACCGATCATCAGCCCACGCAGCTTTCAACAGTATTTTTTTTCAATTTCTTATTCTTATCCATGCCGATCATTAGCCTACGTCACTTTTAAATTTATGTTTGCAGTTTCCAATTACCGACCATTATCCTACGTAGCTTTCAATTCTATTTTTCAATTTCAATTCCTAACCATGATAACTATTTGCCTACGTATTTCCTAACCTTGTTTTAGCAATTCCCAACCATGTCAATCATTAGTATTGTTTACCTATTGTGCTGCTAGAGAAGTGTGTATGAAAAATATTATTATTATTTGTAGTAAATGAGGATTTTAGTTACTTCTTTAAATCCGCTTCAGTGTTCTTTGTGAATTTTTAAATTCAATTTTATGTAAATATGTAATTTCAACATTTGAAACAAAATTTTAATCCAATACACTTTCATTTATATACAAAGGAAGAGGCATTCAAGTAGCCCTAAAACCAAAGATAGAATCAATAAAATCAAACCATTGTGGAACCAATGACGAAATCAATAAAATCAAGCCATTGAAAAACCAAGGACGAAATCAATAAAATGAAACCATTGTGAAACCAAAGACGAAATCAATAAAATCAAGTCATTGTAAAACCAAAAACGAAATCAATAAAATGAAACTATTGTGAAACGAAAGACGAAATCAATAAAATCAAGCCTTTGTAAAACCAATGACGAAATCAATAAAATCGAACCATTGTGAAACCAAAGACGAAATCAATAAAATCAAATCATTGTAAAACCAAAGACAAAATGAATAAAATCAAACCATTGTGAAACCAAAGACTAAATCAATAAAATGAAACCATTTTAATTTCGGTTTATTTTAAACGAAAAAATAAGAATACTTCTCTCCATATAAATCAAGGTCTGAAAAGCAAAAATGTCATATACACCCAATACCCTTAAGGTTTCAGTAGAAGACATTCAGAAATATTAAGATTGCTAATAACAATTCTGGTTAGAGTCACTTTGTATGATTAAGGCAGGCTTCAGTTGTATGATTAAGTTGTTGTATCAGAGAAATTCCGGAATTGCTATAGTGATTTATGACATATACAATATAATAAACTAGTAATTTAGATATGTTTAAGAGTTCATGAATAATATTTTCGTTTTTCTATCTCGACATTATATTACTGAATGAGAACAAATTCACATTTATGGACAGTTCCACAAACTTTTGAAAAATTCCTAAGGAGCTAATGAGTTAATTACGTGTGTTGTATCATTGTATTAGTATTAGTACAAACTATTGACTGATATAACTCTTGGATAGGATTGTTTATAAGGTGAAAAATAGAATAATTATTAGAAAATCTTAGAGTTGGTACTTCAGAGGACATTTTTTGTAAAAAAAAAAAATTTGCATAGTTTCCAAAGACCCAAGACAGGAACTCTAAGGGTAAAAAACCCATATGTTTTATTGCAGTAGTTTAATGTTAGAATGATCACCTGTGGTGCATGGGGTCTCTGATTCGATCCCAGCTCGCACCATATAGGCTTTTGGTGGCCAAACACCGTGTGTGGGATTTTTCGAGGTTCTCCCGTTTCTTTTCATTCATTGTCACTATCACAGTCTCCTTTAGAACACGGCTTAAACGTGGGACGTAGATTTCAAAACTAAAAGATTTCATTTTCATATTTTATTGTAATAAGGATCACCTGATATGTAACGTAACCATTTCATAATACATTTTCTTAAATTCAATAATGCTTTGTGTCATTTTAAATAACAAGGTTCAATTCTAGAACAAATGTGTAATACTTAATTCCAGTGAAATTTTCTCTAGATTACTAGAAAGAACTTGTTCTGAATGATTAGAAACAAGAGAATATACAAGGAGATCAGTGAATTAATATGCAAGTGGGTCATTCCGGATATTCTGTTTTAGAACAGCTACAAATACCAATACGTGCAACACACTTTCTTTTTTATTTTAGCTGATACCAAAAACGTGATCCAATATCAAAGAAATTACTTGAACATTACTTTCGATTTTTTTTGTTCTTGACACAGGAAGAACCGAAACGTGAATCGAATCCGCAAAATTCACCGGAACAGGATTTGCGATTGTATTACGCCAACCTTACTCCACTGCACACGCCTTGATCTTCCCAGTTACCTCGGCAGTGTGTCCATTGACGCTCTCTTCTTTCGCTTCTTTCCGACAGAGCCTGTGTTACCATTTAAACTTGTTAGGAAACCTAATGATACGTCCTACGGTTTTTCCATATTATCCTCCTGTTCTGTTTCTCTCTTCTTCTCTCTACATTCTATTCCCTTGTTAAGCACTTTCTCTTTTTTCCTTTCACTCTTTCTGCTCCTCTCCTTTCTCTCTCCTTCGTATAGTTTATTTCTGAAGGACCATCACTTCCGTTGTGCTGGTAATTGAATTAAGCCGCTGTTATGCGAGATCCATATCAATGTTAAACAACTGCTCACGCGAAGGGCGATAGAGACGAGGAGACGGGTGTAGATATCCTCTCTCGCTGCTTCACTTACACATTGATGGCACATTCTCTTTCTCTCTCTTTCTCTCTATTTACCCGCTGTTCTTATCAAAGAACAACGAAAGGAAAGGAACGTATCCCTGTGTTGTAAAAGGGCTTGTTTCCAGGACATGTTAAAAGAACGGAGAGGTGGAAAATATATCCTTACAGTACTATCATTTATTTGTACTTACATATTAGTTACTTTCAGTTTCAAACTTTTACGTCCAGAATATTTTTGTGAATGATACTATTATTGAATACTATTTAATGTATATATTTGCTGCCTATGATAGATAACTAACTAACTCTATGGCCTATGGAACCCAGAGGTTCAATGCCGTGTTCACAAAAGCTCTCCACTCACTTCTATCCTTAGCCAACTGGATCCATTCTCTACATTCATATTTATATTTCTGCAAGATCCATCTTCATATTGTCCTCCCATCTGTGCCTACGTCTTTCTAATGGTCGTTTTCCGATTGGTCTTCCAGTCCATCCATCCTAGCTACATGACCTGCCCACCTAAGCCTCCTAGACTTGAAGACCCTAACAATGTTGGGTAGACCGTATAAATTATGTAGTTCCTCGTTATGAAGTTTCCGCCATTCCCCCTTCCCCTTTCTCTTGGTTTCGAATATTCGTCTCAGGATCTTTTCTCAAATATTTTCACTCTATGTTCGTCCCTCAGAGTAAGTGGCCATGTTTCGCAACCAAACAGATCAACAGGAACAATTATCGTTTTATATATTTTAAGCTTCAAATCCCTCGACAGAATTCGCGACCACAAGAGATTTTGAACTGAATGATAACACAAATTCCCTGCTTTAAGTCGACATTTAATTTCTTCGTGAATATGGTTTTCGTCTGATAGTATTGGTCCTAGATATGACCGCCTATGATAGCAGTCAAATTTATGTGTTTATTACGAAAAAGACGAATCTGGTCAAACATTACCTCGAGAGGTCGCAACAGTAGTCATAGTTTTCTTTTTTAAGCTAATGGGTTGATAGGGAATCGATGGTGTTACCTTTGAAACAATGGTAGTTTCGCAAATGTTAATTTATTCTGTTTACTGATTTATTTTGATAGAATAAAACAATACGAGTTTTTTCTCTTGTCAGTGGGCAAGTAAAAAACTAGACTTTTGTTATAACCTTAACAGCACAATTACATAGCAGGCATATGCCTATCATGTTCTCTCAGGTACGTGGGAATATGTCCAGTATGTGTCTTATATACTTCTGAGAAAGAAATCACATGAATGGCAAGTGATAATCACAGTCTATGTCCGTCTCGAGGCAAATGCCTGACATGTACCTGGGGAACGTGCTTAGTATGTTGTAGGTATGTTCGCCATGCCGTAAGCTCGCCATGTAATTTTATAACAAATTGACGAGTGTCTATTTACTTTATTTCATGGTTTTTCCATATTCACTTTCAAATGATCGACGACAGTTGCCATCAAATAATGTTGATACGTTTATTGTTTCTAGTACACAATCGCTTAGAAAAAGAAGCAACAAATGCATCAAATGTGGGAGATGAATTTAGAACACATAAGTGGTGAATGCCTAGCCCGTCTTGTGCTGTTAGGGTATCTGAAACAATATGTATCTAAAGGACGTACCTAGAACATGACAGATATATGTCCCAAGTGACGACCTAAAAACAATTGACTGTTAGCGTGCGGAACTGAGCCAAGGATATAAATGCTATATTTGTGGTACATAGTTGCAAATATCGATTAGGTATAACAAGTACCTAAAACTGTAGGTAGCTGAAGTACATACTTAGCACATGAATATCATATGTACCAAGTGTCAGGTACCTAAAATGTAGCTGGAACACCTAAATGGCACATGCCTAGCACATCCTGTGCTGTTAGAGAACCTCTCGTTTATCTCTATCCTCATGAAGTCACAGAGAAAAATAATTAGATACTGTTAAAAATTACGAGAGAGGATCAGAAACTAAGGTCACAAGTCGAAATTGCTAGAGTTATGTCTGTTATAGAGGAATGGCATATGCGTGGTAATTGTAATACTTGGAGTTGGCAACTGTGCACAGTTTCAGTCACCCGTCACATACGGCGCTGGTTGTAGTAAACACAAATGGCGCCTTGTTTCGCACACATCATAAAGTAAGATCTATTTTTGATTATAAATATACACACGTTATAAACTTTTAGGTACACGTATTGATATTTTATGTATGTATTTGAACATTTATAATGAATTGTGTACAAATTGTTAGTTGAAATAAGATATATATATAATCTATGTTTGTATATCAATTTTTACTATAAATATGCAAACACTATGGATTTTTCTCTCTTTATTGCAACTACCATTTCAACAATTTTATCATTACTAAATATACTTCATAGATACATACTTATATGACACATATAGGATTAATTATCTGTTTATTTAGTGTTGTAGAAAATCTGCTTTTTATCATTAGGGGAAAAAGGGAATTACTATTTTTTATATCTCTATGACAATACAGAGGCAACACATATTACATATCTCATCGTTTTGTGGTTAGTTATTCCTCATCTGACCATGTATAGTTATTTAGGCATGAAAATATCATTTCATTTGAACACACACAGAGAAATTATGTTTTTTTTCCTCTAGAATATTTCGACCCAAATTCAGTATCAAAAGAGAGAAATGAAGAAAATAAAAAAAAGCACCATCAAGGGAGCTCTGGGTGTCTATAGATGCCAGAGTAGATATAGCTTATTTGCTTTTTGGTTGTCTTTGGTGCCGTCACTCACTGGCCCCTCCCGTTCCTCCCTCTCATCCTGTTGGTCGCCGAAATGATCAATGCCAGTGAAGCCCTGCGGTACAGAATGGCCAGGGCTAACTGACTGACGGGTCTCCTGGCTCGTTCATATTTTAAAAGGAAGGAGGTAGAACTCTCACACAAATGGTTGAGGGAGAGGAAGAGAACTCAGCTAGTGACTGCAGGGAGGTTTGTTCTACACACTAGCACGAGAGAGTTGAAGAGAGAGAAAAAAAATACTGCATCCGTACTGGCAGGTTGGGATACGAATTGAATGCGGAAGTGGCCATATAGAGGTGCGGTTGAAACAGAGAGAGGTAGGTGGTGCTGCAGTAGCCATTGCCCTTTTCTACTGTTACCTCTGCAGGCTGGAAGAGAATGTGTGCTGAATAAATGCTGCCAGATAGATGTCATTGACTTCCTATAGCTAGCATTGTCAAACTTTCTTTTGTTTTTACAAGGTTTGACTATAAAGTTTCAGAACTGCTGCTGACACAAGGTAGCAAGTTAAAGGCACTGCAGCAAACTCTGATCATGATTATTCAACGTATTTCTCATTCTTCACAATGAGCAATTTTGATTACTTCACCAAATGTTCAAAATCTTTGGAAAGCCAATTAATGAAATATTATTAAGTTTGACGGTCATGATTTTATTGTCTTCCTCAACAGTTATAACATGTCTTCCTTTTAGCGTTAATTTTGGTTCAGAGAAGAGAAAAAGGCATCGGGAACAAATTCCGGAACGAGTTCAGTTGAGTTGATTTTAACGTTCCGTTCAGCAGCGAGGCTATATGAGACGTGGATCTACTGATTAACGTGGAATCCGAACTACATGAACTCCCACCGGGAATCGAACCCGGTTCTTCCACGCCAAAGGTCTTCTAAAAAACCCTGCCCTTCCACTCGTACGCTAACCGCTTAGCCACGAAGGAGCTCAAAATAGATAGAGGATCAGTGTTTCTCCCAGACATGTTTTACAGATTACGCAGTCCCCCGGAGCTCTGAGAGTGTCCCAGAGAAGACCAAAATAATACGTCTATAATATAATAATAAATAGAATAGTACCATGTGAAAAATATATGTGCCATTCCGAATACTCAGTGTGCCCTACGAAAAATTTTTTGTTCTGAAAGAAACACTGTAGAAGATTGTTATAGTGCTGCCAAAATGTCTTGAGCCGTGGCAAAAACGCGAACTAAGCCCACACCCTCGACACACCCACGCGTTAAACCAATGAGGGATTAGCTGCTGCTAAGCGAGAGAGCATTAGCGAAAGGGAGTGGAATTCCTTCAGCCATTAGCAGCGCTCGTAACGAAAGACTAGGTGTCAAGTCAATGTGGTATATCTATAAGCCTATGGACCATGCAGATAAGTGTGTCACAGTCACTGCTAAATGTGTCATTGCATCGTAACCCAGGAGGAATTGACCCACGTTTTCCTAGATCATCCTAGGTCATCCTTAACATCTTCTTTAACCTCACTATTAGATCATATCAAAAAAGTACACGACTATTGATTTGCCTAATTAGCAGCAAAAATTTGTTGTTCACACTCTGTTAGATGTGGAAATTCATGACAACGGAAACCCCTGTGCCTATAATTACGGACATTCATAGTTGGACAGATAATCCGTTACCAGATCTTTGTGTGCTTCAAAATAGGAAAGACACAATTACAATTGGCATGTACAACGTATTTTCGTCATTAATACTATCAGAATGACTTCAACAGTCTGGAACTTTACCGTCAGATTACATGAGTACTACTGACTACTGAATAGGTACTAAGTTTTAGGTTAAAGTGGCTGAAAGACTAGCAGTGACAAAGTAGAATTGGACCATAGTGACGAACTTATACCATTTTCGAGGAGTTTGAAGCTTCAAACCAAGTTTTTTTTATTTTTATTGGAGTATATGAGGTGGGTTAGTAATAGTACGTTCACCTCTGGAAGAAATAACTCTTGTTCCATTCCAACATAGGTGAATTTAGAGTGGACTGTAAGATTTCTCCTTTGTTTCCTCACTTCTTCAATTACACTATTTGTTTAATAATACTTCACGTTCATTCATTATTCGTCTTCTTTAGCCTTGAAGGAATAACTAAGGAATGCATTTAATGTCTGTATTGTTGTCGTTTCACGCTCCTTGGTCTTGTGGGCTAATTATTGTTGATGCATTGATATGCTTCATATAAAACATCAACATTCATATATTGGTTTTGAAAGAAACGTTACGGTATTATTTTTGATGGAATCTAGTTCACATTACAGCTTCTTATTATAAATGTTTATACTAACGTATAATTTCCTTCCAAATTGTGAGTTTATATTCATGAAGTATTTATTCAATTATAAGTATATTTTATGTGATTATTCAAATCCTTTCGCAAATTTCTGATAAGGAATGGACATGAACATGTTATCCGAGCATCCGAATCAAACCTTCTCCATTCGATAAACATAACAAAGATATGTTCATGCACAAAAAATTAGGTGCCACGGACAACGGAGTAAGTCGTTGGAGCCCATTAACCCTGGTAAAGAAAATGGTAGACTAGCAGTAAAATCTACCAGTAATAGCTATTGCATCAACACTGTTCATTGGACAGTCATGGTTTATAGTTCATTCTCTTCACCATAAAGGATGCTTTCCAGAGGTGCTACGTATTGAGATCCATAACGTACTTGAACGGGGAAAATTGGGAGAATGTCGGGAAAATTCCCTCCAGAGATCCCTCCCATCAAATTTTGACGCTTCTGGAGTGGCCCCATATAGAAGCATACGATCTAAATGTATCTCGAAAAATACTATAGGAGATAAGAAATGACTGTACCAAGTTTCGTATTGATAGACGGAATAGATATGAGGGAATAACTTGTATACCAATACACGCTTTTCCCTCATACTCATTCAGTCTATTAATACAAAACTTGATACAGTCATTTCTTATCCCCTATAGTATTTTTCAAGATATATTTGCGTAGTATGCTTTTACCCGGGGCCACTCCAGAGAGATCCAAAGTTGATGGGAGGGATCTCTGGAGGGAATGTTCCCGACATTCTCCCAATTTTCCCTCTTCAAGTGCGTTATGGACCTCAATCCCTAGACCTTTGGAAAGCTTTTTTCATGATGAAGAGAATGAACTATAATCCATGACTGTCCAATGAACAGTGTTGATGCAATAGCTATTTTACCTGTACTGCTAGTCTACCATTTTCTTTACCAGGGTTAATGGGCTCCAAGGACTTACTCCGTTGTCCATGACACTTAATTTTTTGTGCATGAACATATCTTTGTTATGTTTATCAAATGGACTAGGTTTGATTCGGATGTCCGGGTGACATTGTTCATGTCCGTGCCTTTTGAGTTATTTACCCATTAATATACATTAATGTATTTGCAGTGAATCAAGATAAAAGATATAAACTATTGACTCTCACTAAATATATACTTTATAAAGGTTTCTTTCGATTCCTCTTAATTTTGTACTTTACGTCTATAACATTTTTCTAGAATTTAGATTATGCCACTTAAAACGCATGACGTCACGTCGTCTCCCTGCTTATCTTTGTGCATTGTAATTCTTTTAGGAAGTGAAGGGACGCCATAGATATTTATGGATACGGAGGAAGACGTCCATCCGCGTTCCACCTCACTTTTACTCTCTGAGGTTATGTATAACTACTTCTGTACTTCATCTTATACTATATTATTGCGAAGAAAGAGCTCCTGTGGCATTGTTTTCTTTAGGATTGTATTTTTGATTGTTATTTTTATAAGTTGCCAGTGGTTATGTCAAGTTTGATTGCGTCTAATTGTATTATTTGCTGTAGATTTGTCTTTCTTAACTATTTGTATATTGTTTTATATCGTTTTTAGTAATTTCGTTACTTTGATTATCTCCTCTTGTACTGTTAGATATGATTTTGCTAGCTACGACTATCTTCTTTTATATTGTATGCTATGTTTTTGTTTAGTTTGATTTCATACTCTGTTGTGAAAAATGAAATGAAATGTTTGAGTTTTACGTCCCACGATTATACCGGTTAGGCTAAAGGAGACGGTGATAATGAGAAATGAATGAAATGGTGGAATGAAGAAAGTGGGAGGAAACGGGAGAACTCGAGGAAACCTACACACACGGTGTTTGTCCACCACAAAGTTCTCTTGGCAAGAGCAGGGTTTGAACCCGGGACCCTATGCGCCAGAGGTGAACGCTCTACCACTGAGCCACCGAGGCCGCCATACTTTGTTGTAGATTTGTTGAATTTGATTACATCTGATCTCACTACTTTTCGCTGTTGTTTTGTTAAGCTTCATTATCTTACATGGCATTGCTTGGCGTTGGAGTGTTTCCTAATATTGTGCTCGATTATTTTCCTTTGTATTGCGTAGTGTAGTTTGTTGAATTCGAATCATTGCTGTAACTTATGGAGGCAGGGAACAACTGCCTCCCAGGAAAGCTCCCGCCGTTCTAGGGGGGCCCACTTTAAGACAAAATTTTCTTACGCCATATTTGATACCAACATGAAATTATAAATGAAGCATCAAACAGGTTCACTACATTACATAAACAAAACAGCACACAAAAGATAAATAAAACAAAAATGATTCATTGGCCCATTTCAGTAGAAATGTTTATTATTAAGGGCCCTATAAATAATATTTATTCGTACGGCTTTGAGATCAGTCAATATTGTCCTCTTAATTATTTTTTTCATGTATAGAAAGGGCCCAGGGGCGTAACTGACGGCCCCTCAGACCTTGCCGTAGAGTAAGAGAAGGATGAAAAAGGGACACCAAGAATTAGACAAACAACTTTTTCTAGGGGGCCCAAATACACGTATTAATGTTTGCTCTCCCAGAAAAAAAATCTAAATTACAGCCCTGATTTAAATACATCCTACCTCATTGTTTCCAGTTGGTTTGTTGAGCTTCATTATCTTGCATAGCATATTTTATTAGATATTTTTGTGCCTTTTTATACTATTTTGTATTGTTGCTCTATACTGTTGCTTAGTTCGGCTACACTGTATTTTACAATTGTACTGCACTTGGTGTTTGTTGAACTTGATTATATCCTATTACATGCTATGGTTTTGTTGAATTCGAGTTTTGGTGAATTGTATCCAATGTCTGCCTTTGTTGAACTTACTTACGATGCACTAGCATAATGTCTGTTCTTCGTACGGGAAGCACACGTCTCATTTTGTACATAAATGGAATCAAAGCTGTCTCTAATCAACTAAGGGACTAGAAAACTATTAATTTGACACTAATATCGGTGATTTTCAATTATTTTTACATGTCACTATCCCTCTTAGGAATAATAATGGGGGCTTCATTTGATTTAAACGGCATCGGAAATGTCACTGTTCATCTCAGCGACTGCGAAAACTATGGATTTTACACTAATATCTGTCATTTTCGATCGTATATATATATATATATATATATATATATATATATATATATATATATATATATATATAATATTTGACAAGTTTGATATATATCCCCCTCCCTTCCCCTAAGTTGCACCGTCTAAATTAAATAAAAACAATCCTAGGCTCGAAACTCATCTATGTTGAAACTTTGATCGAGATTGGCCGAGTGGTTCAAGTGTTATTTAATCACAAACATAGTCACCTCGATATTTACATATATATAGAACTAGCAGGTTGTTCGTCCTTCTCATGAACAGAATACGTTACATTTTGGACACAAAGGGCAAAAAGGGCAAAGGGGGCTAAATTTGGATTTAAATGGGATCGGAAGTATCACTGTTCATCTCAGCGACCCCGAAAACTGAGGATTCGGCACTAATATCGGCCATTTTAGATCATTATATATATATATATATATATATACACACACACCCCTCCCCTCTCTTAAGTTGCGGAGCTGAATTTCGATTTAAACAGCATCAGAAGTGTTACTGTACATCTCAGACACCTCGAAAACTATGGATTCAACGCTAATATTGGTCATTTTCCATAATTTTTAAATATCTCCCTTTCCCCTCTCCTCAGTTGCATCGTCAAAGTGAAACAATAGCAACCATTCCAGTCTGGAACCTCTCCTATTTTGAAAATTTGATATAGATTGGTCCATGGTTCAGGAGTTATCAAATCACAAACGTCACTTTTATCTCTCTCTCTCTCTCTCTCTCTCTCTCTCTCTCTCTCTATCTATCTATCTATCTATCTATCTCTCCGTTACTTGAACCGTCAAAGTGAAACGATAAAATCTATTTCAGTTCTGAAAGCTCACCTATGTTGAAATTTTGGTCGAGATATGTCGGGTAGTTTAAGAATTATGAAGTCAAAAACATAGTCACATTCAATTTTATGTATTAGAAGAAGATAGATATCCTATTGCACTCTTTGCTTTGACTACACTGAACTAGATTACATTCTATTGCATTTACTTTGTATCTCCTAAGCTCGGTTACATCTTACGCTATGGTTTTCTGAATTGCATTGTTT
Source organism: Thermobia domestica (assembly GCF_964235325.1). Lineage (NCBI taxonomy): Eukaryota > Metazoa > Arthropoda > Insecta > Zygentoma > Lepismatidae > Thermobia > Thermobia domestica. The sequence continues at coordinate 43,351,770 of NC_137469.1, forward strand.
TTTTTTTTCAGTTTTTGCACAATCTGATTACTTCTCATTTACTGGCTTGCTTGATTGAACTTCGTTGTATCCTATTTTATCTTTTGCTTTGGTTTTCTTGAACTTTATGAAATTTTATTACAATACTTTTCTTATTCCTGATGAGTGGGATTGTATAGTTTGCTGATGAGTGGGATCATATTGTATAATTTGCTTTACTTTCCTAGATTTTGATTACTTCCTATTCTTTGCTAGTTTTGGTTGAACATTCTATTGTATTACTTGTTTTGATTTTCTTTAATATAGTTACGCTTTATTGTATTGTTTGTTTTGATTTCTCTTATCGTATTATGTACTTAGCTTTTTATGAGTTCGATTAAGTTCGTTTACATAGTTTCGTTTACTTTTGCTGAATTTAATTACATCTTATTCACTTACTGCCTTGGTTTCGCTCTACCTTACTTTGCATTTTTGATTTTTTTTCTAAAATCGATTACATCTTAATACATTAGGTTTGATTTGTTTGTGCTGTTGTCAGTTACATTCTATTATTTATATTGTTTTGCTTTTGTTTTCCTAAACTTAGCTACATCCTTTTATACCGTATAATGTGCTACAGTTTTGTTGACTTTGATCACATCCTATTTACATTCAGTTTAGATTGAAATTGATTACATCTCACTGTACTGTTTGATTTATTTCCTTACACTCAACGTTCTTGATGATCTCAGGTACATCATATTATATGATTAGATGACCTCTAATAAATCATATTAGATCATTTCTGGAATTTAATTATATTCCATTCAGTAGTTGCTTTAATTAAACATTACATTGTTTGTTTTAATTTTATTGGAACTCAATTATGTCCTTTTGCATTATATTTTTAAGTATCTTGAATTCGATTACATCTTTTTGAATTATTTTTCTTTAGTTCTCCTAAATTAGATTCAATCCTATTGACTGTCTGGTTTGGTTGAACTTATTTGAATTCTATTGCATTGTTTTCTTTGATTTCCTGAATAAAATTACATCCTATTGCGTTTTCCGTTTATCTACTGAGCTCAATTACATCATACTATTTGATTTGCTTTGATTTTAACAAGCTTGATTATATTTAATTTTGATACATTGTAGTTTTGTGTCTATGATTACATTTTATTCAGCAATGAATACACTCTATTGTATTGTTTGCTTTGATTTTCCTGAATTTAATTACGTCCTATTGCGTTTTTTTTTTTTTTATCTGTTGAGCTCAATTACATCATACTATTTGATTTGCTTTGCTTTTGACAAGCTTGATTATATTCTATTATGATACACTGTAATTTGTGACTATAATGACCTTCTATTCATATTGTTGAAATTTGATTATATCCAATGGCCTTGTTTGCTTTGATTTTCCTGAATAAAATTAGATTCTATTGGGTTTTTCTTTTATCTGCTGAGTTTAGTTACATCATACCATTTGGTTTGTTTTGCTATTCACATGTTTGATTCTATTTTATTATAATGCACTGTAGTTTTGTTTTGTAACGTATGATTTCCATCTTTACGTTATTATTCTTACCTAAGTCTGTTTTCTATTTAATTTATTACATTGTAATTTTTATTTAAACGTTGGTAAACAAATCAAGATGGAATGTATGAACTTTTGCTCCTTGGTGTACTTGGAGTATATATCTATCTACGTAAGCTTCTATTGTATTGACCTCTGGTGGGAATTTTCATGGTTTCTGGCCCTTGTCATCTATGATCAGGTTAGAAGCCATGAAATTTACTTGACCGACGGGAGCAATTTTTTTTCTTCTTCATTAGTAGTGCATAGTAAAGGGGTTGTTTGTTAGTGCTATATTTTGAGTGAAAATGATATACAGTAATTCATTATTTAATATGGTGCTCCACTGAAAATATTTAGTCGAAAGCATTATTAAGAGTGTTGGTCTGATAATTATAACTTTGTGTCGGCATTAGACGGATTTATCAACCATATGCCCTACGTGATCCAACAGGAAACGTAAGTATTGCATTTTTTCTCGTTTTCTATAATTTAACTAGTTACTTTCAGTAGTCATATTTTTGCTTGCTTAATTGATTTTTTTAAAATTTAATTTTGCTATACATTACATACTTTCTTTGGTCTGTTGTATTACGAGGCATTTCTGGTTTATAATCCGTGCTGGCGACCTATCGAAGCACGAGAGTATTTGACCAATGAAGAGTCTGTAAAGTTAATATAATGCTATTCTGACAGGGTACCTTCGATTTAGAGCATTTTGCTGTACTTAAAATTATAGTTGGATTGTTATTATTTTTTGTATCGTTAATTTTGTTGGAGAATTTGTTTCAAATATATGCCTCACACATATTTGTAGTAAATTTGAAATTATCATTTAAGTCAAAATTATATTCAAACCTCATATAACTTATTTGAGTAATAACCCATTTATTGCTAAATTTATTAATATATTTTCATTGGACAGACTTGATTTATATTGATGTAGGGGAGACCTTTATTAATATTGCGTATCCCTCTCCCGGATGTAGGCCTATTTGTGTTATTTCTTTTAACACTCAGCCTCACATTACAGTGTCTACGAATACATTTTATCCAGCTTGTTGAACGTCAATTACACTCTATTTCCTGAATGTAATTTCTGATTTTCCTTAATGTAATTACGACCTATTACGTTTTTTATCTGCTGAGATCAATTACATCTTACTATTTGATTTGCTTTGCTTTTGACAACCTCGATCATATTCAATTATAATACACTGTAGTTTTGCGTCTATGATTACATTCAATTCATATTGTTGAACTTTAATTACATCCTATTGCATTATTTGCTTTTATTTTCCTTAATAAAATTACAACCTATTAAGTTTTATATCTACTGAACTTAATTAAAGCATACTATTTGGTTTACTTTGCTATTCACAAGTTTGATTATATTCTATTATTTAAAACACTGTAGTTTCGTCTCTATGATCACATTGTTATACTTTGATTACTTCGTATTGCGTTGTTTTTGCCTTGAGTTTCACGAACTCTATTGTGACTCTGAGTTTAGGATACCCAAAGCCAATAGTGTAGGTATGACTTATTCCATTATTTCCTTTATTCGCGTTAAATGCAATAGCATATGAATTGAACTTAATGTGTGTTGAACTTAATTGAAAGCCACAAAGGAAAAAGGACGTAAGTCAAGAAATGGTCGAAAATGAGTTTACAGCAGAATTTGTAATTTGCATGGTGTAATTTGCATGTACTATATCCTACAGTAAGAAGAAGGTTAATGTCTAACGTAAGAAATTTAGTACTCAAGAGTTTGTCTACAGGGGAAGAAGTAGGCAAGTCAGTGGAAAACGGGCAATTGTGTAAAATTATAAAAAAGAAAACTGACTTGTCTTCTTTTCTCCCTGTGGTCTTCAATTACTTTTTGCGTGTTGAACTTAATTACATCTTACTGCACTATTTGTATTAATTTTGTTTGTGTTTGAATATTTTTTTTGCATTTTTTGTAATGACTTTTTCGTACTACCATATCACATTTTCCTTTACTTTGTTTGTTTTGTATTTTATGTGATTTATTACCTTCTGTTGTATTATGTGGGTAATTTTGTTGTTCCCTATTACCTCTTATTGCATTGTTTAAGTTTTGGTTGTTTTTGCACTGTAACATTCTATATAGTAAAATTAGTTATGTTTTGTTGTACGCAAATCATATAAGAAGTTGTTACATACATTAAAAGTAGGTTGACAAATGTTTCTAGGGTATGCAGTAGAAGAAAATACTTTATATAGTAAAAAAGTAATCATCTTCTTCTCAAATTTGTATTTCCATATCGGAACGTGTTTTATATAATATTTCTTTTAGTTGTCTTGTTTTAAGGATATTCTTGTATTCTATGCTTGAAAAATAAATCATTGTTCAGTTGATAAATAACTAATTTGCTTGTTTTTATTTAACAGAAACTACTATAATACATTGTTTTGTGCCTAGTGGGAAATGAAATTTCTATTGTCGTCATGGTTTTGTCGTTGGGTCAACCACCACTTTATTAAGACAAGGAAAAGGAAAAGCTTCTCTTAGAGTTAAGACCCTTTCTTCAAGAAAGGATGCGGTAAATTATTCGTTTTTCCTATTTTATTGTGCTGCTTGCTTTTGTTTTCTACGATTTTTTGTTTTCTTGTAGAAAATGTAATGAGACCCCCCCCCCCGTCTGGTAACCGTACCAAACATTCTGCGACGAAACCTAGGTTGGGAAATTGTTCTTGCAGAAGGTCGAGAGACACCAGGCGCCAAAAAGCCACTGCTGGTGGGTGGCTTTCTCGGTCATTTTGTCTTCGTCTCTCTCATTCTTCGTCTCTTACATCGCTTTCCATCGCTTCCTTTTGTTCTTTATTCGTTTTTCTAATACTTAACTCACACTTCTTCTGAATGCTTATGTTGTCACCCCGACGTCTTTCTTGGTGACATTTTGTCGTCAGTTTGTCTTAAAGTTATATTTTTTACTTTCTCTCTCTCATTCTCTTCATTTATTCTTTTCCTCTCATTCTTCCCTTCTTTCTTGACAAACCGCACCGCAATTTCCCCTATGGTTTTCTCCCCATCTCTCTCTCTAATCAACCACCAGGGGTTCTCCAGCTGACAAATAGGAGATGTCTTTGTGCGGTTCACGTTCATAAAATAAATGACGATTTCCTAGTCACTTTTCTCTTACTTTCAGATTGGAAATTTTCTTTACTTTTTTGTTGATTTTAATCGAAAAAAACAAGACTATCTCTGAAAGGAAAACAGAGTGGAACGACATTTGAAGTTTAGCATCAAATATTTATAATTTCGGTCAACTTATTTTTCATTGTCACCATTATGTATGTATATATACAGGGTGTTTCATCAACGTTGCGACCTCAAGTCCTTTCCAAACAAAATAAAATGTGGAATGCAAAAGATGCACTTGCAGAAGAACTTACCGAAGTACATTCCTATGGAACTAGATGTTTCGGATTTAGGGTTAAAATACGTCTCATGTTGCGAGACAGTCCCGGTTTGAAGGCTGTAATTCTGGTCTTACACAGGTTTTTATTTTGTTCCGGTTTGAAGGGTGTAATCCTTGTGCTACTCCGGTTTCTATTTTGGCCCAATTTGAAGGCTGTAATCTTGGTGTTATGATAGTTTCTATTTTGTCAGCCGGATGTTACACCGGTGTCTATTTTGTCCTGGTTTGAAGGCTGTAATCCTGGTGTTGCTCTGATTTCTATTTTATCCCTGTTTGAAGACTGTAAACCTGGTGTTACGCAGGTTTCTAGTTTGTTCCGGTTTCAAGTCGTGGCAATCTTTTCCTTCTTTTTTTAATGTGACCTACTTTCATTGCATTATTCTGAAATATTCTTTCTATGTATTTTAAAATGTTTTACACTGACAGCTACATGTAATATTAATTCATATGGTGCACTTGAATATTGTTAGAGAGGAGCACGCTACCGCATAGAGTTAATATAACATCATTGGATGTAACGGGCTTGCTACTTCCCTACAGGGGAAAAAGTGGATCTGAAAAGATAGGGGAATGCATAACGTCAGGCTGTTCCCCGTGCCTTTCTTTCGCCATTGCAATTTTTTTAGGAAGTGGGGGACGTCATAGGCATTTCTCGGAAGCGGTGGAACGACTTACACCCGCATTCCGCCTCACTTTTACCCCTGCTTCCCTAACAATCTTGTTGAAATATTCAGCTTGTTCATGTACCTATTTTTCTACATAAACTCATCTCAGTCGATACATTTTTGCAGGTGCTGTAGCAGTTTTTGTTTGCGTATGTCACTCTACCCCACTGCCATGCGTTTGAGGAAATGTAGAATCTCATCTTAATCGAAGAGGTATGCAGCTACCTATGTGAGTGTTGTTTTGTTTCAGGAGTTAAGGGAAATGCTCTTGTTTTGTCATCCATTATAATTGACTTCCATTATAATTGACTTCCATTATAATTGACTATCATTTTCGTGGATAGCGGCGAACAAAATTCCGTGTGCAGTTTAGTGTGACCTGCTTCAAATTCCCTACACCGCTTGCGGACTTTTTCTTTTATATCCATGGACAACTTCTCATGAACGTCCGGCAATTCGTGATGAATTTCAATTAAATTTACTAGTTTGCGTTGAGAAACCGAATAACTGCGCGAACTTCACACTTGGCAGTAGCGCCAAGCAGCAACTCCGTTACAAACAGTTGCCAAACCAAGACTGAGCATCCCGACTAGACTTGTTTGGGAGTGGGGAACAACGAACAGAACAGTATTGCCAAGAGCCGCATAAAGTTTCTCTACGTCTTCAGTACTTTAGAGATCTTACTTTTGGCTTTACCCTCCTATATACTGTATATATAGTTGGATAAAAGCGAAGAAATTAGGTTAAGACTAAAACAATTGGGTGCTTTTCCTAAGGCTGAAAACTAAACATTTTTTAATGGGTTGTACAATAAAACGATAACGTACAGTGAATATTACGTGAAAAAATTCTTTTGACATGGGGTTTACGTATCAGTACAAAATGTCAGACCTCTAGTTGATAATGAAGTGCGTAAAAATTTTAAGTTGCAATGTTTATCTCTAATAAATACACAAACAGTAAAGTTTCCTAATGAAAGCATCACAAACAGAAAATAGAAGTATCTCGGAAACATGGTGACCAATTAGAATGAGTCATATATATAATTTGTCAATTTATTATTGTCAACTGAGCGTCCATCTAGAAGGCACGTTCTAGCTCATTTAACTAACTAGGTATGTGAATGAACTAAGTTAGAGAACATGAACATAATGGGCAATTTGTTCTTTCTGAGGATCAAACAATTGCACGGAAAAAGTTCAATTTCTTTTTATTATGAGATTACAGAAGTTGTTCAGTCTACATTTGGCCAATTTCGACTTACCTAAAAATTTATAAGAATCCATGGCGCCAGGTCCGTAAGTGCTCGATGTGTTTCCCTTGGTTCCTAACAATAGTCCGACAGCGTAATTTCCACTGTAATAGGCTTCTCTGAAGAACTGGGAGGGGAAATCTTGTCCCATTTTCTTTGCACAGCTTCCAAAGTCCTTCCACAGTTGTCACATGCCGTTTTTCCAAAGCCCGCTTCAGCAATCCAAATCCACAATAATTCAGAGGACTTGCATCTGGAGATTTAACAGGTACCTCATTGAAAGGTATCACCTGTATACCACTTGCCTCCTCCATCTTCCTGTAGAATGCGAGGGACGATCGTGAGGTATGTGATGAGGCCTTGTCCATGTGAATGCGCACCAGAGTGGCGTCATTTCCGTACATTGTTGGAATCTCATGCTCGTAGATCGGCTGCATGATCTGCTCCTGAAAATACTGCAAATTTATTTTGCAGTTCTTCACCACCCTACGAATCTTCAGTTTACCTCGGTAACAGTAGCCAGTAACGACCATGAACCCTTTTGGGAAGGATTCTTTACAGACACGGACCCACCTTCTGAAGTTCTTAGCGCCTTTCTCTCGGTACATGATGGCTCTCGGTTTGCCGCAGTCGGAAAGGTAAATCCATGCTTCATCGAGCGTTACGACGTACATCCATCTTTGTTTTGCCAGATGCCGTTGGTACAGCTTCCGGGCGTTACACTTTCGTTCCTTTTGGTGGGCATCCGTGAGAAGACGGCCGCGAGCTTTCATGACTTTCCACCTTGAGTTGATGGTGTAACGTCCGGCTTACAGTCCCCAAAGACACGTCAAGACGATTAGCCATACACCTTTGTGTTGGCGGATTTTCTTGCATTGCCATTTTGTGAAGTTTCCTCTGCATGGTGGAGGTGACCTTGGTGCATTCCCGCTTCCTAGGAAACTTCGTTGGTAATCCAAATGGTGGAGCTTCGTTGCCCTTGTACTTTTTAATAACTTTTTTTCCCACTTAAACTGATGTTGCAACTGTTGATGTTGCACTGTTTTCTAATGACAAAAACACTAAAGTGGGCGTCATAAAGAGCCGCAACATAGCCTTCCCAAAGTCGGCTTATTTTGGGCGGCATTTTGGTCACAGAGCGGAAACCCATACACTTGGAAACAAATTTAACACAACACTCACAACAATGGTCCTGTTTTGTGCGTTATTGTCGTCCGCGCGGAAAAACAACTCCGTTCCCAGGAAGCCACTTCACAACACTGCAGGACGCCACGAGCCAGATCGGGTGAGTCCATTCTGCCCGGGAGGGGTTAAGGAACGAAATTGACCAAACCTAGGCTAAACAACCTCTAATACGATTAAACTGAAGAACTAGTGTTTGACATTAACACATGTAAATAAATACTATTATTATTTTTATTCACTTCCACACGTCACGTAATACCTTTCTGGTATAATACACTCTGTCTTCTTACAGTGTCGAGAAACTAGTTTATTGGCAGATGTCAAGGTATTATTAATAATTGCTATTAATTCATTAATTATGCACTTAATTATGTTACTGCTTACTTAAGCTTATTTATGTATGTATCACTATTCTGTCAGTTTGACATCTGTTATCTCAATTCTCAATAGCATAATGCTCTGTGAACTGCACAAATGCTGTTATTAAATTAAACCATAGTTCTGTTCTTGTTCCAGAAACAAAGAAAAGACAATCAAATATTTTCACTCCCCCCCTCCCCCATGCTGTGAATTCACAAATCAATGTGCCAGAGTTATGTGACAAGAACGTTTTATCCAGCATCGTCATAAAATCATTAGAACATTTAATTAGCCTACTAGGTGAACCTATGCTTTCTACATAGCGCATCTATGAGCATGAATCTCCTTGTCATTTCTCACAACATCTGTACATGTCCCTATACAAATATAAGTGAAGGACATAAAAATTGGTAAGGCGTACCATAAAGGGGAGATTATTTCGATTACTTTTTTCAATACATAGCACCGTTTGCAAGATTTGAGCCTACTTCCGGTGAGAGTATTTGTAATTCATGTATGATCAGTGTTTCCTTTTTTGTTGCATGCAGTACGTACGCAATAAGCAAATACATTATACACACACACACACACAATTAATTATAATGTCAGTTATATATGCTGTTATTGGGCAAAACACTTCAAACAATAAAGATTCATCTTAGCCTGGAGAAATGGTTTCCTTCATTTTTCGTTATCATTTGGTCCTGAAACAAACACCGGAGAGATATACTAATCTCATATACAAATGTGTAGTGTTGGAATGTAAAACTCGTAGGATATGATGCTTTAGTCTTTAAAATTTCAATATTTCCAGTATACCACTAAAAATTCAATAAAGAAATAACGGCCATTTAAAAACACATTCAACTAGAACTAAATAATCTACACAAAATTTGCAATCGATCAGTGAAAACGGCATTTTTTTTTAGATCTTGTAGTTTCCGAGAAATCTTTGTTAAAAGAATTGTCCAGAGACATAAACTTTCCTTCATCACATACATATAAACCTAGCATTTTAATATATATGTAGATACAAGATAATTGCATGTCCAAGCAAGGACGTCCATATTGTGGTTTCCAAGGGGGGGGGGGCAAGTACAAGCGACGTTTCAAATATAGTTTCAAATTTTGCTGTAACTAATGTAAAAATTCTATTGGGTTTTCGATATTCCCAAGTTCAATTTCCTCTTAGGGGGGGGGGGCGAGCAACTCACCTTGCCCCCCTGATAGGCGCCCTTGTGTGCAAGGTAATTTCGGAAGTTGGCAGTCGGTGTTTAACAATAATATACTTGTATAGTAATCCTTGAATTCTTCTGCATTTCTCTTAACTCAATACCCTTTCGTTGTCTCGGGTTCTCCACTATTACATTCAATGTAACCTGATAATTATGTTACTTATGTTATGGTATTTGATAATTATGTTAACTGTAGATAGGGCTGAACTTTCCCTATTATTCTGGATGCATTTATATTTAAAATTAATTCATGCTTAATTCACTACAAAGCGAGATTAATACTACTAAAATCCGTTCTTTGAAAAAATATTTAATTATGAAAAATATTACAAAAATATAGAAAAAATTCGTATTTAGAATAAAAGAGCACAGCTATTAAATAGTATACTGCAATTAATATAAGACTTGGCATATTTCAGTTAATTAGGACAAATAGTAATCAGAGTTTTTCACTTGCATGACTTTCTTTGTAGCGCTTTTATTTATGTTTTTATTGAATAATTTTTCAAAATTTACGAGATTATTAAATTGTGGATTATTATGGATTATTACTATGAACAGTCTATCAGCAGGCGAAGAATATATCCGTACAGTTATGCTCATAGTATGTATCAGGTACGTATGCAGGGGTAGGTCCTGACAGTCTCTCTCTGAAATCCTGATTTTGGTATAAATTTTGTCTAATTTTAGAAATGATGTTTACAAATTTTTAAGATAATTTGTCCCCATATTGAATTTGGACCCCGCCTCAAAACCTTTGGACCTCTCCGAGAATAAATTCCTACGTACGTGTGTAGTAAGTACCATATGTATTTCTTCCGCTCGAGGCTGAGAGTGCAGTGCTAAATGCATCGGCAATGATATGGTGGTTGGCCGGCAGCCTAGTATTTTGTTCTTAAGTAGTGCAAATGAAAGTGAATAACAACTCATGTTTTCTTCAATCACATAACATCTCTATATAATATCTCTCCTTGAAACTGGAATACATAAATACATTAATTGATAAGATATATTTCTCAGCTGTGAGCAACGATGTTGATTTCTGCCAATATCGATTTGAATTAGGGATGGGAAAACCGGTTTTTATAAAGTTTCTAAAAACACCAAAATCCGAAAAACTGACGTCTCGGTTCCTCCAAAACCGTTTCGGTTTTTTACCGAAACCGGTTTCGATTTTCTCCAAAACCGGTTTTGGTTTTCTTCAAAATCGGTTCGGTTTTCAGCGAAACTGGTTTCAGTGAAAACTTTTGGAAAGCACATAAAACCGTTTCTGTGAAAACGGAATCGGTTTCCGGAGAACAACGAAATACTATTCTGGTCAGAAGTAGAACCAATTTTGGAAAGAAAACCGAAAAGGGATCCGAAAAACCGAACCGGTTTAGGAGAAAACCGATAACTGGATTCTGTGAAAACCGAACCGATTTTATAGAGAACCGAAACCAGGTTCGGTGAAAAACTGGTTTTTTGAAATTTTTTAAGACCAAGTTTCGGTTTTCCTAAAAACCGAAAGACCGGTTTTTGTGCCCACCACTAATTTGAATAGCAGCCATTCGAGTAACTTTTGATCTTCGTCACGGTCGAAATTGATCGTGATCTATCAAGTAATTCTTGCGTCAAATTTCAGAGATGGTGTAATTTGATGCTTATGCTGACGAGAAGGAGCAAGAAAAAAGAGAATTAAGTACATAGCCAATTTGTTATAATTTTATGTAAAATTAATGCAAGCTTCTCGGAAGTAAGTTCTTTTTAACATGTTTGTATATTACTTCTGATAAATTATAAGATAATTATTGTTACCGGAGATTACATATAGAATATACTGCATCGCAGAATCAGTTTTTGACATCATTATACTAAGAGGAGGTAAGCCTAACGTATCACGCATGTCAATGGTCTACAGTGTGGATTTATGCATATTGTAAGGATCCTCACATCGCAACATAAGCACATGCCTATGGACGACACGTACTGACGTTTATACGAGGGCAAGTCAAGAAAGACTTGGACTGATTTTTTTCCCGGCAGTTCTGTTAACGCTGGAGCTTCATAGTTTGGCATACAAGTAGGGTGGGTCTTGCTGTGCATATATATAAAATGTTGTTAAGGAATCATTGCCTGTTTGGTAACCACGACTTTTTATTGCAGGTGATGTTCTGCGCCGCCTCTAGAAGTCGCCTGTAGAAGAAATGGAGTCATTACGAGATGAACAATTTGCAGCTATACGGTTCTGCTATCGCCTGGGGAAAAGTGCAACAGAAACTCTAGGAATGTTGAGAGCAGCCTACAAAGATGACGCTCTGCCACGAAGTACCGTGTTCTGGTGGTTCAAAGAGTTTAAAGAGGGCCGAATGACAATCACGAAAGCTGGTGGACCAGGTGTATCAGCGTCAGCTGTTACTGAGGTGAACATTAACACGGCAGCAGTCATTGTTAGAGAAGATCGCCGCATCAGTATCGACGATCTGGCAGCCGCACTACGCATATCTCATGGCAGTGCCTTCAAAATTTTGCATGACCACCTCCACATGAGCCGAGTGTGTGCGCGATGGATTCCGCGACTCCTGACACCAGAGCAGAAGGCCGTTCGAGTGGAGACTTGCAGGGAGCTGTTGCAAAGGTTTGAGGATGGTGGAGACGCCTACCGCACCGTGCGACTTTTTTCTGTTCCCTGCCCTAAAATCCAGACTGCGTGGACGCCGCTTCTCCGATAATTCCGAGGTTCTGAAGACATCGGAGGCGGTTTTGAAGGACCTCTCAAAGAATGGCCTGCGACACGTGTTTGAGGACTGGAAGACTCGAATGAAAAAGTGCATTCAAATGGGCAGGGACTACTTTGAAAAGGATCATGTGCCTGTTGCTGAGTAATAATAAATTGCTTAGAAAAAAAAAAATCAGTCCAAGTCTTTCTTGACTAGCCCTTGTAAATAAGAAGACGATACAATGAACAGGAAGACAAGAAGATCAACACCATGGGAACCGAAAGAGGACAAGCCACCTGAAGAGTGCCTATAAAAGAGGAACCACAGAGGAAGGTAACATCAGTTGACTACTGATCGCCTACCCCCAACAGCTCCGGAGGTCGCATTGGAGTAAGGGGCTCTACCTATAACATCCCTGGAGGACGTCTGGCAAGATAGCCCCCCCACTTTAGAAAATTGAAACAATGACTAGGTCATTCGTTTGTACTACGTTTGTACCGAAAATATTTCCGTTTGTATCATTTTCCTTATAGAGTTGCTTGAGAAGTCAACTGGGGGGCTATCTTGGCGCCAAGATAGCCCCCCCCGTATCACAGCACAAAAAATTGAAATACATCATTGGAAAGCAAATCGTTTGTACCGTTTGTACATTTTGTAGCCCCCCCAAATGTCATCCTTTCTTTCTCGAAAACTATCAGGGTACAAACAAAACTTTTTTCGGTACAAACGGTACAAGCGATTTGCTTTCGAATGTTATATTTCAATTTTTTGTGCTATGATACGGGGGGCGGGCTATCTTGGCGCCAAGATAGCCCTCCAGTTGACTTCTCAAATAACCCTATAAGGAAAATGATACAAACGAAAATATTTTCGGTACAAACGGTACAAACGTAGTACAAACGAATGACCTAGTCATTGTTTCAATTTTCTAAAGTGGGGGGGGGGGATATCTTGCCATGCGTGGTTTCCTAGGACCATAACCTGGAGTCGCAACAAGACACCCTGGTGGCTCCTGTGAGCGAAGGGGTTTCCGTATGAAACGTTATTTCCTCCATCCTTGGTCATAAGGAAGCTTCTGATATATTAACTTTGTAAAACACAAAGACTATTTTGTATTTTTATAAATAAATCGGTGAAGGGCTAAATTCTCCGTGCATTATTAACTCTACCTACACAAAACCTTGCAATATACTTTGAGTAAAATATACCACTTTCAATAACAGTTCTCACACTTCTCTACCCCACACAACTACAACATGCAACTATGTCTGTCGTTTTATTAAACTCAATATGGATCCATTTTATTCTTTCTTTTCTACTGTTTTAACGTCTTATATGCAGTTCTTCTAATATCAGAGTGAATTATTTGATGTGGTGATGTTTTTCTATTCCATTTTCCACTTCAAATCATAACAATGACTTTAACAATATTATAATAACATCAAATCAAGGAATGGACTGTGTGTTGACGTTTAATGCTCGTATGCTCTGGCCACGCAGTAAAGTAAAGCAGAAAGCTACTCATACCTCCCCCCTTCCCGACAACCTTTTCAACCATTAACATGATATAAACACACAGCAGTGACACCACAAAACAAACGCACGATTTTGTTGGATTATAGCAGTGGTTGCCTAACTTATGAAGCTTCCGAGCTACCCTACGTTTTTAAATCTTACTCTGAGCTACCTACTAAAAGAACTACCATCCTTTTTTTTTAAAAAAAATCTTTCATTTATTTATTTCCTATAAACATACATTTGTGAAATATAAAATCAAACTATCCAAGTTAGCAAATGTCTAATATACACACGAAAAACATAATGTGCACAACCTCACGCGCAGTGGCGTATTAAAGGGGAAACTTCTGGACTTAAGCCCCACGAATTCTTACTTACTATAGTAAAGTATATGAAATATCTTGCAGAATTTTCACATTTTCAGGCAAAGCCCCCCCCCCCCCCGAAACAAAATCATAAATACGCCACTGTCCACGCGTATACGTACAATCAACTGTGAAATAAGGCTGACAATAGCAGTTGCGCGGAGAAACAAGCAGTTGTTGTCGTTAGCGCCCCCTGTCGTTACCGTCAGCTCAGTGTAGGAATCAAGGTTAGCCAACCGGAGCGTTAATGCGAGCTGCCGAAAATGGTCCCGCGACCTACTAGTAGCTCACGATCGACGGTTTGGCGATCACTGGATTATAGTAAAATATATATCACAGCCATTTTATTAAACTTTCAATTTCTAACCAGAACACCACTACATAATCAGATGTAGTTTTTGTAACTTGTTTTTATAGAGATGCTAAAATACTTATTTTTGGCATGTGTTCAAAACAGATTATTTTGCAAGCAAAAGTTATGCTTTACTTACATATGTGTTTTCTTTTCTCTTTTCAGGTATGCTTGTACTGTCTATCTTAATGACGAAATACAAAAATGTACATAGACTACTAATAGTAAGTAAACGGCTCTATGGAATATATATTAATATTAATCAAACATTAAGATTATTTAGATATATTTGTTAGTAAGATTTGTTTATTTAGATTTTCTCTTAAACCTCTGATCCACTTTGAAAATCATCGAACAATGTTCAATTAAGTTTCTTCACGCATATACATGGTTAGAGTTAGATGTCCATAAAAACAAATGTTAAATTAGCTCTTGAATGTTAGTTTCATTATTCTCTAGATAATAAAAAATAAACTCTGGTGAAGACAGTAAATAGGATCACGCAAAAATTTTTCTATATATGGGATTTAGATAACCTTCGTTAAAGTAACCGTTATCAAATAATATTTTATGGAATTGATTCCATTAACGATTTCGGCCGAGATAACCCTCTAAATATCTACTACAAAACAGAACTAAAAATGTGCTTACATGTATGGGATAAAGAATATAAATATCTACCATTAAAATCGCCGTTATTCGTTAATGTTAACGGATTGACTCCATTAACGAACTCGGTAGAGATAATAATTTTAGATATTTACTACAAAAAAGAATTCAAAAATTTGGTTAGATGTGTGAGATATCGGCTATAGATAACAGCTGATAAAGTCATCGTAATCTCTTATCGTTTTAACGGATTGACTCCACTAAGGAATTAGGTTGAGATGATCGCTGTAGTAATCTATTACGAAAAAGAGAATTCAAAAATTTGGTTACATGTGTGAGATATCGGCTATAGATAACTACTGATAAACTCGTCATGATCTCTTAACATGTTAACGGATTGACTCCACTAAGAAACTTAGCTGAGATGATCGTTGTAGCAATTTATTACGAAAAAAAGAATTCAAAAATTTGGTTACATGTGTGAGATATCGGCTATAGATAACCACTGATAAAGTCGTCATGATCTCTTAACGTTTTAACGGATTGACTCCAGTAAGAAACTTGGTTGAGATGATTGTTGTAGCAATCTATTACGAAAAAGATAATTCAAAAATGTGGTTATATGTGTGAGATATCGGCTATAGATAAACACCGATAAAGTCGTCGTTATCTCTTAACGTTTTAACGGATTGACTCCACTAAGAAACTCGCTGAGATGATCGCTGTAGCAATCTATTACGAAAAAGAGAATTCAAAAATTTGGTTACATGTGTGAGATATCGGCTATAGATAATCAGTGATAAAGACATCATAAACTCTTAACGTTTTAACGGATTGACTCCACTAAGAAACTTGCTAAGATGATCGCTGTAGCAACCTATTACGAAAAAGAGAATTCAAAAGTTTGGTTACATGTGTGAGATATCGGCTATAGATAACCACTGATAAAGTTGTCATGATCTCTTAACATGTTAACGGATTGACTCCACTAAGAAACTTGGTTGAGATGATCGCTGTAGCAATCTACTACGAAATATAGAATTCAAAAGTTTGGTTACATGTATGAGATATGAGCTGTAGGCAAATTTTTACCCATAAAAGGGAACGAGTTGAACCAACCAAATATACAAAGCTGCATATCCCTAGCATATATTACCATACCAAATTTTTAAATTTGGAAATTTCCGAAATGTAAGAGTGTGGTCCAATTAATTTAATCTAAAATTGGGGGGAGTGTCAAGATTCCCATGCCAAAATTTAGAGATAGTGGTTCTGAGGAAGGGGCACAAATGTGAGACGAACTGCCTAAAATACTACTGTAAGTGGGTCTTTATTCTTCGATTAAAGCTTTCAGCAAATAACGTTGTCTAGGACATTTTGGAATGTATTAAGCTACCAGTGGAATTAAATGCTATAGAGAACATGATTGACATTATAAATGGCTTTTCTTTCTCCATTGCTGAAGTGTTGGCACTTGTATACTGTGGTAGCCTAAAAGCACTACAGGGTTTCTCTTTTTCTCTCGAATGTACTGAAGTGTGCCATACAGTACTATTCGACTGTTTAACCCTTTCAGATCCACGTCATTTTTAGTGTTTTCCTACATTTTTAGTTAGTGACTTATTACTCAAAACCTATTTACCCGATTGATATGATTTAGGGCCTTGTTTCTTAGAAGAGTGATGTGCTATTTTTTGGTGTAAGTTACATTGCAGTGTAGCCAACGCGAGGGAAATTATTGAGGAAAATATAGGGGTGAAAATTTACAAAAAATTCCTTAACTGAATTTAAGATTTATGGATCAAGTCACCTACAGAAATTCTTTGGTGTGTTGACCAGGTACAGTGAAAACCTGAAGTCGCTGGCTACCATACAAAGAGAGAAAGAAAAAATTCTCTGTCATCATAGACATGAAATTTTGATACTTTTTACGTCTCAGAAGCAAAAATCAACGGATATACCGGGACTACAGCTTTCCTAATTATCCTATTGAAACTTTTTATGGTGTGTTCTGTGGGCCAAAGAGGAAACTTTCAGATAGTGGTACATTTGTTCCAATGTAGCCAGCAAGAGGGAAGTAATAGAAAGGGAAAGGGAAATTTTCCGAATTCTTCACCTAAAATTGGGAATTATTCTTTTGGCTCGAAAAACTGCCACTAGACAGACACAAACTATCTGAAAATAAATCATAGTATCCTACGAGTATCATAGCAATATCTAACAAAGTAACCATGAAATTAAAAAAAAAAATCTCATTCTACCTCAGAAACTCAGCACTTTCTTACCATGTACAGAACCATTGGTACACCACTAATATATCATACAAGTATCATGGCGATACTTAAGAAACAAAGCTTCTAATTACAAAAAATATATTACGGTAAAACAGAAAAGTAGAGAAAAACTAGAAAAATCAAGAGTTAGAACTTAAATACGAACTTTTCGTGCACCTTCTAATTACTCCATAGTAATGATCTGAACCCCTTTTTTGTTCAGTAAGGACCAATGTTTGACTGGCGTAAGTTGACTTGCGCTCGGGCGTATAGGTACGGATTTATAAACAAAAGTTTCCAAAATTTCGATTTTTTCCCAAATTTAGGGAAAGTTTAATTGCTCTATTTAGCAACACCGTGTCTCATGCCGGTCCAATTGATGTCAACAATTAGGTATCCATCCGAGGTATCTACCTAACAAGTCTCAAAGAGATCTCTCTACAACGAAGGAAGCTACAGGGAAAAAAGAAAATTCGAAATTCTCGATTTTTTTTTACTTTGTGCTTAAATTTAAGAATAAAATCCGACACCCACAAGAAAAAGAAACTAATATGATAGACTATGGTACCAACCATATTTGCCCGCAAAAAATATCCCGATAACTCAATTAGTGTCCAAATACCCGTGCTTGAAACTTTGGTCACCTACATTTTAAGAGGTCAAACTACAGTTAATACCGCCATAAGCTATAATTCGACTCATCTTATATCATATTCCACTTAATACTTGCATAGGTACTCTTTATTATTTGCACTTGGTTTGGTTAAAATATTGAATCGACAAATCTATTGTAAATTTGTAAATATACGCAATAAGGTAATATAAACTACACTAAAGCAAAGCTAGCGATATTATTTACTGTAATAAAATTACATAAAATTCATCTATGCGCTTTAGCTCTACCATCTAGTAGCAAGAAACGATCCTTTCGATACAAGAACATATACGTAGGTAATAAATATATTGTATGTTTCTTCTATCACTTTTATTGCATATTACTTTGTACGAGATTGTTCCTCCGTTTTATGTATTACTGCCTAAATGGTCCGTATAATTCTCTTTTCCCTCCCTAGGAAGACAAGTGTTGACAAGTCTATATATATATATATATATATATTCTTTTTCCTATAAAGCACTGAAATAAGGGACATAGAGTCTTGTCTAGAAGTCTTTCGGTCTTGTCGTCACGTTGTTGATAGGTTGTTAGAAGGAATTTTAGGAGAATTGTGGGTTTGTCGATTTGTTGACGGCCAGATACCATCGTCTAGGGAGGGTCGTGGGTAATGATTCGGAATAACTTGTGAGGCAAAATAACTTAGCAAAAATTTCCCCTTCGGAGTTAAAAAGTCTGCCTTTCTTGCTTGTAGTTTCGTTAGAAATACTTTTAAAGGACGTATCGTCCAGTTAGGTTTTCAAATGTCTTACCATATAATGAAATGAAATTAAATCTTTTTAAGTTCCACGATTAGCATTTCTTGCTAAAGAAGTGATTAAAGATAGTGAAAAATTAGAGAATAATTGGTGTAATGAAAATGGGGAGGAGACAGAGTATCTTAAGAAACCCCATGTGAACAATGTTTTCCATCAAAACTTACATGGCCTGGAGTTGAACCAAGGACTCCTAGCACCAGAATTTTGTGCTTTACCACAGAGTTACCCTAGATGTCTTACCATCATATGACGGATGGCTCCCTTCAATATTTTATGTTATTATTCCAAGGACAGGCAGCTATTATTACTATTATTGTTAATAATAATAATAATAATAATAATAATAATAATAATAATAATAATAATAATAATGTAGAAGCACGACTGCTTAATCGGTAAGATGTCTACTTACTAACTGGGCTGCTCGGTTTGATACCCAGTGGACAATAGCGTTGATTTCTTTAGAATTTTGGGAAACCCGTTAAGTTATATGTGTTTAACCAAGCAAAGATCCATAATATGGCAGGTCCGTAGCCAGATCAAAAATGTAGGGGGGCCAGTAGAAGTTAAAAGTTAAGGATGCCCGACCCAACCATATTACAGTTCATCACCATATTATAGTTCATTTGCAAACCTAGTGTGAAATTTTTAGGGGAGCAATAAAAATGTAGGGGGCCCGGCTCCCTAGACCCCCATGGATGCGGGTCTGCATCGTGGGCGGCGCAAAAATTTTTGATGGGGCACAAATCCCCAGAATCGCTGCCTAGGCCATGGAGGAGGAAAATTTTCTCGTTCTATTCTCGTTCCAATGCGGTTCTTCCAGCAAAGTAAAAAAAGAAAAAAGAAAAAGAAAAAAAAAGAAAAAAAGAAAAGAAAGAAAGAAAGAAAGAATCTGGGAAAAGCTAAATATAAATTTTGACGGAGTGGGTGTAGAAAGTGTGGATATACGTCTTATAAGATGTGGACTACTATAAAAGCCCTTGGGCCTCTTACGTTGTGTCCCAAGTGGGAAGATTCTTTTTTACTTTTTCTTTATAATACTACTAATACTACAGGGTTTCCAGCACGAGACATTGATATTTTAAATGCATATTGTTTGACGGCAAGTAAATACACATATGTATCCACTCACTGTTAAATATGGAAATGCATCGCAACGTACTTTACAACTTTCCTTATAATAGATCTCCCACATGGGAGCCTCTGGCTGCACAAATATTATCCATTCGATACTCAATTTCACATTATGTATTCTCCACAGCCGTGCATCCAGAAATTTGTTTTGAGGAGGAACCAAAGATTTGGGAGGCAGAGCTCCGCCATTAGTAGTTTTTTTTTTACTTTGTTTTATGTAGTATTTAACTGGTATTTTACAATGGATAAAATGGTAATTACAATGGTAATGCTACCTATATTATCAGAAAAAATATAAGAATAATAAATTGATTTTATAATAGAAAAAGAGTACAGATGTAGCACAAAATCATTTATTTAAGGTACATCAATAATTTTTCTCCTAGAGCAACCAACTTTTTAAAAATAGTTTAGAAAAAAACTGCCGAGTAAAGAAGTTTTGGTCGGACGGATCCAGTGGATCACTCCTTGCGTATCTCCTTGATCCTCTATAATATAGAGTTACCATCCGTCCTAATTTTTTCGAGACAGTCCCGATTTCTCAGAGAAAATGTTTCGTGTTCGACGTGTCTTTCTCTGAATCCGATAATACTTCATCGTTGTATTAAAGGGTGATTCTGAAATTAAGGGGAATTTTCAGCTTCTAGATATATAATATTACAGTAACAAAGTTATTATTAAATAAAAAAAAATAATTAGTACTTTTTATTCCCAGAGTTTAACATTTATTTTATTTTATTTTTCTGCTTTTTTAAAAAAAAGAGAAAAATATGTGAAATGTAACCTACGTGGAGTGTCCCCACCAACATTTTTCAACATTAGCAGAAGAGAAAAACATGCTTTTATAGAAAATTCTTTAAAAATCCGAATAATTTACTACTGTAAGACCTAATTAATAAAACTACTTAGCAAGAAATTAAATTTTAAGGTAATTTTCATGGCCTAAAGCGAAAATATTGTCCCTGGGTTGTGAGGTAACCTTCATGGAGTACTTTTAAAATTACCAGAAACTCTAGTACGAAGCAGCACTGTCCAGTCTCTAGATCTGAAAGTGAAGCTCAGAGCAGCCATTTTGTGAGTGATATGTTGATAAGTCTGGGTGCAGTATTGTGTTACTGAAAAATCTTCACATCTTGTGGAAAATAGGTGCGTACTGTTTGATTTTGTAACCTCTATGTATTTGCTAGTTTTATTATTTAAAATGTGGAAAATGTTTTTTAAATTGATTATTGCTAAAATAGCAGTTTTCCTACTAAAAACGGAGTCATTGCATATATAGTCTTCCAGCTTTGAGTATCAGGCTGTCTGAAGTGCACTTTCCTAACCTCCGTGGAAGTAAACTCCATGGTTTCTATGTAGCATGGATGTTACACATGATCCATGAAGGTTACCATAATGAGCAGTTCATATTATTATAAAAAAATAGTTATATATTTGAGTTACTATGAGCTTCTTGTTGAAATGCTACCTATTAGAGCTACCCGGAGGAAAAATTCCATCATATGTTTGCTAAACATGCTACTATAATATAAATTACACGTTGTCTTCAATATGATTTTTGTTGAATATTGAATTAAAATTTAATTAAATGCTATACATGAGTAAAATTTCGAAATATAACTTCTGTACCATTTGTTGTTGCTTATCTCTTTGAACAAAAGCACTAAATATTTGAAGTTAGGTGTTAGGATGTGCACTTTGCAGAGTCCAAGCTAATAAAAACAAGTTTATTGCTGATTAAACCTGGATTATTAAAATTATTGATTAACTTTTTTATTTTATAGAGAGAATGGCACCAAGAAAAAAAGAATGCTAGTGAAAAAGAAACAATGGAATCAAATAAAAGCGTTAATTGTAGAGAGAAAAAGCCAAGTAAGGTATCAGAAATAGAAAAGAGAAGAAAAACGAAAAGAGAATCAGAAAGACGAAGAAGAGAAAGAATAAAAGCAGATCCTGTATTATACGAAGAATTCAAAAGAAAATAGATAGATGGATACAAATCCAGAACTACAAGCGAAAAGATTTTTAAAAATAACAAAAATCGGCGCCCTTGCCAGTACCAAATAAATCTCAACAAACATTGTGTTATCCAGATGTCTAATCCGCCAGTGACAACGAAAACGATACCAATTTTTTTGGGATATCGACAGAACTTACACAGCGAACTCTTTTGTTATGTTGAAATTATGTATTCCAGAAACTCCATCAGACATTACGTGACCTTAAAATGTCTACTAATATCTCCGAATAAAAAAAATCGAGTTTTTTTTTACAGAATAGAGGCAGAACTTATAATTGTGTTTCCCTCAAAAAGCAAATAGAACCACTGTGGATACTAAAGACATTGTTGCGGAATTGGAACAGCTTTTCTTGGAAAATAGAACACGTTTACTGCAATTTTAGCTGTGGGCACAAATCTATATTCACATTCAATTCAAAATATTACATTGTCTTACATTTTACTAGTGAATAAAACTTAAATATATCTTCAAAGAGTATGTTTTGTAACCTCCGTGGATATTAATGTAACCACCGTGTTTGTCAAAATAATAAATTACCATTTTTCAATATATATATATATATATATATATATATATATATATATATATATATATATATATATATATATATTCTAGACCTCGTCCACTGTAATCATTGTATTTGTTTACCCCTTTGGTGTGTACAAAATAAATTATACATTATTTCTCCGATTTTTACTTTTAAGATTTATCCAATGCCAAAATTCCCCTTAATTTCAGAATCACCCTAAAGTATTTGAATACGTGAACTATTTCCAGTGTTGCCACACTTGGTACAATTGTACCAAATTCTGCCCTTTTTGTCATTCATCGGCCCGTTGGTACCACGCTGGCATTTTCAGCCTCTTTAGTGCAAAAGTTCGTACAATTCTACCCAATTCAGCACCATTTAACAAATACTTTTCATATTTGTCACATTTTCAGAAGTGTCAGTAAGACTTTTCCTACCAGTTTTCCATTTTTTTAAATTACAAATGTCAGTTTACTTATCTTATATGTTTCTTACAGTCTATTATCCTCCTTCTGTAAAATAAGCGAGGATAAGTTATGATACTTTATATTTTAATATTTTATTATAACGTACTGCTTACACACGAACAATGAGATGATTAATTTGTTAATCGTTATATATATACAGGGTGACCGCGTGACTATGTTACAAAATTTAAGGGATGATTCCTGACACGGAAACAAGAAAAAAAGTTCAAATAAACTTTTGTCCAACCTACATAATTTCGGAGCTACAAGGGGCCGAAAGCGTGGGAAAATGACATTCAAAGCTCTATAGCTCGACTATGGTGAATGATAGAGCTAATGCGGCATGGTCACGTCAAAGACACCGAAGCTGCTGTATTCAAAAATGCTTAGATCGAGATCGTGCAATTCGTGCACAAGGGATTCCCCAAAGGAGCGTAGGGATTCCCGGATAATCTGTCAAGAAAGATGGGTCGAAAAGGATACGGATGAATAGCTGTTCCAACTGCTAGCAATAATGCGTCTGTACTAAGTCGATATCTCGCATAAGCACAAAATGGCGAACAGTTTTATACGTGCCATGTGTGGTTGCATAACGCGCACTAAATAAGAATGGGAAACATGAAAGGAAAATGTGAATAATTTGGTACAAATGGTAAATACATGATACATATGGTCATGAAACGTACTAAAATGTTGTAAAAGGATCACACTATTAAAGTCTTTCTTCCATGTATTGTTGTCATTGAAAACAAATAAACAAAACTGAGCGAAACAACCATAATGCAAAAGAGGTTGTTTCCTAAAAACAAAAGTCACAAGAATGGAAATAATGTCTTCAATCAACATTTTACAGCAGGATTGAATGCATCCAAGAACATCATCAATTACCTGTAAACGAGACAAATCTCCCAATTATCCTACAATAGGTGATGGACATGACGTCCCTCTACTTCAACACAGGCGTTACAGCGTCGCAGTAAGTTCTGACGCATCTGCTGTAATAACCCAAGAGCTGTTCTTATAGTATCACAGGCAGCGAGTATTCGTGCTAATGGTTCTTCTGCGTTGTCTATAGGCGTTTCATAGACAAGTGTTTTGACATGACCCCACAAAAAAAAAAAAAAAATCAAGTGGAGGCAAATCTGAGGAACGTGCAGGTCAAAACACTTGTCTATGAAACGCCTCTACAATTACAAGGACCGCCTCTTCCAATCCATCTGTCACGAAACGTTTGATTCAAATACTCTCGAACACTAGCTGAAAAGTGGGATGGGTCGCCATCATGTTGAAACCACATCCGTTGACAAACACCGAGAGGGACATCCTCTAATAACTCTGGGAGTATGTCTCGCAGGAATCTCGTATACACTGGTGCAGTTAATCGTGGTGGTAGTAAATATGGACCTATTATCTGATCACTGATAATACCCGCCCACATATTTATGGCGAATCGGTCTTGGTGGCCCCTTTTCACAATTGCATAAGGATTTTCGTCTGCCCATACATGACTATTGTGACTATTAAATATCCGGTCTTTCGTAAAACAAGCTTCTTCGGTGAAAAGCACGTAGGAAGCAAACTGCGGATCAATTACAGAACGTTGGAGAAACCACTCACAAAACCGAACGCGAGGTTGAAAGTCAGTTGAACGTAAGGCCTGAACCCTCTGCGGATGATAGGGGTGTAACTGTTGCTCGTGTACTACTTTCCAAACAGTATCTTGTGCTACTCCCATTTCACGTGCTACTTTCCGGGTACTTACTGTTGGGTCTTGGGCGAAACGATCAAGCACTTGTTCTTCAAAGTCCGGAGTCCTCGTGGTTCTTCGTCTTCCTTGGTCGTAGTGTTGAGGTTGTAAATTCCCCGTGTTTCGTAAGCGTTGAAAAAGTCTGGCAAACATAGTATGGGTTGGATGTCTTCTTTGTGAATACTTCAGTCGATATAACCTATCAGCTTCTCGACTGTTGCCATTTGCTTGACCGTATACAAATATCATGTCCGCAAGTTCTGCTATCGAATACTCCATTTGATCTCACATTCGAACAAGCAAAGCACAAACTGCACTAAGGAACTCGTACGCTACGAACAAACCACATGAAGAATGACCTTCCACCTTCCACAACGCCTTCTAGTAGGGTTGTCTTATACTTTCCTTACCTTCGATTGTTTTCTACGACAGAAGGAAGAACAAATGCTTGTGATCGAACCTGCAAACTGTGGCGTACTTCAGGTGATAACACCGTCTGTGAAAACAAAATATCTTCTAAACGATAACAATATGACGACATGTTAAGCATTCTAGACATCTCGGAATCAGTCCTGCAAAACATCGGAAGCAGCGACTAAAACAAACATCCTGATAAATTGTTTTTCCTTGTTCTTTTTCAATGTTCGGGTAACGCACATTACGGCTAATGATAAGAAACGGATATTTTACTGTTGTTCTCTGGCAGTGGTCACATTAACATGGGATGGCGGAAATATCCCCCTCTCGTAAAAAGTCTCCTCGGCTCGTATCATCAAATAAAATAAGATTTCTGCCTGGAAGAAAGCATCCATATCCCCCGGTTTTTCTCTTTGTTTTCTTCCATGTAATTTTGTCATTGAAAGCAAGTAAAACTAATGTTAGTGTGATGTTTGTACAGCATTTTAGTACGTTTCATGACTATTACCTTTTATTAAAAGCGTCTGTACAATGATAGGACAGCGTAATATCATGTATTTGCCATTTGTACCAAATTATTCACATTTTCCTTTCATGTTTCCCACTCTTATTTAGTGCGCGTTATGCAACCACACATGGCACGTATAAAACTGTTCGCCATTTTGTGCTTATGCGAGATATCGACTTAGTACAGACGCATTATTGCTAGCAGTTGGAACAGCTATTCATCCGTATCCTTTTCAACCCATCTTTCTTGACAGATTATTCGGGAATCCCTACGCTCCTTTGGGGAATCCCTTGTGCACGAATTGCACGATCTCGATCTAAGCATTTTTGAATACAGCAGCTTCGGTGTCTTTGACGTGACCATGCCGCATTAGCTCTATCATTCACCATAGTCGAGCTATAGAGCTTTGAATGTCATTTTCCCACGCTTTCGGCACCTTGTAGCTCCGAAATTATGTACGTTGGACAAAAGTTTATTTGAACTTTTTTTCTTGTTTCCGTTTCAGGAATCATCCCTTAAATTTTGTAACATAGTCACGCGGTCACCCTGTATATATATATATATATATATATATATATATATATATATATATATATATATATATATATATATATATATCATATATGGGCATAATACGCTATAGGTTTATTGGTCACTTTGAAATAGATGCGCGTTTGGTTTCCTTACAATTCATACCGAAGATGATAAATGTTTTCCCTTTTAATTTGCGGCCTCTGATATACTTCCTACATGCGATAAAAGTTTCTTCTTCGAGGCCCTCCTAATTGGATATTTTTAAAAATGTAATTTTTAAAAAGAGCACATTCTTGATTTAGACTGGGGAGTGTTCTAGAACTTTACCTCTTTTAGTTTCGTGTTATAGAGGTATCTATTACACTGGTATAAAATAATGAATTCAGCTCTTTTTGTTTTAATTTGGTACTATTTTTCAGCCCACTTCAGAGTTTGAACTGTGGCAACACTGACTATTTTTATATTTTATTTTGCATGTATTTAAATGTGACATACATATAGGGGATGCATCTAAGCGTATACCTATACATGCTACATACGGTACTTTTATATTTTTATTATATATAATATTACATGATATAGGTCCTAACTTCCTGGCCTATGGAACCCGGAGGTTCAATTCCACGTTCACAAAAGCTCTCCATTGACTTCTATCCTTAGCCAACTGGATCCAGTTTCTACTTTGTATTCCTATTTCTGCGAGACCCATCTTAATATTGTCCTCCAATTTGCGCCTAGGTCTTCCTAATGGTAGTTTTCGCATTGGTCTTCCAATTAAGACTTTGAAAGCGTTCCTCCTTTCTTCCATCCTAGCTACATGACTTGCCCACCTGAGCCTCCTAGACTTAGTGACCCTAATAATGTTTGGTAAACCGTATCAATAATGTATTTCCTCGTTAAGAAATTTCCGCCATTCCACAATCCCGTTCCTTTTGGGTCCAATATTAGTCTCAGGATTTTGTTCTCAAATACTTTTAGTCTACGTTCTTCCATCAGAGTAAGGATATAGATGCAACATAATTTAAATTGTGTTACTTGCTTTCTATCAATTAGATAAATATGATTCGCGCTTGACTATAAACGATTATTTACAGTATTACAAAGAAGCCTGGTAGGCCCTATATACTTTTTCACCATTACCCTATTAATTGAATGAAATATCCCTACATTTTGCTTTGCGAATGTGACAACACTCACCATATCCAATTTAATATACTCGGCGCGGCAGTGAATCGGGTGATTTTAGAAACGTTATTACGAGGAAATAATTAAATTTATTTAGGCGTAACAAGTTGGAATACAAACCAGACATGAAAGCATTTATTTATTTGTAAATTTAAATCACCGAACAGAAGACAGTATTGCACAGACTAATTAAAAAAAAACAGTATTGCACCACAAAAGAAAATTATCACAATGATTTTTTTTTTTTTTTAAGATCAAGTTTTCTTGTGACTGTATGTCAATTCCAGAACTGAAACGTTGCGAAGTTTTAAGAATTTCCCTAAATATGCTGCAAGGGGTAATGGATGACCTTAGCAAAGAGAATTATTGAGTGTGTGTACAACGAAATGTCGGTCACCTGTAAGAGGTCATTTTTGGACAGTTACGTTTTCGGTGGAACATTATTTTCTTTATTTTGTGACACACTGTTCTCTATTTAGTGACTTAAACTCACAAATAACTAAATACTTTTATGTGTAGTGTGTATTCCAACTTGTTACACCCAAATAAATTTCATAATTTCCTAGTAATAACGTTCTTAAAATCGCTCGATTCATTGCTGCCACACCCTATTTTTTATGAGACTAGTTCAAATAACCATTATTCGCATGGGTCAGATAAAATATCTATATAAACAAACTGAACAACGAAAAGAAAAAAATATCAGTCACTTTCTACTACTTTTATGTCCCGGTAAACGCCCCCTGAAACCCTCTAGTCCAAAAGTTAAAAAAAAAAAAAAAAAAAAAAAACGCCTGTGAAAATATCACCATTCATAATCAGCGACAGCGAAAATTATGAATTTGACACTAATATCGGTCATTTTCTACTACTTTTACATGTCCCGATAAACGCCCCCCTAAGACTCCCCCCTGCTTCGGATTATATAAAAAAAAAGCGCTTCATCTTGGTCTGTGGCCTGGGCCAAAGTACCTGTGACCAAAATTTGGTAACTCTCGGTCCACTCGTCTGGTCCCCAGGCCGCACATAGCCACACAGACAGGCAGACACAAAAACGAACTCTTTATTTTATTTATATTAGATATCTTACGATATGTTATAAATCCTGTTATGTGCTGAACAATTTATTTTCGGAACATGTATTTCACACATACTTACAGAAAGAGGTCTAATGGGGTAATCTTTTGGCAATGTAAATTTTTTTGTCACATGTGAAACAAACAAACTAGGTCATTCCCAAATTTTGGCCTTAAATTATGACTCCAAGACTTTACACAGTTTTCTCTCTTTCCATCCTTAAAGAAAGAAAAAATACACGTAAAGATCTTTTAAGAAAAGTAAAAAGAAAAAAAAAGTTGTAGACAAAACGAGAAAGAAAAGGTGAGTTCCCATTCTAGCAGGAAATGCTTTCGTACTTCATTTTTCATTCCCTGTTGTAAATGGTACATATACGCAAGCCCCTCGAAACATTTACAGCACCTCCTTCGTTAATTGCCATAATAAGGAATGCTTTTTACGGTAATTATGACCAAAAAGAGAATAGCATTAAAGTTTCTTTTCCTCTTTTATTTTCTTTCTTCGCATTAGTTGCTTCGTTACTAGCTAAAGTAGAAAGAAAAAAAAAACAGCTTGTAGAGTTAAAAACAAACAAAAGAAAAAATTGTAGGACGTGAACAGGCTAGAGGGGAAAGAAGTAACTAACATCCTCTTCCTTCAACATGTGTTGGATGGTAGAAACGTCCTTGAGAAGAATATATTTTTTATACAGGGTGTTTCAAAACAACACTGATAACGTTTGGGAGGTGATTCCTGACACCAAGATAAGACAGAAAGTATAGACCAATCTGGGTGAACAAATGCTTCCTTTCCCAGTTAGAGGCTATCGAAAACATGAAAAAAAAAAATGTAATTTAAAGGTCCATACCTCCGAAACTATGGGACCTACCGTAGTCGGGTCAAGACTTCACTTAGGAACCAACATGTGCTTTATTCAGAAACCCGTGTTTTAGAATCCTAAGATACTTATACAACAATTTTTATAGAGGTAGTTGGTGAGTACTTCAAATTAGATACCCGGTCATTTTCAACGGGCAAAGAATAGACGCGATCGGGACAATATAAAAAAAAAACCTGTAGACAATATTTCATTGACGCGTGTATTAATTAGGAATTAGGAATTACGAATTAGATTTTCTGGGCTTTCGGCATCTATGGCCATGTTAGCCTGTCTCGTATGAAGTATGGCGTCACTCGGCGATCACACTATCCAAAAAGGGAAGGAAGGAAGAGGTCTGGGACTCATATGTTAGGTACCATCCCGGGATTTGCCTGATGTAAATGAAGAAAACCCAGTAAAACCTCACTCAGGATGGCTGGACTGAATAAGCTTTTACACCTTTTTCGGCCGAGTGTCCGTACTAGGAATCGAAGCCAGGACCGCTCGTACCAAAGACAAGAGCATTAGTGACTATGCACGTGTACTAATATGATTTAACACTTTATTTTTTTCATGTTCACTATGTTCTTTACATGATATCACAGGAATAAATCACGTGGAGTAAAGTCTGGACTTCTTGGGGACCAAAGAATGGGTCCTCATCTTGCAATCTATGTACCAGGAAAGCAATACCCAGCGCACATCAACTTTACAGTGAGAGGTTTCCCCATCTTGCTGAAAGATAACATTGACGTTAGGGAACACATAATTTTGCATCATGTTTCACATAGGTAAAACGTGTCATCTAAAACACAGCCATTTTTGATGCTCCCTTGTTCTTTAGGATATTCTTGCCAATCCCCACCATTCGTTATGGGTGACCCTGTACTAGTTCTTAATTGACCATTCAAATTATATATTACATTTAGTATAATTGTATGTGCACACTAGATTCTTATTTTAGTTAACATTTGTTTACATAAAATAATACTGTGTTAAATTAAACACGAACTTTAAACTAACACTGGTGAGCTTAATGAAAATGAAGTTAGAATTTACTTTCTTGCTGCGTCATTTGCTCAGCTTCTAAACTAGTTCTGGAGTTTCCTTCGTTGATTTATATAGTTTCTAGTTGTTTACCAGGAAAGTTGAAAGTAAATTTGTCGCCTTGTTAAATTGAAATTGCTTTGTCTCTGTAATTCAAACCTTACAAAAGTATAGAAATTAATTATCCATATATTAGAATTGCCGCAGAAGTTCTGTATTTGTAATGTTGTATGCATTTGTGATAGAACGTATATACACAACAGTTTATTAAATTAAAATATAGACTGTTTGTACATATGAAACAACAAGTCAACAAGTTATGTAATAATGTTTCTCTATCTCAGGACCGTTCTCAGAAAAAAAATAGTGAAAGTAAGAATTAGTTTAAATTAACCGAGAACCCGTATTAGAGAACCTTGAAAATGAATTTTCAGTCTAGTAAACAGATGAATTGTACGTTGTCCAACCTTTTGAGAACTAACAACATTGAGTCTGTCATGAGAGTATAATATGAGAGAACCATATAGAAAGACTCCTTATAAGTGCTGCCATGAAAATGACGGAATGTAATTGGTCGATAGAGACGTTCAATTAGCTGTCAATCTATGATATCTTTTTGATTGGTCAGTTGTCTGAAATCACAGAGAAGCTCTGACAACTGATAAATCAAAAAGAGAAAGAAGCCATAAGTTGACAGCTCATTGGACGTCTCAATCGGCCAATTACATTCCATCTTTTCCACGCCAGTACTTAGAAGGAATGGTTTTGTTTGGTTTTCATATATTGTACCTTGATGGTGAATACAACGTACAGTTCACTTGGTTGTTACCCGCAGAAAAAAACTATATTCAGTCTTCTTCACTTTTAGTGAGTCCCTATCACTAGGGGTTCTCTTCCGCCCGCTATTTCTGCTAGTCGTTGTTGTTTTACGAGTTCTGTCGGTCATTTTGGACATTGTTCCTCGCAGCAGACCTAGCACACTGACAGCTTAGATAATCTTGAGCAAAGTAAACGTACAACCACAATATGGCCTCGTTGAAATTCAGACAATTCTTCCACTTTCAACCATCATGTCTGTTCACTTCAACTCACTCCTCCGATTTACATAGCCTGATGTACTACAGGCGATCACTTAACACACCACTAGAGCTTGTCTATCTCAGATGTGTCCTTGGAAAATATGCAAAACATATTTCGGGCCCATCCCCAATACCCTCTGACAGAGGAAACGCTCCCTTTCTTAGGGAAAAGATGTGAATGACCTCAGCACTGTTGCCAATTTGTCATCAGTCGTTTCGTCTTGAGTGAAGATCGTAGGATACTTAGAATGGCTAACAAGACAGAGTACAGCGAAGTCCGTGAAATAATTCATTGTGGCAACGCTTCCGCATCTAACAAATGAAAGATCTCGGCCGCAGCAACTTGTTCCTCCTCTTTCGAGGGAGGAGCGGGAACACACACGCCGATAGTAGCGCCAGAAGGGGCACAGTTAAAACAGAAAGAGTTTTACAACAAGCATGTGCTGTACATGCACCCATAATGTTACTACTTCACGCATCTTATATATGATGAACTGCAAGTGTTTACATTATTTTGATAACAATCTATAATTTGTGAATTATTAATATTAGGTATTTAGCAGATTTTTTAAATTTTTGTTTGGCAGAAACGTAATTTTACTTCCTAGATACCAGCGTTGCCAATTCGGGGGATAAGTCGCTAAATCTAGGGGATTCGACTTCCAGTATAACGCCAAAAATTAATTTTTCCGATTAGCGACATTTTTAGTGGTTTTTGAATAATAATTTGGCGACTTTCTTACAAATTTAGCGACTTTTGTGCTCTGAACAACTTGTCCTTCTGTAATCAAGTACTATTAGTGCGAATGTCTTTAGGTATATGTTTTTTTCTTATTTGTTTATTTGAATCAGCGCAAACGTTGAGGAGCTGGGAAAGTATGTAGCATTTTACCTCCATATTCTCGCTTTGATTGCTGTACCTCCTGCCTTCTAACGGAGACCAACTCCAAACCTTAAATGTTCTTTAGTTTGCAATGCTTTCTCTTAGAGACACAAATAATACATTACACATAGCAAGGTGATTATCTGTAGAAGCGTGACTAAAAGTTAAATTATTGTTAGTTATATTCTATCTATTACGTTTTTAGGTATAAATTTCTGTTAAGGTATACATTTCTGTAATTTTTTAGCGACTTTTCACCCAAGATTGGAGTCATTTTATCTCCCATTTAGCGACTTTTTATGTCAACTTGTTGGCAACACTGCTAGATACAGATGGTGGTACGATGGTGGTAGATAGATATCACAATGGCTGCCGGATGAGCATGTGAGCTTAAAATTTAATTTCTTTCACTTTTTATCTTTTAAATAATTTTACCTTTAGACATTTTTTTTAGTTTGTTACCAGTGGCGAATCTAGAAGTAAAAGCAGGCTTAGCCAGATAAAAACCAGTGTATGATAGGTACACCATGAGTTTACTATAAACTTTTAAAGATATATAACTAATAGTTTAACTTATTTTTATCAGTACAAAAACTGAGGAATCCAGGCCCGCAGTTCCCGGGCTGATTTGCCACTGTTACGGGCTTTAGATTACTTAGAACAATTTAAATATATACGTCTGAACAATTTCTTACGTTCGTGTAAGCTGCGCAATTTCCACTAGGCTATTCGACAACGTCCGTCATACAATAACTAGCGAATTAATTATAATACAATAATTCTAGTGATGAAGTGTGGACTTGTCTATGTCTACAACACGAATTAAATATCCGAAAGGGTTCAATAAAATTCAATAGATGCCGGTGCAAACAGTTAATAACAAGAGATAAAAGCAAAATTAATGTGTTTACAGTGTAGTATTAAATAATATTTACAAAGTATAAAGTAAATTATTTGTAATCAGAAAACTGAAAGAATAAGTTAGTTATCTTTACTTTTAAAATTGAAAATCTTAAAATTAAAGCATAACTTTCACAGAAACATACGGAAAGATCTTAAATATTTACTTAAGATATTTCTGTATGAGTTAACTTGTACGTTTTTTCATCTTTTCTTATGTGTTAGTGCTTTTAACCCAGTTCAATAGCCAAACCTTCTTTCTTTAATTCTAGAACCCAGACGTCTTCTAACCAGCTACATTTGTAGTCATATTTTTTTAAAACTCTGGCTGAAATATACGCTTACTATTTACTACAAACTTCTAATAGTTTTTACTCGTTTATTGGGTTTTAATAATCTACACCAGGGTTTCTCCACTTGGGGGTCGCGAAGATCAGCGGAAGAGATAAATATAATTAGAATATAATACCGGAAAATATTATTTTGAATTTTGTTCTAATAGGTATATTTTTGTTTTTATACATACTGTTAAGAACAATAAAAAATAGGTCTAGTAAACATTTTCAACAGGTGTACAGCTGTTTAAATATCAATTTAAATGAAAGACGTAGGCACGATATGAAAATAATGAGAATTGTCATATTGAAATAGAAAAATACAAACGCAACAAAACCTGCATATTAAAATACAATTAAAATTGAAAGCTATTGAGATATCTGAGCATGGTATGATTTCACTAGTGCGGTAATGTAAGGTTCAATCTTCGTGAAACACATTATCAGGCCATTTCCAAATGATAAGCGATTTCTTGTCTTTGTTTTAATGCTTACCATGGAAGAAAAACCACCCCGGCCAATTTTGTTCATATTGAAACAGTATAACGGATCGTATTCAATATTTGTAATACGAATGAACTGACCAAATTTGTTTTTAATCTATTTGCTTTTAGGGAAGTTACTGTATCCACTATATACAAGAAATGGATTCTACTATTATAGAAATAGATAGATATAGTGAGATCTCCGCAATAGGTATATTTAAAATCCCACACAAGCTTATTACAAACAAGAAATTATGAGGGGAGTGGCTGCCAAGAGAATGTAATAAAATGGGGGTCGTGGTAGGAATTAGATAGAGAACCACTGATCTATTCCTTTTCTACCATTATCGCTATTAGACACTGATGATTCAATGGAGTGGCTGCAGGAATATTGAGATTGGAAGCTACAAAATTTCTTTTGGGATATCTATTTTTAATGGTGTTCACTGTAGGTTAGCACACTGAAATATTTTTTAAAAAAGCAGATTTTTGGTCTAGAAAATGCGGAGTAATAAATTCAGCAGCATTCTGTATCATATAGAAGATTTTCTGTAACAGGGTGTATATAGATTTGTTGACTAGCCAGACCAATCTCTATAGCCAGAAAAAGTCAGAAATTATGTATGTCTTCTGTTGCAGGGGCGTCATTTGCGGTTCCAAGAAGGGGGAGTAATAGCCTAATTAAGTTTGACGTTTGTATACATTTTAATCCATAAGATAATAACATACAAATGAAAAAAACTGAAAATCTGTTGACATCTACGATTTTGCTCCCACCTCTCTCCCAAGCAAAATCCGAAATGACGCCTCTGTTCTGTTCGCACGTGGAGAATACTATAGACATTCATGGTTGTATCCTTTAACCCTGGCATTTTGAAACAATGGAGTTAGACATGTGAGGTGTTTTTGCTTGAATTGAGTCACAATGACATATTTTTGCAGGCGTCATTTGCGGTTCCAAGAAGGGGAGAGTAATAGCTTAATTAAGTTTCACGTTTGTATACATTTTAATCCATAAGATAATAACATACAAATGAAAAAGAAACTGAAAATCTGTTGACATCTGCGATTTTGCCCCCACCTCTCTCCCAAGCAATAGCAAAATACAATAGCAAAAAAAAAAAGTCATTCCTGAATTTTTGGCGGTCTTTTTGACTCAAAGATACCGTCAGGTCAGAAATATCAATTCATGGTAAATGAAAAGACTTTGGAAGCAGTAGATTCTTCACCATCTCAGCTTTGAACAGACAGACAAAAGTCTAGACAACTCATTCTCGGAATGCTCATTAAAAACATTCCCTCAAAATTCTACTCTTTCATTTTTTTTTTTAAAAAAAAAGCTCATAAATATTGGTGTACAAATTATCAATATTTAGATCTCTAAAGTGTGTTATTGCTGTAATAACGATACCTCTCGCGTGCGTCCTGTTCTATGTAAATCATAGAAAATACATACCATAATTACAAAGTCCAAAATATGTCCTGAAGTGTCCTATCGTGAACAAAAATTCTCTAGAATGCATCCTAACAGTAGTTATAGGAACAATGGTTAAAGTATTCAAAATGTACCTGAGTTTCTGAGATTTCCAATGAGTATATAGGCAGAAACTACTTATAAATATAAATTTTAATGTGTTATGTGTTCAGTATCCTAACTGTTTGAAAGATGTTTCCTTGCCCGTATAAAACAAATAACATATACAATTGAAACCATTTCTAAAAAGCAAAATGATCTATATTACAGGCAATAGGATTAAAACCTCGGAACTCTATCATCGAAGCTTATGACGAATTGTCTTTGCTTTTTTTTATAGGATCCAATAACATGTGCTTCCACTGAGGATACAACTCAAGAATCTGGAACTAAAAACAGACAACAAAATTCAGGAAATAGCTTAAAGAAATTTCATCCTAAAACTATTATTTTTTTTTTCTATTCTGGTGGGAACTTTTAAAACTTATCACATGTTCTGCTGGTTCTATAAGTTTCAGAAATTATAGTATCCCTACAAAAGAAAGAAAATCTTTAACAATATTGGCTACTAAAACATATTAACCTCATTTCCCATAAATTAGTTAAACACCATAAAACGTGCAAAAACTAATAAAAAACTAAGCAACCCCTAAATAGAAGTAGGTTAGTGTGTACAAGTGCATGCTTGCTTGCGTGGTGATACATGTTAATGCGTGAATGGAGACTAACTCCCATGGTATTTATGTACATGCATATAAGCTTTCTTTTTCAGTTGTTGTTCAGAATAGAAAAAAACTAAACTATCACGAATGCGTGCATGTATATGAATGTGTGATCCTGAAGGTCTCATACATGTATACACACATATATCTACATGCGTATACTAGTAATCATAGGCTGATATTTATCGTGTCGCAGTAGCTTTGCTTATCAGTCATTTAATAGACGTGTTAGATACAAACATGCGAGCACAAAACGCTAAATGCGTTAGACATTGCAAAATGTCCTCTCAGTACGAATATATATATATATGCTATTTGTAACCTTCAAAAACGCCGCACATACTGTGTATTTATATGTATAAAGTTGGATTTATGACTACAGTAGACCTGGTGACGTGTTATTATTGGTTACTTTGCAGGTAAAATTTTTGGGAAATCATCCTTCCGTTTGCAGGATATAACAAGAAAGAAAGAAAGAGAAGAAAAAAGGAAAATAATCAAATCCTAGTAGCAGAGACACCTTGCAAAACACTTACTGTAAGCTTGAACTGCAAGTCGGCCAAGCTTGCATCCAGATTGATCGGAAAACATGCAAGTATGCCCCAAGCAGGATTATAGTAACAAAGTTACATGGGAGCAACCTTGCATTCAGTGTTCCATTCAAGCTTGACTCATGTGGTAAATGAATAAATGATACCACCTCTTTCGTTTTGTTTTAATAAATAAACAAATGATAACATCTGTTGTGTTTTGTTTCAATAAATAAATAAATAAAATGATACCATCTGTTGAGTTTGTTTCTATAATAATTAACTATCACCTGCTGTGTTTTGTTTCAGTAAATAAATAAATGAATTATATCATCTGTTTTGTTTTACAAGTTAAGCCAAGTCAATACACAATGAACGGCCAGTGTTGCTAGTACGCTCTGCGAAGGGTCTAAATCATCACTTGGAAGGACAATAAAATTCTGATTGTAAGAAAGCATGAGTTTCAAGTGCAAGTGTAGAAAGCCAAAAGCCAAGTACGCGCCAACTGTCCGAAAACTTTCGTGCAACTAGGGAATTATCTTCACGCAACAATCAAGTCTTATTGTCTATCTTTCAATTCTTTCTTCTTCCTCTTTTCGATGCATTTTGGTTTCTGTGAATTGTGAATTACGTTACGAAATTGCTACCCACCATTTTTGGACTTTGAAGTACCAATGATGATAATTTACAAATCGAAGACTTTCTTACAAACCGCTATTTCCGTAAATTATAGTACGTTTGTGTGTTCATCTACTTCCGACAAATTTATTATTTATCTGGTTTATGATTAGGGTTACTTTTGCTGGGAATTATCTTGTTAGAGCAAGGAGTCTACTTTTCGGCGTGTTTCTTTTTTAAAAGAACTCTTTTTTTATGTCTTCGTTGTTGAAGACCAGAACGACAAGAAATTTATTCTTTATGAGGCTTGCAAGACTGGCTAAATCTCATGCAGTCTGCACAACTCCCTTATTTAACAATGCTGCCTTTCTGATTCAAAGAACCACAAGAAAAATGACGACTTATTTGACTTAAAAATTTCAATGTAATTATATATCATGAAAGATGAGTACTGTAATTGGTTATATAACCTGTTGTGCTTTGTTTCAATAAATAAATAAATAAATAAATGATATCACCTCTTTCG
Organism: Thermobia domestica; assembly: GCF_964235325.1. NCBI lineage: Eukaryota > Metazoa > Arthropoda > Insecta > Zygentoma > Lepismatidae > Thermobia > Thermobia domestica. The sequence continues at coordinate 43,389,774 of NC_137469.1, forward strand.
TTTTGTTTCAATAAATAAATAAATAAAATGATACCATCTGTTGAGTTTGTTTCTATAATAATTAACTATCACCTGCTGTGTTTTGTTTCAGTAAATAAATAAATTAATTATATCATCTGCTTTGTTTTTTAATAAATAAATAAATAAATAAATAATACGACCTGTTGTGATTTCTTTGATGAATAAGTAATTAAATGATAAAATAATTTACTAGATAATTGATAAATATCTAATTAGTCAAATGTTGTAGATTATTTTATGTAATATTTGACAGTATGTATGTAAAAGAGTATTCAGTGGTGTATTTAAGAGGGTTTCCGGGCTTAAGCTTCCCCCTGAAAGTTTATTTACTATTTTAAAGTAAATGAAATATCTTGCAGAATGTTCACAGTTTTAGGAATAAAGTTAGCAAAGCTACCCACCTGAAACAAAGTAAATACGCCACTGTGTATCACCGTTAGGATAAGGTAAACAATCTGTTAGTTGACAGTGTAAATTGCTACATCTCGTACAGTACATAAATAACAATTTCTTTCAGAACAATAGAAACAGTCAATTACTAGGTGCATTCAGGTTATAACACTTCCAATATTTTTCTCAGGATTACTTACAAATAGAAACGTTGTTGTTCATTTTAAAATACGCGAGCACTTGTTGTTAATGCGGGACAGAGATGACAGTACCGTATGGCATACCAAACTAGCTGCATCGGTGAGAGTGTCGACTGTGTTTGATACTTAACGATATTCGTGGTTTTTCTCCATTTGAGCACCTCTCTTTGTATGATGACGAAATGCAAGATAAATACATGACATTCTAAGATTACCACCTAGTATTTAGTCGGATCAAGCCTGACAGTCTTAAAATGTTCTTTGGTTCGAGCAGTCCTGGATTCGAGTAGTGGTGGGGACCCTTAGTCGAAAAAGTGTAGACCAGTGGTTCTCAAACTTCTTGTTACTGCAACCCACATTAAATAATAAAAAGTATTTTCTGGCCCACCTACTTTTCTTCAAATACACATTGGCATTCTACGTAATGGTGGTGTATTTCAAAACAGTTAAATTTGTAATGTAAATTTATGAATATAGTGGTCCTGTCGGTACAAGAACGTCAGTCGGTGACTATCGAGCAAGTATAATGTAAATTTCTTTCTCAATAACTGTATTTGTTATATGAAATTGTACGCTTGCGCAAAAAGGGTTAAAGTTTTCCATAGAAAGATAGCACAGAACTAACACTAGTTCCGACGCAAGGCTCTATCCGGTGACAGATTTTGACTCACCTATTATCTTTCCATCCTAATCCAGCATTTCTACTGACTGTACAATAGGGCAGGGCTCTGAGTAAGCACTTACTTTTCACTTCAGTAACAGACAATTCCAATTATCATTTTCTGAATAATACTTCACAACATATGTTTCTGCATCACAATAAAAATTTGATAATTAAAAGGAGAAACTTCTCGAGACCCATCAAAAAGCGGGCCGGGACCCACCAATGGGTCGCGACCCACACTTTGAGAAACACTGGTGTAGACGTTTCTTCAGGCCAGCCATTCTAAATGAGATTTTCCCCTGTCACATCAGGCAAATGCTGGAACATAAGGTCCCAAGCCGCTTCCTTCCTTCCCTTTCCACTGTTAGTGTAATCGCGGAGGGTCGTCATCCCTTATACGCGACGGACTAACATGGCCATAGATGCCGAAGGCCCAGAAATATAATTCCTAATCCTAGTGATAAGCTAACATGGCCATAGATGTTGAAAGCCCAGAAATCTAATTTCTAATCCTAGTGATGGGCTAACATGGCCATAGATGCCGAAAGCCCAGAAATCTAATTCCTAATCCTAGTGATGAGCTAACATGGCCATAGATGTTGAAAGCCCAGAAATGTAATTCCTAATAGTAGTGATGGGCTAACATGGCCATAGATGCCGAAAGCCCAGAAATCTAATTCCTAATCCTAGTGATGAGCTAACATGGCCATAGATGCCGAAAGCCCAGAAATCTAATTCCTAATCCTAGTGATGAGCTAACATGGCCATAGATGTTGAAAGCCCAGAAATGTAATTCCTAATCCTAGTGATGGGCTAACATGGCCATAGATGCCGAAAGCCCAGAAATCTAATTCCTAATCCTAGTGATGAGCTAACATGGCCATAGATGCCGAAAGCCCAGAAATGTAATTCCTAATCCTAGTGATGGGCTAACATGGCCATAGATGCCGAAAGCCCAGAAATCTAATTCCTAATCCTAGTGATGAGCTAACATGGCCATAGATGCCGAAAGCCCAGAAATGTAATTCCTAATCCTAGTGATAAGCTAACATGGCCATAGATGTTGAAAGCCCAGAAATGTAATTCCTAATCCTAGTGATGGGCTAAGATGGCCATAGATGCCGAAAGCCTAGAAATCTAATTCCTAATCCTAGTGATGAGCTAACATGGCCATAGATGCCGAAAGCCCAGAAATTTAATTCCTAATCCTAGTGATGGGCTAACATGGCCATAGGTGCCGAAAGCCCAGAAATATAATTCCTAATCCTAGTGATGGGCTAACATGGCCATATATGCCGAAAGCCCAGAAATTTAATTCCTAATCCTAGTGATGGGCTAACATGGCCATAGATGCCGAAAGCCCAGAAATCTAATTCCTAATCCTAGTGATGGGCTAACATGGTCATAGATGCCGAAAGCCCAGAAATCTAATTCCTTATCCTAATTGTAATCTTAGAATGTCATGTATTTCACTTTGTATATCATCCTAGTACTGGAAGAAGTGCCTAACTCCATCCGTATTTGTGGGGCGGCGGTGGCTCAGTGGTAGAGCGTTCACCTCTGGTGCTTGGGGTCCCGGGTTCGATCCCAGCCCCCGCCAAGTGAACTTTGTGGTGGACAAACACCGTGTGCGTGGGTTTTCTCGGGATTCTCCCGTTTCCTCCCACTTTCTTCATTCCACCATTTCATTCATTATTCATCATCACCGTCTCCTTTAGCCTAACCGGCATAACCGTGGGACGTAAAACTCAAAGATTTCATTTCATTTTTTTTCCATCCGTATTTGTCTCCTTTAGCCTAACCGGCAAAACCGTGGGACGTAAAACTTAAAGATTTCATTTTTTTCCCATCCGTATTTGTTTGGATCTAGTAATTTCTGCCAGAGCAATGACGATTCATATATCACTTGCTCAGATGAAGAGTGAAAAAAGAATATAATAAAATTAGGCAAAGAAATATTTACTATAGACAAGATAGAAGTTGTTATTATAATTAGATAGAATCAAGAGTCTATTGAATTGTGTTTGTTTAAATTAGTTTCGAACGATGTTATATTTTCAAAGTGATAATAACTGAATTGTTACAGCCACCTTGATAACACGGCTTTTGTAGAATCACAAAACTCTGAATAAAGCGAAAGCAAAAAGATGAAGATGACGTGGATGGACATGAAAGGAAATTCTAAATTACAGCCACTTCTCTCTCCATATCCATAGCAATATCTGTCGTATACGAGATCAAAGGGATTGCGATTATTGTACATGTCGGACCTGATATTACATACACGTCACTCACCGTATGCATTGTATGATGTCGTGAATGCTGACATTGAATGCTTTCCGAGAATCCAAGTGATCCCTGGGTGTGATGGAGGCTTTCTTTTTTTTTTCGAATGGATTAATTAAAGCTAATAATGGTTTAGGCTTCTAACAAAACAAAAAGATGTGTACCTGTGTCCCTTAGCGCCCAATAATTCCCTAATACACATACAATACTAATGAATCTATTTGATTTCAAGATAAACAATGAATCTTCACTAAGTATTATTATTATTTTGAAAGTAATAGCTTTTATCAGTTTCAGTACGTGACTAACAGCAAAGGGAAACCTCGTTAAGAAAATTAAATCTTTAATATTGGATGTTAGGTTTTACTTTCAAGCAATAATGGTCAGGAGAATATAATAATAATGATAATAATAATAATAATAATAATAATAATAATAATAATAATAATAATAATAATGATAATAATAATAATAATAATAATAATAATAATAATAATGATAATAATAATAATAATAATAATAATAATAATAATGATAATAATAATAATAATAATAATAATAATAATAATAATAATAATAAATATCTCTTTAAATTCGAGACTGGGGCACGGTGGCTCTGTGGTAGAGTTCTTACATCTTGGGGTCCCTGGTTCCATCCCAGACCAAGTAAAATTGTGGTGGACAACATTATATCCGTGGGTTTTCTAGAATACTTTCGTTTCCTCGCACATGGTTATTCCATCAATTTTTCACAACGTTGTATACAAAATATTTTCACAAAGTTGTATACAAAATTAGTATACATTAAGTGAACTTTCTTTCTTTAGATTTTTGGCAATAACATTTAAATGTTTACCGATGTTACACAGTAAAAAATGGTTGTGTTAATTCAACTCAATTTTAACACAGGGCAATGGTTCCAGCGTGACTTCCACTATGTGGTGGTAATTCAACAGAGACCTCACGGTGTTGGCCTTTAACACAGGGGTGTATTACGTTTCCAACAAACAACCGGTGTTGAGTGGTGTTAAATTCGGATTAGTGTTAATTTTTTCGGTGTTAATTCGACACCATGTCACTGTCGATAATGTAAGGAAAGTGTTGTGCCTTACTTAGTGACGGTGTGGCACCAACACGAAGAAAGTAAAACAGTGTGTAGTGTGTTAATTATTTTGTGTTAATATTACACCATGTCAAGTATCAATATAACACAGTCCTTGTGTTATTTCAACACCATATTCTTATTATTTCAATACACCATCTGTGTCACAATTCAAGGTCAAGACCATATAACTAACACCGTTTTAGTGTTAATTCAACACCCCTTGTGTTAAAATTCAAGATCAGACTACTAGATTAACACCATTTTTGGTGTTAACTCGGCTCCACTTCTGTGTTACTACTACACCTACTTAAGTGTTGAAATAACTCCGTGTGCGGTGTTGATGTAACCCTTTTCCTGTATTAGAAAAGCTTGTGGTGTGCATGCTTATGCTTGTGGTGGTTTGTCATCTTTGAATACTAAATAGTAAACAGGACAACCATTTCATCGCGTTCAGAAATAACGAAAGGAACGAACTTAACGAAAAGAACTGCAACAGTTGGTGCAGAACACAATCTTGACTAACATTTTGGTAGAGAATGATAGGAAACTCTTACCTATATCCTTATAATATGGTATTCTTAATTGTGTTTCCACTTGTTTTCCTCCATGTTTGAGACACAGTCCACGGTGCTGATTGGTGAGCTCTGATGCAGTGCAAAAGTGACAACAATAATACGGTGTAATTTCTCGCTGTTGACATATTTCTTTATAAATAGTATGTAAAGCACTTCAGAACACATCGCGTAGTTTGGATGTAGAAATTTTGTGAATACGTGGATTTGTTTAAGTATTTCTTTCTACTGTGTTTGTCTTTAGCTTCAGTACATAAGCCCTTATAATTAGATGCCCGACATATTTGCCAATCACGCAGAAAACAACACCCAAAATTCTACACTTGTGTTAATTCAACACACAAGCTGTGTGTCATTTCAATTACTGACATGTGACACACAACTCCAAATAGAGAGTGAGTTGTTCTAACCACTTGTTTGTGTTATATTTTAATACAATCGTGTTAACACATAGGCATGTCGTTGAAATAACACGATTTTTTATAGTGTACTTCCCTCAAAAACCTTCAATGCTCTGGAGGATAAGTTCTTCACTATTTTGTCAAAAGGTACTCAGGCGAATCTGTTCATACTGATAAGTAAATCGTGTAGTAATAACTTGGACATTACATGGATTAATTTAAGAAATGTGAGCGAGTAAGTTTAGTTCTATTGCCTATATTGTCTATTATTTCAGAAAGGTTCCCAAATGCCCTTAGTCACTAGATAAGCACCATACTTTAATGGCATATTTTTTCTTCTTTTTTCAGAGATCACCTAACTAAACCTTTATGTAATAACTGGACCTGATAATGTTTCACTTTGGTTATCTCCCATTACGCGGAACACAACTACTGCTATGTTTAGATTTTATTAAATGAAGGTGATTGAAGAGATCTTGAATAATTAAAGAAAAATGTAGTATTACATGTGTATATAGCAGGGTTTCTCAACCTGGGGATCACCAAGATAAGAGGAACAGATAAATATAATTAGAGTCTTACACCGGAAAATATTTTTAAATATTATTTTAAAATTTTGTTCTGATAGGCATATTTTTTTTTATTTTTATACATACTGTTAAGAACAACAACAAAAAAATGGGTCTAGAAAACACTTTCAACAGGTGAAGAGTTGTTTTAAAATCAATTTATATGGAAGAGGTACGATATGAAACTAATGAGAACTGTATATTGAAATACCAAAAATATACAAATGCAACAAAACCTGCCTATTGGAAATACAATTAAAATTGAAAGCTAATGAAATACCAGAGTATGGTATAATTTCACTAGTGCGGCAATGTCCGGTTCAACCTTCGTGATGCACATTATCAAGTCATTTTTAAATACCCACTCAATAAGTTTTTTTAACAACTGTCCAATTTTTGAAATGAAAATTAGAAATAACTTTTTTTTTATCATATGACCTAAAATTAAGGAAATTATGAAGTTTTAAAATTTTCAAATGGCTTCCATTTTGAAATAGTATGACGGATCGAATTTGATATTTGTAATATGAATGAACTATCAGAATTTGATTTTAAACCATTTGCTTTTAGAGAAAAGTTACTGTATTCACTACATACAAGAAATGGATTCTACTAATTATAGAAATAGATGGATCTTCGCAATAGATATATTAAAAATTCCCACTAAACAAATTACAAATCAGAAATTATACGGGGGTCCCTGGCAAGATGATGTGAAAAAATGGTGGCCGTGATAGAAATTAGGTTGAGAACCACTGGTGTATAGGAATGTCAATAGCACATCCAGGTCTGAGGGGAAAAAATCATGCACTCTTGATAAACGACAAATGGAGCTACTGTACCCAAATTGCATAGTCACTGAAGTGTTCGTACTGTTTTATGGCTTCTTTGTTGTATAAATACATTGTAAGGAAGCAAGAAAGGCATGAAAAAATACAGAATAATTGAGGTAACTTGACGAAATTCAAATGATACAAATCGGCGAATAAAATACATCCATTTTGTTTTACTTATTCTCAAAGTAAAAAGTGCCTCTTACACGGAAAATATATATTTTTAAATATAGATTTAAAAAAAAAAGCTTTTGTTACAATGGAAGTTTCGAGAATTTTGTTGCTTTTATTGTATAACGATGTGTATACAAATACAGAATGTACGTATGTTTTAGATTCAATCGGCTTAGAAAGTAAATACTTTTATGTATACATATAATTCGCTTGTCTGCAAATTGAATGAATTTGTGCTTCGTTTCCTCAACTGCCTACGTTCCAACCAATCTAGAAATTACATTTTCCTGTATTTTCCAAATCCTACAATTGTGATATGATATATATTTGTTCTTTAGATTCTTTAGATTCGTGAAAATGGTCTAAATAAGGATATCGATTTTTCTCCGAAATCGAACTACCTGGTATATTCACTATGGTACAATAAGTGGGTAAATAGTTTGTATGTTGACATGCAAGTAATTCTAGGAAGTAGAGTATATAGTTGTACTGTAATCATTTTACGAGAAAGGATCAGAAACTAAGGTTACACAGGAATGAGGAGTTTGCGGTAAGTTTACTAGATGGAGTTGGCAACTGTGTAGAGTTTCAGCCATCCGCCACCTACGGCGCTAGTTGCAGGTAAACACAAATGGCGATTCGTAAAAATTAAAATGAAATCTTTCAGTTTTACATCTCACGGTTATGCCTGTTAGACTAAAGGAGATGATGATGATGATGATGAGAAATGAAGGACAGGGTGAAATGAATAAAATGGGAAGAAACGAGAGAATCACGAGAAAACTCAGGAGCACGGTCTTGGTCCACCACAAAGTCCACTCGGCACGAGCTGGGATTGAGCGAGAGATCTCAAGCACTGGAGGTGAACGCTCTACCACTAAGCCACCGCGAACCTCTTGTCAATTCCTTTGAGAAACTGGTCTCGCAAAGAGGTCTGCTTAGTAATTCGATTTCTGTGGGCAAAATATGTAACCGCGACAGAAATTCACCAGCAGCTCGTAGAGGTTTACGAAAAAGACTGTACTGTCTCATCAGCATGTCACAAAATGGAATCGAAAGTTTGCGGCTGGTAGAGAAGACATCGACAAAGGACGTAGCGACCGATTCAGCACGGCATCAACAGATTTCAATACAGCTCGCTGGGACACTATCGCCCAAACTCCCTACAGTCTGTACCTCGTTCCAAGCGATTTTCCGCACTTGAAGGAACACCTCGGAGGATATCACTTCGTTTCAGACGAGAAGGTGAAACACTTCGTGACTACGTGGCTGAACACGCCAAGGCAGTATTTCTACCAAAAGGGAATCTTCAAACTCATTCCATGAAGCGGTAAGAGACTCGATCGATATAGAGATTATGTCGTAAAATAACCTAATATATTTACTATTTGGTGGTTGTATTGGTTGCATGAAATAATATATACACCTTTCACTGCATGCTTTGTAACCTTATTTTCTGATCACTCCTTGTAAATTTCCAAACTATGCTACACATACATATGGAAATATTTCCAGAACAGCTATGTCCGTCTGTTAGGTATCTGAACAAAAACGTGAAGAGGGGCCGCGGTGGCTCAGTGGTAGAGCGTTCACCTCTGGTGCATGGGGTCCCGGGTTCAAAACCTGCTCCCGCCAAGTGAACTTTGTGGTGGACAAACACCGCGTGCGTGGGTTTTCTCGGGGTTCTCCCGTTTCCTCCCACTTTCTTCATTCATCTATCATCATCACCGTCTCCTTTAGCCTAATCGGCATAACCGTGGGACGTAAAACTCAAAAATTTCATTTCATTTCAAAAAACGTGAAGAGGCTGCAAAACGCACACCTTTTTTTTTTCTGGATTCAGTATCCCGTCTCGTCTCTTAACGTTAAAACCGGAAGTTTTAGATATTAACCTTTCTGGTTTCAACGTTGATCACTACAGATCAAAACAATAATAAACAGAAAAGTGGATTTTTAAAATGGATTCAGCATCTCTTGATTTATTTTTTCCTCACCTCACATCTACTTACCCTAAATGTGAATTGATAGATATCTACTAACATTTCTGGTTTTAGTTGATCTCCAAAGCGTAAAACGAGTAAGAAATAATTAGAAATCTCTTCTTTGATTCAGCATCTCAAGAGGAGCTTTCACCTTTTTTTCTCTATTCAAATCAGAAGTGATAGAGATCCACGGTTTCCATTTACAACACTGATCGCAATGGAGCGAAAATGGCATTAGGTAGTAAGAAGAGATTTTTCTTATATGAATTTGCAGGAATGTACCCAGCCAAATTTTCTTGGGGGAGGGCAAGACTTTTTTCAGAAGAGACTGACTTTTACTTATTAAAAGCGAATCAAAAGTCCTGCTACAGAATATGAAAGTTAGTCTCTCCTGAAAATCAATCATATATATATATATATATATGTGTGTGTGTGTGTGTGTATGTAGGTGTATGTATGTATGTATTAAATGTATTAAATGTATTATTATTATTATTATTATTATTATTATTATTATTCGCAGTCGAAATATGAATTTTTACACTGAGTAACATTAGAATCACAGGTTGTAGGAAATATGACAATAAACTACTCAAAAGGAAATTAAAAAAAAATATGTTAGGAAGTCTGGACCTGTCTGGACACCTTCATGTCTGGACCTGTCTAATGCAGGATGCGGCGGTAGCTCATTCTTACAACTGTAAGCAGTATGATATCATTCACCGGATTTTCTGGACAGAGGTTGTAGTATTGGAGTTGAAAAAGAACGTTAAAAACAAGTTGATTCAATCCAAGCATATTGTCCTGGTGCTGAAAAGAAACTTTAAACACAATTCAATTCAATCATATGATTTTTGTTGTGAAAACGAACGGTAAACACAAATTAATTTAATCCAATCATATAGTTTTCGTACAGAAAGAGAACGTTAAATATAAATTAATTCAATCCAATCATATAATCTTGGCGTAAGGGGACTTTAAAATTAAATCAATTTAACCCAATCATATAGTTTGGGTGCTGATAAAGAGCGTTAAACACAAATTAATTCAATTTAATCACATGGTTTTGGTGCTGAAAAGGAAGGTAAAACACAAATTAATTCAATTGAGTCATATGGTTTTGGTGCTGAAAAGGAACGTTAAACACAAATGATTTCAATCCAATCATATGGACTTGGTGCTGAAAAAAGAAATGTTAAACTCAAATCAGTACAATACAATCATATATTCCTGGTGGTGTAAAGGGACTTTAAAATTAAATCAATTTAATCTAATCATATAGTTTTTTTCTGCTGATAAAGAACGTTAAACACAAATCAATTCAATCCAATGATGTAGTCTTTGTGTTGAAAAGGAACGTTAAACACACAATTCAATCCAATCATATAGACTTATTGCTAAAAACGGAGCGTTAAACTCAAATTAGCGTAAGTCTTGGTGCCTTAAAATCAAATCAATCCAATATTTTCAGCACCAATACTGCATGAATCATTAACTAAAGTGGCACCCAAGTAATCACAATAATATCAAGAATCGAACCTGAGTATATCGTACTGAAGTCGATTCTGTTAGCCATCGAGTAGTAAGAAATCTGTAGAACATCATGTATGTACCTACGGATTAAAGTTAGTACAGAAGAAGAAATATATTCGGAAAACATTACGTCAAAAGAAGAGGTAATGAAAGTTAGGTGAATAAAGTACAGATATATTTACCTCTGACAACAATGATTTTTCATTTCGTCACTTGAAGGGTCAATATCTTGATTCACAAAGGCAACTTTGTCTCGAAAAGAAAACGAATAATGAGGTAAAAGTGTAGAAAAGAGGGAAAAGAATAAAATACCTGGAAAGAGAACCAAAAAAATAAGAAAGAAAAGCAAAAAGGAAACTTGAAAAACGACGACAAAGAACAGAAGTTTGGAGAGGAAACGCGGAACAGAAAATAAAATCGATGAGAGATTGCTCCGAATTGAGAAAACACATGAGCTTAGCGAAAACGAAAAACGAAAGAAAAAGAAAAGAAACAATCAAGGCGTACTTCCAAGTGCACACTTAGAACTTTTCTTTTTTTTTCTTTTTTTTAAGGAAAAGAAACATTTTTAAGCACTCCTTTCTGTGTTCGGAAATAGTTTAGAAATAGTACTGAGTTGGTTAAAATATTTGAGATATTTTCGCCCTTTTTCTCAATCTAAATAAAACAAGGGAAACTAAGAGAGACAAATTTAACAAAAGAGTTCTTTTGTGTTAGAGTTGACTGACAGACGGCGTTCCTTGGCTGCAGTCCAGTCGTGAAATAAGTAAATTAGAACCAGTAGAGAAACAAGATTATATATAGGAGTACGTCTGTAAGCTAGATATATATAGGATAACTCTTAAAATATGACCAAACTGTACATATTTAAGAATATAATTTCTTGAAACAGTGGCGTAGCTGAAAAGACCAAAGAGGATCCATACTTTTGAATAATGTTGATCTTCTGTTAAATATACAATGAGTTTAAAAATAATATTTTCTATCGAAAGATATTACAGGTACATTTTTAAAAAACTCTTAGATGTACTTCTTAAAAAATTAATCGTATTTGCACTTCCAGGGTCAATTTCACCCACATATATTTAACGAGGAAATATACTTGAAACATTTTTTGATTTTACTTTTGTATTATTCTTGTAATAGAATAGTGTTAATGCTTGTCACACGTACTCAAGAGACCAGGGTTCGATTTCCAACCGGAACTTAACTGGTCGATATCATACCTGAAACTACAAATCGCTTTAAACTAAAGAAATTGAAATTGTCAGATCACACACGATTCACAATTACATGCAATATAATAAAATACAAGCCAGGATTGCTTTTCCTTTTTGAAAAGCATAAGAAATGTTTCCAGGCAAAATGCTTACTTAATCACCATTATCATCAAGGGTTCGGTAATGTCAACAGTGTTGTCTTACTATAGCACGTATTATTTCAGAAATACGTATTTTATAACGTTTGTAGTAGAATGTATTTCCTAAATTATATACGTATGAAACTAATGCTTTTTTACTATCACGATACAATTGCAAACAGAAGGTTCAATTTTATTGATTTCAATTTACACATGAATTATTAAATATGATCGTGATGGCCAGTGGCGTATTTAGAGGGGGCTTCCGGGCTTAAACTCCCAAAAATGTTATTTATTATTGTAAAGTAAATGAAATATCTTGCAGAATTTTCACATTTACAGGAATAAAGTTAGCAAAGCCCCTCCACAAAACAAAATCGTAAATGCACCACTGGCTATGACTATTAGTTTCAAAGATAAATAACTGCTACATTTTTCTTTCGTGTTTAAGAAATGATTTATAAACATAGTTGCACTAAAACTGTGGTTTGATTGACCATCTAGAAATATCTTTTTTCAAAAAGATATCAAAACTTTTTAAATCAAAAGTATACCTAAGAAAATAGTCGTTTCGTTGATATCGACTTCCTTTCAAGTTATTTGTTTGCGTTATCTAATCTCCTTCTCTCTAAATTGATACAAAGGCTAATTTCTTCAGATGATCAGAGCTAACTCGTCATCTGTGAGTTGTATATAGATATACCTAAATATATGATACAATGCCGTTCCTGGTGTTTTTAAATCGCGAAATAACGCGAATTTGGTACTTTTTTCAAAATAACACCAGGAATTGTACTGCATAAAACGATAGATTCGCGAAATCGGCATGTTGGCCGATAATACTAATAAAATAATACAAGTTTTCTTTGCAACAAAATGTGATTCACAGAAGACCATCAGTCCTCCGGTTGGTTAGTAAAAGTTTTCCCCTGAAATTTTGCTGCCTGTGCACTTGAAGCAATATCTTTGCCAGCTTCAAACGTTGATTCTGAAAGATATTTTTCAGAATACAACTCCGTAGTTAGGGTAAGGAGCAAAACCTTAAAGAATAAAATGTGGAAATATTGACAATTTTGTGCTTTGAAAAATCAACATTGAAAAAAAACTATAAATTCGGCATTAAGTGAAGATATGTGTTCATAATAATATGAATTGCGTTTTAGATAAGTATATAGTGAATTGATTGTTTTTTGAAGTGAAGAATATGTTAAGAAACAGTGCAGTGTAGTTTTTAGTCGATATATGTATTCAAATCATACATTAAATAAATCCAAGTTTAGGAGAGATATTGAGCCATTTTTCGCAGATGGTAAGTCCAAAAATACAATTTATTATTTTAAATTTAAGATTTAAAAATTTAAATCTATTCGTTTAATTTTAAAATTATTTTATTGTAATTAGCTTTCACAGACCAGTTTCTCTTGCTTTTCAAAACCATTACAGAATAAAGCAAAGAACTCCTATTTCACGTCCTTACTTAAGGCAGTTGATAATCAATTTAATCAGCCAAGTCAGCAAAGTAATTTTATGTGCAGTGTTTCTTTTAGGATATTTCCGGGGATCTTAACCTCTCCGGAGTTAGTCAATGGCCTCCTCGTAACTGAGATAATTAAACTGCAATTACTTGTAATTCTTCTGCAGGGCACACCATTTAGCAAATTGTCTTTGAGCACCCTTTTTTGCACTTTGATTTTGCTTTCCCCCTGGCAAAATTTTCTGAAAGTAAGCGTGGCTAGGAATTTGATGTAATGTCATACTTTAATTCAATATTTGTGGGATGAAGTGCTCGGCTCTCGAGAATTCTATCTGAAGATTCCTAGACAGTAACAAGCAAATTTCTGCAATCAATTAAACGTTCCAAGAATGGTGATTTATCTTCACTCTATCTCTACTATAACCATAATTGACAGATATCTACTACATATTCTGGTTTCAATATTAATAAAGAAAATATAAAGCCATTAGTAAGTCTTAAATATAATAAAAATCGGTTTCCATGGCAACACTAAATTTTTTTAGTGGGGAATGGAAGGTAAACGGGAGGAGTGCATTTTTAAGAGAAGACTGGAGGCAACGTGCAATTTAAGTTTGCATTATCGTATCACTTTTCCTCTCAAGTACCTCATAGTTTCTTTTTTTTAATGAGAGATAACCCGAGGGAGAAATTCGGAATATTATTTAGAGAAAGACAAAGACAGTACTTTGAAAACTTTCAGTATTTAGTCGTTACAAAATTCCAAGTGCAATTTTTACATTTATGTACATAGCTTTAAATCAAATTCCTTCACGTGGTGTAAACTTTGGCATTCGTTTCCTGACACATTGGTCACCAATTACAGGTTAGTCTTAAACACTAATTGATGTCAGTACAACAATCTACGTTCCGTTATCATATGATAAAAATAATGGATTTATTATCTCATACACCACAGTAATGTCCAATCGGTGTCAGTACTGAGATGTCAGTACATGGGACGTTCCATTTTTTTCAGCTAGACATCTTGCAAAGATTCAGTTATCCTCTTATGACAGTGGTGATATGCGGTAGCATTTACTATTGCATTTCATAAGGAAGTAGAACACAGTAATTGAACTGTAGTACTTGTGTTTAGTTTCAAAATAACATTGGCAATTAGTTTGCATACGTAAACTTCACAGGTTGATGTATCTGAGTACATTAATAATTACAAAAGAACATCTATTTACCGATGATTTTTTTCAATATTTCTCTGTAACATGGGTACAAGTGATTTCAATCCTTGTTATAACAAACGTAGATTGATGGCGGAAAATGAATGCTATTAATTAACAGCAAAACAGAAATTCTTACCTTTACGACGAATATCAAGAAAACCAAGATTGAAAATAAATGGAAGTATATGTTCATATATCATTTTAGAGATACAAAAGCTATCATTAACACGCCAAAATGAACAGAAGTTAAAGAGTATTCGAAAATGAAATCTTCAGATGATTTTTCATAACCAAAAGAGGTGAATAACAGATAAGTAGGGAGAAAAAATAAAGTGTGAAACACCATATTACGATATGCCACAGTTCGAATTATTAAAATCTTATAGTATATTCCATATAAAATGGACTACACATATGTTTTAATCACTTAAACACATTATATTTTGCAATAAATGTTAATAACTTTACAGTAATGCTATGCACTTTCTTATCATGCGATGTCTTGTTGAGTTATCTCTTGATAATTACTTATAAACAAGTACATGGTTACAAACAGTTACATTAGCAACCGGATCATTGTCATAACAACAGGCAAACAAACATTTCCACCCAGTGACGGAAAAATAAACATTAACAAAGCAAGATTATTCATGACATTCACTATAACATTTCTTCTTCTTCTATTATGTAGATAGTGCAAGGTGAAATAGCACTCTTACCTACATAAATGAAGTAAACACATGGTAAATACACGTTATCGTTGTAACCACAATAATGAACATCACTTGATATTGTACGAGATATTAGAACAAAACGTCTAAAATGAGATGCGAATGACATGCTCTCAAACTTCTATTGTGCTGCCAAAATATCTTGAGCCGTGGCAAAAATGCGAACTATAGCTCACACCCTCACACATCCACGCGTTCCACTAAGGGTTCAGCTGTTGCTAAGCGAGAGAAAGCGAGTGGAATTCCTTCAGCCGATAGCAGCGCTTGCTACGAAAGACTAGGGATCAAGTCAATGTGGCATATCTTTAGTTGGAAAGCCTTTTAGTAAGACATTTATGAAGTTTTAGTAACTCTTCTCGGGCTATCAGCCAGGTGAAGGTATTGACATCCGATGTTTCGAATGCAGACATCGCATTCATCTTCAGAGATTGTAATAAGTCTTCCCAGGCTATCAGCCAGGTGAAGGTATTGACATCCGATGTTTCGAATGCAGACATCGCATTCATCTTCAGAGATTGTAATAAGTCTTCCCAGGCTATCAGCCAGGTGAAGGTATTGACATCCGATGTTTCGAATGCAGACATCGCATTCATCTTCAGAGATTGTAATAAGTCTTCCCAGGCTATCAGCCAGGTGAAGGTATTGACATCCGATGTTTCGAATGCAGACATCGCATTCATCTTCAGAGATTGTAATAAGTCTTCCCAGGCTATCAGCCAGGTGAAGGTATTGACATCCGATGTTTCGAATGCAGACATCACATTCATCTTCAGGGGTTGTAATGAAGAGACCGGAGACGTGAGAATGTATATCTCCCCTAAATAGTCACTATATATATACATGGTCACGTCTGCGATCTTTTCATTGCAATCCTTAAAGATGAATGTGATGTCTGCATTCGAAACATCGGATGTCAATACCTTCATCTGGCTGATAGCCGCAGGAGAATTACTAAAATCACATCGCCAGTAAAAATTCAATTCTTATTTCTGAGTTATTGGATGAAGACATATAAGATAATGTCACTCGTTTGGAACCCTTGCAAAGGGTATGCTCATACTTCTAGTTGGAAAACCCTTGAGTAAGATAGTTCTGAGTTATTAGAGGAAGACATCTAAGATGGATAGACAAGTAACTTATTCGGAACACTTGCCAAGGATATGCTCTCATACTTCTAGCTCGAAAACCTTTGTACAAGATACTTCTGAGTTATTGTATAAAACCGTATAAGGTGAATGGATACGTCACTCGTTTGGAACACTTGCGAAGACATGTGTTCTCATAATTCTACTTGGAAAGTCTTGGAAGATGTTTCTGTGATATTTAAGGAAGACATCGAATATAAACGGATACATCATCCTTTTACCACCCTTGCAAAGAATATGTTCTCATATTTCTAGTTGGAAACTCTTTGAGATACTTCTGAGTTACTAGGTGAAGACATCTAAAATAGATGAACAAGTAACTCGTTCGGAACACTTTCCAAGGATATATCTTCATACATCTAACTGGAAAGCTCTTGAGGTACGGGCACATCACTCGTTTGGAACATTTGCAAAGTGCCTGCCCTCATACATCTAACTAGAAAGCCTTTTAGTAAGATTCTTCTGAATTATTGGATGAAGATATCTAAGATAGATGGATATATCAGTCGTTTGGAAGATATATTCCCACACTTTTAGTTCGATATCCTGTGAGTAAGATACTTTTTTAGTAGGCCTAGAAGAAAACAAGGAAGGTAGTACGACAGGAATTTTGGAAGATATGATGTGCTGATCATAAGTGGATCTATTTTATACAAATTAAGATCCAATGGTGTTCTATTTTGATTCTGTAGCAATGAGCTACTGAGTTTTTAAACCATAGAGTTTGTTAATTGCTTCTTTATCCGTGTACTTTGTTACGCTCTAATAAAAATAAAGAAAAAGTTATGTCCACATTCCGTCCACTAGCACTTGAAACCACTGCTCTGTTATTTTTCTCTCTATATATATACATATATAAGATAAATATATTTTTAGAAAACTGCCTGACGTCGTCGTCTTTTTGGTTGAGGAAAGAAGGAACTGGTGATTTGTGGACAGCTGCGTTAAGGGGTTGAAAAGAGCCATAGACTAAAACTTGTTCTGTAAACTGTAACCGCGGTTATGCCCTCATACTGCTCGAGCAAAACCTAAGTCGTGTTTTGAGGAAGTTGAAGAGAGTTTTTGGAACGAAAAAGTTTCCTTTACTCCTTATCATCTCTCTCTCTCTCTTTCTTTCTCACTCTCAACCTCTCTCTCTCTCTCTCTCCTATATCCTGAAAACTCTTGCAAAACTGGACGCTGCTCGCTGTTGGTTCAACAGTCAGGATATATATATATATATATATATATATATATATAAATGTGTGTGTGTGTGTGTTTGTAAGTTTGTGCATGTGTCTGGAGGTGAAGGAGAAACTTTTCGGTTGAACTGAATTGAAAGATGGAAATGTCTTCGTGGCTGGTAGCGTTTTCCACTCTGCATGTAAGTGGTTTTGAATGAATGCTGTTGAGTAGCAGCAAATTGGAACATCGGTTTGCCACTGAAAAAGAAAAGTGTATATATATATATATATATATATATATATATATATATATATATATATATATATATATATATATATATATATATATATATATAATGGTACGAGAAGAAACTGAAGAGCACACTAGCTCCAATAAAAATTACAATGGCTTATATTTGTATTCTTTAGTGTCACTCAAAACTGAATTGCTTTCAATACTTTTTTCTTTTATTATTTTTTTTACAAATTTTACGGTAATCAAAACCATGCTGTAAGCACTCGAAATTTAATCATACTTTAAAAAAAAAAAAAATCCGGAGATTGTGTAAGAAGAAAGAGTAATAAACAACTTAATATTAATATTTAAGGAAACAAAAGACAAAACGTGAATATCTCGCCACAAGTATACAAAGGTTTTCTATACAAAGTAATACATTGTAAGGAGTTTCATAACAAGATCTAACCTACGCGCTAACGTTGTAACAAGGAAATTCGTAGATCCTGGAAAACGAGGGTTTTTGAAGAGCACGATACATTAGCTCGTGGAGTCAAGAATTGGAAGAGAAAGTGCGCGGTTGGAGAAACTAAAGATTCATTGCAGCTGATACAACAAGCAGGGGTAAAAGTGAGGGGAACATGGGGGAACGTCGTCGCTCCACCTCCAAAAAATATGTGCGGCGTACCTCCACTTCATAAAAAATTACAATGGGTGAAGATAGGCAGGGGGAACGGCGTGACACCATGCCTCTATCTACCATCCCCCTACCTTTTCAGATCCCTTTTACCCCTGACAACAAGTGAGTACTAACTTACTCTATTTCCTATGGAACCCGGAAATTCAATGCCGGGTTCTAAAAAGCTCCCTACTGAGTTCTATCCTTAGCCAATTGGAACCAGTTTCTACTTTCGATTTCTATTTCTAGGAGATCCATCTTAATATTGTCCTCCCATCTGCGCCTAGATCTTCCTAACAGTCATTTACTGACTGGTCTTTCAGTTAAGACTTTGAAAGGGTTCCTACCTTCTTCCATCCTAGCTACATGACCTGCCCACCTGAGCCTCCTAAAATTGATGACCCTAACAATGTGTGGTAAACCGTGTAAATTATGTAGTTCCTCATTATGAAGTTTCCGCCATTCCCCATTCCTGTTCCTCTTGGGTCGGAATATTCATCTCAGGATGTTTTTCTCGAATACTTTCAATCTACGTTCTTCCCTCAGAGTAAGCGACCATGTTTCGCAACCATACAGAACACCAGGCATGATTATCCTTTGATATATTTTAAGCTTCAAATTCCACGACGTGACTACAAGAGATTTTGAACTAATAATAACACGAATTCCCTGCTTTCAGTCGACATTTAATTTCTTCGTGAATACGATTTTCATCCGTTAATATTGATCCTAAATATTTGAAAGTATCCACTTTATCAAAAGTATTAATTGAACTTGAAATGTGATCTTGTGAAAGACGATCTTAATTAGACACTGTCATTCGAGACTTACCAGCTTTCTAAACGCATCTAAATTAAGATTAGAAAAAGCACATTTCATTTAAAACCTCCACCAGGAACTCCCTAATCAGAATTTACGAGTTATCAAATTATGGTTTGTTTTAAGTTTGAAACAAGCCACCCTGACGTTCCAAAGCTTACAAGGAAAGGACATGAACATGTCATCTGGACATCCAAATCAAACCTAGTTCATTCGATAAACATAACAAAAATATGTTCATGCACAAAAAATAGGTGCCATGGACAACGGAGTAAGTACCTGGGCCCATTAACCCTGTTAGTATAAAGAAAATCGTAGACTCGCAGTGAAATAGCTATTGCATCAACACTGTTTCTTGGAAAGTCATGGTTTATAGTTCATTCTTTTCAATATGAAATAAGCTTCCAGAGGTGCTACGTATTGGGGCCCATAAGATACTTGAAGAGGGAAAATTGGGAGAATGTCAGGAAAATTCCCTCCAGGAATCCCTCCCATAAACTTTGGACCTATCTGGAGGGTCTTTGGGTAAAAGTACACAATCCAAATGTATCTCTAAAATACTACAGGGATTAGGATTTGAGTGTACCAAGTTTTGTATTGATAGACGGAATAGATATGAGGAAAAATGTGTATTGTTATACAAACTTTTCCCTCATATCTATTCCGTCTATCAACACAACACTTTGTTAACTCATTTCCTAACCCCTATAGTAGTTTTCAAGATACATTTGGATCGCGTACTTTTACCCGGAGCCACTCCATAGGAGGCCAAAGTTGTTGGGAGGGATTCCTGAAGGGTATTTTCCCGTCATTCTCCCAATTTTCCCTATTCAAGTACCTTATGAGCCCTAATACGTCTGAAAGCTTATTTCATAATGAAAAGAATGAACTATAAACCATGACTTTCCAAGGAACAGTGTTGATGCAATAGCTATTTCACTACGAGTCCACGATTTTCTTTATACTAATAGGGTTAATGAGCTCCAAGAATTTACTCCGTTGTCCATTGCATCTAATTTTTTGTGCATGAATATGTCTTTGTTATGTTTATCGACTGGACCAGGTTTGATTCGGATGTCTTTATGATAGGTTCATGTCCGTTCCTTGTTAGATGCACACTGACTTTAAGACAGTTAAACAAAAATTTGTAGCACATGCTAAACAATGAACAAACTGAACATTTTCGTTCTATATTGTACCAATATAATCTCCCAATTTTCCAAAAAATCGACTCCCCTCAACAAATACACAGTTACGAATTCCGCGATTCAAGCATGTATTCAAATATTTGCCATAAGAGTTGAGTTAGTTAAATACAATGTAGATTTATCTTGTATTATAGTATCATCCAGGCATGTACTTAGAAGTTTATTCTGGGGGTCCAAGGTTTTTCAGGAAGTCCAATTACAATATGAGGATAAATTATATTACAATTTGTAAAATTACCCCTAAATTAGATTAAATTTACAGAGAAGTTGGGATTTCAAGAGGGGAGTCGGAACCTCTCGGACCCACTCACTGCGTACGTCCCTTGCACCATCCTGTACAGGATAAGTGTATGTTCTCAGGATTGGTTTGGTTTTTATGCTGATTTCGGTTCTTATAGAATCATTTTTGCTTTTCGCATTTGCTCACATCCTTCACACCGCCAGCATATGTTTATGTAATAATTTATATTCTTAATATGCTTTAAAATCTTAACAGACTTCGAAACATGGGTCTCTTATTATAATAATTGCAGCCGCACTTTCTTTTTCTTTCCTCTTTCTCTTCTCTTCTAGGAGAAATATTTAGAAAACGGTAAAACACATGTCTAATTATTTTAAATAGGAAGTCCATATATCAAATTTAATATCTTTACCCTTTAGGGATTTCCGAGATATGGACATTTTACTATAAAAAATGCCCCTTATTTCTCTCTTCCTCACAGAATTTCCAAAAATTCTTCCTTAGTGGTACCCTACTTTACAAGTACTATGCACTGTCCAAAATTTAAGTTCCTAGCTTAAACCGTTCTGCGTAGGCACTGAGTCAGTCAGAGGATTTCTTCTTTTATACACTGTGTATCTAGAGAGATTTAGACACCTTATTTTATTTTATTTTATATTTCTGGTAGAAACGTTATGTTTACTGTAAAATTCAATACCATTTTCTTGACGAAACTGTTTCATTTAGGTTAGTTATATAAAAACACAATAAAGTGCAAGCAATTCTTACGGTGTAGTGAGTTGAATTCCTGACTACTAGCAAAGATAAACTGAGTTCGTGCTATGGTTGTGAAGAATATATTACTTTGGTATTCTAATTGTTACTTAGCATTAATTACATGGAAGTCTGCTTACATATGCCTTCTGCAGTAGCGAAACCTTTTCAGTTTTATTGACGACTGGCTGGCCACTACTTCAAAATCCCAGGAATAAACATGTCACTTAGTAAATTGGTTGAGATGCGGTTAGCATTTCTTTGAGCACCGAGAGTGTATGAGACTTTTACCTACAGTTTAACGTGGGATTCGAACCACATGAGCTCTGTGGACAATCGAACTTGTATCTCCTGTACCGTAGGCGGATAGGCTAACTATGTAGCCAAGAGGGACCTCCAAATTGGTATGTTACCTTGGTAGTTAAAAAGAATTTTTAACATTGCGGATCGCACTACTGATCTCTCTTGTCTTTTTCCCCTTTTTCATTCCACCATTTCATTCTTTAACATCATCACTCTTTGCTTCCGAACAAAATAATGTGCCAGTAATTAGAAATTTCATGTCATTTAATTTTATCACTCAACTGTATTGATTGTGTAATAAACTGTATTGGCGGAAACCAGCAATCCATCACATATATTGTGATATAACACAGTTAGAAATACAGTACAGTTGAGTTAATTGGGTTTCCTCAACATTTCACATTCTATTTTTTTTTTTAATTTTCCTTATTTTGTCATATCCTGCTTCATTCTTTCTTTCTTTCTTCAGCTGATCATATCCTGCTTCTTTCTTTTTCAGTTGAATATATTTTACTTTTCGGTTTTGTTCTGATAATCACATTATAAAGAATCCTCCCCAACCTGAAAAATCTAAGAAAACTGGAAAAGTCAGGGAATTCAGTTTATTTGTTTTAAAAAAGTCCTGGAGAAGTCAGGGAATTTCACGAAAAGCTGAAAAACCTGGAAGTCAGGGAATTTTAAGTACGGGAATTTTTTTCTCAGAATCAATTTGTTTCTTCCTTACCCGGTTATGTAGTAGGGGATAATTTATAAAATTAAATTAGTTTGTTTTGTAAACCTTTACTACCTATACACAAACTATAGTTCACATATACACCATAGCAGATAAGGAAACTCCTGGTCTGGAAAAATATGGTTGCTTTTTACATTATACAGCGTGTCTATAAAAAATAATACCATACTTTAAAGTGATATTACGTCGCTTTGGATACGTAATCGTATTTAAATGAAATTGGTCACATTTGAAAGAAAAACTTAAATATTTTTAGTATACCTCACAGATATTGAATGTGGGCCCCGCGAGTGCCGATGCAGACATCAAGACAATATTCCTATTCCCGCCATGGACGCTCCAATATATCTGATGAAATGAACTGGATGGCAGCACTGATACGAACTTGGCACGATCCACAAAATCAGGGTACCACTTAAACATTGACGTGTGTGAAGTAGCCTGATGTTGAAAATTTCCGCGTTAAAGCATACTGAACCTGCACCAGACTCTGCATGCTGTGAGAGTGTGCGGTGGCTCAGTGGTAGAGCATTCACCTCCGGTGCTTGGGGGCCCCTGGTTCGATCCCAGCTCGCGCCCGTGTGGACTTTGTGGTGGACAAACACCGTGCTCGTGGGTTTTCTTGGGGTTCTCCCGTTTCCTCCCACTTTCTGCATTCCACCATTTCATTCATTTATCATTATTACCATCTTCTTTGGCCTAACCCGCATAACCATGGGACGTAAAACTTAAAAATTTCATTTCATTTTCTACATGCTGTGATATTCTAAAACACTAACTTTGCTCTTGTAGGGTCTTCATAACACCTGAAAGCTTATTCTTTAATAACAACACTACAGAATGAAAGGAAATAAATTTACGTTAGCACATTACGGCAAAACACTAGCTACAAAAACATTAAAGCTTCCCAAGTGAACTCTAGCAGAAACAGCAACTGCCTGCTAAATATCCAACAAGGACACCATATTGACTAATCACAGAGTAAACACGAGTGAATTTACTTTTTCTGTGTTTGATCCCGTCCATTATCGGTACTGTTGTCCATTGTTAACATGCACAAAATTATTTTAGTTTTTCTTTCAAATGTGACCTATTTCCTTTAAATATGATTACCAAAAGCGACGTAATACCACTTTAGAATATGGTAGTATTTTTATGGACACGCTATATAGATGTGGAAATTTGTTAATCGTGACCTGAAAAACCTGGAAAAGTCAGGGAACTCATTCTCACGAAATAAGTGAGAACCCTGTTGTATCTCGTGTAATAACCGATAAAACAGCAGATACTTTTTTTTTCTGTTAGGAACAATTAAGATATTGGAGAATAAGTAGATACCAATGTAGATTAGCATCTTATCTTAAAGCATTTCAATTTTTTTTTTTTTAAAAAAGTACGGTAATGCATATTGGAGATTTCTATCTATGATATCTGTCGATAAAAGAGCGACAAAACGCATGAGAAAATTGGTGCGAAAACAGAGATATAGAAGAGGGAAAGATACGATAAAAAGTAAAGAGAGATAGAGAGGAAGGAAAAAAACAGGACAGATGTGCAGATAGACAGATAAAAGAAAAGAGGAAGATGCATTAACGAGAACAAGGAATCCTCCACTCGACTAGTTCTTTAAAAAAAAGACTTGTGTGTGTGTGTGTGTGTGTGTGTGTGTGTCTTTTCCTTGTCTATAAGTACAGGACGAGCATTTTCAAGCGATCGTGATGCACCAGGCGTTTTCGTCTTAACGTTGAGTTATCGTTTCATGTGATTTACGACACAGCCTCACCGATATCCATAATCGATGGCGGATTGAAGTGGCGATGTGTCGAACTGAACGTTCAAGAGGTGGAGGACTTCCTCCTCCCCACCAAAGGAAGATTTTCTAAACTAAAAAAAATAGAAAGAAAAAGGCAGAGAGAAAGAGAGAGAGAGAGAGAAATCATTCCTCTTTAGAAAGTTGTCGTCTGGAGGATGCGATCTGGAGGTTCTCCAGTCTTTGGTCTGTGTGGTCTTATTCTGACTGTATAAATAACGAGTTAAAACTTCCCACCGCAGACGGCGAAAATAGAGAAGAAACGATTACCCACTGATTCATTTTCCCCTCAAGATTTCATCCTCTTATTTTCGTCGTTCTTCGTACACTTCAGCCACTTTTAATAGTTACTACTTTAATAGCACATTAAAATAACAAGATATTTTAATCGTTGATGTAACACAAGTGGTCCAAAATATGAAGGATAAAAAATGTAATCCTTTCACGTATCGATATGCATAAAACCGTATAAATAAACACTTTACAAAAGATTTTAAGATAAATTTTACGGTGATCTCAGGATTCTCGGTATGTTTGCACCTGATCTGTGTATTATGTATTCGGTCTGTGTGGTTCGTAGTATTTGTTTGACATGATCATCATTAAATGTATTCTGCATTATTGGCAGGTTACTTGCCACAGCTGAGAATCTTCCATGTTCCACGGACTAACGCTAACCCACTCGTCTTTACGTGCGATTTTTCTGTTTTGATATCATCCATTAATTGCAGTCCCCTTCACCCTTTCCATTTCTTACCTGCCAACATACCCTCTAAAACGTCCCTCATGATACAGTTTCTTCTTAGTCAATTTCCTAACCAGTTTCTCTTCCTCTTCTTAATAATGTCTAAATTTGTTCTTTTCTCCCACACTATTACTAACACCCTCTCATTCTTTTCCCACTCGACCCAGCTGATTCTCTTCATTCTTCTCCCAATCCACTTTTTGAAAGTTTACAGTCATTTTCATCATTTTTGTGTAATGTCCATGTTTCTGACCCATACAGTACAATACTCCACTTGAAGCATTTTATGAGTCTTTTTCTCAACTCTTTATTCAAGGTCCTACAAAATAGTACTTTCTTCCTCCTAAAGGCTTATCTTTCGCCATTCCTATCCTTGCTTTTACTTCACGTTCACACTTCATGTTATCACTAGTAATACTACTCAAATTTCGAAAACTAAACACTTTTTCTATTTTCTCCTCTCCTACTACTATATTTGACATCGACTGCTTTGTTCTAATCACCATTACTTTTATCTTTCTAACATTTATTTTGACCTCATATTCTTCACAGCCCTTCTTCTATTTCTCTAACATCTTATTGATTTTCCCTTCAGATTCCACAATAATTGCAATATCATCTGCAAACCATATACACTTAATCACTCTACCTCCTACTGAAAACCATCTTCATTGTGTAGGCTCTTTTTTCCACTATCTCTTCTAGATATATATATTAAATGTTGTTGGCGAGAACTCCCCTTCCTATTGCACTCTCCTCTGTCACTTCCTCCCGTATGCTAACACTTACTTGTTGCTTCACATATAAGTTTCTTATGAGTCTTTGATCTTTCCATTCCAACCCAACTTTCTTTAGAACTTACAACAACAATACCCAATTTCCTCTGTCAAAAGGCTTTTCTAGTTCAATAAATACCACATACACCTCTTTTTCGTTTTCTATAAACCTTCCACCGACCACTCTTGATAATTCAATTGTATCATTTGACATAGTTACAACGAATTTGTAACTAACACTTAAATTAACAGAATTTTATAACAAGCCGAAGCGAACTGAACTCTGAAGCTCCGACACGGTCTGTAAAGCGGTTGAACACAGCTTTTATTGTCGAGTCGAGCTTGTCTCTGGCTGAATTCGTCTATCAAAATGTAACCACGTTTCTTATTCCTTAGACGATGGGCTGCTTACCCACCAAGTTTCGTTCAAATCTGGTCAGTAGTTACCGAGAAATAAAGTACCACATACATAAAATACAGGTGGAGTGAAACTATAAGCTCCTGTATGCTTATGCCCAGTGCTTACAGGTTTCCTTAAGAAAATTTCCCTCCATTGATACAATTTTTTTCCTTTTCTTACCGAATTTTCCCTAGTTTGTTAAGTGTTCAATTCCTATGACGGAAATTATGTGATAAGATT
Organism: Thermobia domestica; assembly: GCF_964235325.1. Taxonomy (NCBI): domain Eukaryota; kingdom Metazoa; phylum Arthropoda; class Insecta; order Zygentoma; family Lepismatidae; genus Thermobia; species Thermobia domestica. Next base: position 43,416,539 of record NC_137469.1, read on the forward strand.
AATTGAGCTATATTAAAGGAAGTGTTAAACCCGATTTGTTTTTTGCTTCCAGTTTTTAAACATTTTATTTTACTTTCTTTTACAAAAAAAATACAACAAACCAACAATAGGTGCCATAGGTGTTCATTTTACTTCGACCTCACTCACCCTCGCCCTCGTAGTTGTAGTTGGCCCACGCCCTCGGTCACCTTCGCCCTCGTAAAGAGAGTTGTCCATTGCCCTCGCTCTCCCTCGTCCTTGCAGCGGTAGTTGGCACACGCCCTGGTTCAACCTTGCCCTTGCAAAGAGAGTTGTCTATCACCCTCGCTCGCCCTCGCCCTCGTGTTGGAAATTTGTCTTCGCACTCGCGCACCTTCACTCTCGCGTCATTATGGGAAAGGAAATTTGAGGGTGAGGATGCCCTCGAAAGGGTCACCCTCGCGAAGATAAACATCTCTAATATGTATTTGTTTGCTTCTAAAGAACAAAGAGAAGTTTAAGCATTTATATTGGTTAATCAATCAGTGCATGAATTCCCCTGGATGTGCACGTTTTATCGAAAAAATTCCCTCTCTGCTAAATTTGTCTACGAAAATTCTCTATAAGAATTCTATAAATGTTTATACGGCACATCTTTGAAACAAAAATGTGTGCTATAAGTAAAATGAGTTGTTATTGATTTTAGTAACTCAAGCTGCTCGAATGCCTTAATAAATATGAAGTAACAGTGATATTTCATCTCAAAAATATCCACAGAGTGAGTGTATTTTAACAAATGGACTTTACCACCTTGATAATTGCCGTTGGTATCACATGAAGATTCATGCTATTTATTTTCTGTTAGACACAGTCATATAAAGAGAGAGGCCCATTAGTCCCCTGTATGTCACCATGCAGCCTTTTACAATAGATATCGTAAGAGAATAAGGGATAGCATTGCTCTTATAATACCGTCCTTGATTGGTGGATAGTTATTTTACTCCTCTCGTTTCATTCTCTCTCACGGTCTGTTTGTGATCTCAGAATGAGAAGGAAAAAAAAAAAATAAATAAAACGTTGAGTGTTAAGCGGAGAGAGAATGGATTAAAATTGATACCAGAGATTTCGAAATATCAAAAGCAACTTTTTTTAATAACTTGATTTTGCTTATTAATTGATATACGAACGTATGTACGTATATATACATATATATACATATATATACATACATATATATATATATATATATATATATATATATATATATATATATATATATATATATATATATATATATATATATATATATATATATATATTTGAGTGGTTATGTTAGTGGAGTTCCTAATATTACGGATACAGGAAATAGATAAGTACGTTATTTTACTGTTTTCTTTGTTTATAGTTAATTGGAAAAAAGTAGCTTTTTAGAAAAAGACATAAGATCGAATTTATTTAAAGAATTTAGTTCACTACTATATTGTAAATAAATTTATTACATATGCTGAATAGAGTTTACTATATATATATATATATATATATATATATATTAAAAGACTATATCAAAAACGTGCCTAATCAATATTCGTTTTTAGTGTATTTACTTTTCTGAGCAAGTATATTAGTCTATGTTCCAGGAAAGAGGCAAAGAGAATAGTAACGGTGTTTTAATTGAATATTTGAATTCAATTAACGTTTTTTTTTGTTTGTTTCAATTTTCTTGCTCACTTTATTGGTTTAATACTTTTAATTTAGAAACGTGTGTTCATAACCTATAAAACATACTACATAATAGATCACTGCGTACATGTTTTGCTTTGCTTTTAATCTTTTCGTTTGAGCAAAATAATTTTTTAAAAAAAAGAATTTAAATTATTTCTACCGTAGTTGTTCAATATTTATTTTTTTTTGTTAAATCTCTATAATAAAATTTTTATCCGTTGCAAGTGATTCTGTCAACTGAAATAGTTATACATTACAACAGTTAAAGGATGAAAGTTAATAAGACCTCTTTTTGTCAAATATTGCAGTCAATGTTTTTTTTTTAATTTATGGATTACTTTTATATCCTCTTAATATATCGTCGCATGAGGACCAGAGGAACGTAACTCCAAAAATGCGGTTTTCGTTTTCTTCATGTTTGGACATAATTTTGAAAGCCCCACTAGGTGTAAATGGAACGTAACGACATCTGTTCTCCTTGCCGATCATCTGTTGTAATGTATTTCAATTACTGTTTTATTAAAAACACATCTTTCTAAGAAAATAATGCTTTTGTCCTCTTGCCTGTAAATCTACAAAAAAATGGAGTTACGTTCTTCTGGTCCTCATGCGACGATATGTATTATTAAAAGTACATTGAAATATTCTTTTGGTAGAGCCAATAATAGCCCGGGATTGGTCCTTCACCAATTTTATTTTAAAAATAATTCTCTATAAAGTAGTTTACAAAATTTCTTTGTAAAATATAAGATAAAGTGTTTCCAAGTAAGTCTCTAGCACACGTAAAGTAGTTTCGGATATTAAAGGTTTAAATTTGCTAGCCCATATGCAGAGTCGTTCAGACGCGTGATTAGTGCCCTACTAAAGGGTTCGACTAACATATGTTTCCTGCAGTAGTAAGACGTTTAGTATGACGCTAATCATATGTCAAAACGACTCTGCATAAGGCGGGCTATGTACAGGATCCCCTTTGCTTAAAGCAGCCTCCAGGGTGTGTTATTAAAGTGATCTCCTTAGTCCGTAGCGTAAGTGACCTCCTTCTTCCAATGTGACCGCCAGAGATGGGTTATAATCAGGAATCTTCTTCACCCAATGCGGCTGTCAGAGATCAGGTAGAATCAGGAAATCCTTTGTCCAATACCACCTCAGTAGCAGGAGTTGTAGATTAGTTGATCAGTTGTGGAACTGATTGTTTGGTCCTCATTTACGGATGACTTTTGGGCGGTTCGTCCACCTTCGGTCTCCTCCGGGCTGGCTTCTTGTCTTCCTGTTTCTTCCTTGTATCATCTGCTTGTAATTGTGTTTATAACCAATAGCATGTGTTTACAACTATAACATGTGCTCGAAGAAGTAATACAATCTGAAAGGTAGGGATTCTTACAATATACTCTCTATTGTTATGTAATTAAATTCTGTTGTCTGAGTATTAATCATTCTAGCTTTGGAACCACGTTAGCTTATAAAAAAATAAACTCTGACGAAATCAGATATATATTATTATTAATATGTGTTACCGTTTCGGCAGTATATCTTTGCATTTATCAGAGACATTATCTCTGAAGATGAGGGCAGTGCTATGTTGCCGAAAGTATAATGTGCCGGATGAAGACAATGATAATTGCCGAAATCGTAATATATATGTGTGATGAAGACAATGACATATTGTCGAAACTGTAATGTGTCTGATAAAGACAATGATATTTTGCCGAAACTTAAATAATATATTACGTAACTACTCTGCAACTATACATCCAAATAGAAGGTCTTATCAATATTCATGCCTGATAATAGTAATGATGCATTGACGAAATTGTAATGTATTTTAATGAAGGCAATGATATATTGCCAAAACTTTAATGTGCCTAAGAAGAAAATAATATATTGCTGAAACTTTAATGTATCTAATGTAGAAAACGTTATATTGCAGAAAGGGGTTTATTTTCAGTTCCGTTGCCAAGGGACCCAGAAAGTAGAAGTTTACTAATAGGTGTAATAGGAAATACTCGTCAAGCTCTATCTAGAGATACTGTTATTTTGGCCCTAAAACCTCAGGAAGTTGGTCAAAAAGAGCAGTAAAAGTGAGGGGGTCATTGGTGATTTTAGAAACTGATAGGTTTTAGGAATAAAATGAATATAGGAATAAGATTAGTATGCAAGCGCATTTAGCATGTGTGAGAAGCATCCGTAGAAGATAGCGTTAAACTGAGATATAGGCATAGATCAGGGTAGAAGATTTTTTTCCAGAAATAGTTATCTCGAAAGAAAACAAAGTTAGACGAAAGAAGACGAGTCAGTTATGTACTGTACAGTATAATTTCACTGGTAACTCGAAGAAGTCCAAAATATCTCATACAGCGTTATTCGAGGGAATGCTTCAATTGCCAATTTTGGATTTTAGGCTTGACTCAACTCAGCTAAATTCCAGTGAATATAACTTGCCTTCTCAGCAAATCACCTTCATATTGTTAAACCTGTTTGTAAGAAATACACAGACAAACTGACAGACGACATGTTGAAGAGTTAGAATGGTTACAAGAAATTAATCAATACTTAATGGATGACTTGACGGTCAGTGGTGTTCAACGAACTTCAAAGAAAGTTACACTATTAACTGTAGAATAATATTCAGTACAACGTCCGTATGTTATAAGAACTACTATTCACCACACAATAGTAAACATAAAACATTCTGTATATTGCATAATCTATGTGGTCAGAGATACAATTCTCTGAACATGCGGGAGAGAAACATATATACACACACAAACACACACACAGTGACAGTGCAAGGTTATATACGAGAGAAAGATTCAAGCACACACAAACTCACAGGGAGATTGCCAACAGCAACCACGACGGCACCCTTCTTCACCCGCACAACTCGCGAGGGAATTTATAACCAAGCCGTCCAGTAGCTGAAAGGGAAGGTAATTTACGAGGTAAAGCAAACGTTATTTTTTTCTTCATTCGCCCGCCTTAACTCCCACAGAAAGTTTTCCCTGCATGTAACAAACTATCCTCTGGACAGTGTGTACCACTGCTATGGAGCGGAAAATAATTTCCGGGAAACAAAAGAAGAAGAATTAAATAATAAAAAAAAAGAACTCATTTCTACCATAGCGGTTGTGTTTGCACTCCGGATTCTTCTTATAAATGTCACAAATACGCCCCCAGATGTGCTTGCAACACGAGAAACGGAGCATAAAATGAGTGTATGCACTAATTTTGTATTTTAAAGACACTATACAAACAACTGTAATTATTAGGAAATGTCGCCATCGTCTACAATTTAGGACCTTAATCTCTGACACGTATTTTTATTTGCTAACCCTGCTCTAAGGTTTATTTTCTCTATTGTACATTTCTATTGCTAATAATTTTAGTACGTCGTGTTGTAACTAACTTGCAAAAATAGTGTAATAATCTGAATCTTAAAATAAAATTTTAAAAAAATCTGATTCAAGTACACAATGTAATAATCTCAATTTCTTTTGCTCAAAACGAAAACTTTTAATTCAAATCAGTAATCAGTAATCAGTAAAAAGTATAGAGAGATCAGACTTTATCGTAAAATCAACAAATAAACCTTGTCTCTCTCACTCAAATATAATGAATAATTAAGAAAACAGTGCTACCTTCTGCTCAAAGTTCGATAAAAGGCATCGAACCCGGTACAAGGGAGTCTCTTCAAATAAATCAGTAGAGCCATTTTCAGATTTTGACAGCGGGCAGACGTAAGATTCTTCAAGAATTTCACCTTTTCTTACTAGTATATTAGTATACTACCTCTTAAATACACTCTAAAAACGGTATAATTGTAATAACCAAAAGTATAATTGAATGCAATAATTTGACTCCAGCATTACTTATAGGTGGCAGAACAATGTTATATGGTTAAAAATAAAGCTGGATCAATAAAATGTATTACTGTTGCAGTCACTTTTATGATGGTATCAGCTATGTCAGTTATGGTACTTGTAATTATAAAAGTACCACATAATTGGAAATACCAGTACCATCACAAGATTTTATAATTACAAGTACCATAATTGACTCAACTGTTGCCATCATAAAAGTGACTGCGAAAGCAATACATTTTCTTGAGCCAACTATATTCTTAACCATATAATATTTTCCTCCCACCTATAAGTAATGTTGGAGTTATATTGTTGCATTCAATCATACTTCTGGTTCTTACAACTTTACCGTTTTTAGAGTGTCGTAGTCTATGATAGGAGTGTACCCACGCGCGTAATCCACCGAGTCCAGAGCTCCTTTCAAAAACGAAAAATAATAATTAAACAAAAAACAAACATACCTCGACATATAATGGTATACTTTCTTAATAAAACTATATTTGCTTAGCAGGAGCAAATACAAAGATACAAAGATTTGATCTATACTCTTATATATATATATATATATATATATATATATATATATATATATATATATATATATATATATATATATATATATATATATACCATTTTAGTTCCATCATTTCTTTAAGAGAATATAGGTTTCACAACTTAACAATCCTTGTAGTCTTTTCACGTGCACAAAAATACCGATTCAATACTACATAGACGTAATGTCTTGTATAAAGGTAACCATGAAAATTCCGTCACTTTTTGTGGAGATCTGTGTCCAAAACTTTTCATTTCTCTCATCGAAAATTTCTAGCTTTGCGCCTAATCTATGAATTTCTCAAACTTAGGAAGGGAGCAATTAACTTCCCCTTTCCCTACCCAAATGACATCCCTGATAAATAAATTACTAGAGTTCGATCCTTATTTGGATCCCGTATGTGGGACTTCTAATATAATCATGTTAGAATGCCCGTAAGCAACACTTGAATGAAAGTGAGTTTTTGGATTCAGTTTTTGACAATAGATAGCTACAGTGGTTATTTCGGCGAATTAGTTAATGAAATCAATCAAGGGCGTCCATCAGGGGTGCAAGAGGGGGCGCTCGCCCCCTAGAGGAAATTATACTTCGGAAGATCAAAAACTCAATAGAATTTTTAGAATAGTTAAAGCAAAATTTGCAACTATATTTGAAATGTCTCTTATACTTCCCCCCTCTGGAAACCACAACATGGGCGCCCTTGGAATCAATCGTTTAACACTTAACGGCTAACGATAACTATAAAGATAGTGACGCATTATATATTATTGAAACAAAAGCAGTAGAAGTTACACATCTTTCCGTTAGATGGCAGCAAACATCGTCCAGCAATTAAAATAGCATCATCATCATCATCATACATATTCTGCCATTCTTGGCAGGTCACTTGCCGCAAGTGAGAAGCTTCCGTACTCCATGATCTTAAGCTAACCTCTTCGTCTTCGTGTACGATTTTTCTCCTTTTATATAGTCCTTCAATTGTAGAGTTCTTCACCCTCTCCCTTTCTTTCCTGCCAGCATACTCTTTAACACATCCCTCATGATTCAGTTCCTTTTAAGCCAATGTCTCACCAGTTTCTCTTCCTATTCTCAATAATATCTTAACCCGTCCTTTTCTCTTCCACAATTTCTAACATTGTCCCACTAGTTTTCTGCTCGACCCAGCTAATTCTCAATATTCTTCTCCACACCCACATTTCGAAAGCTTTCTGCTGATTTTCATCATTTTTGTTAAATTCGTTTCGTACGAATGTTAAATTAACCTATTGTGATGGGACTAGTAAATAATGATTTCATATACTTTACAACCCTTTGACATAGACTACTATATTATATCTGTCTACGCATTCCATTCAAATTTGACAGGAAGCTTTATAATTGGTGTTATTTAGATAGGTTGTAATTACTAGAAGCCGCGGGAAATATGGCAACCTGCTGACACATGACTCTATTTCAAAAGTGAAGTAATAGGTTTATGCATACTATTCCGCTTAGTAAAATAATTTCCATTCAGACACAAGGAAAAGTAAATGCACTGAATTGCATATTTTAAAGCAATTCTGCAGTGTACAACAATTAATGACTTAATACGTTGGCTCAACACATCCACCTAACTCCCTATCTCTTTCTAGAAGTGAAAATATTTCTTTCCATCATATGCAATAGCAATCACACATTCTACAGCGCAACACAAACGTTGGCTCAACACATTCACCTAACTCCTTACCTCTTTCTAGAAGTGAAAATATTTCTTCACCTCAAATGTAATAGCAATCATACATTCTACAGCGTAACACAAACGTTGGCTCAACCCATTCACCTAACTCCTTATCTCTTTCTAGAAGTGAAAATATTTCTTCACCGTATATGCAATAGCAATTACACGTTCTACAGCGCAACACAAAACTTTTATGAGTTAATTCAAATCAATGAAAACTATAGTGTGATCAGAGTTTTATGAAATTCTAATATAAATTAATGAGTATTTATAACTATACGATCGCAAATTCTATAGTGCTACATAAAATATCTATAATCTAATTCAAATCATTGAAAAGTATAGTGTGATAGAATTATTAGACGTTACGTCTTATGTATGAAACTCTGAAATGTCGTTCCTCGCACGAGAAATAATTTTATGTAAAAATATTTGAATCTTTCCCGTTTCCCCTCTCTACGATCTACATTTGAAAAATTTAAACTCTCTTCGCCCCTTTGGATATGCATTTCATTGGTTCTACAGTTTTTTTTATTTCCACAATCTTCTAGAAAGTTCTATCGAGCTCTATGCATTTCCAGAACACTCTGGAAAGTTTTACAGAGTTCTGTGCATTTCCAAAATCTGTTGGAAGGTTCAACAAAGTTCTATTCATTTCCACAGCCTTTCAGAAGGTTATACAGAGTTCTATCATTTCCACAACCTTTTATAAAGATCTACAGAGTCCTATTTGTCTAACCATGGACTAAAATGTCATCGAAGCTGTCACCAGTCAGCTTAGCGATCCACAAAAATATGGTTTCGACACTAATCTTGGTTTGACCTCTTCTCACCCTCTGTGCCGATGGGTTCTGAACTTGGACTTACAAAACATCACGAGTGTCACTGTTCATCTCAGCAACCCGAAAACTATGAAATCGACAATAATATCGGTCGTTTCCGATTACTTTCGCATGTCAACCTCTTCTTACCCTCAGAGTATAGAGACGTCTTATCCCCAGAATATTTTTTTTTCAGATAATAAGCCATATGTGTACCAAATTTGATTGAAATTGCTTCAGGCGTTCCAGAGGTATGCTGGAACATATATACATTTTTATATGTAAATCAAAATTGGCCTCTCTGATTAATCATGGAAAATTAATATGGTAATCACAAATTACTGTATATCCTAGAATTGATTTTATAAATCTTTAAGGCAGTTTAATAACTAGAATCAAGCATGGTGGAGTCACTAATTACATAAATCACGGGCAAGAGAAAATATATATCTAACTATATATAAATAGATTTTAAGGTCTGTTGGTAACAAGGAGATTATAAATCATGATATATAATGTGAACACCGTGTGCGCAAAATGATGTTCAGAAGCTCTTTAGCGTTCGTAAATAAGCTTCATTTTTATGGAAATAGAACGAAAAAAAGTGCCCTTGTGAGAAGAAATAAAGTTTGACATGTGCAACAAGCTCAAAATTAAAAACATAATTTTTGCAACAAATTGTCATTTTCTTTTAACAAGATACTTGCACGAGAGAACGAAGGCAAAAGAATGTTTGCGATAATGCTATAGATTGCATGAAAATTCTCTACTTAACCCTACTTTCCCCCTCCCCTTTTAACTTCTGTAGTCAACACTTGTTGCCTTGGCGTCGAATATTGTGCTCTAAAGGACATGAGACGCAGAAGGGGAGGACGACAGAATAAAAATGGAGTCCCCAAGACTAGAGAAGTAGAGAGAGAGGAATGGGAGAGATGCATATTGTGAGGGGTAGGGGTGGCACAGAGTCGAGTCGGTTATTGATGACACATGTCCGTAATTGTTCAAGCACAGCACGCAGAAGGCGACAAAAGCTCTTCGCATTGCGTTTGAACTGGTCATTCGGAAACAGATAAAAAAAGAGGGGAGAAGCATAGCCTATTATCAATGTTGCCAACATCTATATCAAAACTTATCGTACGCTCGTGATCAAAAATAATTGAAACTCTCAATTAAATTCATACAAGTATATGTACATCTATGTTCGTTTCAGAAGTATGTGTTCTTCAAACTTACTAGGTTTTGATACCAAAACAGCTAACTTGAGAAGTCTCGAGTACATCGCTGTAGATACGAAACCTCATCATTGGATCCTATATCGCTATGCTAAGCCAAATCAGTTAAGAATGCGTTTAGTTTTCCTTCTAGTGTTCTTTGCAATATTCTCCCTCTTCCTTGTTGATCCACCCAAAGATATCTTTCTTAAAAGACTACATATTCAACTCCTTTATATATGAAGAGTTCGGGGGAAAACAATGATAACTCTAATTTTAAAAGCGCATGAGTTGTTTACAGAAAAGCAATAATAACACTCATGTGAACTGAATTGCCGAAACAATTTAAGATAGAATAAATAACATACTGAATATGATGTTGTTTCAAACTTGAACTCTTTATACAATTCAGCTCACACACCCGGTGGAAAAGTGTTACAATTCAAAAAATGAAAAATCTGAGTTATCATCGCTCAATAGGGAATAGAAAGAGAGAAGCGAGTTCTACCTGGTGTTATTTTCGCATAAACGTAACTAAACAATTAACCCCTAGATGGCAGAAATACCAGTATTCCAGGGACCAAATAACTGCCAGTATGAGGTTTTTCAATGACTTTATGCATCTGTGGTGTGAATGAGGTATTACCCTGGAAATGCTAAGTGTCTGCTCTCGATGAATCCTTTCTCTTCAATCTTCAGAAAATAGACTGAAACTATTGATTCTTGCAAAACTCACTGCCAGCTTCTCACTTTAGATAGTGTATATTTACAACGAAGGGGGGAGGTGCACCTTTGCATTCCCTAAATCTGGCCCTGTATATACAGGGTGTTAATGAATTATACCGACAAGCTGTAAGAGGTGATTCCTTACATAACAATAAGACAAGTGTTCATATGGGCCTATGGCGTAACATCATGCGTCCCCCTATCTTTCCAGACTCACTTTTACCCATATATATATATATATACTAGTTACATATCACAATTTCAAAATCATCTAAGTAATAAAAAGAAGCGCGTAGCCAGAATGGAAGAAAATAGAACGGTTTCAAAGTTTTAAGTGGGAGTCCAATTGGAAAACGACCATTAGGAAGACCTAGGCGCAGAAGGGAGGATCGTATTTAGATGGATCTCGCAGAAATAGGAATACAAAGTAGAAATTGGATCCAGTTGGCTAAGGACAGAAGTCAATTGAGAATTTTTGTGAACGCGGGATTGAACCTTCGGGTTCATAAACTATAGAGTTAATTAGTTATTATAAATATTTCACGATACGAAAAAAAATGTATAAAAATATGTTCTTTATCGAGCAGGACTTTGATTTTGTAAAATATATATTATGATTTAAGTGTTCCTGCAAGAAAATAAACTACTGTTGCATTGTTTAAGCTTAAATACCAAATCAGATGTTTCTGCGTTGGTATGCCTTTGTTGTGTAACCGTATGTAACATAAACAGACAGGAACATAAGTACGTAGATCACATGAAGTATTCTCTTAACGGAGGAACTATAGCAATACCAGTTTTTCGTTCCTCTTATAAAATTACCCCAAATAAAACTTTATTTGGAAACATGTTCCTATATTTGCAAGAGAGTTCCATTTATAATAGAAATGTTATTTCAAAAGACCGTACTTACGTATCGGCGTCTAGAATAGAAATGTATACGTCGTCATGTATTTTCACATTTAAATTCGTTATACATAATTACATTTACATACATACGTAAAACAGTATCTCGTGTGGGCTTCAAGTTGTTACAGTGTATCATCCAGCCGCACGAAAGAAATAAGTTGAAAATCCCAAATATTGAACTTCTCCTCCCTAAGCGACTCCGAAGGGATCCCTATTGTATTCTGGCGACCAGTTGTCAGAAGAAATATCGGATTCATTTCAGGTTTGTTATGTACCGTAAACACATTACGAGTTTTCCCATAACTTTGTCCGTTTCCTACTGTCTAATAGTGTGAGTAATTCTCTTATCCAAGTTTTTTTAAAAAATCATATTTCTCATTTTACCATTAAAGTGCAGTTCTACTCGCACCAGTAGTGTATTATGGAACCATGCATCTTACTTTACGATTAAACCAGTTTATAATATTTGGATGGCATTTTCCAATTGGATGGCATTATATGTAGCTTAACTCAATGTGTCAACTTTCTGCAGCATTTGCGATCTTATGCTGTTGTTCATCACAGTTTCACATATTTTTCATGGAACTGTCTGCAAGCCAACTGTGCACTAAGTAGTCGTTAAATTTCGTCGTTAATTCTATGGCAGGTGAAGTTTCCATATTTTCAGAAGTTATCGAAATCTACTGGTAGATAATGCACTAAGATCGAAACCATCCTAAATCGTTGCGTAATGACTTGTTGTCTCTGTATGAGTCCTTACCTTTGTGTTTATATACAACATTCATTCTCAACGGAACGTTGGGTTGTGTTTAACCGCCACAGCCGTCGATAAAGATTTAAATCAATGTAACATTTGATTTCCAGCCAAGAAGATTATGGAATTTGCTTATGTCCATTCACTGTTACAGTAGAATATGCAATAACAACAATCAGTGGCGTATTTAGGATTTTGTTTCCGGAGGGAGACTATGTACAACATGTGAATAAGCACTTATATTTTTCCTTTTGGGTGCCGACAAATTTTAAAGAAGTTTTGCATATAACACATTTATTTCGGGGGGCTTGAGCCCGATAGCCACCCCCTAAAAACGCCACTGACAACAACATCATCATCATCATCATCATCAACAACAACAACAACAACAACAACATAATAATAATAATAATAATAATAATAATAATAATAATAATAATAATAATAATGTACAACTATCAGGCAATTATAATTATATTTGGCAACGCTGCCCGCTGTTGCGGCAAAGAGAATGAGAGACTAGACCAAACAAGTCACAGTATCAGTGTTACAGTACTCATGGAAAATGGGGAACGGGAGAGAGATTCATTATACTGTCTCCTGCTATGCTAAGGGATGTAAACGGTGCAAGGGACAGGCATGTGCGTGTGAACATAGTGGGCTCATGCGTGTACCACTTGCTGATCCGTACGTGTATATATATGTATGCATATATCACAGATAAGAATATATATATATATATATATATATATATATATATATATATATATATATATATATATGGTATATGTCAGAAACACGCATGTGGTGTGCACAAAAATTGAAATACAGACTGCAAAATCAAACAAAACCAACCACATTATCAGTTAAAGCGGCAACGTAAGGTCACATATTGCTGATATGAAAAGGTCACAAAATGGAACGTGCTGCAGAAATAAGCGGATTGCAGAAAAATATACATTTTTTAAATAAAAAGTCCCCCCCCCCCAAAAAAAAGATCAAATAAGAGCAATCGAAAGGAAAAAAGATATTGCTTTGTAATTGGATGCATACTCGTAAAAAAAAAACGCAAAGGAACGCATGTCGAGACCTTGTCACAAAAGTGTAAAGCACGCACTTGCATGTGTAAATGTCCTTGAATTCGTAATGAGTTCTTGCTTACTGAAGGGGTTGGTCATTTCGTCTTAAAAGGGAGAGGTAATGTAGGGCAAACCAATATAATCCAGTCTGAATGAGTCATGATTTTGTAAAATGGCTTTACAAATCACAGAAGCAATAATTACAACTATTGCTTTTTCGTTTTGTTTTTAAATATATATTATATACTGGCAAACCTATTTCAAGAATTTTCGTTCCAGAGTGAATTTATTTTAAATCAACGAAGTTTTAAACTTAGTAATTAATATAAGAGTTGTATATATTTATTTTGTTCCAGAAATTATTTATGTATTAGCTATCATGATAATTATGCAATTTTATTTTTTTTCTAGAGGAAATACAAGGTGTCTCAAAAGTCCCCTGACATAAAGTAATTCTGTTATTATCAGAGTTACAACAAAATGTAAGAGGGAAAACAGTCTCCAAATATGATGTTTTTAAATCTAAAATGGTGGAATTTTTTAAATCGGATGAACCGTTTGGGCTGTACACTCTTTATGCGCCCAATGTTAAAACGGTAGTGCAATGTTGCCATTTACCTGGAACCACAACATAAGTGAATGAAATTATCTACTGTTTCAAATGGGGGCTGGCCATCGACACGTATGTGTAAAAGACAATAATTTCATTCACTTATCTTGTAGGCCCAGGTAAATGTCAGCATTGCATTTTCATTTAACATTGGGCGCATAAAGAGTGTACAGCCCAAACGGCTCATCCAATTAAAAAAAAATCCTTCGCTTTAGATTGAAAACATCATATTTGGAGAGATTTCTCCTCTTACATTTTGTCATAACTCTGATAATAACAGTTACCCTATGTCAGGGGACTTTTGAGACACTCTGTATATAATTATATTTTGTCCTATAATTTATTTGTATATTAACTAATATAGTTAAAATGTAAGTTGGGTAACTAACTCGAAAATCGTATAAATGTATTATGGTCTAGAATTTGTTTATATAAACCTAAAATATATTTAACCTAAAATATTTGATACATGTATTAATTAACATAACAATATATATAACTTTATTTCGTTTTAGAATTTATTTATGTGTTAATTAGTACAGATAGTTACTATGTTTATTAACTAACATGAGGATTATACAGAGTGTCCTACATAAAACCAGTACGACTCACTGTCTATCTGCCTTTTACGCAAAAGACATTTTACATTACTTCATATGTAAATAGCACAAAGTGAAGCACGCATCACCATATTATTACATCTTAGGTAAACTCCCTATGTAAAACTTCCTGGTTTATAACAAACGCTGGAAGTGATCTTTAATAACATCCAGGTATTACTACACTTGTAGTAGTATGTCATGCTTGGGGAACACGTAATTCTTCAGAAGAGATGTTAATTATTCCATTTATAATGCTCTTTTTTAGTTGGTCTATTGTCTAAGAGTTCTTAGCGTATATTTTGCCTTTCAGAACGCCCAATTAAAAACTCACAAGATCTTAAGTCCGGTGATCGCGGAAGCCACAGGTTTTTAATGACAAGCTTATTTTCACGAAACTCTTCACTGATAACGGGCCATATTCTGGTTGCATATGTGGACGATAGCATCATCTTGTTGTAAGACGCCATACTCGTTTCTATTTTCTTTTAATTATGCAAAGAACAACTAAAAATAGTTGCAAATATCATATGTGCTATACGGGAGTAAGAGGTACCGATTTTAAGTGGGACACACTGTATAATCATTCTGTCCTTGAATTTATTTGTGAAACTTAGTGTTAATAAATTTGATAAAGTACAAATTATATAACTTAATTTCGTTCGTTCTAGAATTTATTTTTCTATTAACTACAAGTAATATAGTTAATAAGTTTATTAGCTAACTTGAAAATTATATAAATTTATTTTGTTTTAGAAGAACTCCAATAAATAAACGCTAAAAAATGAGAGTTGATAAAACTCACGTTTAACATACGATGCAGTGCTTTTTTTTTTTTTAAAAAAAAATAATTTTCAGAGTACTTTTGGACAATACTTCACTGCTATCATTATCTAATGTCTCACCGCATTCATATGTATTAATGACAATAAATCAATAATGAAAATTCCTAATACCCACTCCTAATACCTCCTTACCACACTTAAATTGATGTCACTGGCTGAAGAGAGGGCGTTACCATCTGTGGCCCGCCCACCTATTGATGGGAATAAAACTGCATTATATAAAAAAGTACTTAGAATTCCCTTTTTATAAACCAATAAATACAGAGTGTGCTATTATGTTTGCATAATTAACCAATTTGTGTCAATAGTGTAAAATTTATTCTGTATTCTTGCTTATAAATTTAGTTATTATTTTTCAGTTATTGCGCATTTTCGGTTTAATACCTCCATCTACTTTTCGATATTCTGGATTAACTGCGCCACCAAATTACAATAGTAATACAAATATTGGATTAAAATTAGCATTAACTGAAGAAGGAAAAGAGAAAGAAAAAAGTGTAAAGAAATTATAACCATGTAAAGTTATATTGGTTTAAGCGTTGCAAATGACGGCCCTGAAATACAAAATTTACGAAGAAGTGAACAGAATCAGACGAAATGTTAACACGAGGGTAACAAAAAACATAAAGGTCATCAGTGTAGGTTGATTAATTAGGGAAAAACAGGAAGTTAAATTCTGGACTATAGAAAAAAAAATGAAAATGAAATCTTTAAGTTTTACGTCTCACGGTTATGCCGGTTAGGCTAAAGGAGACGGTGATGATGATGAGAGATGAGTGAAATGGTGGAATGAAGAAAGTGGGAGGAAACGGGAGAACCCCGAGAAAACCCACGAGCACGGTGTTTGTCCACCACAAAGTTCACTTGGCGGAGGCTGGGATCGAACCCGGGACCCCAAGCACCAGAGGTGAACGCTCTACCACTGAGCCACCGCGCCCCCGTTCTGGACTATAGAGTTCGCGTATTGACGCAATATTATGCAAACAGGCAATATATCATAATATGGCAGTGTTTTAAACCTCTATATTATCAACGGAAATACAGAAATGTACAGCGGAAACTAATAACAGGAGAGCTGAATCTGAACCGTGGTGTAATGGAGCAAAATTTGAGAATGCTTCCCAATTTTATGGGGGCATACATACGTAAAGTCCAGGGAACAAATACGTAAATTGATTTCACACTAAGATTGTACAAGTAACCAAAGTAACCAAAATCATGATCTTACCTCTTACATGTATAATAAGGTAGAAGTGTAACTACAAAATGTGTAAGGTAGAACTACAACATGAAAGTTCTTTACCATGTAGTACTGCATAAGAAAGACATGATGAAGTGAGGTGCTATGTGAAGGCAGTGTATAAAGTGTTTATAGAAGTGTTGCAAAGCTGTACCATATACAATGTATATGTTTTATGCCATATAAAGTACTTTTCCACTATCCTCATTTATGCGTACACCCACCGTCGCTGATTTGCGTGCTCCCTACGGACGCAACCCTTCACTGTCGCTCGAGCTTCCCTGCTGCGCTCCTGCCCTGACTCGGTTAGATAACATTCATGCTTTATCGTGGCCACCAAGCACAAGTTGATTTGTGCTTTTACATTAATTCGTGGTTTAAGCACTGCAGTTTTAATGCTATATGTATACACGCTGTAATTATACCCAGTCCTTCTGAAGTCAATCTGCACCCATTAATATAATTCCCACGTAAGAAACTCGTTTTAAGGCAGTAAGACTGCATTTTCTGCTAAGAGAGGTTCCTATTTAATGAATATAAGCAACACCTTGTGTGAACCTAGTACAAGAAAGAAGTATTTTCGTATGCGTTTCGTAATTTTTGATGTCCAAGGGACATGTGTTTGATAGAGCTCCGCCCACAATCCCTGCTCTAAAAGGTTATTAACGTAATGCTGTAGTAGGGTGTTGTTTACAGTGCTAGTTGGAAACATTAGAAAGCTTGAAGACATTATTTTTCGTTATTTCCGAGTAATGCGTCGTGTGCAACGCTTAATAGTTAGAAGGTACTAATTTTGCGGAATAATACAATATAGAGAAGGGTCGCGGACAAAACCAGAGAAAAGCTCACCGGACATAAGCCCACCTATATTAATGTAAAACCGGATAAAAGATAACCGAACATAAGCTTACCATAACAACCTAATTAATAATAATCAGCGACGTTACTACAAAGGGGCCGAGCTTCCTAAAACATCTATCGTGATAGGAAATCTCAGCATGTCAAACAAAGGTATTAGTGTGCTTTTGGTTTTTAATGTACAATGATAGAGAGTACACACTCCTCAATGCATTATTTTGTATTGTAAACAGTTCACAACATATTATTTCTATTAACAAACTCTATGGCCTATGGAACCCGAAGGTTAAATAACGCGTTCACAAAGCCTCTCCATTGACTTCTGTGTGTTGTTGTCCAGATGCAGTTTCCATTATGTACTCCTATTTTTGCGAGATCCATCTTAATATTGCCCTCTCATCTGCACCTAGGTCTTCACAGTGGTTGTCTTCTGATTGGATTTCCAGCAAAAACTTTGAAAGTATTCCTACTTTCTTCCATTCTTTCTACATGATCTGTCCACCTAAGCCTCCTAGGCTTGACGATCCTAACAATGTTTGGTAAACTGTATAAGTTATGCAGTTCTTCGTTATGAAGTTTGCGCCATTCCTCCTCGACACTAGTGTCGTCCAAACCTTCTAAAACCGAGAATCTATTCGACACTTCAATCTAGTATTCCCCTCTTGCCTGGCTCTCCTATTACTTCTTTAAATTAAACCTCTCCGTTTTCAAATGTTGAATATTTACTTTATTCAACGATATCATCTCTCGTATTACCATTGCTACCAGAACTTTGTTGATTTATAATTATACATAAATATTAGACGGAGGTTCATTAAAAATTATCGTTTTTAAAGTAAACAAGAGATGAACGCTCATTAGCGTATGGCCTATTAGCAGCCAATGACAAAAGAGAGAGGGAATATCCACTTTAATAATAATAAAAAAATAATTATATAAATATATAACGCTGTATATAAAATATTGTTTGAAATTATTGTATATAGAATTTAATTATAAATAAAATCATGTTTCATGTTTAAGTGAGCTTATCTCCACTGCCGGTGAGCTTTCGTGTAGCAATTTTGCCGTGCGCAGCCACGAAAGATGTGACGCTTGTCCATGGTGAATAATAAAAGCTCGCAGTGACAATAAAGCTGCTCCAGTAACTAAAACAGTTACTGACATACCTGCACAGACTGTGCCTTCAATGAATTCATCTTTAGGTACGTTTCTACCATGAACAATTTCAGCTCGGCGATCTGGTACAAGTTGTGGTACCTCATTTTGGCTGCTATGAAATCTACTTCTTGAATCTGTAACAGCAGTGATAGGTCTTTCTATAGAATAGGTGTTCTTTTAATGACACGTTCAGCTATTGTAGTGACACATGTCACTAGAGTTTCTCATGAAACACCCTTTCCCTTTTTTCGTGATCCCAATTTTAGCTCTATTTCGGACCAAATACACATTGCTCCTCGTTAAACATTATGTCTGCTACATACTGCCGTATAGCAATACGCTCCAAATATCCAAATATGGTGAATTATTCACTAAGAGTGTATAATTTTCCGCCACACATGATTCAGCAGACTGACATAGCAATCGTGGTAATTTTATGAAACTTTGGTAGTCCCAGGAATAAGCCGTGTTTGTTTGTGTCGTATTCTGTAGGAATTTGGATGCAATTTGATGTTAAGCGATACAGTTTTGCAGTATCAGTCTCTTGCCGCAGTACTTTGACCTTACAACGACTTATCAAAAAGATAGTCGTAAACCTGGTTCGTTTGCTGAGGTAAAAATTTGAAGTGGTAGTATTTCTTCCTCATGTAAAAATTAGCTTCGATATGTAAATACCATTAATCTCACCTTTTTAATAAATATGACAACGTCTATAAATGGTGTTAAACTGGTTTATTATTTTGATATAACTTAAATATCCTTTTCTTTAAACTGTTAAGTACACAAACTCACTGACTAGGTAACCATAAAACATGTCCATATCAACAACTATCCCATAATAATCACTTACATATATTAAAAACATTCTTCTTTTGTTAATATGAAATGAACATTCTACTAAGTATAGTGCATATGTATGAGTACTTTCTGCCCAAGGTGCAGGTAAATATTACACAAACCAAAGTATTTTGTTATATAAAAATGTCGCTCGACAAAGGGACTGAATATAAAAGTCATGAGTAGGTTTGGCTTTTATCTTCAAGAACCACTGGTCCGTTTACATTATTGTTCTTACATAACATATGTCCATCATATTTTGATCGCACCTTGTATATCTATTCATTACATTTTACAATTACATATATATATAAATACATTCATAACAATTCTTTCATTTCATCAATATTTATCTTTAATTACATTAATTATATTTATTTCATTATTCTCCACTATATTATTAATATATATTCTTATTGAAATATCGTCGCTTATTTAATTAGTCGTCGAAGAGTGCGATTTCAAAAAATGTAAAGGACAAACGTGGGTTGCAAATAATACTAATCTTTGCGGGCGCATTAAATAACAAATAAGTCAGATGTTGCATTTAAAGGTATACATATTGGCACTAAGATGTTATAATAAAGAAGAATATCATTTAAGGTAGTCGTTGCATAATTGATTTTATAGAATAGATCTTCTTTTTAACATAATCTTTGACAATTAAGTTTTCAACACAAATCAATCTAATATAAATAATCTTTGCTTTTAATTAATTATAAATCAAATTATAATTCTTCATATTAACAAGAAAGAATAAAAATCATTTGAAAATCAATTTTACAGTTTACTTAAAACTCTATTTAAGCATTTCAAGTATTTATAAGAATCGTTTTCATTATTGATATTAACACATAAACTTAAAAATGAAAATTTACAAGAGTCTACAACTAACACGAATTTAACCTAATTTCAGTAACGGTAATCAGGTTACATTCGAACTTGCATACGGTTCTAATAACGTACACTGTACTGCGCTATCATGATTAGGTTCTACATTGTGTTGTACATGTCTTTCATCGTGATTTTGATGTTGGTATGAAGTGCCATCTCTTGATCTCCAATTACGTCTATCCACGTAGTTCGCTGTATTTCTGGAATTTCGCTCAGTACTTCGATTATTTTTATGTCTACTGCTGTTAAGTGATCTGACATCATAATTACCGTGATTAGTTAGGTTAGGCGAATTCCCTACATAACCTTGTCTATTTTGCCCATTTTGATTGCTAGAGTATACTCGGCTTAGGTTAGGTTTCATATTATTCACACTTCGGACATCTAAATTCCGAACAAGCACCAAATGATCTAAATTATTCTTATTTTTACCCATTCCTGATTGTGGATTCATGGATTGTGGATTCATAGCATTGTATTGAGTTTCGTAGCATTGGACAAGCATCAATAAGAAACTCATACACTGTGTGGAAAATAAGATCTGTTGCAATTTAAATGGAAGCAAATTTCGAATCGATGCTATTATTCTCGATTCCGATTGCAAAGGATTAACGACCTTTAATTCGTTGTAGACATTTACAACAAACTCTACAATAGATTTGTGCAATCGAGGATTGAAGTGTTGATTTCTAAGGATGGCATCTCTATTTGCCAGCAAAAAGTCATTTTCATTACACTTACCACAGAATTTGCTCATATCTCGAATTTCACTCATCTCAACACTTGACTTTACCTTCTTTTTCTCATTCCTTGTTCTTGTTGAGTGATAGTTCCTATCCATGACATGCTGTGTCGTCACACCATCTATGTTTCGCTCATCAGTACTCTTCGGACAACTTTCTTCATATTGCTTGTTAGCTTCGTCAAACTTCAGTTCTATCTTCTGTTCCATGGTCTTGTTAGATTCGTTGAATTTCTGTTCCATGGTCTTGTTAGCTTCGTTGAACTTCTGTTCCATGGTCTGGTTAGATTTGTTGAACATCTGTTCCATGGTCTTGTTAGCTTCGTCGAACTTCTGTTCCATTCGTCTACTTAATTCTTCCCTTTGCTTCATAGCTTCGTCAAACTTCCGCTCTATGGTCTGCTTTAATTCTTCATGTTGCTTCTTTATCTCGGTAGTCATCTGCATTATTTGTCGCTGTACAGCTAACAAGAGTCGATCATCCCATGTCAAACCTGGTGTTACACTCATTTCACCTTTGTCACAAGTATTTGATTCCTGCTGCATTGTTTCGTTGACCATTTTTCTCATGATTACTTTACCACTTCGCAATATGGTTAAGTTCGTATTCATAAAATGTAGTATAAAAGTAAATTCAACCTTACTCTTCTTCTTCGGGAACTGAATTTACAAAGTCCCGGGTGAGGTAAACCAAATTTTTACAACGACTTATCAAAAATGATAATCGTAAACCTGGTTCGTTTGCTGAGGTAAAAATTCGAAGTGGTAGTATTTCTTTGACATTAAAAATATTAGCTTTGCTATTTTATACCATTAATCTCACCTTTTTAATAAATATGACAACGTCTATAAACGATGTTAAACTGGTTTATTATTTGATATAACTTATAATATCCTTTTCTTTAAACTGTTAAGTACACAAACTCACTGACTAGGTAACCACAAAACATGTCCATATCAACAACTATCCCATAATAATCACTTACATATATTAAAAACATTCTTCTTTTGTTAATATGAAATGAACATTCTACTAAGTATAGTGCATATGTATGAGTACTTTCTGCCCAAGGTGCAGGTAAATATTACACAAACCAAAGTATTTTGTTATAACCTGAAAGTTCTTATGGAAGTTTTTTCTTTCTGAAATTTGTCGTCGTTTCAGTTTCGTTTTATGCGTAGTGTATTACACAGAATTTTCGATTTTTCACAACAGCACTTCCTTTTCTTGTTGCAATTGTCGTCTGTCTGACTGGCTTCTTTTTGTTTGTCATTCTTTTCCAGACTAACTGAGAACACGTGGATTTCAGGGCGAATGTGCTACTATTATCAACTTACTGACAGACAAGAACATAAAGAATAAACAAATTAGTTAATATTACGGCAATTAAAAAACTACATATTACATACTATATTAAGTGCGATTATCTGTGTGCACATGTAATAAGAATACGTGCCGTACGCAATAACTTGGAAAGTTGTTTGATAACTTCACCTACCAGCAGACATGTTTGGAAGTGTATTCATTGTAGAATAGCAGAACAAGAAGTATTTTCAAAGGAACATAATGTAACTGCACAACAGTGAAATTATTGCTTTCAAGTTTTTTTCTATTATACCATGGATGAACAAACCATTAAAACCTTCCTGGGGAATTTATCGGTACTGGAAATCTGTCATCATATAACGAATGAGAAAATCAACTAGAATGATTTGTATCACTTGTTTTCTATAGATAAATAAAACGGAACATTGACACAAAGTCATACTCATACTTCCATGAAAATCCATTATTATGAACCCTGTGAAGACTATAAAATGCACATTTCCTCTGCTGCTATTTGATGGATCAAGACGAAATTTTCAGTTTAAATTAAACACAAAACAGTACACCTAAATAGATTTTATTATTCACCTAGTTAGCAGTGTTGCTACGTAATAACTAAAAGAATCGCGAGAAGGGACTTTTTAAAGGAAATTTTCTTAAATATCCCTAAATTATTTATCCTTTGTACACATAAATTTTTCGTTCGTTACGTAAACTAAAAGCCTACACTCTTCCAAACCGATCAAGGTATAACTTGTTCCAGTGTTGCATTGACGGTCGGAACATTGACATAAAGTCATACTCGTACTTTCATGACAATCTATTATTATGAACTCTGAAAACTATAAAAAAAATAAAACAAATTTTCTTTGCTGCTATTTGATGAATCAAGATGAAATTTCCAGTGTAAGTTGAACATAAAATGGGATACATAAATACATTTTATTATTCACGTACTTTGCAGTGTTGCCACGTAATAACTAAAAGAATCGCGAGAAGGAACTTTTTGAGGGAAATTTTCTTAAATATCCCTCAATTAGTTTTCCTTTGTACAGAGAAATGTCTCGTTCATAACGCAAACTGAAAGCCTACAGTCTTACAAATCGATCAAGGTATAACTTCTTCCAGTGTTGCACTAACAGTTTGATCTACGGTCATTTAAAGAGATCCCATCGATTTCTGTAAATATACACGGGTGCTAAAGGGTTAATGGCCCCAGGGCCCAGATGTTGCACTTATATGTTGACCAATAACTATTTTTTGATTCTAAGGACCCTAAGGAACATTTCTAATATAGTGGCAAAAGTTCCCTAGGGGGGGGGGAGTTATCACCCCCATTGCCTTTGGTCTATATTTCTTATTGTTATCCATGTTTCTTTATTATTTATTCTTAATGTGTTTTTAACTACATCTTAAGCTTGGAAAAGCTGAGAAAAAAAACCCATAAACTAGAATGTTATACATGTTCAATGCAGTGTTTTCATCTAATTTTGGGCCACCCTATATATATATATATATATATATACATATATATATATATATGTGTATGTGTGTGTGTATGTATATAAAGGAGTGGTGCAATCAAAATTTTTATTTCAATTCAGCAAAGCTGGTAATCAACGCTGGTAACAGATATAGTTGAAACACGGAAAAATTCTGGTAACTTCTGGACGAAATTTTAAAAATCATAGCATAAATTTTGTACATGTACAAAAACGAAACGAGATAGTGTACAATTGTTAGCTACACTCTTCTTGTTACGCATGAACTTTAAAAAAATCTCTAAAATAGTTTCTGAGATCTAAGAGTTGTGAGAACTAGTGTTGTCCACAAAGACTCATAAAATTGTTCATCTAGTCTCGAATTTCAAAAGGTACTTCTCGTCTGAATTCTCGTTTCGTATTCGAGACGAGAATCTTCATAAGATGAGAAATTTAGATTAGATTAGAAATGCAAATTTAGAATGCACAGCCGTTGTTTTGGACATGGAAAACATTACGGCAACAAATGTTCAAGTCGGTGCCTCTCGCAACTTGAATATTATTTATTTATTTATTTATTTATTCAAGATGTCCTACTTCCAACTGAACAGAAATAAATTAATTTTTAATCTATTTCAACATTACTACCCAAAACAAAGTCTATACTAAAGCTATATTCTATTTATTGAACTTAGTTTACTCTAAATATGTAACATTTTAACATTTCTGATTAGATTGTACTTCTGGGACAACCTGTATATTTTTTTCCATTGTGTGTTTTAATGCAAGAAAAGAAAACTAAGCTTCACTAAATATGGAAAATACTTAATTTAGGAACAAGTTTTTATATGAAAATTAAGGTTACATACAAAAACCTAGACCAATGATACCAATGTAAAACGCGAAACGAGAGAATTTATCGATCTACAAAATCCGAAAAGCAATTAAACGAATTAAGGAAAACAGAAACGTTAAGCCTACTGTAGAGAATGATTTGTTGTTTTCATTCGCTTAGTGATGTTCAATTGTACTGGCTGCTCCTCTCGAGCTCTTACAAAGAGATGACCACTACAAACATTTTAATAAAACCAGCGATTTAGCAATTTAATCAGTGTAGTCATTTTCTTCATGTTACCATTTGCGTCCTGTAAAAATTATTGGTAAAATATAAACCAGCTAAATAATAACGTGGGAGCATCTATGAATCCTCAGATATCAACCAGAAGTGTGCTTGTTCCGCGAAAAGTAAGTATATTGGAAGGTATCATGAAAAGGATGTTGGTACATATATTGGAAGGGTACCACACGAACTGGTCGAAGAGAAGAGTATTTTGTCATTTATAGATTTCTGTTCCTACAAAAATGTAACTTTATGTTTATAACCACATATGATTTTTAACTATAAGACGATTTTGAAATAATGATACTTCAATCACAGTTTTGTTTTAGTTTGATGTTTAATTACAAAACCTCCGCGCTCCAGCAATATAGATGTAACTTCGGGTCAACAGGCCTTGCGAAGTTATTACCAACAATCCCTAGCAGCAAAATCGGTTGGCCCAACGTTGGGAAAATTGTGGCGATGCGACATACCAACTTTGACCCAACGTCAGGTTTGTCCACTTTGGTAACCATTTCCCACCCATTGTCCAACCAAAAAAGCGTTTCCCCGACATTTAGCCAACGCTAAAGTAACGTATTTCATGGTTGGGGAGACAGTCAATTCTAGTATCGTTGCGTGAAGGTCACGAGAATAGTTGGTTGGCGAACCATACATTTAACCAACGTCGGGCCAACGTAAGTTTTTTCCGCTATAGGCTTGCACCAACAATCACCCACCGTTTTGACCAATTCTCACTCAATCCCCAATGGTGGGCCAACCAACCTTGCTACTAGGGATAATATACAATATACGCAAATTCTTTTGAATTCTTAGAGAAAATGAATTGTAAATATTGCAGGTAAGTTTATTTTTAACTTTTGTTATTTAATAGACTTTCGAGGGAGTGCCATGAAGTTTTAGGACACCAGGAACGCACCCACTAGGGGTTCACTGGATCCGGAATCCTCTTTCCCAAAACTTCCAAACGCAACATACATTCGTATATTTTCTCAATAAAACTCTACTTGTTTAACAGGTAAATGATTGATGTAGCATGAAAATTTGATCTTACACTTCATCTATATTCTTTGTCTTTTAAATAAAAATATAGTTCTATCATTGTTTCCTTGAAAATATAGATTGAAGTATTTTACAATTACTTATCTTATTTTCGGGTACAGAGTAATACCTGTTCAGTATTAGATAGACACATTGGCTAGTAGCATTGAACCTCTCCCCCTAAAGCTTGAACCAAACAAAATTTTTTGGATGTGCGCTTGGAGAACACAGAAAGCATTTGTTCGGTTGCCCTGTGAGCCAGTCCATATCTGTGTACAGCTGAAAATGTCTATCTATAATTTCAAACTTTACGAAGACTAAGTTTACTCGGAATGACTCATACCTTCTAGAGCTTTAATAATCCGTTTTTCTCTATTTTCCTCGAAAACAGCGCATCAGAATTGACCGTAAAAGCATATCACTTTGCGAGCTCTGTGTGGTCTATCGGTTAATATTGTTGAGCAATGTTATAGTTAAACAGAAATTGAAGTTTGTGAGAGTTCATAATTCTTTAGAGTTATGTTACGTTAACTATATTATTGTGCACTGTCGTCTTGGGTTACAGTATTTTCAACTTTTTAGGGGGATTTAAAATGTAGATTTCGACAAGCTGTGTCCAATGACGCCACCTTTGATTTCTGGAACCGAACCGCTTCAAGATCAAATTAGGGGTTAAAAAGTAAATAGTGGGACCATTTGGCCAATGCGGACCAGTGACCGACTGGGACGAAATGGGTGTCATTCGATTCGTATTTACACCTACAAAAATCTGAAATTTTGAATCTGGGATTTACGTTAATTTTCCGGATCAAAATTGATTTTTTAAGGAAAATGGAATATCAGTTATTTATGTACGTGTGGATACGTATCGAATGACATCCAATTTGTCCCAGTCGGTCACTGGCACATATTGCTCAAAATCCTGCACAGCATCAATTTAAGGTTTACAAAAAAAAAAAAAAAAAGATTGATTGAGAGTTTAATGGAGGACATCAACATCAAGGCTATTTCTCCCCGTCACGATTAACACAACTGCTCAAATACAGACTGTCATCAATGTAAGTTAAAAATGAACAGAGTAAAGGATTTAAAAAGTTCAGAGAATGCGAGCAATGTTACAAATGTGTACAAAACAGTTGCCCACTGCATGATCAAGTGTAAGCGGCAGTCTTTGATGGTCTCTGAGAGATCTGAGTATTCAGGACATTCGACAAGAATGTGCCGAATACGAGTGGGACAATACATTTCTCACAATGCGGACGGTTCAAACTACGCAGCAAATAAATAAATAAAAGAGAAAAAATCAACACAGAAGGGTTTGTATTCACCCAAGTTTTGTTCAACTCAAGGAAATCTGGCTTTTCTTTAAATGCTAATTACAATGTGGACTTAGGTTGCCTTCACACTAAGATTTTCTGAGCCGCTCGCGTGCACTACAGCTGTTAGTTTTAGATTGTCTTAATTGTACGCCTTCACACATGCACTCCGGCGCAAGTGATCCGCGCCTCTGAGCTGCTATGATCACTCCGCCAGTAGCTTGGCTCGAGCGGGATGCTGGCGGGGAATGAAGTAATATGATGTATTATGAGAGTCCTTCACATGTGAGCATGAACTCAGTTGGAATGGAGAAAAGTGTACATATATATGATGTCGAATTTTCATTTTGGTGTTACTCTGATAAAATACTTTATACTATTACACATTTCGTCAAACGAAGATATAGACATTCTGAAGTAACTGAAAAAATTTATTTCATCTTCCCTCAGAAACAGAGTTAAATGAACATTCTTCCAGTTTTGACCGATTTATAGGATGATTCCATGGTTGTTCTATATATATATATATATATATATATATATATATATATATATATATATATATATATATATATATATACAATTTATCGCTAAGATTAAAAGATTAAAGTTGTAGCTTCTTCTGGCCAGGAGCGAACCAAAATGCAAAATTTTCACCCATGCAAAGTAACTTTCGGCACCCTCCTTAGTTCTAGCCATGTTTCACATTTTATTACAGTGATTTTAATATTTTAAACCCATTTTCCATGAAGAAAAATTAATATTAAATTACATGGTATAGGTATATGTAGAACTTAAAAATATACATGATATCACTTACATTGGGTTTATTATTATTATTATTATTATTATTATTATTATTATTATTATTATTAGTAGTAGTAGTAGTAGTAGTAGTAGTAGTCGTATTTATGTAACGGTATGTACGAGGGTTATCCAGAAAGTAACAGACGTGAAATAAAAAGTAACAGAATGAACAAAACAATTTGTATCATATGCATTTGAAAGGTACACTTTTAAGCTATTTTCTACATAATAGCTATGCGAATTAAGGCATTTATCATACCGTGACACACGTTTTTCAACATAGTCGTGGTAGAAATCTGTCGCCTCCACCACCGGCATGTAGTTCGGATTTAATATCAAAGCGTTGTGTAACGAGCCATGTCTTCATCGCTGGGAATGGGTGGTAGTTTCTCGGCACCAAATCCTGACTGTATGGTGTATGATCCAATACCTCCCCTCTAAATACCATCCAAGAGCTCTCGGGTATGCTTGACCCTTTGTGGCATTGCCTCACTCGAACTTCACTCATTATTCCATGTCCGTATACTTCACACAGTTGACGATGGATTTCAATTGGGTTGTGTTTCTTTTCAACAAAAACCGATCACAGAACGCACGTCATAAGAGGCACGATTTTCTATTGCCGCACATATTGTAACACTCCACAGAAAGCACAGTAAGAGCGTCATAGTCCTCGTGCTACCACAGCTGGATACGTACTAAGTGTGGCAATGTTCTGACACCAAGATGGAGACTCTAGATCCACCCACCCACTGCCCCGATAGGCCAAAACGTCTGATACTTTTTGGACAGCCTTCGTATATATATATAAAAAATATCGAACAGCATTTATTGAATACACTAATGGTGACATGATTATTGCTATATTATAAATTGTTTTATTATATCAATAACATCAGGAGTCAGCATCCGACTAACGTGAAATACCAATACATACATTTCACATATGTTGAACGTGTTTTACGCACAGCAATATAAACAACCCTTTTAATGTAGGTCCTAGTAGTTGAAGTCCATAGCAATCATAAAACTTATCTCATGAATTTGTACAAAAGCTGAACTCTTACAAGACTAAATTTTAATAACAGGTTTTATCAAGTATTAGAAATTCTCTAACTTTCGTAAGTTTAATAAGTAAGTAAACCATATCAAAGTCAATTTAGGAAACTTTATGAGAAAGAGTCCACATTCTTTTCTTCCATAGAAACAGTACCTTAAAATCTAGAATAATTTACACAAATTGTTTGAATGATTTGCACTTAGCGAAAAAAATAACATCTCCTGGATACTATTTTGAACCAAGGCCGATAGTTGGGCTCTGCGGTGTCGTTTCTAAGAAATCAGAAATAAAGGCCGCATATACTTTTACGCCTCCTCTACCACTTTAAAAGAGTGATATATATAAAATCCAGTAACATTCATTGCCTTGGAAAAGTTCACAAAGAACAAGACCCGCTATAAACAATACCAACTGCCCCTCCTCCCTTTCTTCTATATGGCATGTCTTCATTTGTCGATACTATGAAACCCTCTGGTACTATGAAACTCTCTTCTTCCATTGTAAAATGGAAAAAGATGATGTAATTGACGCTGCTTTACAAGAAAATAAACCAAAACAATCAGTAAAAAACACATTATAAAATGTACTTTTTGAGGCTCGTTTTGGCTTCTCTCTGACTAAGCGCCCCGGTCAGTTGCCTTGGTCCTTGGTCCCTTGGTCCGCCCCTGCTTCTGGCTCTAGCATGGCTGCCATTTTGGTATCACGGTCTTTTGAACGGCTGAGAAGTATTCAATGCCTTCATATTACAGGTTCACATAAGCTGCTCACTCGAGCGGCTCAGGGACCGCGGTGTCTCAGTGGTAGAGCGTTCGCCTCTGATGCATGAGGTCCTGGATTCGATTCCAGCTCTCGGCAAATGAACTTTGTGATCAACAAACACCGTGTGCGTGGGTTTTCCCGGGGTTCCCCCGTTACCTCCCACTTTCTTCATTTCATTTCATTTATTTCTCATCATCATTTCTCGTCTCCTTTAGCCTAACCGCCATAACCGCGGGGCGTAAAACTTAAAGATTTCGTTTCATTTCATTTCGAAAGGCTCACAAGATACTAGTGTGAAGGCAACCTTAATGTTCGGCTTTAATATCAACAAATTTAACTATCTCGTTAACAGGTTATTTATAATCAATTTACAAACAGAAAATGATCTTACCATAGACGCCCACAACGCGGCGCATTAGGAGAAAATTGCCTTCCTCTGGGTTTTCGAAAGAGATTCGGTTCTTCGAATTACTTGTGAAAATGTATTAGATTTGCTTACTCATGCACTGCAGTATTTAATATGTTTACTGCAGTTAAAAGTTATGTAATACTCATAAATAATTGTTGCTATATATGAAAATTAGTTGTTTCGAAACTCACTGGTATCACGATCTTTTATCCCCCTTGGAAAAAATCCTGCGGCCGTGTCTATGATATTCGATTTTATGGTCGTTTTACCTGTCCTTATTTAGCAACAATTTAGCTTAAAGAAGCAATATCTACACAACACCTACACGAAGTATTCCGACCTAAAATTCATTATTTTACAACTTTCGTTTTGCCGTCCTTGACGGATTTTTACTCTCCCAAGTAACGAGCGATTTTCTTTTAAAAAATGTTTACAGCTATCTAATGACGCATATTTTTTGTATTACCCAATGAATGCAACCGAAAAGGGGTCCATGAAAGATAATGCGGCACTATGAACTGGGTCTTCATATTCCGAAATTACGTGAATACACACAGAATAATTTTGCTGTCCACATTTCCAGATTAAATATAATAACAAATTAAGAGAAGGAGACGCCATCTAGCATGATATTATTTTATCATATGTGTTATATGCCTGAAAATGCGAATTTTTAACGATTGTAGGTGCGTTAAGAGTCTTCATTCCGGCGAAATTAAAATACCGCTAATTTTACAGTAATTATGTGATATCTTCAAATACATAAAAGATAATTAAAATATGGAACAAGAGCGCCCTAGACAATATTATTTTGCGTGAGGTACCGTTATCACAAGTCACCTAGCGGCTTCCCGTTTTCAGCTGTTTAGAAACGCGAAAATAAATGCCGATTTTCAAAATGGCTCGAAATCGAAAGCAGATAAGTGAGTCGTGATAACGGTTTCTTATGTAAAATAATATTGTCTAGGGCGCTCTTGTTCCACATTTCGATTATCTTTTATCTATTTGAAGATATCACATAATTACTGTAAAATTAGCGGTATTTTAATTTCGCCGGGATGAAGACTCTTAAATTATTACCATTTCATTTTTTTGCGCGGAAGTTCGGAATAGATTCTTAGGTATCTTACAAAGTAACACCGGTTTCTTTTGATAGCCTCGTTAAAAAAAGTTAAATTTTCGCCTGACCATAATGTTAATGAAACATTCAATTACAGTTAACGACACGTGAGCTGAGTTTCACGCTGTGAAATCATGTTAGACTTTCAAAACTACAAAGGTTCGATTTTTAATCGATGGGCTCATTTGCACTGGGGCAAATCCCAGGGGGGATGAGGAGGACATGTCCCCCCAATCTTAGAACTGGAGGATTGTCCCCTCCAATAATCCGATTTGAAATGTTTTTTTTTTTTTGGGGGGGGAGAAATGTGATGATTTGTGTCCGACTGCTACAAAGGAAAGTAAGATGAAATTGATGGTTTGTTTCGTTTTTAGAAAAAGAATCGTATTCTTTATTACTTCAAACTAAATTTCGTGTCCTGGCGCATTTAAGTCACATCAATCTGTATTAATTCCGCTCCGGCTACTTGGACACAAATTGCAATAAGTGGCAGATGTCCCTCTCCTCAAGCTGGAAAATTGTCTCAGATGTAGATACGAGCACAAATCCGGGAGAAATGGAGAGGACACACCCCTCAATATTGGAACTGGGGGAGTCCCTAATAATCCGAT
The DNA here is from genome assembly GCF_964235325.1 of Thermobia domestica. NCBI lineage: Eukaryota > Metazoa > Arthropoda > Insecta > Zygentoma > Lepismatidae > Thermobia > Thermobia domestica. The sequence goes on from NC_137469.1 coordinate 43,448,683, forward strand.
TTGAAAAGTTCTTTTTGGGGGATACATCGCCTGATATATAATATACACCTCAGGTCTACAGTCAGGCTCAACAGGTTCACCTCAGAAGTCAAATTCATCTACCGTAATATGGGTCTCATTCACCCACCCCAACAGAATATGCATCAAATCTCAATTCCTCCCAATGTTGAAGGTAACTCTGCTTCCCTGATCCTCCACAGCATTGTTTTTCAACTTCATAAATGTTTTGAACATCGCTTTAAAAAAAACAGATTATGGGATCGGCCTTACCAGTTCCCCTTCCCCCCCAATGTTGAAGATAGATTTGCGCCGCTTCTTCTTTCTATCGGTTTAATTTTATAAATAAGAAGGAGTTGAAAGTATTCTTGGAATCAGGGGTTCTCAGTGGAAGATTTTAGGTCGTAGGTTGTATCTACGGGATTGGGAGGGGCAGGATAGGGACATAATTTTATGTCGAAAATAACACAATGGTACTTAAATTGTATCATAATGATGCTTTAGAAAACTTCAAATGGAATAAAATTTAGCTTATGAATGAAATTTTTGTTTTAGCACAACCAAGTTCAATCTTCTCTACTACTTTTTGGGGGAAAAGGGCATGGTAAATTAGGAAGGATTGTGTCCAAGGACTTGGGAAGGAAGGACACCTCTATCTTGGCTACTGAATCTATTGAGTCCGTAAAGAAAAGGTAATCACTCTACCACTGAACAACCGTGCTCCCACTATTATGTACAGTTTGATACTTGAGTATATGTAGATTACTCTACACATATTTTAAAAAAGGCCGCGGTGGTTCGGTGGTAGAGCGTTCACCTCTGATGCTTTTGGTCCCGGGTTCGATCCCAGCCCCTGCTGAGTAAATTTTGTGGTGGACAAATACCGTGTGCGTGGGTTTTATTGGGGTTCTTACGTTTTCTCCCTCTTTCTTCATTCCACCATCTCATTTATTACTCATCATTTCTTTTAGCCTAACCGGCATATGCGTGGGACGTAAAACTCAGAGATTTCATTTCATTTTTCTATACGTACTTTTATATATGTGTTAGTGGTTGAAAGGGAAGTTCATATTTCCTGATTCTTCTTTTCTACGAGTTGCTCAAGAAGACAAAATGTCAATACGGTAAGATGTAAACAAAATGACCTTGAGACCGATGGATGATATATGGAGTCTATGTGTAGATAAAATACTATATATATATATATATATATATATATATATATATATGTATGTGTGTGTGTGTGTGCGGGTGATAGATAGAAGAAGAAGAAATATTCGAGTTCCTTGCCCATTTAACTTCTTTTTTGACTAAGATAAAAAAAATACAGCTCCTCCTGAGAAATTGGGATTTCACATTTTGAAATTTACTAACCAGAGATCATGTCTGCTTTCGTAGAGGTTGTACGGTATCTGCTATAGCAGAAAAATTCTTTAAAGAAAAGCAAAAAGGGACAACTATTGTAAGGTCAAACTTTAAAAAGGAAATCTTCTTTTACTTCGAGGACTTCTCTCTTGATCGTGTTTTATTTCATTTTTTCTTTCCTCTTTTTTTAGGTTTCGAAGATCTTTGGTTTCCTATCCTTTTTCGAAAGTAGTGTTGAAGTGGGAGAATCAAGGTTTTTTCTTAGTTTGGAGCTTTTTTCGGAACACGAAGAGAGAGAGAGAGAGAGGGGGGAAGAGTGTTTCAAATATCTTCAACTTATATCAAAAACGATATGAAACTTATGGAAAGTCTATTTTTGAAATTGAAAGAAACAAAAAAATAGATAGTAGAAGAAAAATAGAATAGGAGGAATACATATCAGAAAATATTCAGAAAATAAAAAAAGTGCACAGGAATAAAAAATTCTTACTCATAGAAAAATGTTCCATATTTTTTACCTATACAGGGTGTTTCAAAACAACACCGACAACGTTTGGGAGGTGATTTCTGACACGAAGATCAGACAAAAATTATAGACCAACCTGGGTGCACAAATGCTTCCTTTAGGAGTTATAGGCTGCCGAAACCATGAAAAAAAAAGAACTTTAAAGGTCCATAGTTCCAAAACTATGGGACCCGTAGTAGTCGGGTCAAAACTTCACTTAGGAACTAATATGTGCGCTATATTTCAGAATCTTTAGTTACTCACGCAACAATTTGTATAGAGGAAGTTTGGCTTCTTGCACGTAATTTGAAGCGCTCACCAACCACCTCCATAAAACTTGTTGTGGTACCGCAGAATTCTCAAACTTGGATATTTGGATAAGGCAGATGCTAGTTCCTAAATGAAATCTTGACCCGACTACGGTAGGTCTCATAGTTTTGAAGCTATGGGCCTTTAAAGTTATTTTTTTTCATGGTTTCGGCAGCCTAAAACTCCGAAAAGAAGCATTATGCACTCAGAATCGTCTATACTTTCCTTACGGTAGAGCTAATAAGATAGAATGTTTCAATATTTTTCTTTATAATTCCCCTGCCAGCTTGTGAAATAGTTAAAGCGTACGCCCAAGATGACATTATAGGTTCACGTTTCATATAGTCTCAGTGCCGTAAAAGCGATCCTAAATTCCATGTGTCCGTCTGGGAGACACAAATTCTAAAGAAATCTTGAAGAATCACCATCAATTTTTGGCCAGGATGTGCAGGATCCAATTTAGGAATCGAGGTTGTTGATGGGCGTGATCCATCCAGTTAATTCAAGATATGACCAGTCAAAATCGATCCCCCATACATTCTCATTGGAATAAATACGAATATTATCCTTGCCTGTTAGACTACCAGCAATACGAATGAAATTAGCGGCTTAAATAATACTCAGGATACAGAATACGAACCTGAACGCGCAACTAAATTATTTTCTACTCGGGAAATCTAAACACCTAAATATTTTTTTTAAAATAAGAGCTCCCTCGTGTTTAAGTGGTTAGCGTACGCGCCTTTGGCGTGGTAGATCCGGGTTCTATTTCCGGCAGGAGCTCATGTAGTTTGAATCCCACGTTAAGCTGTAGGTTCATGTCTTACATAGACTCGCTGCTGAAAGGGACGCAAACTCAGAATCAAACCTATTTGAACTTTTTTCATTTCAAATATTAATACTCATCTAACTAAAGTTTTTGAATGGGGAATGGAATGGTGAGAGGAAATGTAAAAATTTAAACTTCAATTTTCACGTTGACAGTTTCGGTTCTAGCCTGGGGTGGAAGACCTAAGGCCCACATTTCTGTAGTACCTAATATTTTTCAAGACATTATTTATATATTTTTGAAAGGTTGTAGTAAACTCATGATATACCTATCATAGTCTGGGTTCTGGTTGGCCCTGCCAGTTTTTAACTTCTAAAACCGTTACTGGACGTTGAATACACTGAGAGAAACCAAAGTCCTTCACGTAGTGTACGATTTGATACTCCTACTTGTTATATTCCACTGTTCCAATAAGAACAGTAGAAAGTATTGCACAACTTAACTATGAGAAACGTAAGGGAGATACGAGATAAATATACAGTTTTCCTTGTTTCCATTACTTTGCTGTTTCCATAAACACAATAATCCAAATTGTTTCCATTACTTTGCTGTTTCCCTAAACACAATAATCCACATTGTTTCCATTACTTTGCTGTTTCCATAAACACAATAATCCAAATTGTTTCCATTACTTTGCTGTTTCCCTAAACACAATAATCCACATTGTTTCCATTACTTTGCTGTTTCCCTAAACACAATAATCCACATTGTTTCCATTACTTTGCTGTTTCCCTAAACACAATAATCCACATTGTTTCCATTACTTTGCTGTTTCCATAAACACAATAATCCAAATTGTTTCCATTACTTTGCTGTTTCCATAAACACAATAATCCACATTGTTTCCATTACTTTGCTGTTTCCATAAACACAATAATCCACATTGTTTCCATTACTTTGCTGTTTCCATAAACACAATAATCCACATTGTTTTCATTAGTTTGCTGTTTCCATAAACACAATAATCCACAAGCTTTTCAAACAGTATCATTTCATGCAGCATTTTATTTTATTTTATTTTATTTTATTTTATTTTATTTTATTTATTTATTTTTTTTTTTTTTGCAGAATTAAATGTAAATACGAGGCAAATCATTATTGTGCATCTCTCCGAATAGAAAAGGCGGAGCTTTCAACAAATATAAATTACTTCTAGACTGCTGCGCTGATTTTTGATACATGAATGTACCATAGCTTAACTTAAGTTTTAGCACATTTTCTGCAAGCAGTGGGGGAAGGAAAGCGTAAGTAGGTGACATGTAAACATTGTCGAAAACGACTGATATCAGTTTCCAATTTATCCAATAGTGACACTGCCGATATCGTTTGATTCCAAATACATCTCCCTTGCGTATCCTAAGGGGGGAGGGCGTTCCTAAATACTTAAATATACATTTATTCTCTCCTTGCCAAGAACGGACATTTTACTCAATATATATATATATATATATATGTGTGTGTGTGTGTGTGTGTGTGTGTGTGAGTGTGCCTGCGTCTAGTGAGAGAGAGAGAGAGAGTTGCTAGATCCGTCTAAGTGTACATGTTCACTTTGCATGTTAGTCGTCAGTGAAAGCGGAGGATTGCGAAAGAAGCTGATATCCTTTGAAGCTTGCGTAGGGAGTAGGCTCTCTCTGAGTTCTCCAACAGCTGGCACCGTGGGAATGTTGACATTTGTCCTTGCATCTCTCGTATGTATGTCTTTGACGTCCCTTTTGCTAAGAAAGTTCTTCCTTGTTTTTTTTTCTTCCTCTTTGAATCTTTCACTCGTTCCACACTGTACCCACCACCACCAGCAGTTTTAACTCCCTACCCACATCCACCCACTTAAAAATAAACCCCTTTTTCTCCACCCTTTCAAACATCAACGTCTTACTCCCCCTTTTAAGTCGTGAATAGAAACAGTCCTCTTTTCAGAATTTTTCTTTCTTTTGATCTGGCTAACTACATAATCCTTATGTATTTACACATTGGAGAAAAGTAGCTCGGAATTATTTTTGTTTGTTTCCTTTTAAGTGAGGGCTCACACTTCTTTGTCTCCCAGCGCGGAATACCTCTTTCTCTGCGGACATTCTTACTTTCCTTATATATTTACATTTTTTGATCGCTGTTTCTCTCATTTAGTTGTTTACGGAGAAACGTTCGGGTTCTTATGATTTTTTTTTCTAATGAGCTACTGGCGCAAACTTTAAACCAAAGAATTTAAGTTATAGAAAGTAACAATTGTATCGCTTCAGCTTTCAGTTTGCTGTACACTACTGTATAGATTAAAATTGTACATAATTAAAAGTTCTAGTTAATTAGGTTTGAAGGACTTATTAGGCTTACTTATTAGTAGGAAGTATTATTAGGAGGACTTATTGATAGAACTTTGCGCTTCCGTCTGTAACTCTATACAGTAACTATTGAACGGAAGTTATTTTTTTTTAAATTCTGTTTTTTGCAATAAATTTCGATCGAGCAATTATTGCGAACGAGTTCTTTAATGAAGCCAATTCTTTAACATTTTCACTGGTAACGGTGATGTTAATGGTAGATATACGTATTCCGTTTAAAACCAATAACCTTCCCTAAGATCCCGGTCAGTAGCAAAGAAATGTTGGTTGCCTATAATAAAAGTATATGTAGAAAAGTTGCTATCCGTATCACGTTTAAAATCTATAGAATACCTTAGCTTCTATGCAACCTGCTCAGTAGCAAAGAAATGTTGGTTGCCTATAATAAAATTATATGTAGAAAAGTTGCTATCCGTATCACATTTAAAATCTATAGAATACCTTAGTTTTTATGCAACCTGCTCAGTAGCAAAGAAATGTTGGTTGCCTATAATAAAAGTATATGTAGAAAAGTTGCTATCCGTATCACGTTTAAAATCTATAGAATACCTTAGCTTCTATGCAACCTGCTCAGTAGCAAAGAAATGTTGGTTGCCTATAATAAAATTATATGTAGAAAAGTTGCTATCCGTATCACATTTAAAATCTATAGAATACCTTAGCTTCTATGCAACCTGCTCAGTAGCAAAGAAATGTCGGTTGCCTATAATAAAAGTATATGTAGAAAAGTTGCTATCCGTATCACGTTTAAAATCTATAGAATACCTTAGCTTTTATGCAACCTGCTCAGTAGCAAAGAAATGTTAGTTGCCTATAATAAAAGTATATGTAGAAAAGTTGCTATCCGTATCACGTTTAAAATCTATAGAATACCTTAGCTTCTATGCAACCTGTTCAGTAGCAAAGAAATGTTGGTTGCCTATAATAAAAGTATATGTAGAAAAGTTGCTATCCGTATCACGTTTAAAATCTATAGAATACCTTAGCTTCTATGCAACCTGCTCAGTAGCAAAGAAATGTTGGTTGCCTATAATAAAATTATATGTAGAAAAGTTGCTATCCGTATCACGTTTAAAATCTATAGAATACCTTAGCTTCTATGCAACCTGCTCAGTAGCAAAGAAATGTTGGTTGCCTATAATAAAAATATATGTAGAAAAGTTGCTATCCGTATCACGTTTAAAATCTATAGAATACCTTAGTTTCTATGCAACTTGCTCAGTATCAAAGAAATGTTGGTTGCCTATAGCGGAAAGAGTTTATTTCGTTACTTTTGAAGTCACTCTCCAGCCATTCTAGGAACTTCGTTAGGGCTATGAAGACAAGTGATAGCACAGATAGCGTAATCTATTAGTGCGACCAGTGTTGCCACAGTCCTAGCTCTGGAGTGGGCTGAAAAATAGTACCAAATTGAAACAAAAAGGGCTGAATTCGTTATTTTATACCATAGGGGGTAAAAGTGTCCGGGAACGCGCGGGGACGCCGTCTACCCACTTTCAGAAAATATCTGTGGTGTCCTTCACTTCTTAAAAATTACAATGGGCAAAGATAGGCACGGCGGACGGAGTGACGTCATGCATCCCCCTACTTTTTCAGATCCACTTTTACCCCTGAGTGTAATACATGGCTCTGTAACGTGAAAGTGACAGAGGTAAAGTTCTATGACATTCTTCCCCTTTTCCAAGAGTTTAAATCAAGGAGGTGTTTTTTTATTAATTTTTAAAAACATCCAAATAGGACGACTAAAATTTCTACCACACTGTTTCTTTCTCGTCTCCTTTATGCAGTGATGCCAATTCACTCAGAGCCGTTTTCCCTTCACAAGCTTCAGAATTTCCCTTTTCCGGACAAAATTTCCCTTCAACCAAAATGTTCAAGTACTGTATTTAGTAAACGTATTTTTAATCGTTTTCGTTTCCACCCCCTCCCCGCAATCTTATAATCACATACAAGCAGATACCTGACGGCCTTCCTTTGAGCTTACGCAGAATTTGAACTTGATTTGTTGTTTAGGTATCTAAGGCGTCACTATAGAGGAGGGGAAAGGATATGGAAAGATGTAGGCCAGGACCTATGTTAAAGGTGCAATCTCTGCATTTGCCTGGTGTGATTGAGGGAAAACCCTATAAATACCTCGGTCAGGACGAACAACCTAAATAAATTATAAAAAATATAAAATAAATATTACGTAACTAATTTTTATTATAGATATCATGATAGATTTTAATATTAATGTAATCCAAGGTACAAAGAAATTATTAAGTATATATTTTACTTAAGAACAGAACTCCCATATTTACTGAAACGAATACGAACAGTTACAAAAAAAATTCTAGCTGCTACTGTCTTTGGCTGTACACGAGGAATGTTCGTAAGCACAATACAAAGTTTAGAGATGCGGAATTCTTAAGAATTTATAATTCTGCGCACACAGTCACCAGGAAATTTGTGAACTTACACAAACACACATACACTAATGACCCAGCATTCGCCCATATATACATATTTACATTCACGACACGCATATTTTCTTCTCTTACATTGATTAATCCTCTTCAGAATCAATTTTTTGGTTGGGAAAAACATCTTGTGATTGGGAAAACCAAACTGTTATAATAGTTGGAATGATAGTTTAATTGAGAAATATTTAATCTGATTGCATTGCATTTAATTCAACAATCGGAAGATTAATTTTGATAAAAGATTTTAAATAAGCATTGTTGTAATGTTTCGAATTTAACTGAATAGGTTGATCGATGTGTAATGTTGATAAATATTAACGAATGCAAAACAAGATAACTTGTGAGAATTTATGTGAAATATGTGCAACGGATTGTGTTTGGAACAAATAGGATGTTGAATTTATACTGAATTCTAATGAGATTAATTAGATACGTAAATACATTCAATCTATAAATGATTGAAGAGAGGTTCAAATTTCCCTGCAATATTGAGATATTACAAGCAATTTCCCTTTTTCCCTTTTCTCTAAAATTTACTCAAAATTTCCCTGCGCCAAGGGAAATTTCCCTTCAATTGGCATCACTGCCTTTATGCGCGGCGTGGTTGCGCTCATCTAGCGTCATTTGTTTTCCGGTATAGTTCGAATTACGAATTTTTTTACACAATGTTCGTAGCGTTATGCACTGTAACGTCACAGAAATGAATGTTCAACAGCATTTTTAAAGAGTCCAACAGACAGTATGAGTAACGTGAGATGTAGGAAAAGTCTTACTGACAATTTTGAAAAAGTGACAAGTATTTTGTTAAGTGTTGCTGAATTGGGTAGAACTGTACCAACTTTCTCACAAAACAGGCTGAAAATGCCTGCGTGGTAGCAACGGACCAATGAATGTCAAAAAGGGCTGATTGGTACAATTGTACCAAGTGTGGCAGCACTGAGTGCAACTGTCTTTCGTTAGAAGTTAACATACTTGGCGTAGTATATTGTCAAGATGTTTCCCTCTTATTAATGAAATAGTGGCCTTTTTGTGATGAGCTACAGATTCAAATGTCCAAGCTAGAAACGTAAATGATTCGGAAAAAAGGAAAAAGCAGCACTTTACTAGACAGTTTATCCAGGAGTGTAGTAACAAAAGATATCTCGTGTAAAAGAAGACGCATACTCAAATATTCTTTACTAAACATGTTAAATACAGTACCGCGCTATCTATGTTTCTTTCAACTCATTGATTAACCTTGATAATTAGATTTCTAATTACTTTAAAATGAACCAGAATTTGAATGCACTCATTACGGTTTTACGGACCTCCATTTAACGGATATCAAGAAACAACGGATAAAATCTGGATCAGCTGATTGAAGTTGTAAGTACTGATTTTAAAATAAAAGAATGTTGAATTTACAGTGCATATTCACAACGTATCAAGCATTTTACAATCAGATTGGATCATCTTGGTGCACATTCAGAAATTTTTTGTTGGAAGGGATCCAAAATTCGGAGAAGCCCAATACTACAAGGCTCTATGTCTATGTAATGTTTGTTATTCTGTACACGGAAAGATAATAAGTAATTCTTAAGCACTGGCACTTATGTTCTCTGAAAAGATTAGAGAACTAACTTCGTTTGATAAGGAAATAAATAATATAGATGAACTTTAAGATCAAATATTTAAGCTTTATCAATCATTGGTCCTGTAAAAAAGAGTATAATTTTATTAAAAGAGTGTAGTACAAATGTATATCGAGTTACGAAATTTTGGGGAGGGTCCGAATCCGATGGGCCCCTTGCATGAGTGCGGCGCTGATCTGTAGTAAGATTTTGTAGAAAATATTTCTGGTGTCATTAATATCAATAAAAGGATAATTCAGCTCAGTATAAAATGAAAAAGAAATCTTTAAGCTTAACTACCTACGATTATACCCTTTAGGCTAAGGGAGACGATGATTAAGGCAAGTGAATGATGATGGAAGAATTGTTTGGAATGATAATGTGGGAGGAAACTAGAGTACCTTTGTACACGATGTTGTCTACCACAAACTTATTTGACTGGGGATCGAACTAGATACGCAACGCACCAGAGGTAACTCTCAACCGCTGAGTCACCGTGCCCCCTGTCGCTGTATTAAAGACAGAACTTTTGGTCGTGTGCCCAAATTTCTTCAGTGTTGTTTGTTATTGAGGAAAAGGTTTAATCGTATCAGAACAGTACTCTGACATCTATTTTAGGTAAAGTAACGTCTTTGGTGAAATGAATAATCGGGTTGATATTTCACCGTTGAGTTATAGGTGTTTATATATATATATATATATATATATATATATATATATATATATATATATATATATATATATATATATATACACAAAGAACCATATTGTTTTATTAAGTGTCTTGTCTGCAAAAGCGAGGGCATATCCTATAGAATCAACTGAAAAGAGAAAACGGAAATTCGTTATTTCTTTTCCTTTGAAATATATGATGTGCTATCGTAGTCTTATCCTAAGGGTGCACTATTAATTATCAACTTCTTTCGTTTAACATTGACTTCCCTGACTAAACTCAGCGGTGTTCTTCGTAGCTTTTCAACTCCCGCCATCAGCAATCTTTTCTTTGCTCGTACAAAACCCTTTCGCCTGGGGTCTCTAATATCAAAGTTACTCGACCAGATGATGAAGGCGTGCAAAAAGGAAGAGGGAACATGCAATATTGCCATCTACTGTACGTTTTGCGTAATAGTCTCTTATTTTAAAGTTATCAGGTCTGCAAGTGCATTTTAGACCTAAAATTTAACTATTTCCACATTATTCATTGAGTATCCCTAGTTAAGACATGCAGATGTATAACTTGATATTATATTTCAACTTCCTAATGCAAATAATGCTTAAATCAGTCATAGCCAAATGGCGGTGCGCAAATATGTTTCTAATATAAATTTAAAAATGTTCGATTTCTCCTATTTTATTTAAACTCCATATGAGGGCCACGCTGACGTAGAGGTAGAGCTTTTACCTCTGGTGCACGGAGTCTTTGGTTCAGTCCCAGTTCGCTTCAAGTGACCTCTATGATGAAAAAACACTGTGTGCGTGGGTTTTGGTTTTTTTTCCCGTTTTCTTCTACTTTCTTTATTCCAAATTTCATTCATTCTCATCATCACCGTCTCTTTTATCCTAGCCAGCATATGTGTGGGACGTAAAACTTAGTTTTCATTTCATTTGATTTTTAAACTCCATGTGTAACAGAAGGAGTGCAGAAAGTAATCGTAACATACCTGAATTGAGACGAATTTTAGCTGTGAAAATATTTTATATAACTTTTATATTTTAGGGATACTATTCTGCAAGGTATGGCCATTTGTATCGGGAAGGATTTTAGAAAAAAAAATGTGGATTTCGTAAAGCTATTTCAAAATGTTGGTAGTTCGGGCCAAAATGGCTTAAACACATGACTAAAAAGAAGCAAAAATGAAGAGTGAACCAGAGGTTTAGATGTTTGACCTACGCACATTCAGCAAACCATTGCATGAAGAGGAGCCGAGGAGAATAAAATATGGCCCAAACCCTGGTTCAAATTTTATCCTGGCTCCCAGTGACATAAATTGGCCAAACTCTGGTTTACATCTTTCTTTTAGTTTAATATCCCACATTTATTCCTGTTAGCCTAAGGGAGACAGTGAATGATAATGATGAAATAATTGGTGGAATGAGAAAGTGGGAGGAAAACGGGAGTAGCCCGAGAAAACGCGCGGACATGATGTTGTCCACCACAAACTTATTTCGCCTGAGATTGAACCAGGAACCCCACGCACCAAAAATAAGCACTTTGCTGCTAAGCCATAGTGCCCTCAAAAAAAAAAAAAAAAAAAAAAAAAAACTGGTTTAAACTGTAAACGTATAGCTACTGCAGTAGAATCATTCTAAATTTTGTCAGAGAAGTGGAGGCAAGCTTGCCGATTAACACAAGAGTTTCATGTTTTCTATTAATATATTAGTAGGCCTATATATTTTATTATTAAGCACGTATTTCTCAAACTCAGGAGGGAAGGGGTATTTGCCCACTGCCTTTCGCAAATGACGCCCATGATACATTTGTACGTAACACTAACATTTCCATGCATCTTTATTAGTACTTGCTTCCTTAACGATTCACTGTAACCACTATTCAAAGCAAAATAAATAAAGAATCTTAACATCACAATATTCAATATAGAAGAGAGGCCGCGCCGTTGCTAGTAAATTAATTAGTTAATTCTACAATATCATTATCATTTAACAGAAAAAAAAAATTGTCGAAAGAGGAGACATACACCTGTCGACAGGCACACACCCAAAAAGTTTTGTTGGGAGGGTCCAAGTTCTGGGGGAAGGGTAAAATACAACAAGCACCTACGTTTATGTAGTAATTGAACGGGTATCTGATAAAACGATAAGTACGGTAATTGTAAAATACTTCCAACTATATTTTTAGAAACAAGAAACGATAGAATTAGATTGTTTTTTATAAAAGAGAGAGAGTGCATATGAACTGTAAGATCAAAGTTTCCTGCTACATCAGTCATTCCCCTATTAAATATGCATAGTTTTATTGTGAAAGTATAGAAATGTATGTTTAGTAAAGAAGTTTTTTGGTGTGTGTGTGTGACCCGATGGACCCCCGTCCTCCGTGGACACACCGTTAGTGGACATGGAATATAATCTTGGAACGTTTAATTGATTCCAGAAAACAACTTCTTGATCTCTATTACCGTTTTCACTCAGTAGCGACCAACGTTAATACGAGAAGTACTTAATTTATGCCGCTTCCAGTTTGAATAAAGGATTAACAGAGAAGGTGGGGTCTATTCTTAGAACGTGGTGGCACTGTGGCTCAGTGGTAGAGCGTTCGCCTTTGTTCCGTGGTGTTCGTGGTTTCATCGCAGCTCGCTCCAAGTGGACTTTGTGGTGGACAAACACCGTGTTCTTGGGTTTTCTCGAGGTTCTCCCGCTCCCTTCCAACTTTACTCATTCCACCATTACATTCATTTCTCGTCATTACCGCCTCCTTTAGCGTAGCTGACGTAAATGTGGGACGTAAAACTGAAAGATTTCGCTTTCTCTTAGAATGATAAAATAATGTCAAGACACCGCTTCTTACTATAACGTTTGGTTTCTTCTCTATATATACATCAATATTGAAACGAGAACTTGTAATGAATTTCTAAGACTTTCGGTTTTAGTTTATTCTTGGGACACTTAATCTATTGCAGAAAATTACGTCTCTCTACCTATTATCATTTTCCCTCTATAGTGCACAAAGTAAAAGCCGGAAATGGTTGATTTCTACCACTTCCAGTGGGCTCTATATTGATCAGAGTGAAATCAGAAATGGTAGTATTCAACCACATCCGGTGGATTTTATAGTGATCAACAGTGAAACCGGAAATGTTAAATTTCTATCATTTCTAGTTGACTGTATAGTGAATAGTAAAACCGAAAATGCTTGATTTTTACAACTTCCGGTGGACTCTATAATGATGAATGGGTAAACCGAAAATGGTTGATTCTGGTGCTGTTACCTTAGTGCTGTTAAGGTAATATCTCTGCTCCGTAGCGAACGCCTGTCTCCAAAAATAGTGTGAATACGTTGATTAATTGGACAAGGGCGTTTGTTTTTCTGCTCTCCTGAAAAATTGAAAAATTGCTAGTTACGCCCTTATGCAAATTTACCCCTAATATATATATATATATATATATATATATATATATATATATATATATATATATATATATATAAAGTCGAAAAACAATGCTGTAGAGGATCAGTTGAACAGAGTTGTCTTTAACAATGGAAGGCGGGCAGATTTGAGGCTTATTCTGGTGGGACATCAATTTCATCTTACTTTCCTTTATGGCAATCGGACACAAATCATCACATTTCTCCCCAAAAACAACATTTCAGATCGGATTATTGGGGGTTACTGTACCCCCAGATCCAAGATTGGAGGGGGCATGCCCCCCTCATCCCCCGGGATTTGCGCCAGTGCCTAGAGCGATAGTGGGGCAGGAAGCGGACGATGCCATCGGGAAGAACGGCTGTCCACCCTTGCACCGACTCTATCGTCGACAATGGTTAGCAGCGGTATGTAGACCAAGAACTACAGTTTGAATGGAATTTGAATAACTATAGTGCGTTCGATTTTGTCCCACCGGCAAGTAAACCCAAAACCTCTTACGACAAGGACGCAAGCTCTAGCTACTAAAATAGTGGAAAAGACTAAAGAATTGAATATAAAAATAATAAATAAGCCTTTGTGCACTAAATATTATCTATGTAATAGTTTTGTTATTGCTTGGTAAAAGAGAAAATATAGTATAATTCTATTGTTCGAAACCACTTCAGAGAAGAGTGGACAATTCTTCGTTTACAATTCTGCGCCTTGTTTACAATTCACCGTCATGATCTGTGCCCTAGTTTCTTCTCCACGCAATCTTCATAAGAGCTGCATTTTAACAATGTCAACAGAGGGCGCCGCGGAAAACGAGAACGCGAAGAAAAATTACAATCCGTTTCTCTCTCTCTCTCTTTTTTTTCAATGGTCGCCTTTGCCCTTCCTGTTTTTTCATCTACATTTCACATTTTTTTATGTATATGAAAAATGTTTAGAAGATAAAAAGTGCGTATGGCCCTCTTAACTGCGAGTTTTCTTTACCCCTTTTTCCCCAATCTTGTAGCGTGGCAGGCGTTTTCGATAAGGGCTTATCTTATCTGGGCTGGAAAATGCTAACCACTGGCTTGTCTACGGTGGTTATTTTACGTACGAACACGCAAAATCACTTCAAAGTTCGTAAAAAACAGTAACGAAAATCCTCTAATTTAGTATTTCTAAAATATGTGCTTAGTACGCATATACTAACTAGATAGTAAGACAATCTTCTATTTCAGCACTCCTTTGATAATGGTCCATAATAAAAAAAAATGGTATAGAATCTTTAGTTTCATTTCCCTCTGAAGCTTACGTTATGGCGTCGTCTGATAGGCCCAACCCAACTCTCTTCGAAGACGAGATAGTGTAGTAGGGAATGGTAATGGCAATGGCGTACTCACGGGAGGGGTCACCGGGCCTGAAAAATACTTCCTAAATAGCACTTGTTTGTACACTTTCTCAATAAAATAACAGTAGACTACCGAGTATCCGGCTCGCGACTATCTGGCCTCCGTATTATCCTACCTAATTTTCTTTCATCGTAATTAAATGAGGAAGGCAAGGTGTTTGCATTGGCAACATTGCCAAGGCATTGGAAGCAGGCGTCTGCTACGATCCTAATACGTGTCGTGTGCAAAGTACATGTTGTGACAGGAAAAGAGCAGCGTTCTTTTTTCTCTAATAAATTCTTGAAACGTTCCGTGCAGTACATAAACATTTATAAACTACGAGCACAGAGCCAAATAAGAAGTGAGAAAATGCGTACTGTATTATAACAGTCAGTTTTGGTATAAAAACTTTGTCTTCTGGTATTGGTGGGGCAAAGAAATCAATTCATAAATGTATAAATAGAACTCTGGCCTACACCACTTGCTTGTTATCAGGCCTGCCCTTCCGCCCCATTAGGCCGAAGACTCGGGGGTCTACTGTATACTTGTTTAACAGGGAAAATGATTCATGTAGCATGAACATTTGTTCTTGCACTTCATCTGTACTCTTTCTGTTTCAAATACAATTTAGTGGTATCATTTTTTCTGAAAATAAAGACACATGTATTTTACAATACTTATGGTAAGTGGCTTGTGGTATTGAATCCCGATCTCAAAGCTTCGAACCCTCGCAACAAAAAATTCTGG